>NC_086174.1:73015589-73674755 GCF_023053635.1 Elgaria multicarinata webbii
TCCCCTCCTCCTAGTTCGGCAGCCAGTATGGTTCTCTCACTGCCAGCTGTGGGGGCAGGAAGCTCAGACTCTTGGGTCTGAGGTTGGAGCGTTGTCTCCGACCTTGGATCCAGGAATCCGAACTATCCTATGCCCCCCCACTATGTCTAGGAGGCATAAGATTGCTCTCTTAGAGTGCTGAAGGCAGTCAGATGATGCATTTGAATGTACATGTTCACCATTCATTAACTTTATTAATTGAGAAGGTGTTAGATTTCCGTCTCTCCCAGTGACTCATAGTGATGCATGTACAGGTCTACTCAGTTATATAAGATCTGGACAGTAAGACTTTTTTTTGTCTCCATGTGCTTCCCTTGCTTTGAGACTTTTGACTTGCTCTTGGAATGTCTGGCAACAATGGCATTCATCTCTGTGACTATGTGTTATTTGTTTGTTAAACTAGTTGTATGTTTGGACACATTTGTGCCAAATATATATAAGGCAGTCAAATAATCAACAATAAACCAGCGTTTACAAAATATTCGTGCCCTGATCCAGTTCTAGTTTTGCATAAGTAGTTGTACCAGAATGCTCGACCAAAATGTAAATAACACACTGTGGCTAGAGTACACATGTATTCAGATCTGCATCCACTGGGATAAATTGGATGCTTGTCCATATCTGAATGTGCACATCTTCTCTCCACACTGCATTACTTAACGGCTGAATGTGCTCCTAAATGTACCTTCTAATGCAGCCACTATTCATGAATAACTGTGTGCTAATAGAGTTGGAATCGGGACCAGAATTCATTTGGTTTGTGACTGTGTTTGTTTCCTATCTAATTCTTTACTTTTTAAACAAAACAAAAAAAGCTAATAAAGTTTTTTTAAAAGCAATTGTTTTTAAAAGAGGAATATTAAATACTGTACTTAAAAAATAGAAACAAAATCAAGTGGAAAGCTTGTGTTCTGAATAGCTTGAAAATACACATGGCTCTGGTATTCTTCTGATATAACTGTTTTCCATCTTAGACCAATACCCATGAAAACATGCCAGAACACAAAATCCATGTGCATTTTTCAAGCTATTCAGAAATCATCTTGCCTGCAAAATGTAAAATAAATTTCCTAAACAAGACACAATATAACCTGATGGTCATAAAACGAGAATATCAAAAACTTTCTATAAAATTAAAATTATGTAAATATTTTTAGATAACTCTTAAGTTCTGTGCAAGATGCAGATAACCTTGGGAAGAAATGGAAGTTCATAGGAACCTGAAATGGCTTTTCTAGAGCCATTTAAATTGTTCCAGTTTGTAGAAAAGATAGTACCCTATCCCTATCTATCCAGGTACTTCTAGAAGCTTGACCAATTCCCTTGAGACTAGCAAAAGTTATTTACTGTACACATTTTTTGCATTCTTAATGGCTGCTGACAATTCAGGGGAAACCCTCTATGCAATTAGGGCCACCCACATAATAAACAGATTTCAAATGTTACAGTAGTGCCACTATATGAAAACAATTTTCTGTAGCCTGTATATGTATATGGAATGTAAGAATCTGTTGTGATAATTGTTTATACAGAAAGAGGGGGGAAAGGCATGCATTAGTACTGGCAACAAGCTACCAAGTAGTACTGCTGCACAAGTTCAGTTCAGTAGGGCTCCACTGAAATATACAGAAGCAACAATTATTGCGGTTGGTAGATTCTATACATTCATACATTATCACTGTGGTGTAGGAGTCACTTCCATGCAGTAAGGTCCCTGTTTATGTACCCCTATATACAGAAGTCACTGGGACAGGCACATTGTATGATTATGTCCTATGCTAATGTCATCCCTTCCCCAGTTCCACCATATGATTCCAGTACAGAGTTCTATCTAGGTCTGAAGCACAAGGAAAGAGCTCCTTTCAATAATGGATGTGGCAAATATTCAAGTGTTTCTACAAAGAAAGGTGCATTCAACACATTATTTGCTAATGGAACAGCAACAGTAATAAGTGATAAGTAAACTCTATTTGTTACAAATTACTATATTCTTATTTAGCTCAATAGTGTCTCTAGAGCATCTGGTAAATTGGCACCATGCTGGGAAGAGATGAGATATGCTTATCTCATTTCTTCCACCCACCCCCCTTTCCTGCATCCAAAACTCTGCATTCTTTTTTTGAATGGGCTGGCTGGCTGGCTGAAACCAGTGACCCCTTTGAGATGCACCTCTACATCATTAGGAAGGTGAGTTCTGCTACCAAGTAATTTTCTGTTTTGTTAGCTAGACCACTGACATCAAAAAGGCAGATTATTGCATGATTAGACAAAACAAGTTTCAGTCTCTACTAAGGGACTGGATTTTATTGAACCCAGATTCAATCCACTTTGCAATGAACTCTGCTCTGGAAAAGTAACTAGATGTTAGCAGGGGGTTGGACTCGATGGCCTTGTAGGCCCCTTTGAACTCTGCTATTCTATGATTCTATATTGACTTTATTTTATTTGGAACTCTCTCTCCCTGCCTCCGTGTGTGTGTGTGTGTGTGTGTGTGTGTGTATGTGTGTGTGTGTGTGTGTGAGAGAGAGAGAGAGATTATTCCCCCCTTTTCCCCATGTATGCATGGAACATAAGATTTTTTAGGATGTTTTAACAATGTATATTATGTTTTAATTCAGTTTTATATATTTTATATTTACTGTCATTCCCCACCTTGATCAAAATGGAGAGGCAGGTAAGACATAAATTTATTATCATCATCATCATCATCATCATCATCATCATCATCATCAGTCACCCATTTGTAGAAACAGAAAATGAATGCTCTTCAGCAAACCAACTGGCCATGTCTAGAGGGTCTAACTACATCACCACAGTGGTTAAAACCCCTATCATTTACTGAAGTGGGAAATGATAAATCCATTTTCCTCCCTCAGATATTTATTTTCCAGAAAGATTCCTGCAGCTTTGAAATTAACCCCTTTTCTCCTTGTAATGCTCACTGGAAAACCCCTTCCTTGAATTTCCCCCTAAAATGAAGTGATTGAGAGCAAAGATGGCTGGTTAATTATAAAAAAACCCTAGAAGTCGTCCTCCTGAGGGAAATGAACCCTTCACATCAGCCAAAGGCGTGCCAAACCTTTCTCGCAATGGATTAGATAAGGAGTGTGAGCTGACAGTTTTCCTGGCAGTAACAGAATGGAGAACAAGTAATAAGATATGATTGGGAGAAGAAAGCAACAAGATCTGAGGGGTCTGTGAAGCCTTTTGAAATGATTCAGCCACTCTTTCTAATCTAACCCCCACTTAAAATTAAAAGCCAGAGCACAAGCTGAAAATTCCACCACCGCTAAGAAGAACTATAGGGCTAGTGAACCAAAATAGTACATACATCCCTGAGTTCATCATCTGTTTAATTTATATTAACATAGCTGGCTTAGGATTTTGTATTTTTGGCTCTCAATAATGATTAAAAGGGGCACCTTAACCCACAGAAGTATAAAAACATTAAGCACACACAACTCTTCTACTGAAATGAATCTTAAAACATATCCGATTTGGCTAGAGTGAACCCATAGTTTGTTTTAGTCTTTCCACCTTGCGCGTGCTCACACACACACGTTTCATTATATTAGTTGTCCACCCAAAAAGGCAAGCTGCTGAATGAATGTAATGCACTTCCCCGCCCGCCTCCTATATTTTGCTTCCTATATTTTAATGGCTCTGTGCATTTCTACTCTAATATTTGGCTGTGGGTGCTTCTCGACTCAAAGGGAAACGTTAGAACTGTTCTACATTCAACAAGCATATTCATGGTTCCTTATGCTGTTCTTTTAAACAATCCAGGCAAAAATTACAGATGACTGCTAAAAAGGGAGGTGAAATATGATGCCCTGAAGTGATACATATATGGCCTCACTGAAGTTCTGAATGCATCATATCACTGAATGCATCATATCACTGACGCCATTTCGATAGGTTAAGTGGGGGATTTTGGTTTGAATATACGTCCAGTCATTCTGACCCTTGCTTGGTAGATAAAGGCCACCACATAGAAGAAACATTCTTCAGCTATGAAATTGTTCTAGAGTTAAGCCATCTCATGCTGCATAAGGGACCATAGAGAAGAATCATTTTGCAATATTTTGTGCATGCACATGCACAGAATTTCTCCAAAATGGCAAGTATGTGAGTGCTTTCCCCCTGTATATTTTAACTTCCTCTTTGTGGATTCTTCCCGTGGTAGATATACAGAATCTCCAATAGATTCTGTTTTTCTTTCACCATCATCCTGTTTCAAAGTTGTTTTTTGAAGTGCTATTAGCAGAGCAGCACATAATGGCTACTAACATTGCAGTAAATAAGAATTTGTATGGTTCTGGCGGAAAAGCAAACAAACAACTTCACGATACCCAAAGTAGTAGTGTCTCATTGTCTCATTTCTCTTTAAACTTTCCCCCTATATTTCTGGCCTCCAAAAACACATTCCATTCTTTATGTCAAACTTATCAAAATTAAACTACCTCCAGCTGCCAAAACAGCTACAAGAAAAAAACGTAACTGTATTATAAAGTGCTTGTAGCTAGCTGTGGATTTTCCCCATCTACTACAGCATTATGATATAATAAAACTCAGCATATGCAAAACAACGAACAAAACAACAGCAACCCTGCATTGTGTAGCCCAGTACACATGGAGGTTAAATAATAAACATGTATGCTACCCTAACACATTATATAATTAGAACCAATTATCAAAATCAACTGAAGAAAGTCAGGAATTCAAAGCAGGAAATGAGAATACTGTTGACCTTTTAGACTTAACACAAATGACCTTTGTAATGCATTTATATTGAAATATGGCCTATTTTGCTTTTGTGCTTAAGGTCTGTTATGTGAAAGTTTGTCACACATCAAAATGCAACTAATTACACAACTTCTCAAATTAGCTTTACAAATCTGCTCACACGTATAGAAATGGACATTTCACCTTTCAGAGTATGTTTTTCAGAAGTCAGGCTGCGAAGAGAAAAATAATAATACACATATATGATAGCTGGTGTTCAGGATCTAGACATTAGGAGATGAATCTTTGGTCTATCTAAGCTAGTAACGTCACTTTTGACGCCTAAATTTCAGCCACAATCTCCCTAAACCAGAAGAAGGCAACTTTTTGGGCCTGTGGGCACATCTGGCAATTTGAGAAACTGTCCTAGACACCACCACAGAATGTGTACCATAGGAAGCATGGCTAGTCACAAGGGACAAGTAAACTGCACAAATACTTACAAGACTGAGGCAGGGTCTAATCACCAACACTAAACAAATTCTTTGAAGACATGGTTTTCAATGTCAGCAGAAACCTTATTTCATAGATGGCAAACTCTTTTTCGCTTCCTCTGTGGGATATGTAGGGCACCTCGGTGGGCAGCAAGAAAGGTGTCTATGGGCACACTGGTGCCAGTGGACATCATGTTGCACGTGGGCAACATACTTCCTATCACTGCTGTAAATATAAAAGGAAATGCCAGGGACTGAGTTGGACACATCAAACATGTAAACAATGGACCATACCCATGGAGCAAACACAACCATAGCTTCTGTTCCATTTTACCTATATTTCCAGAATCCTTTTCTGTCATTCTCTGGTGTAATTTTAATTCTATCCTATCACCACTACTTGTTTGTTAAGCCCCACTCTTGTATTTCATTTCTGCTATGACCGTCTTAGGGATACGTCATACACTACAGCAAAAAGGGGTCAAATTTTTACTATATGATGACATTTTCTGTAACATTTGAAGAACATTTGTATGACTTAAAGCCCATGGTAAACAATGGAGCTGTCACAGGTCATGTGAAAATGCAGCAAACCACCTTTGCTGTAACATATGAAGCTGCCCTTCCTTTGAAACTTCTACATGATATAATCTTCTTGGGTCTGCTGCAAACAGATTTCACAACTGCCCAAGCAGCACAGCTCCAACCTTGAGGCAAGAAGCATGGAAGCATGTTGAGATAGTTTAACAGACTGCATGCTGCTACTTGCCCGGGGCAAATAAGTCTAGTGTGCTACCAAGGCAGCCCTTTGCTTTCTCTATGTTAGAATAGTATCGGCAGTTAAAGATGGTAGCATGACCTTAACTATATGGCTGACAGACAAGTGATCATGTCACCTCTGTGTCCTACACATTTCCTAAATTCTGTACTAAATGTACATTGAAATATATGGTAAAGCATGATAGTTCTTATTAAACTTTTCAAAAACTGGCAGTAAGATCTTTCTTCAAAAATTCCACTGAAAGAAACTTTCTTTGTCAATATTCAGCAAAACTTTAAAACTCAGAATAGTGTTAAAATAGTTAATAGACAGCATACATTTGAGGTAGCTATTTCCATTTAACTCTATGAAGATTGACTTGACTCCTAACAAAAACTGCACAAATTGAAGACTTCCTTTTATTTGCAAAAGGGAGTCTGACCCTCTGCTGGAAGAATAGAGAGTGGAGTGATTCTCCCTTCTCCCTTCAGCCCCCTGACCACCCCCTTTTACAGAAGGCTCCCCAAAACCCTGGAGCAAATTTTCAGAGGTGCAAGAGGAAGGGGAAATCATCAAAAATCGCCTCTCTCTCCCGCCAGTGGGAACATTCCATGAATCGAACTCTGCTGAGAGAATGTTAGCTAGGATAGAAGTCATCAGGTTTTATTAGCATATCCCAAGCCTGTACTAAGACATCCTCCTCTAACATTGTGTCTGGTAGACAGTTTGGACTACAATGACCATCATCTGCCACCACTGGCTATCCTGGCTGTGGCTGATGGGCACTGTAATCCAACACATCTAGAGGGCACCCTGGTGGGGAAGGCTGGGCTAAGTGGGCATAACAGAGCCACCTTGTTGAAGCTAAGCAGGTCAGAGGTCAGGTTGGTGCTGGGACGGAAAACCTCCCTAGAAACCCATATATGCCACCTTGAATTCTGTGATGGAAGAAAGTTGGGATATAAATCTATAAAATTATAAAACAAACTACAACAACATAACAAATATCATTTTCATACTTCCAATGTGGGCTGTGATACAAAGGAATTATAACTCTTCATAAAGGTCAATGGTCAAAGAGGCATCCTTTATTCAAAGGGCAGGGACATCTTACGCAACAATTCCACCAAAGCAAAACATGGCTTTCCCTCCTTCCTGGGATTTATATCACACCCTGCCATCTACTTCCCCAGGGTGGCTATGCATTCCAGGTCACAAGTGTATAGAAGTACCTGAATTGCTCCAGACCTCTCAAACCAGGAACTGAAAATGCTCTGAAAATGGAGAGTGAGGCTGCAGTAAGCTGAGAAGAAGACCCACTGAATTCATTGGGACTTACTTCTGAGTAGGCATATACACTGTGATTTATAATGTCAACCAATGACTCCCAGACAAGGGTCAGAACATGATTACTTGGGGAAACTGTGGTCCAGTAAACCTAAAATGTCTAACACTCCAATACTTGTGCGACTTTAATATATACATAATAACAATAATTAGGTGGAAGTATTTATATTTCATAATGCTGTGATTAGAAAGTGAACATTGGAAAAGATTCTCCTTTAAACAAAAAAAAAAAACCAGCTTGATAAGGAGTGACTTCAAATGCTGGCACAGTAAAATGATGTTTATCTCAACTCTGCATGGAGGCAAAGAATACAACTCTGTGAATAGTCAGTGGTGCCTCTGGAGTAAGCCAAAGTTGTGTACTTACATATTATATGGAATATACCACCACCACTAAAGTAGGTTTTAATTTTTGTGAACCGCCCAGAGAGCTTCGGCTATTGGGCGGTATAAAAATGTAATAAATAAATAAATAAATAAATAAATAGATTAGCTAATATGTGGGAAAGTACAAAGCTGCAATAACTTTGGGTGGGGATGAGCTTGTTCACAAGCACTAGAGAATCCAACAATTCTCCACCCAAACATAATTCACCAATGACCTCACCAGTTTCCTACACACACTCAACAAGCCTTCCTGCCTGTTCTCTGTATAGCCAAGCCATGATGTCAACAGTCCACCTGCAAGAGCATACTGTAGCCTCTCGGTCAGGGTCACAGGGAGATGAGATAAAAGCCATGCCAGCATTAATTAAATTTCCTCTGAAAAAGTGTGGTATCTTTCCCCCCCCCCTCCTTAAAAGGACTCCTCTATTGCATAGATATCCCCAATACAAACTCAGTTTGCATTCTATAAAGGTAATATATTATAAAAAGGAGCTCCAAAGGTTAGAAGTTGCTTTAAATCTGCACATTATAAAAACAGTTTCCATGAAAATAGCGGCATTCCTCCCCGCATATTACTTAGAAATGCAGAGTTTGGAAGCTCAAAGTACGCAGTGTGAGTTTGGTGGGGGACGAGACCTGACCAGCTAATGTCTCCGTGATTTCAATGGGTCTAGTAGTAATTTAACATTTAGAATTACTCATAACATTCCACAAGTCATTAACAAGTTTTTCAAGAGCATACAAAAGGGTTGAAGTCACATTATGGATCCCCTCCCTCTTCGGGAATGCTAACAGTTTTACTGCACTTGTAGTAAAAAGGACCGTTTCCTGGCCATATACATAGAAAGCATATTCCAAGGCCAGAAAGTCCTCATGACAGAATTTCCTGAGCTCCAAAAACACATCTAGTCAGGAATCACTTCCTTCCTTGTGCCCTTTCACTGGTAATGAAGAACAATAAGTCAGATACTCTCAGTCCCTCCCCAATGTGCTGCTAATGTGAGGAAACTAGGCTGTGCTCTGGGATGATGAGATAACACCACGGGAGCACTTTCTTCTGACATGGTTGGTTGGGGCTTGGGTTCCATCCCTAGTACAGTTGCATACGATATCTTCATAGTTAGAACTAATTCATGCCATGAAATCATGCTCACGCCCATACACATACACATGCACACACAAACAAGCGAACAAACCTGGCTTTGCATGCGTTGGAATAGTCCTTAGTTTGATACAGTGAAGCCTTCAGGTAAAGTCAATCACACCCTAGGTATGCCCTGCCACTGTGCATCCCTACAGCCTCCTGAGGTAGGGATATGTCTACTCCATTCCCTTGAGGAGAGACTGCCCCAAAGAAGGGGAAGGGACAGCTGCATAACTGCCCCTTTGAGTACTCCCTGCTAGCTTCATTAGCTCAGTTCACACATAATGACAACCTATGGGTTGTTTTAACCACAGGTTGGGGCCTCGAGCAAGGGAATGAACATGTTGATTCCCACGCACTTACCACTTTTGAATTAGGTTTAATCAACAACCCAGGAATGTTCCTGGTTTGTTTGATGTGATGTCCAAACTTGGCATTCTGGGTTGCTTAGGTTTAAACAATCCAGAATTTAACCCAACAATGACCCATGGTTTGTTGTCTGGGTTCAGATGTTACGTCAAACAGCCCAGTTCCTAAGTTTTTGATTAAAGCTGATTGAAAGCCGATGAGATGAGTGTGTGGGAAGCCGTGTGCTTGCTCATGGCCCCACCGAATTGTGGGTTAAATAACCCATGCATTGGTGTTATGTGCAAACCAAGTCAAACTGTGTTGACTGCAAAGCTTATGTGCTGGTTAGGGAAGTCTTCCACCTACTGACTGAAGATGGTACTTCAGGCTTCAAACGCATGAACACATTTAAATTAATTAATGCATTTTAAAATAATAAGTAATCATAAGGTGCATACCCCTAGGGTTTCCTAAGCATGCAAAGTTTCAAATGTCTAGCTTTCACAGTGTTGGTGCTAACGCACTAACAGACAGACATTCTCTTTTATTGTTATAGCAGAAATAGACACACACCCCTACCTATAGCTATATATTGATAAGACAAACAAGCTCAATCTGAAACTAAAAAAAGGGATCATATATTCTACATTTCATAAAGCTTTACAGGGAAAGAAATGGCTAGGGTCTCACTTAGGAGCTGATCCTCACAGCATATCACAAATTGCTCTTGAAACTCTCCCCAGTTTCAAAAGTGGCATTAGTGGATTGCTTTTTGAAGAAACACAAGTCAAAAGTCGCTTCCCGGAACAAATTTCAGCGTTCTTTGGATCCCAGCCAATATATTTCAATCAAAATATATGGGTGTAACTTGCATGTTAATGTATATTCATCTAAGTAGTGTGGTCATTTATTTATTTAAGGCATTTCTATACAGCTTTATACCTCAACATTCCCAAGGCAATTTACAAAGCATACAATAATGGCTAAAAGAGAAAATTCAAATGCAGTACTCACTGTTCCCACCAGTGGATATATAAATCCAGCTCCAATACTGGCCCTCACATCACTAATAGGCAGAATGAAGCCAGTGGGGACACCTTTCTTCTCAGGCATGTGGGAGAGGGACAGGTGAGTTTTTGCCATACAAATCGGCAAATTTCCAAATCCCTGCAGAGAAGGGTTGAAAACAGACAGGTTGTCAAGCTTGTGAGTACCCAGCTCTGAAACAACCTCCATAACCAAGACCCTGTGCCAAAGTAACACATTATTCTTCAAAACCAAGGCTACAGTTTATGACTGGTATAAATTGCTAAAGAGTAGGAATAAGCCTTGGGCTCATGAATCATTCTTCTGTTGACAAAAAAAAAGACACACGGCCCTCTGTGTATGTATACACATGCACACGGCATCACAAATTATTTTCTACATGTGTGCAAGCATGCCCTACACCAGTGGTACAGAGCCTCAGGCCTGGGGGCTAGGACTGGCCCTCCTAAAATCTCAATCTCATTCTCTGGGGTTCCCCAGATGGCCATGTACCCTTCGCCCTGGCCCCATACACCTTTCCCCCCGGACAGCTTTAATCTATCATTCAAACAAACTTACAGAATTAATAAAATAACAGGAAATGACACCTACAATGCATCAGTTGCATATACCCTTGTTTTTACCTGTTCACTGTAACGATCTATTTGAGATTGTGCTGCCGGAGACAGCTCTATATCCTGAGCTCCATAGATTTTCTGTGCTATGATTCTTATTTTTTCAACAATGGGAAGCTGTGGAAACAAAAAGGATGACAGAATTGTAATACACGTTGCCAAAAAGTCTTAAGGTGCTCTCTTGGGCTGGAAGGTCTGCTTGACAGTTTTTGGAGCAGATTTAACACCGAGTTATGATACAAAATACAAAGTGATAATAATCATTTAAGGTACTTGCTGTGCTGGGAAATGGTTTCTGATGCCCTTTCTTTAGTGAGAAGAAAACAGATAATCGAGATAGAGATGAAGATGCTTAATTTTGTATATCTCAAGTGTCTCTGGAAGTCATATACTCTGATGTAGAAGGCCTTACACAATGCCTGCATTTACTGAGGTTGGTTTAGCTTAATTAGAGCTGAAGGGAAAATATTCTGCATTGGCCAAAGGCGATCTCTAATTCAACATGTTCTAAGGTTCAGAACTGGCTCAGGCAAAGTCCTGCATAAATACTTGTGTTCTCTCAGGGGTTCTCTCAGCTATTACTTACACAAGCAGATGTGCTATCTCATCATTTACAATCTCCAGAGTCGAGACTAGCTTCAGCAGCCTCATATGCTTTAAAAACCCACGTATCTGACAGGTATAGATATGGGGCTAGCCTGAGCTTTATAGAATAGAATATTTATTTCTTATTCGCCTCTTGCTCTGGATTGAGGCGGGGAACAACATTAAATACAAAATCACAATAAATTGCATAAAACTGGTTAAAAACATATAAAATAAAATATTAAAATAACAATTAGACATGTTAAAAATCATCTGGGTAGGCCTGCCAGAAGAGATCAGTCTTTATGGCTTTCTTAAACTCGGCAAGACTATTAAGACGATGAATCTCTCCCGTCAGGGCATTCCACAGTCTGGGAGCGGCAGAAGAGAAGGTTCTCTGGTTAACAGTTGTCAGCCTAATTTTGGCTGACTGGGGTAAATTCTTCCCAGAGAACCTAAGTGTGTGGGGCAGATTGTAGAGGGGAAGGCGATCCCGTGGGTAACGTGGACCCAAACCTTGCAGGGCTTTAAACGTATTTTTATTTATGACATTTCTTTATTTATTACATTTCTATACCGCCCAATAGCCGGAGCTCTCTGGGCGGTTCACAACTTTATCCTAGAGTATGGTCATAGGATTTTTTTTTCTAAGCTCCTTCTTAAGGTCTATACAGCACCCAAACATGTGCAAGCAGGAGGCAAGCTGCTGCTCTCTTGATATGCCTCAAGTAATTTTCACAAGAGGTCTTTGCTGAGGTAACAAGGCCTGAAAGTTGCACTCCTTCATCTGCCAGGGCTTCCCATTATTCAAGATGCTGTTTTGGGCCTATAAAACCTTTAATGGCTAAGGCCCTACAATCCCTTACTTTCCTTTGTATACCTTAAGGTATATGGAAAACACCTCCTTGACCAAACTATCAATACAGTAAAGGCTAAAAGGGACATTATGTTAAGGGCACAACCCTATTGGGTTGTTTCCTGCTAGATGGAAGCCTCTGACTGAGATTCCTATGCCCTGCTGGGCTGCTGCTCCTTCTTTTCAACTATTTCCACAAGACAGTGGAGTTGTTCTGATGGGGGTGAGCCCAGGGTTGGAGAGGCTACAGGATACAGTGGATCCTGGCCTCTCCCTCTCCCCTCTCCCTAGCAGTTATAACTTTCTCTCATTTTTATTCTAGAGTAGGTGTTCCCCAATTCCTAGCATGGGGGAGGGGAGTAAATCTTTTAAGATTTAACAGCTCTCGAGTAAAAATGAAAAGAAGACATAGCTACTAGACACCTTTTGGCCCTGAGTTCAAACAGCTAGGGAGGCATTCTTGCTCACTCCCCTCATTTATGGAATTCCCCCTCACACACAGAGGTCTGTCAAAATCAGAGCCTACATGCTTCCTGGAAGTCCTGGAAGAATTTCTTGCAACTGCTGTGGTTAAGCAAGTGTGAGATCATTTAACTTCTGTATTATATATAAATATGCGTATAATGTTGTTTCATTATATTCCTTTGTTTTACATTTTTGTTAACCGCACTGAATCTTAGGGATAGATATGAAAATAAACACCCTTCCTCCTTGGAAAAGAGGACCCAAGGGATAAAAAGACGGCCCTTGCTTTATCCCCCACCCCCACAACTGTGTTAACACACATAAGCTCCCTGTATAAAAGCAGTTACTTCAGCTACATTTCATTTCCTGATTAATCAGAAGCTGGAGTTGATGCCTGATCCTCAGAACAGAGGGAATTTTACAGAAGGATGCCTTTGAAATCAATAGTGCATTGATCGAACTGAGACTGGCTTATGGTGCACTAGCTTTGATTGCTGCACTTATGTCTGTAAAGCACTTACAGGATCCCTTAGAAAAAAAGTGCCATAGAAATCTAATGTTTCATTGCTTTCCTGTAAAATGACAGGGCTTAACCTGATAATTATTCAGTTTGGAAAGAATCCTCATTATCACATTGCTTTTAAAAAAAAAACCCAAAGGGGGGAAATCTGATGAACTCACACTTCCTATTAAAACTGAAATTTGTCTATTCCAATAAAGAAGCAAAATTGCTTAAGGGAATACTCATGAACAACTCTTGGAAGCATCAGATCATCTTTGCACTTCTGTGCTCCTTCATTCACATCTTATCCTCTCCCTTTATCTTTATCCTTTGTGCATTACTATCTTGGGCAGGGACTACGTCACCTTTGTCTATATTACTTCGGATAGGACAATGGTTGGCGTTTCAGTATACACATTATAATCTTTTAACTATCTCAATGATAGTTGGCCTAAAAAGTGTCAACCGAAGTCTCAGACAGTCTTGCAGTCTGTATATTGAGTATTAGGTCTTTAGTGAGCGTTCATTCTGCCTCTAACCCACTATTTCTTTTTACGATCATTCTCTTTAGTTAGTTTGCTGTATACACTGTTAGCTATACACTGAAATTAAATGATTTTTATTTCATTGATAGTGTTATCACTCGCTAAAACTGTTGTGAGCTGTCTTTCAATTATGGGTGGTTTATAATAACAAAAATTAAAACAAAACAAACAAACAACAACAATGAAATAACAAAAGAAAAATATGACTATAAAATTATCAAAATAATACAATACTAAAAACATGTTGAAACATTTAAAATATTAAAACCATTAACCAATAAAGAGCCAGCTGTAAAATTCATAATCAGAGCAACAAATAAAAGATTGAATACATGCTGGAGAGGAAGGTCTTAACCTGGCAATGAAGACATCAGGTGAAACTCCATGGGAAGGGCATTCCATCTGAAGAAGAAGATATGGGAAGATGCTTTCCTTCAGCTAGACTGGTCCTAAACCATTTAGGGCTTTAAAGATCAGCACCAACACTTTGACCTGGTTAATATACCCCATAGTGGGCTGTTTTGAGTGTATGAGCTGGATTGCTGTCTATTAATTCTTCCTTTCTTCTTCTCCCCACCCCATCTTTACTAAAGCACAGAACCATTTCATTAACAACATACCAAAATTGTTCTTAAATGGCAACCGAAACACTACTGTTGATGGTTGATTCCCCCCTCCCTTACTAAGTATCTCTGGTATGAATTACTGCTGTCTTGTCTGGTAAATTTAGCTTTTTTCCTAGCTTGCTAGAAACAGTTTCCACTGATTCAACTGATACAACTCATATGCACAAGGTTCGATTCTAGATTACTCTTTCATTATTTTCCCCCTGACATGTCCAGAAATAATATCCTATATAGCATACACACACAGTTTTCAGCATTGATGCCAATGGAGACTTTATTTCAACCCCTATGCATATTTTTAACCCCTACGGAAGTACGTGATGCATGGTGGTCCTGATCCAAATCCAATTTTTACTCTGGACTAGAGTAAAACAAAGATAAGCCCTATGTGTAAATACAACGGCACATCTCTGACTTACCCAAAATATAGTTTGTAGTTTTGTTATAAAAATCTAAAGTCTTTGCTTTGTTTTGATTTTAAAATTTAACTTGGATTATTATTATTATTATTTATTTATTTATATAGCACCATCAATGTACATGGTGCTGTACAGATTACACAGTAAATAGCAAGACCCTGCCGCATAGGCTTACAATCTAATAAAGTTGTAGTAAACAATAAGGAGGGAAAGAGAATGCAAACAGGCACAGGAAAGTGTAAACAGGCACCGGGTAGGGTGAGGCTAACAGTATAGAGTCAGAACAAACTCAATATTTAAAAGCTATAGGGAAAAGAAAAGTTTTTAGCTGAGTTTTAAAAGCTGTGATTGAGTTGGTAGTTCTCAAGTGTTCTGGAAGAGCGTTCCAGGCATAAGGGGCAGCAGAAGAAAAAGGACGAAGCCGAGTAAGGGAAGTGGAGGTCCTTGGGCAGGCGAGAAGCATGGCATCAGAGGAGCGGAGAGCACGAGCGGGGCAATAGTGTGAGATGAGAGAGGAGAGATAGGCAGGAGCTAGACCGTGAAAAGCTTTGAAGGTCAGCAGGAGAAGTTTATATTGGATTCTGGAGTGAATTGGAAGCCAATGAAGAGATTTCAGAAGTGGAGTGACATGGTCAGAGCGGCGGGCCAAGAAGATGATCTTAGCGGCAGAGTGGTGGACAGAGACCAGCGGACTGATGTGAGACGAGGGAAGGCCAGAGAGAAGAAGGTTGCAGTAGTCCAACCGAGAGATGACCAGTGCGTGAACAAGAGTCTTGGCAGAAGAGACAGACAAAAATGGTCGAATCCTGGCAATATTATACAGGAAGAAACGACAGGATTTAGCTACTGCCTCGATATGAAGAATAAAGGAGAGCGAGGAATCAAATATAAAGCCAAGACTACGAGCTTCCTTGACCGGAGTAAGCGTGACATCGTTGACAGTAAGAGAGAATGAGAGGTGAGGAGAAGGTTTAGGAGGAAAAACAAGCAGTTCAGTTTTTGCCATATTAAGTTTCAAACGACAATGAAGCAGCCAGGCTGAGATATCTGAAAGACATGCCGAGATACGATCGTGGACATCAGGAGAAAGTTCCGGAGATGAGAGATATAATTCTGTATCATCGGCATACAGGTGATATTGGAGGCCATGAGATTGAATAAGCTTACCCAAGGGCAGCATGTATAAAGAAAACAGCAACGGGCCAAGCACCGAGCCTTGCGGAACCCCTACTGAAAGGGGAAAAGAGGAGGACGAGCTGCCGTTAGCCGACACGCTGAAAGAGCGACCCTCTAGATAGGAGGCAAACCAGTTATAGACAGAGCCACAGAGTCCAAGGTCATGGAGGGAATCTAAGAGAAGATCGTGATCAACCGTGTCAAAGGCCGCAGTTAGATCAAGGAGAATAAGAACGGAATAATGGCCCTTAAGACTTGGCAGTGAGAAGATCATTGGTGATCTTGGTAAGAGCTGTTTCAGTGGAATGCAAAGGACGGAATCCAGATTGAAAGGGATCCAGAGCAGAGTTACTAGAGAGAAAGTCAAGACAACGAATTTGTCAGCTGAGACAAACAATTAGTAGCAAAACAATGACAATAGATTAAAAAAAGCGTACCAGTGCAGAAAATAAACTTAGAACACAACAATTATTAACCTTTCCTCTTTACTGTAGGAAAAGTAAATGAAATCTAAGACATTAGATATTTTTTGAACAAGTTGCGTGCTTAACTACTGTAGGCAAATTGGATAGGATGACATCACATGTTTGATTTAAAACTTCTTCATGAATGCCATCAAGTATAGTGACACGTAAAGAATGAGATAATGCCCTGTGAACATCTTGGATGTAATTCCTGGTGACCTGGAAACAAGGAGAGTATTTCAGCTGGTAGAGTTTGCCATCATAAAATTAGGCCTCCCATGTGACTCTTGTTACAATGCTTAGATGTCAGCTGTCCTTGCAAACAAAGAGGAAGAAATGCAAAGCATCCTTGTTAATGTAACTTTTGAGTGCACTCAGAATACAGCCAAGTACTAAAAGTTGTACGCAGGAAAATATTCCACTGTCTATTCTTGGCAAGCTCATACCTGCAGTTCAGAGTTCCTTGCTGCTTCATTGCCTACTTTGTAAAACCATTTATTAGTAAAATGTGCTGAAGTCCTAGCAAAGTAATCACATCAAGGTGATTTAGGCTTAAATAATATTTGCATCAGATTTCTACAAAATAAAATATTCAGAGCAGCACAAGTAACTTAATTTGGGACACTCAGCTGACAGCCGCAGGGTCAGATCCAGCCTGAAAGCAAATCTACGCAGCCCCAAATGGCCCTAACAACTTAACTCAACTTAACTCTCTCTCCGAGTTTAAGACAGCTATAAAGACTAGGCTCTTCCAGCAGGCCTACTCAGATGAATTTTAAATCAAGAAATTTGGGTCACTTGGTCACAGTCTTCTCCACTATGAGAGGCACTGTATTTCTATTTTAATTATAGTAATTATTTCTGAGTTTGCATTTATTATATTAGCATATGCAAATATAATGCAAATTTGTGCCCTTATTTTGGGGAGCATGCATAAGTGGCCATCCTACATCATAATGTCTCAATGCATCTGCTCCAAACCTGTGAAGTTCTTTCCCCTCAGCAAGGCCGACTTTGAATTATTATTATTATTATTATTATTATTATTATTATTATTATTATTATTATTATTTTACTACCCAGTTGTCAAAGGTCTCTGGGTGATTTACAAAAGTTTTAAACTTTAAAAATACATTATAAAACATAACCAATAAACTATTTGCATACAAAAACAACTTAAAACAACCAACAATAGCAAATGCCTAGGAGTAGAGGGAAGTCTTAATATGGTGCTAAACAGATGAGTGTTGGGGCCAGGCGGATTCCACTGGGGAGAGCATTCCATGTATGATCTTACTATCTGTGACAGGTTCAGATCATGTGGAAAATCTGCTTGTCAATTAGTATCTAGAGAAGAGTGGAGCCCCCAGAGTACAGAAGCCGGTCATCCCTGATCTTACCCATGACCTTCAAGCTGTAACTCATATGCACAGAACACAGTCTTGAACCTGGTGTGAATGGCGGCAAGTAATACAGGAATAGATGATTAGCAAGGGTCTGTTGTCACAAAATGTTGCTGCCGCAGCCAAGACACCAATTTCTAACAACAGTAAATTTAAACGCTCTTTCCTGCCAAGCTACAATTCCCTTCCACATATCCCTGCTGTTTTCAGTTATGGAGTTGTATTTCATGCTGACACAACTGTTCAAACATGACCAAATAAGAAATAGCATAGCCAGTTGCTCCCTCTGTGGGGAGGGCTGAGCAGGATTTTTTTCCCTTTCCACAAGTTGTGTGAAGGTTTTTGCCTACTCCATACTTGAGGTTTTACAGGGGGGATGAATAAATAGGTCAATTTGTCAGCAGGATGTGCGGGAATTTGCTATCCCAGAATAAGGATGGTGACCACTCTGGCACCTTTTAGCTGATTGGCATAGCCAGAGCTCCTGCTCCTCACGAGTTTCACAGCTCATGTGTCTGGATATGGTATGCCTTTGGAGATCCTCCTGCCTCATCTACTAAGGGTTTTATGGCTCTGCGTGGGGATGATGTGGAGCGGTCTCCCCACACTCTCGAAGTGTTGTATAAGAAAGGGGACGGGTTACCCAACTCCTGGCTTAAGAGAGTGGCTCATCCTTAAACCAGGCAAGTAGCCTGGGATTAGTACATATTGATTCCTGCATTTTTCACATGCAGATCCAGTGAAGGGTTGAATCTCCCTTGTAGTTAAATAAAGAGGCCCTAGTTTATCCCAAGCTCTTTTGCCTGTGCTTTATTCCATGCTTCCTTATCCACTCGCAACTGTTCAAACATGACCAAATAAGCATCAATTACTGTACAAATGTAGAGCTACACTGGCAAGGCTGGGAAAAGGATTACACCACCCTTCCCCAACCTGGTGCCCCCAGACATTTTGGACTACAGCTCCCATTACCACTGATCATTGGCCATGCTGGCTGGGTCTCATGAGAGTTGTAGTCCAAAAAATCTGGAGGACACCAATTTGGGGAAAGCTGGATTTACTACCCCTGTTATTTGCACAAATGTTTATTCTGTGGATGCCCCTATCTGGCATATTAAAAAATGTGGGAAGGAACCCCTTTATTAAAAAAAAAGTGGTTTTTTTAAAAAACTTTAAGATCCATCCAGTTTTCTAGGAATCAATTCAGAGGGAAGGAGGAGTCTGAGCAGACTAGCAAGAAATAAGAGGTCAGAGCTTGATCTGATCCACAGGCAAAGTATCAGAGGTGCACAGAAAATTTATGAATACAGGAAAATAATATAACTCACAATGTATTTGTGGCTGTAAAATGCCAATCATATTTACATGTAAAGAAAGACCATTGAAATAGGTGCAACTGCCTTAGATTCAAAAGGCCGACTCTGAGTCACAACAAATAACATTTATAACTAGAGAGAAAATACAACAAAGAACTTTTAGGGAACCAACAGAGTGAATTTGGAATTGCTCCCCATTGGCTTAATTGTGTTACCAAATGCCAGTTCAAACAGGAAGGTCTTTTGTTGTTCAGGCTTTGATAGGCATCCAAGAAGAAGCAAGTTCTATGTATTCTACCAGCACACTACACAAGCACAGTGTTTGGAACTAGGCATAGAATTCAGTGTCTTGGGGGGGAAAACTTTTTTAAAATAAACAAGTTTCTAGTCCTTATGCATGTAAAAATAGTTTTGAAAACCATGCAAGCAAGGTCTAGGATGGCCATGTGCTCTCTTTTAGGGGACAGTCCTCTATTTGAAGTTGTCCTCCATTTAAAGGTCAGTTAGTTCAGTTCTCAAAGAGAGCCTTTTTGGTTGATGTCAACAATTGCCATGGGACAAAAGATACTTGTTTTAGTTTAATTTGCAAATCACCTCTAAATAAAAATCATAAGCTGCAGTGTGTGATGGACATGGACTAATTCATTTAAAAGAAAACAAATTGTTATTGAACATATGACCCAGTAATTAGAGTCAGACTGTACTGATTTAAAAAAATGCCAGTACATTTCATATCCACATGAACACACAGACAATTCTCAATTCTCTTTGCATTTTGTTTTTAAAGATATGGCAGCATCTGCCACTTTTTAAACAACATTATCAACTATGAAATTCAGTTCTAAGTAATCCAGCTGAATCTTTACTTAAGACCTCCTACCTTAACACTGCTCACAGACAATAATATTTTCACATATATAATATGTGAAAGAAAAAGTTTACATCCCATTGAAGTTACTTAAGCATACCAACATTTCTTTCTATTATGCCTGCAGGGATTTTCTGCATAGAATCAGCTAATGAGAAGTATCAATATAGCTACATTTAAATCACAACTGCTCTAGTAAAGTTGAGGTTTGACAGGTCTCTTGGTTGTAGAAAACATTCCAGAATTACAAAAACAAAAAAGCAACTGCAATTATGTTTACATGCTTCAAAATCATTCCTAATATAAGAAAATAAGAATATAAGAAACATGCTGGATCAGACAAAGTGTCCACCTAGTCCAGCACTCTGTTCACACAGTGGCCAACCAGATGTCAATACGAAATCCAGAAGCAGGACATGAGTGCAACAGCACTCTTCCCCCATGTTCCCAGTAACTGGTGTACATGGGCATTTATAGTAGCCATTGATAGCCTTCAGGAATTTGTCTAACCTCCTTTTAACACCATCCGAATTGGTGACCATCACTGCATCCTGTGGTAGCAAATTCCATAGTTTAATTATGTGCTGTGAAGTACTTCCCTTTATCTGTTCTGAATGTCCCACCAATCAGCTTCATGGGATGACCCCAGGGTTCTAGTATTTATAGTGAATCGTGACCAGAAATCAGGTGTGCTGCAGTTCAGAGGTGGAGAGCACTTCAGCCATCAGTGTCTTGTCAACCCATCACCCAGCCTGTGATAGTCACTGTCACATAGGTGAAAGTGACTGAAATGAAACCAATGCACAGCCTGCAAAGTTGACTTCCTAGAGTGGTACCTGCCCTGTCCTGGGACTTGGAAGCTTCTGGTTATGTACTACATCATCATACTAGAGCCCCTGGAGAAGCCTGCTATTTAAAATTTACTATGGTGATAAGTGTACATCCCAAAGGGCACTGGTCAAGTACCTCTACTTATACTAGCTATTCTGTCTTGTCACAAAGGACCAAAAAAACACTAGTAAGCATTTTCTATGTAGCTCAGTGTCTACTGATTATATTGGCCACCCATTATACTGGACAAAATGAAGTTGCCCAAATACGTCATTATGTAAACAGCACACTGTAAAAGATATCTGGACAAATTAAATCAATAGCATATATTTTAGTACACTCCCCATCCCTTTGAATGATCAAATACCAAACACGGAAAAAGTTATAAGTTACCATTTAATGTGGTTTGATGCAAATTTAAAACAGATGAACAGACATTTTCACTATTAATCCCTTAATTTAGGAAAGTGCGGTGTGATTTTAAAAGTTGCATAATATATTCATAACACAATACCAGGGACTTCCCCCCCAGTTCTAGGCAAACTATAGTATGAAATAATCAATGTAAGTTTATATTGAACATGACATGAGGTGCTATGTAGGTCAAATTACATGCATACTTGCCTGTGCCTCAGTAGCTCTGGTGCTACTCTGAGGAACAACAGATCCCTTCCAGTTTTGCTATGAAGCATTTAGCCTGACTAGACTGATAGTTTAAGAAAAACCTAACTCATATGCTTCTTCTCATGTGTATACAGAGGCCTGAAATGGGCTCATTCAATCTGTGCACAGAATTACACATTCAAGCTATGCACAGAATTTACCCCTTGGTAATTCTGAATCAATAACTGCAAAAAGTTGCAGTAACATACACAGTGACAGCCATATTAAGGAATATCAGATTTAAAGAACTGTCACTCCATTATTTTAGGGCCAAAAAAAATGCACAGGAGGATGAGATTATTCTTAATAACTCACCTTTATTTTAAAACTAGGGCTGGCTAACAAGCAGCCCAATCGGGGCCCCTGAGGGCATTTATTCTGGCCCTCGGCAGCCTTCATGAAGTGTAATCAATTTCTGCTTTAAAAACAGCGCTCAATTGCACTCAAAAAGAAAGGGAAAAGAAAAGGGAAAAACAAATCATAGACCTCACACTTTAATATAATTCCTCTCTCAGTTTTTGTATGTAGCATGGACATAATACTTGTAAGTAATACTATGGCTGAGATCATGGGACTAAAATTGTGAACCCCTTACTTGTAAATAGTGCTAAATTTATTTTGGAGCTTGTCCACTTGTGTGGTGGGCAATTTGTGTCACAAAGTATATTTCCATGGTTTATTTATTTATTTATTACATTTTTATACCGCCCAATAGCCGAAGCTCTCTGGGCGGTTCACAACCTCTGTCTAAAAAATGAATTGGCACTGCCTTAAACTGTCCATTCCTATTGAACAATGCTTAACAGGCATTTCAAGTATGCTTCATATTTATTATTTTTTGTAATTTTTACAACAGGTCAGTATCATCATCATTACAACCAATATCATAATGCACCTGGGTGGCTGAGAGAAACATTATATGTTTATCGGCACAGTGGGATTTGAATTGGGGGCTTATGGGCTCAGATTCTTAGCCACTACACGACATCTACTCTCAAATATGTTATTCTCTAGTACTTCTCATAGATTTCCTAGAGAATCAAGCCCTATTCAGGTGTTCTATATATGAGTAGAATAAACATATGCTAAGGGAGAATGTGGTAGCTGCCCTCTACTCGTGGATGGTGACTTTCTGAAGAGAGCCTCCTGTATCCATGGACACTCTCTGAACATTGTAAAACCAGTGTTCTAAATTGCATGGAGATCCTCCATGGATACAAGAAGCTCTCCTCTTCAGAAAGTCACTGACCATCAGTAAAGGAAAACAAACATGTGTGAGGAGGGGGCAGGGCTATCATGCTCTTCCTCCTCCCACATTTATTCTACTTAGATATAGGACACCTGAGTACGGCTTCAGTAGCAGGGACAACATTTACCCAATTAGAAAGTAGGCTTAATAAGAATATTGAATCTTCTCTCTCTGACTGTTGAGCCACATGTAGGCCCACATGATGTAAAGATTTATTACTACCCTGAAGGAAGTGAAATTCAAGGTAGGCAAGAGGGACGTAGGCTGAGTTTTGGTCCATGATTAATGTGTTTGCTTCAGCGGCAGACCTGATTTTTCATTGCAAGTGAACATGGCAATAACAGCAATTGGTTTTGAGAGCTGGTCATTAGCATTGTGGTAAAATGTCAGCACAAACTGAAAAAAACAAGTCTTGGGCCCACGTCCTGTTAGTAGATGCTTAGATGTTCTCCCTCTCTCTTTCCCTCTCTCCATGCCTCAACCTTGTGCACTCCCTTGCCATCCCTCCTCTGTTGGTGTCACCATGCATGCCAAACCAAGAGGACCTTACATTCTAGTTACTGTACAATCTCTCGTCTCAGCTGCGATCTTCTGTGCCTGGTGGAGGGAGCAAAGAAAAGACAAGGAAGCATGCATAGAAATCAGTGTGTGTGTGTGTATGGAACAATGCCTGAACAACCTCATATTGTGACCTGCTTTCAGAGTCACATGAATGTTCTCATATTAAAAGAAAAGAAAAGATTTAAAATAAGCCTCTCTGGACTTTATTTTTATCTTTAACATCATGGGAACAAGTATTTGGATTTAATATTTAGTTATACAGCTTAATTTAAAAACAAAAGAAAAAGTAAGAAAATTGTAAGATGGCTTTGAGCTTGGGGACCAGTCCTTCTTCATTTCTATACACACTGGGAGAAATAATAAATAACCATCTCTCAGCTAAATGAAGCCATCTATATCTTCCTCACATCTATGGTCAGGAACTCAGCCAAGACAAAACGCACAGTTCAAGGTGCTTTGGATTGATATGGCATGGTGCTAAAATAGCAGCTGACTCTGCACATTTCAGCTTTCATTTCTTTTCATTGTTGCTTTCCATTACCCTTTCATAAATCTGCTTGTAATTTTATCCTTCTCTTTTGGTTCCACAGGTTTGGAGGATGACAGGGTGATTCCTATACCCTAAGCACCTTCCTTAGATTTAGTTTCATAATGTATGGAAGAAAATGCTCACTAAGTTAAACTGTTACATGAATCCACACCTCCACCTGTGGTTAAAAGCAATCTATTTTCATCTCTCAATGTACAGCCACTTCTCAGCCTGTGCTTAAGAACATGAAAAGAATGGAAAATGTTTAACAAAAACAAATATTAAAAATGTTACACTGTCACGTGGGGTGGAGAAAGGTGAATGTAAGATAGGGACAAAGCTAGCTTTCAAATTCATCATTTTTTATTAAGGACAAAGCCTTTCCAGATTTTGTCTGAAAGAAAGTTGCATGGGAGAAGGGGTCATACACTCATCTCTATGTATGAATGCTTTCAAGGGTCATGCTGATAGTTGTGACTCCTGGGGGGCAGGGGGAGAAAACAGGGTGGCCATTGCTAATATGAAATGTTCTCAGTGTGTTCAATCTAAAAATAGCCTTCCTCTCTAGGATTGACCTCTGAAACAAAAATGGTTCTGCAACTTTGTAAAAGATGCCACCCATGCACAACTCTGATTGGCACGTGCCCATGCAACCACCTCCCCATGTACCTTGAAATACTTTTGCCCTAAAACAAAAATAATGTGTTTTTAAAAGTGATAAAGCAACAAATGAACAAGTATACATACACACAGCACTTAAAATTAAGTGCCTAAAGAGTTAAAGACCCACAGATGAACCGGCATTGTGTAAATGTCAGATGAAATGATGAAGCAAGGACACTAGGCTTGCTCCACAGCCAAGGGGCATGCTGCAAGTTCTCTTTTTATATTATGTCTGTCTTCACCCTATTGACTAGTTATTGTACGGGGCTATGGTCATTGTTTTTTGTACTTTGCTATATTAAAATAAGAATGATATAATTACGTCAAAATTTTCTGCCAGCAGAAATGTCATAGAACTGAATGGTATTTCAGCTGGAAGCATGCTTTGAGAAGCAGATCACTAAGCATGGATGCCTGGAAGGTGTGGATGGGGACATATATGTTTCCTTCTTTCCTCTCTCTGCCACCCTGCCCTGGTTATCTAAGTTTATTACTAATGAATGAGTCAGTTTATTTTGAGTAATAGTTCTCTGCTTCAACTTAAAGACTCATTCTTCATGAAAACTGAAACACTTGAAGGAAGTCTTCTTTGATAAGAGTGCTGATATGTTGATGCTCTCCATATGTATCCCAACTGATACTTTAAAAAAAACCCTATGAAATACAGATTGCCTCATACAGGATTCAAATAGCAGACTTTCTCCTCTCTAACAATGGAAAAGAAATAATAAACAGAACAGAGGCAAATAGTTTAATTGAGCACTTGTGTGAAGACAAACATTGTTAATATGGTAAACTTCTCAATGGTCTTCCCAAAGCTCCTTGTCGCCTGTCTGCATTTTTACAAAAATCCCTTGTGTAATTTCCAGTACCACAATTTATTTGTACATCTTTACCCCCTTTATTTCTTACTGTTTCAGCCCCTTGACAACTGATGTAATGCTTTTTACAATTTTCCAAGTCTCAAAATCAGTGGACTGTTGTTTCTTCACACCGCATTCCAACAATGCCAGAAATTAATTTGGACATACGTTTAAATTACTTATGTCAGATATCAAAGCATTTGTTAATCTATTGCTACATGCAAACTAAATATAATGGGAGGGGTCCCCCCCGCACCAAAGAGAGCAACTGCTGTGTTTTGGGGAAAAGGAAATTAAATTTAATCCTGACTGCTTAAAAACGAAATTATTTGAAAAAATCTGGCAAATAAACAAATGTTCAACATGTGCTTATTTCTTAATTATCTACTTATATCCTCTCCTCCTTGGAAAGCCAAGATTGGATTACATGCGTCTCACAGTAGTCTCCTATCTAGGCACACATCAGCTGTCTGTCTTTCCCACACACCAGCTCCTGCAAGCCCTATAATATCTGAAGGTCCCAGACTGATTATAGAGTTGGGGTAAGAAACAACCCAGTAGCTAATATCATCTAAGTCATATAAGTTAGCTATAGCAGCAAGAAGATAAACGTGCTGTGACTCTTCAGAGATTTATTACCTATATTCAGACATTTATCTAGCCTGAAAATGGGGAAGCCGTCTACAACATGGGGTGCAGCAACAGAATGGAGAAGACAGGATAGTAGCGTTCCTCTTTTCTCTCTACCCCAAAGATGAGCTGAGCATTCCTCAGCAATGCTCGCACAGAGGCCCTGTTTCCTGTTCCCACCCTTAGAGAGAGAGAGAGAGAGAAATCATGCAAACAATCATTGCTGTGGAGTACACAATCAGACATCCCTAACCTAGTGTCCTCCAGAAATGTTGGGACTACAGTCTCCATAATCTCCAGCCAGCCTCACCATTGCACTATAGGTTACAGTCAGGATAAAGAAGGGGCCGTATGTGAATGGAGAGCAGTTCCAAATACACATGGGTTTGTTGTTTTCTGCCAATCCCCCGCCCCCAGGTTCATCTCCACTGTAGCATCACATGTGCTTTGCTTCTGGAAGGTATCACAATATACACAGTGACTTCAGTCGCCCACTTTTGAACAAGTATCTGTTGTTAAATTTAACTCATATATAAAAGAATATTCCTTGAATGATAATGACAAAGGATTCAAGAGAAATGAAAGTTTTATTTCAAAACTCTGAAATAGGATAAAGAGCACTGCAACATTTTAAGCTGAACCACAGTATTTTGCTTATTAGAAATATATTTGTTGTGCTACACGTGAGTAAGGGTCTAGCATAACGGTTTGGGGCCAGGTTATTTGAAAGAATGCCTCCTCCCATATGTACCTGCCCGGACCTTAAGATCATCTACAGGGGCCCTTCTCTGTGAGCCCCTGCCAAAGGAAGTGAGGCAGGTGGCTACTAGGAGGAGGGCTTTCTCTGCTGTGGCACCCCGGCTGTGGAATGAGCTCCCCAGAGAGGAGCGCCTACACTGTACTCCTTTCGTCGCCAGCTGAAGACCTTTTTATTCTCTCAGTATTTTAACACTTAATCTTAACTTAAATTTAAATGTTACTGTTTTAACTCTGTATTTTAATCTTATATCAATTTTGCTGCGTGGTTTTATCCTGGTTGTGCTTTTTATACTGTATTTTGTATTTGTGCTTTTAACCTGTTGGTTGTTTTATTATGGTTTTAATTTTTGTGAACTGCCCAGAGAGCTTCGGCTATTGGGCGGTATAAAAATGTAATAAATAAATAAATAAATAAATAAATAAATTGGCTTTAAAGGCTTCACAAATCAGCTGTGTAAGCCGAACATAAAATATCAATGGAGAGTCACAGACCTTGATCATTAAACTTTCTCCAAGAGACTGGGTCGATTCCTTGTAATAGAAAACCATGGTTCCCTGCTACAGGACATAACCTGTTCCCACCTCATCCTCTTTTGCACACCAAAGGAGGAGATTGGAAGCTTCTACTTTAGATTTTAAACTAATTACATTTCCCCTGATGCCTGAACTTGGGGAACTGTGGTTTGCTTAAATTATGGTTTAAGAACTCAAGAAACCATGGGTTGAAACTGTGGTGCTGGCTTGTTCTCACTAATTGCAGTTTAAGCAAACCACATTTTAAGGATCTATGGTTACTTTAAAATTAGAAGCAATTTCTTCCTGGGATCCACGAAGAGGAGCAGAAAGGAGAGCCCAACGTCCAAAACTTGTGCACACTTCACATAGCAGGATGCATGGTTTCCCATTAGAGCCTGAACAGGACCTAGGTCTGTTACAAGTAAGTATAGCTGTATGTTTGAGAAAGAGCCCTTGGATCACATTTTGAAATGAAAGCTAGCCTATTCCGGCTTCTAAAATAGCAGCGGAGTGGAGTGACAGAGATCCAGTAATGCAGCTGACAGATCAGACATCATGACAGAACACAATTAAAAAATGATGGGTACAAAATTTGACTTCAAATCTTTTTTGGATCTGAAGGCTTTCAAAGGTTTTGTGTGTCCACATACACCCTGAAAAAGTATGTAGCTGAACAGTTGTAGAAATACATTTGGCAAAAACACAAGCAAGCATATAATCCCATCAGTAATAACATTGTATACTGCTAGGCATATTGACTGAATGGCTACCTGCATAACCGGATGCTATGTAGACAATTCAGCCCACCCACCCCAAGAACCGTACATCTTTTGCTTTGTTTTATGTCGCTTCAACATTACTCGTTACTCCATCTTACCTCTAAGTCGTACAGATACCTGAAGCTATTTGGCTGATTAGAAGCTCGTCTTACGGCCTGAGCCAATGCCACAGCTCCTCTGCCCCCATCTGACCAATGACTGGATGGCACTGCATCAAACGCTCCAGATTGTTTGGCAATTTCACAAACTAAAGCAATCTCAGCAGGAGAGTCCGTTCTGCCAACAAAATAGTCACTTCATTATTTTATTTATGACTTTATTCATCAGACAGACCTGCAAAGTGGTCCTCCTTACTAATGCATGTAGAAAAGGAGTGGGCAACTTGTGGCCTTCCAGATGTCAGGGATGCTTTAGGGTGGATTCCTGCATTGAGCAGGGGGTTGGACTCGATGGCCTTGTAGGCCCCTTCCAACTCTGCTATTCTATGATTCTATGTTTTGGACTGCAACTCTCATAAGCCTTAGCCAACATAGCTCAGCTAAGACTGATGCCAGTCAATGAGGGATGATGGGAGTTGTAGGCCAAAACATCCTTCTTCCCAGTGTAACCAGGGTCAGTAAGAGCTTGACCTGCTGAGCCTATCTTGAATATCTGCAGACTCACAAGTCTGAACTTGCAGACAATGACCTAGAATGCATGAAATGACAGCCCACCGTGGCTAAATGTACCTGTTGCATCAGGTGCCCATGGGTGACTTGTTGTGTCATGTTGTGCAAACCCAGGGGTTACTTGAAGGCTGTTTAACCCTCAAATAAACCATGGCTTGTTTTAGGGTTATTTGGGGTGTTGCTAACCCTCAAACAATCCCTACCGCCTGGGTTTACACAACATGGCAGGGTGGGTGTCTACCATGCAAAAATGGTGCCTGCAGGCATCCAACATTATGTGACAGCCCCTGTAGGTAAATTAAGACAAGGTCATGTGCAAAAAGGGCCAATGTGACTTCACTGTCTATTCACTTTGTTTCCTCCCCAAATCCCAACCTGCCTTTTTTAACATCTTGCTTGATGAGAAGATCTGAGGATCACAAAGGCTTGCACACTCTTTTGGGTGATCTTTTGGCTGGCCTAATAAAGGTATTGCAGCAACATTGATTCTGAACTGAAGGTGAACATTTCAGAATTATATATTTTTATCATATTTACAAATCTGTTAAATTAAACATAGTGGCTCGGATGAAGTATAAGGAGCTTAAAATAGGTGGCCTTCAAAGTCTCATTCCTTCTGTGATATCCAGTTTATGTTGATTAAAATTCTTAAATATAATTAATCAGTAAGAACTTGATTTCAGGAGATAAACAAAAGGGGGGGTATGCCCACATCTAAATTTATTGTCTGGGGTTATCATGTGAATAAAGTGACAAATAGTTTTACCTGAAAACATTTAGAGCCACTACAACAGGAACCCCAAATTGCTCGGCAATTTCAATTTGTTTCCGTAAGTTACTGCAACCATCAGATACCAGCTTGAGATTCTGCATGTGAAGGGAGAGAAAGCCAAAAGTAAATGGAAACTTTTAACAGTAATAAAAACTACTTTTTATTTATCACTGAATGCTAGGGCTTTAAAAAAGCCACGCAGAACAGTGCAGTGTATTTCTGTCCAACCACATTGTCAACAGCGTGGCAGAACCCCAATCCTACTAACCATGAAGGGGGTCCGTCAACCCCCCTGTCAAAACTCCATGTCTGTAGGTTAAGAAAAACAAAGCACTGAAGTTGTACAGGAGGCTACTGCCCAGCTTCTCCTACTCTAACCCACAGCTCCACCTAAAGGGTTTAAAGGGTAAACACAATTAAGTGAAGACATTTCTGCATAATCTTTCCTATGGGAAGATTCTTATCAATTTAGCCCATACCATAATTTATCCCATAGTTCAAGGAAGGTCAAATCCAGGACTGGAACATGAATCCCACTCTACTGAAATAATGTCAATTTTTCAAGTCAATTATGCCTGACACCCAAAACGAATTTTGGACACTGCTGATCTGGACATCTCAAAACCTTAACTTGTAGAACTGGCTAACCATGGCTGTAGATCGCACACACATCTGCAGCTGACATGGGGATGTTGGTGGTGAGTGAGGTTAATAGGGCAATTAGTTGGGTTGGGTTTTTTTTGGCTGCCTCTCACTTTCTTGGAAGTCCTACAAAAAAGGAGTCTACACAAACCCACACACACAGAGACTCCAACTCTTGGGATATTCTGAAGACTTCTGATCAAGGTCTTGGTGAGGTAAAAAAGAGAATGAGATGAGTGTTGGAACTGGAGGGGGAAGAGAAAGGACATTGTGACTGTGGAGATGGAGAAGAGAGAGGCTAGCAATGGAGAGAGTTTTGGGGGTGGGGGAGACAAGGGTATCACTGTATATTGTTGGTTCAAGTCACTCACTGGCAACACTATATATAGCGTATGCAAGGAATATCTGTAGCATGAGCTTTTGTGGGCAGGAAGTCTATTTCCACCCAAACCATGAAGTAATAAAAAGCACTGGTGAACTATAATGAGATACAGTGGAAGGGAAACAAAAATAAATGAACATAGTGAGACCTACAGATGGTACCATCCTGATTGCTGAAGCAAGAGACATGGAAACAAAGCAATGCAGATTAGCTAGAACATCAAAACAAGAATTCACATAGGCAGTGTTTCAATATCAAAAATAAACAATAGGTTTTGGTAAGAGGACCATCCATAATATCTAAATAATGAAAGATGATGCACAGTTCATTAATACCACAAAAATGAAGACTACAGAAACTCAGTAGTAGCACATGCCTTGTGGAACACACTCCCATGTATGGTTTGAGAGGCGAAAAACGTGTCGAGTTTTAGATGCCTCTTGAAAACACACCTGTTTACTCAGACTATCCCTGACCTGTAATTGCACTGCCTGTTATACTGTTTTTGTAACATTTTAATGTCTTCATTCATTTGTACTGTTTTACATTGGTTTTCATATACACACACACATACACACAGCATACACACCATTTAGAGATCTTATGATATTAAGTGGAATATAAGTAGTTGAAATAAATAAATAAATAATAAAAGGGCGTTGCTTTCTTGCAGCAAATCTATGTAAACTTCATAAGGTGACATATTTTCCTTTGCATTTAGTTCTCATAACAAATGGAAATTAATTTTAACTGCATAGTACTTGGTTGCATCTATTTCTTTTAATTTATATATTCATTTATATCCTGCTTCCTCAACCCAAATAGTATGCTCAGATGCAAGGAAGTAGCTAAGAGACTCAATTGAAACACTAAAAGAATACACAACAAAATTACTCATACAACAATGCAACACAAAACTCTGTTCAAGAGTCTAGTCTTTGTAGGTGCCAGGTTTAATTCCTGTCTTGCTTTATAAGCTGCAAAGTAACATCTACTGAGGGACACTTTTTCTTTCTTTTTAAAAAAGTTTTATGTCTGACAGGAAATGGCATTACCTCTTCTGTATATTCCTTCTTAAGAGGGGCACCAGCGGTTACCTGAAATCACAAAGAAGTAGTTAAACAATGCTTAGATAATTTAGATGCACTTCACAAGGTTGTTCCATGATCGTGAGTGTATGAGAACATGTTAAAAACTACTGTTTTGACACCTTTCTATAAGAAACAGACGCCAGCATTTTTACACATTTTTTAAAAATGTCAGCATTTAAACTTTTAACAGTAGAAATTTTGAAATGTCTCATTTCATAGAGTTTCTTTCAAAAACCACTGTATCCAAGTAAGCAGATGATCCTTGTGATGTGTTTTGACAACATCTAGTATTCTGCCAATTCAACAGTAACCAAACAATTCTAGATCCAGTTTCTGAGTTAGGTTTCGAACATCTGAAAATATAATCATTACATTAACTAAACTTTATTTCCATTTGAAAATGAAGTTACACTGTAGCAGGCTGTACTTTACCCATTATGCCAAAAATGTTTGCTATCCTATGTTTGCTTGGGCATTTGCAGAGGAGAAGGCCTTGCATGGAAGGGACTTAATCAGTGGAGGCTGGTGTTTCCAAATTCAGTGGGGGCAGTGAATCCACTTTGGGTTCCAGTCACAACCAATCAGAACCTGGAGCGGATTCACTGCCCCACTGACATTGGAGACACTGGCCCCCACTGGCCTTAATTCTTCTCTTACCCATAGCTTTGCCCTCAAAATCTCCCCTTCCCCCCTTCATGCTTGCCCCCTCTTCGGCAGAAGGCTATATGATGGGAGAGAACCTCAACTGGCAGAAAACATGGCCTGAGAAGAGAAGTTGTAGGGGACATTTAGCAAGTACGGATAAGGCATAAGCTCTCTCACTTTTCCCCTGCAAATGTGTCTCTCCCCCACCCACCCGCACACTCATGTCATTCAGGTTCTTCTGGAACTGGAATAACAGGCCCAAGGAACATGTTCTCCCAGCCTCATTTAACCATGGTTAAGGATTCATTTTTCAAGTTGAACATCAAGGATCTATAACATTCTCATCACAGTTTAGAAATCAATCTGGAACCCATACTAATTATCATTTTAACACTTTTTGAAAATAACTGTTCCTAACCAATGCCCCAATGCCAGATCTGGTCAGCTTACCACCACTGTCTCGCTTTAAACTAGACTTTTCCAACCTGGTGCCCTCAAAATGTTTTGGATTACAAGTCCCAGGTTTCCTGATCATTGGCCATGCTTACAAGAGTTGATGGGAGTTGAAGTCCAAAACACCGGCAGGATACCAGTTTGGAGAAGGCTGCTCTACACACTGCTCTTCAGCATGTTGCTTCACATTGTTTAGCACCCCCTCACTTTCATTGTTTTGCTACTGCTACCATCTGACAGCCAGATCATAGAATCATAGAATAATAAAGTTGGAAGGGGCCTATAATGCCGTCGAGCCCAATCCACTGCTCAATGCAGGAATCCACCTTAAAGCATGCCTGACAGATGGCTGTCCAGCTGCGTCTTGAATGCCTCTAGTGTGGAAGAGCCCACAACCCCCTTAGGTAACTGATTCCATTGTCGTACTGCTCTAACAGTCAGGAAGTTTTTTCTGATGTTCAGCTGGAATATGGCTTCCTGTAACTTGAGCCCATTATTCTGCGTCCTGCACTCTGGGATTGTCAAAAAGAGATCCTGGGCCTCCCCTGTGTGACAACCTTTCAGGTACTTGAAGAGTGCTATCACGTCTCCCCTCAGTCTTCTCTTCTCCAGGCTAAACATGCCCAGTTGTCTCAGTCTCTCCCCACAGGGCTTTGTTTTCAGACCCCTGATCATCCTCGTTGCCCTCCTCTGAACCCCCTCCAGCTTATCTGCATCTTTCTTGAATTGTGGTGAACAGAATTGGACGCAGTACTCAAGATGGTGCTTGTTTCTAGAAAGGGGAGATGGGACAGTAACAAGATAGGGAAGGTGGAAGAGTTGGATATTGCTGGTAATGTGACCAGGACAGCAGGCAGAGTGAGAAAGTGGTTAGGAGGAGGAGGAGGAGGAGGAGGGATGAGTTGGTGGGTGGGAGGGAGAGCTTTCTAGAAAACCACAGTGAGAGATGCAAGAGAGGGAGAAGAGACTTTACTGGATTTGCTTCCTCTAATTGTCTCCTCTGTAAGAGCCCTCAGCAAATCTAACTACTGGGCCCACACTTTGAATTTTATTCCTTGCCAACACATGAACAACTCTATTACTCAAAAGCAATTACTAACAAGTATAAATCTGCTAAGCTACATTTGGCAATTCTTCAGAGAAGAAATTAGAAAGTGCCCCAAAAGTCAATAAATTGCAATTCCTGAAAGCAAATGGCACAACAAAAATGTGAAGCATGCCTCAACTGGAAAAACTAGGGAAGTGAACTAGAAGTGTTCAGGCGAGTGGGGTGGAAAGGAGATAATTTAACTTATGAACCGTATGGCTAATTTCTTTTCTAGCTTAGAATGAATGATGGCTCATCTGGCCAAGCAACGAAGTTGAAAAAAGTTTTAAAGATTTCAGCAGTTGTGCTCATCTGCACAGAGCTATTCAAAAGCAGCCATCTTCCTTCGACTTGAGTTCTCAATCAAAGAAATGCATTTCTCAATCTCAGTTGTGGGGGCTTTGTAGGGTGCAAAACCATGACAAATCTCTTCAGTTGGAAGATGTGGAGGGAATAATAAATAATATTAAGGGCGCATTCCAAAACATACTCACGTAGCAGTAGGCGCCATTGAGATCAATGGGACTTTAAACTTCCGAGTAAACATGTCTAGGCTCATGCTGTAGGTAAGAGAGCGAGTTTGCAAAGTATTAAGTAGAAAACATAGTTTGCACAAGGAATTTAAAAGTGAGGGTGGAGGGAGCAGACGACACATTCTGTGACGGAGTATGAAGCATGAGCATGAGCATGAAATAGTGCATCCACTCTTTTTAGGAATGAAAGTTTAAAGGAGTGGACATGGGAAATGAAAAGCAGAGAGAAGCAAAGGGAAAGTCAAGCAGTGTGGGGTTGATGCAAAAACAATGAGGGATGCTCTGGCTGAATGTGTCCATAAAGGCTAGGACCCAATCTTGGAAGCAAAATTCTGCACAGAGGTAAGATGGCTCAAGTAGGAACAGTAAATGTTTGCAAATAAACAGCTATGGCTAGTGGTAGGGAAGGCTGCAAAACCCAAGAGAAGAAGAAAAATAGTCAAGCTCCAGCAAGACATTAAACTTAAGGGGAAAAAAGAAGAAGTGAGGAACCACAGATGAAAGCCAGACTGCATGCTTAGGTGACAGGTTGAGGGAGAGGAAAGTAATGCAAGAACTTTGGAAAGGAAGAGAGATTTGGTTTTAATACATCTGTCTAGAGTGCTGCTATGATCCAGATCAAAGGAAGACAGAGAAACAGGGCACAATATAGCCAAGCACTTTTAAATTCAATTGATTTTAGTAACCCCCTTCCACTGAATACAAGTTCAACGGTTCTTAAAAGTGCTTAACTTCGACGGGAGTGCCCGCCCCCCCCCCCCTAGTTAGCAGTACGTCTGGTAATTGAGGGAATGGTAGAAACAAAAGTAAGCACTAGCAGTGGATACTATGTGACGCAATGACCTGGACTGCATAATCAAACAACCCATGGTTAACAATAGTGAATGTGCAGGAATGAGCAAGTGGGCTGGTTTCCACACATTTGCCCACTTCCACTTTCCTAAGCAGCCCAGAAAAGCCTTATTCCTGGGTTGGTATTGTTACATCCAAAACAGAAACTCTGGGCTGTTTAGGAGTTTAAAAACACAGAGTTAATCCATGGTTTGTTATTGAGTTAGCCTGGATTGTTTAACTCTTTAAAAAACCCAGAGTTTCTGAGGCGTTCCTGGGTTGTTTATAAAAGTGGAAGAGGTGAGTGCACAGGAGGCAGCATGCTCACTGCCACACAACCAGAACTATGGGTTAAACAACCCATAATTAGCAGTTACAGGGGAACTGGGTGAATTTACCCATAAGATTGTAAAGAGTTACACACTCAAGGGTAAAATAGACAGGGATAGGAAAAATTGTGAACAGGCTGAATTCCCTTTCCCAAATAGTGGTTGTTTATAGAGCTTTCCTCTTTACTACATCTTAAGTCATGTAATCTCTGAAGATAATGCCACATCTGTATGATAAAAGACAGTTCAATAAGAGACGTTAGTGTGCAAGGAACCTAAAGCTATTCCAACTATTTTAAAATTAAATATTTATACGTATTTCAAATGATAACGGTTTTAAAAAAACACCTTAGGGAGTTCTAAAGATGTATCATTTATTTTATTAGACAGGTAAAGAAACTTACATTTGGCCCACCTCCATGCATCTTCAAAGCCCTCACTGTAGCAACAAGCACAACCACACTGGGAACCAAGCCAGATGCTCTGCATTTGATGTTGAAGAATTTCTCCATCCCAATATCAGCACCAAAACCAGCTTCAGTTACTATGAGGAACAAAAGATTAATTTAAGTTAAGGATTTAAAGAGAGTCAAGGATTCCCCCCCTCCGACGTTTGACTGTCATCACAACAGCACAGAGCTCCATGTGTGCAGGGGCTTTCCTCTTCCCTTCTTTGAGAGGAAGTGCTTTGCACAAATAATCATTCATTCATTCATTCAAAAGGGCACGCAATGCATTTATTTTTGTAGAAGTCAGTGGAAAATGCTTCCAGGGATGTTGCAAAATCTCATTAGCTTTTGTTTTACGCAAGTCGACACAGAGAAAATTACACAACCTATGGTCCACCCTCTAATTCGCAGAATGTTTCTCTCTCACCACCACCACATTCTAACAAGGAAAATGAATTAAAATACATTAATGGATTGTCGTTAGTACTATTCAGACCAAGCGCTGTTTTAAATTACAAATACTCAAGATTTGGGGCTCATCTACACCTGCAGCCCTTTGGGGAGTGGGGAGGGACAATCACGGAGTTTTCCACTTGTGGGGTTGTCCCTCAGGGACCACATGCCAGCGTGTCGTCCCAGAAGTAAAGAGGAACTTCCAGGGCACCATTTTCTTTTTTAAAAAAAGATGAGACATTTGCACAATTGCAACGCATGATCCTGCGCAAAGGATAGTTTTTTTAAAAAACACACAACAAACTTGGCGCTGGAAGACACCAAGCACCATCCCCAAAGATGGTGAAATACTCTCCCCCTCACCCACCCCCAACACAGCTCTGTGCCTGTTTCTGGATCCCTGCTACTCACGGGGAAGAGGGAGAACCCCGGGAGGGAAAGCCACACTACCTGAGGAGCTTGGGATGATCCCGAGACAGTGGAAACAAACAGGAAAAAGCAGTCCCAGCTATCCCTGGTTCACCCCGGGATCAACTGTGCATCATTTGGACGTGCAGGGACAACTTTGTGACCATGGCAGGTGTAGATTAGGCCTTGCTCATGCAAGACAGTGATTTCCTTACCATATGTTAGCTATTGTATCCCAACCTTGTGGAAGCTGGCTAAAATGTGCAGAGTACCTTGACATGCGGAGCCTTCATTTTGTGAGGCTGGTTTTAACTAACAGAAGCCAATGAGAACATTTGATGGTGGTGTGGAAACTCCTAAGGGCCAAGCTGCTCTAAAATGATTCACATACCCTGAGATTGACCCAGACTTAGTCTGGGACTAATGTCCTCCTCGCTGTAATTAGGCCTCAACTGGCAACAACAGAGGTTTTAAAGAAGTCTTAATGCAATGTGGGCAGGTGAGTAGGGAAACCACCCTCTTATCTCCAAACAGTGATTGAAGAAAAGGCAGGGAAGTAGGGCCAGATGTTCCCCATCCCTGCTTTATACAAACAGTCAACCCACATCTAGATTTTTGCCTACTATCAGTCAGCTTTATATCTTCCCATTTACTTTGGGCAGAGCTGGAGAAATTTCAGGTGCCCAATAAATGATCAGACGTACTTAACAAAATGAAAGTGCATGGCGAAGAACTCAACTCTGCATTTTACAAAAAGAAGAAGGTGCGGGAAGGGCTTATCTCAGAAGGGAATCGGATTTCTTATTTTAAAGCCTCAAGTGGGACAAACACAAATGTCAGGAGTCCCAGGGCTCCAACTTCTGAGAGAGGAAGGAAACAGGATGCAGTATAAAAGCTGCTAGGATGAAGGCTACCAACTGCAAAGGAAATAAAACAGAGAGTAAATGTAAAGATAAACCCATGTGCCAAAAACTATGTACTTTGAAACCTGTTTGTGCTCAAATATTCAGCACAATCACTTTTGTATGATTTCCTGCCTGCAAATTGGAGTGCCAATGAAAACATAAGCAAATGAAGAGTCCAGTGGAGCATGGAAGATTCAAGCTAGTCTTGGTTCAGCAATTACACGAATAAGGAGGTTACTTATGTAGTTATAACTAGGGCAGCATTCATTTCAAGGGCCCAAACACATATCCCTGTGCTTTGGAGACGATGCCTTCATTCACAGAAAAAGCAAGGGGTTGAACAAAGAATGTAAGAAATTATGGAACATATGCAAATACAGTGCACAATCCAGCCAAAATCAAACATTTTGAAGTAATGTGAAAGTAATTTCAGTGTGTATGAGACAAACCCAAGCACATGCATAAGTCTTCTGTTTAAACAACTTGCTCTTCACTTACAATCCATTTTAGGGCTAATCTTCCTAGCAAATCCATATTTGGCAACTAGGAGACAGACAGACATGAAATGTGCATGTCAGGCAAAAGAGTCAAAAGAAGAGGGTATCCAATCTACCTTCTCCTGTTGGGCACTACTCTCTGCAGTCCACAGGTAGATCCGGCTGCTTTCTCCCAAGAGTCAGAACAGGTTGCATGAGTGGCAGTACGTGTAATTGCAGAGTCAGAGACACTTGATGGTGCTATCTTTCACAGCATTGTTTTATTGCCAGTTAGTTCAAAATACTCCAGGGAGTACATTAGTGCCGAATGTGTGAGAAGGCACTCTAGGTAGGGCCATTTCACAGAGCAAGACCTATAGTAACAGTCCCAGGGCCTGTCTACACGTGGGGAGAGCCCCACGGTGGCTGTGGATCTACATCCTGTCAGTTAGACAATGCAGGTTCACAGCCACCACAGAGATTCCCCATGATACTGAAAAAGTTGGGGATTTATCCCGACTTTTTCATAGGGAGTGATGTCAACATGGCACTTCTGTCTTGTAATGTCATTCTGTGGCCAATCTAGAGTCAACTCAGGGGCGGAGCCTGGTGGAAAGCAACCAACGATTGCTCACCTTCCACCAGGAAGAGGGTGGGGATGGCTCCAGGACCCAGATGGCCGCCCAGAACCCCTCCTTGGTGGTTTTTCTAGATGGACATGACGGGCTTTGCCAAGTCATGCTGTCCTTTACTGACTCAGAAACTTCCTGACTATTGAACATGTTTTGAGTATGACTGCTTTCTGGATGTTGGTGTGGATGTATTTTGGTAGGCCAAGTTTTCTGTATAGTTTTTTTATGTGACTAATGGAATAATTGTGACCTTTTCCTGTTGACCTAATTCTTTAACTTCCATCATCATCATCATCATCATCATCATCATGAGATTTTTCACTCACCTTTCAGAGCAGACTGCCCTCACAATTTAATTTACAATACCAGAAAAATATGAACATATAATTACAATTAAACACAGGCAAACACAGAACACCAGTAGCAGCAGCAGAAGCAGCTAATGATTTTTAAGCACCAAATGCAGACTGGATCAAATGAGACTTCAGGGAGGGGGTTGTTCGTTTTTGAGTATAGGTTTGTTGTATTGACATGATACATTTCTGGTATTCACTTAGACTATGATGTTACTTTTTTGGCTGTATACTTATCACAGTTATATCATTACTGGAGGGAACAATCCTACAGACACTGTCTAGAAGGCCATAGGATGCTTCTGTTTCTGGGAACCCAGGTTGGAACTAAGGTTCCAGTCTTGGAGCCCAGAAACTACTCACCTACTCACAACTAACGTGGTTCTTGTCATGCCAGCTACATCTCCATGCTGAGAAATGAAGGGTAGAGGGGTTGAAAAGGGGGTGATCCTGGGAGACCACAGAAGCTCCTTTATGCAGCTTCCTATTGGTTCTCCAGGCCCCTTCTCTCCCACTCCCTGAAATTGCTCGTCTAGGTAAAAATGCAAGGCAGCTCAGCATGGAGGAGAGGATCCCCTCCATGTTCCTGCCACCCTGCATAGTGTAGTCAGCAGCCTATTCTCTTAAACATGTGTAAATGAACTAACAGAAAACAGAATTTTGCTTTTGCTTTTTAAAGTATTACTGTACCTGAAGAGAAGTTTCCAAAAAATTAAAACCAGGGAAATCAGAAGAAGTCCAGAATTACACATGGCAGGGAAAGAGTTGTAAAGAGACTAATATCTTGGAGGAAGAATGAAAGACAAATTAAGGGAAATGTCCTTAATTTTTTTCATTAAAGTAGATACTATACACTGATGCATATAATCCTATTTTGGCTTTCTGGTGAGTTAAAAACCCCAAAGTATTCAGCATTTGTGGTTTATATCGTCCACTCTCTCAATGCAATTATTAACACACAATATGCTCTTGGGAAATATATTACTTCTTTTATAGAATACTGAATGTGAAAACAAAAAATCAGAACGTACGGTGTACTAGTTGAAGCAGCTGATCGGATTTCCCAGCCTTTAAAAATAAAAGTAAAAAAGCAGCAACTACGTTTGCTATGCTGCAGCTTAAAGTGGCTCCACATTGGCCCTGAATGGATGTTTTGAAAAGGCAGGGGCCTTACGAAAAGGCACCATGTGTTTCAGTTTGCAAGCATCCAAATGGAATTGTGATAAGAAAATTAATTAATTCCATAATAAATCTCCTTATGAACAGAGGCAGATTTTAATGAAAGTAAACTCCATGCGGTCAGCATTTACTATCATCACATCTAAATCAAAACAAACCCTACACACTGGAAGGCCTTACTGAGAAACTTGCACATGAGGCTACGTTTCAGGACATGGAACTGTGGAGGCCAAATTCCAGAACAATGCAAAAGGAAATGGAAATTCTGAATTGCTCACTGCCATCTACTTCCATGATGTAAACATATCTGTTCTGGTGCAGCTGTCAGCAAAGACAACTATGGAAAGGAAGAGTTCAAAGTCACAGAAGCACATGAACTCTAACCTCATGGATCTAAGGTATTTGAGCTGGGAAGCAATGCTTGGTGCTTGTTGTAAGCAGCAAAACACCAAACAGAGCAGCTGCCAAAATAAACCAGGACGGATTATGATTCATCAGAAAGGACACCACGTTTTTGTTACTAGAGCAAGGGTGAATGAGCTAACTGTTTGTACAACGTGACCCAATATCTCCTTCTTAATGACCAACTGTGGAACTTAATTCTCTCTGAACTTTCCCAGTGTTCCACATGATTCCATAAACTTCACTTTTTTTGCATCTTGTTCAGCCAGTGTCTAATATTTTGTGTGCTGCTTATGGATTTATAAGGGTTTTTTTCCATCATAAAAATGTGTACAAGAAGAAAAAGACATGTAAAAAAGACATAAAAATAATACTTAACCTTTATATGATGCTTCTTGAGGTTTTGAAGCATTTCACATTCCAATATTTAGTTAAAAATATATGAAAGCTGCTTTTTAGGGCCAAGTATTCACGAAGCAACATACACTGCTTTACCCATGCTTTACCCATGAACTCTAACCCATGACTGATCTAACCTATGCTTTGTTGCCCTATCCAGAGTTTCTTTGGCAGATTGTTTTTTCAGTCCTTAGGTTGTTTACCTCCTCCTCTGCCGGCACCCTTCCTGTATCCCAAATGCCTTTGGGACACTATAGTACTGGTGTGTAGAGTGGCTGGTTATTTAGACTACTCTTGCCTGTCACTTCTGTAGCCTAGCAAAACAACACATGAACAAGTCATGTTTCTGGGTTCACACATAATGACAACTCATGGTTTAAATAGTCTAGAGTTCACAACCCAACAACAAATCATGGGTTCTCTTTCTGGGTTGTTTGTGATTTGCAAAGCATGATTTGTTAGTGTGGCTGAGTTTGCACATTATGACAACCCAGAATTCAGCAACCCACGGATTAAATATATCATGGAACGATTAAGCATGTCAGGTGTACAGTTACTAAAAATAAAGCTATTATGAATCACACAAGCTATTCACAGTCTTAAAGAAAGGCTGCAGTGAAAAGATATATTTTCAAGGCCTTATGAAAAGCCTGTACTGAAGGGGCTAAGCATAAATTAACAGGAAGGGAGTTCCAATGGGTCCATCACTGAGAAGGTCCTACACTTGTGCTTGCCAACCAAATTAATGGTACTAGCAGACACATGAGTAGGGCCTCCAAAACAGACCTAAGTGTACAGGCAGAACCATACAGCTGAAGACACTCTTTAAGGTAACCGGGTCCTGAGCTATTTAGGGCTTTAAAGGTTAACACCAACATTTCAAATGGACCTGGAAATGAACAGGTAGCCAATGCAACTGGTGAAGAAATGGTGTTACATATTCAGACTTTCTGGCCTCTATTACCATCCCAGTAGCCAAATTTTGCACCAACTGAAGTTTCTGAACTGCCTCACATAAAGCACATTTAAGTAGCTCGTTTTGGAGGTAACTAGTGTATGGATAACTGAAGCTGGGCCCAGCTTTTCTAGACGGCATATAAGTCTGAACTGAACTCCTTGTTGCCACTGCTTCTCCAGAAAGCAAAAAATTGACCAAACAATGTACTTTGTCCTATTGTGATTCTTACAACAGGCTTGAAAAGTTGAAGAGTATCTCCTGCACATTACAAGGCACGGCAATCTGGGGAGCTGAGATATCATCGTTTGCCTAGGGTCACCCAGTGAATTTAAGCTTGCGGTTGAGATTTGAGCTAGGGACTTCCTGGCTCTCATACCCTTCACCATCACGCTACATCCATTAACAGCCTTCTCCAACCTGATCCCCTCCAGATGTGTTGGACTACAACTGCCATTATTCCCAGCCTGAAGAGAAAGGGAAAAGATCCACCAACACTCCTGAAGTTGAGCGCACAATATATAGGGAGACCAATGTGTTGTGCATATACATTTATACGTTTTCCCTTGTTTGTATTCTTTCATGTTTATGACATGTGTTTGTCCTTATTAATCACCAGTAACTTTGCTATACATTTATTAAATGTTTGCTAAATGTCCATTGACACTCACTATATGACTGCTGGTTTGGATAAATCACATTGAGGCTTTTTGTATATGCACAACACATTGGTCTCCCTATATTTTGTGCGCTCAACTTCAGGAGCGTTGGTGGATCTTTTCCCTTTCTCTTCAGTTCACAGTGAGGGTTCCTCTTTTTTGCTTTTGATTATTCCCAGCCAGCATGCCGTGTGGACATGACGAGAGATATAGTCCGCACATTTGGAGGGCACCAGGTTGGGGAAAGCTGCATTATAGCAAGGGAAGTTGCTGTTGTCAGCCTTCCCTGGGCAGCTGTATGGGGACCTTCCAGATGTAAGAAATTACAATCACATTTACAAACAGTGCTTTAGTTATTAAAAGACATTAATGTGTCATTATTTTTACATTCAGTGTTGCATGGAAGAAATATTCCTTAAAACAGCACAAGCATCGGATCTCAGAGAGCACTCATTAAGATTGCTTTAAACAATCTTACCCTTAAGAAACTGCATTAAGAATTTGATACAGCACTTCGGTGCAGGAGAAAATATAGTGCTTCAAGTTAAATTACCCCCTCACCCCTATTTCTGCATCATATCAGTATCAAAAAAAGTGTTTACTAGAGGCCTGGGGCCAAAGATTTGTCTGGTAAACTCCAATCAATATATGAAAAAAGGAAAAGGAAAAAATAGTTCCCACCAGCTGCAGGCCATATCTTTGTGTTCTGTAGCCCAAAGATTCTGCAGCTGCAACATTTTATTTGTGTGTCAAAGCCTTGGAGTGCAATAAAAACAACAACAACAACAACGGAAGAAGAGAGAAAGAGAGAGACTGACTGACTTTTCCGGGAATAAGGAAGGCAGGAGTTGTAGCATTAGGCATTAATCAGGGATTTACTTGTTTTAGAAGAATTTTCCTTAGGGTTGCAGCAAGGGGAGGAAGGAAAGGGACCTCTCGTGCAAGCACTGAGTCATTACTGACTCTTGGAGAGAGACGCCAGCTTTCGCTGACGTTTTCTTGGCAGGCCTTATAGCAGGGTGGTTTGCCGTTGCCTTCCCCGGCTGTTATTACCTTTCCCCCAGCTAACTGGGTACTCATTCTACCGACCTCGGGAGGATGGAAGGCTGAGTCGACCCGAGCCAGCTGCCTGAAACCAGCTTCCGCTGGGATCGAACTCAGGCCGTGGGGAGAGTTTCAGCTGCAGAAACTGCTGCTTTACCGCTCTGCGGAGATAGAGTTAAATCCCCCCTGTACACCCGATTCCATCCCATTAATTATCAGCTCCCACCTCCCTAACTTAGTGCAATTTGTATTTTTAAAAACTCTGCCTGATAGATGCAAAGATCACATGTAGTTTGGCTGTAAGCTACTATGCCATGCACACTTACTTGGGAGTATGGCCCACTGAACTCAGCAGCCCTTACTTCCTAGTAAAAAAATACCAAAGACCAGGCTGCTCCATGTATCCACAACATCCTAAGGGGGGGGGGAAGGGGAATTGTTTCCATTTAAACAGGCTTGTGCATTGAGAGGAAGCTGTACTGCTGCTTCATTCCCCAGAGATCCCTGCTGCACAAGGGGAAGGGTTGCGGTCCTCTCTGCTCTGTGACATGCCAGAGAGTGGAGGATGGCAATCGTTTCATTTTACACAAGAGGTCCTTGGAAGGGAGGAAACAGCGGGATCTCCTCTCTTTGCAGACGCCATGAGCATCACAGTTTGCAGGGCGCTTTCTTCACATGGTCCCTAGCCTGAGCTGGGCAGCTGGGCCCAGGTTCTTCATGTATGTGTCATGCATGGTGAGGTCTCCCAATTACAAGTGTATTCCACTTTAAGATTTCAAATTAACAACATAATACAAGTGGAATTCTGTGCATAAATATCATGAGATAAAACCTTAAGCACATACTTCTTCGTCCTTCCACATCCTAGGAAAAAAACAGACAACCTTTGAAAATTATTTGTATACAGGGTTGCATACAAGTCTGTATACAAAGAGGGGATATCGACAACTGCTTTTCGGTGGGGGCCATACTGTGCCACACTGCTGAAATATATTTATTTATTTATTTATTATATTTTTATAGGTAATAATGTAGGTAACAGGGACATAGTAAAATGTACCTTACCACATGCAAGATTCATTTGGATGTAGTTGCTTTTTCGTAGACTTATAAATAGCCACAACATGCCACAAACATAAAACCAAGTGATAGAACACTCACTTGCGCATTGTTTATCTGTGAATTATCTAGTCATTTGGCTCAAGTAGGGACCAATATTACAACTTCCTTGCATTTCACAAAAATGCATTGATAAGAAGATCAAATATGCATTGCACTGACCAAAATGCGCAGTAGTAAGATGGCTCATTTTTGGAAAAGAAAACATTTGCATTTCAGAATAGAATTCGTTTCCAAAAGAACAGAAACAGCCGGACAATGTTTGTTTTCAATGGCAAGGCTCAGGCCTGGAACATGTGAATTACTAAGAAAATGAATATGCCCGACAATATGCAAAATACTGCTATGGTATTGTTATTTAGAGTTTCATTCCGCCTATCCTCCAAGTTGCTTTGGGCAGTATACATGGTTCCCACACCTTTATCTTCACAACAACCCTGTGAAGTAAGTTAGGCTGAGAGATGGTAACATGCTTGAGGTCACCCAATAAACTTAGGTCTAAGTCCAACATTCTAAACACTTATTTTTCTCTCTGGATAACCACAATGGCCTGGTTCAGGCAACACGCTAAACCATGCCACTTAACCACAAAATGGTTAACAGAATGCATTGACTTTAATGCATTCCATTAACCATTTTGTGGTTAAGCGGCATGGTTTAGCGTGTTGTCTGAACCAGGCCAACCTATCCAAGTGCTCCTGTGATTAAGGGCAGGCTTCCAGGTCTGTGTGTATGGCTTCCAAGAAGGCTGAAGCCCTGTAATTCTCCAAAGTAAGACTAATCAGCTCCAAAATAGAAAAGATAAAGGCACTTTTGGGGGGAATAGGCTTAGTGAGTGATAAATAGTTTTACAACAATAAGTTACTGCCAGCCTCTATAGAAGCCTCTACTCCAAGTTCACCTTATCCAATCAGCTGAATGTCAGGGTGGGAAATTTCTGTTGAAGTGGAGAAACTGTTGAAAAAAGAGGAGCCAAATATACCGGTGCACCAATATGGTGCATATACAGAAGGTGCAACTTGCTGTTCACAAAGATATCAGCAGATGTCAGACCACTGAAGGCAGTGTTGACTCAGGATGATCAATGTCTCTATCATTTGGTGCAATCGTCCAGGACACAGCAAGTTTTAAGTCATCAATCACAAGAGTGCAAGGCTGCATCACAAGTCAGATCACAGGCTGCTTCAAACTGCTGACTGCTTGCTATCTATCTATCTATCTGGAGAAATATACTCCTTGTCTGGAGAAATATATTCCAGTAATGCCTTCCACTTACTGCACAACAAAACTCAATTGCAGGATGGAGTGGGGGAGTGTTTGTTTTACTGAGATTTTGTATGGTTCCTGTTGTAGAATGTGGGCCTGTATTCATATCATACTGACATAGTAAAAGACTAGGAGTAGCTCAAAGGAAAGGTCTGATGCAAATGGAAAGCTTCTGATTCTCAATATGTCATAAAACTGGGTATTCCAAAAAGCAGCTCTTGAGTTGTTGTTTTTAGAGACCGAAACTTTCAGTTATTACAGCTGGCCAAATTACATATTGCATGCAAAAATGTATAACAGTAGCCCAATGGCCCTATTGTGGGGATGAAAAGCTACTTCAGGAGTGGAGAAGTAGTGGGAGGAAGGGAAGGTTATTTCCAGCTTCAAATTCTCCCCTCCATTCCCGAATTGAAATCTCAGGTAAAAGACATCACTCCTTTAGCCTGGCTTATTTGCTTCAGTCTACTTCTCAATTATATCTGGTCCTCCAATAGAATAGCTCATTTGCCCTTGGATTTTCTTATGTTCACTTTTGTTTATATGAAGATAAATTGTAGAAATGGCAGGAAACACACACACACACACACACACACACACACAGAGAGAGAGAGAGAGAGAGAGAGAGAGAGAGAGAGAGAGAGAGAGAGAGAGAGAGTTACTACTATTCCCCCTCCCTCTCACATATATTTAATTGGAACTGGAGAACCCTGTTATTTTGTGAGTTGATAGGAGTGAGCTATGAGAAGCAGTACTTTTGACAGGGTTGCTAGATTTGATTTATGAATTCCTAAAAAGAGAGGGAGGGAGAGTGACCTCTAGTAATTTTTGCCTATGGGAGATAAAGAATTTTCCTGTGTTGGCTATATTTCATAGTGGGGGGAAATCTGCTGAGCTGGCTTATATTAGGTCTATAAATTATCATGAGAGATGGTGCTAGAGCGATGTTTGTTAGCAGATGCCTAATGAACAGAATATTTCCATTATCTTCAGAGCAGTATACATCAATGTTTTGTAAAAGATAAAAGTGAAAAACAATATTAAAAAGTAAACTGGGACCCATGTGTGTACACAGATATCTGAAAACAAAAGGCAAACAATCTTTGGTATAATAGAACACGGAGGTTCAACTCTAAAAACACTTGGCATGTACTAATACATGGAGTGATGCCAGAGAATCCAACTGGAGATGGAATGGCACCGTCCCCTCCTTTCTTTGTCTAAGTTTGTTTGCTTATCCAGCCTGTTTCTTTGCAGGCTTGCAGGCAGCGTCATCCCAGCTGCAAGTCTTGCAAAATGATCTCACAGGAGAGTGAACTGCAGAACAAACTTCACTTTCCTCAGTGCAGCTCTCACGACATTAACTAGAGCCACTTTGTTTCTGGGTACAAATCAAGGTGCTGGTCTTGACCTGCAAAGCCCTAAACAGTGTGGAACCAGGATACACAAAGAACTGCCTATTCCCTTATGAACCTGTCCAGGAGCCACGATCCTTAGCAGAGGCAATTCTCCAGATGCCAACCTTGCAGGCATCAGGCAAGTAGTACGAGGGAAAAAACTTTTTCTGCATTTACAGTTGGTTCTATACTCCGTATCCTATTTTCTTCTACACTTGGGTAGCCTAATCAAACCCCACTGCTTTCAGTACACCTATATAAAGATGAAACCCAGCGTATCATTCTCTACTTGAGACCTTTCCCCCTCTCCACCTGTCTGTGTTTTGAAAATTTAATTTTTTAAAAAAATGGTAAATTGCAGATCCACCCCCTAAATTTGCACTGGGGCACACATGCGTCCCTATTTTAACACAGAAGCCCTTTCTTGGAATTCATCTTCATGCAATTAACCATTGTCTGAGGGGAGTGTGGGGCTGCCGTAGTGTCTCCCAGCCCTGTATCCCCTACTATCCTCCAACATCTGTGTGTGTGTGTGTGTGCGTGTGCCGGGGAGGTCTGAAGTGGGGCATCTGCTCTGCATGACTTAGAACCCTCCATGATCAGGCTTTAAGTAACATGGGGAGCCTGTCGTCATCAGTATTCAAAGCTGCCCTTGCGCTCAGGGGAATGACCACTAGCGCAATGGGAAGCGAGTGTTTCCTAGAGCAACCCCAGAAACTAGCCCAAACTAGCTTTTCTGGAATGGAACAAGTCAGCAGAGCTCATAGAAGGGAACCGCGCTGACCTGTCCCATTCTGGAAACACGAATTTTCGGGTTTGCTCTAGGAAGTGCTAGCTTCCTGTTACATCTAAGGCATGCGCCCCACTTCAGACCTTCCTTCCACTCTATGGGAGGCAAGGACAAGTGGTTAGCATGGGACATGATGGTGGTGCCAGCGCCAGCAAATGCAGCCCTGTTCTCTCCCTCATGTAATGGCAATGACATGAGTGTGAAATCCCTAATATGGCTAGAATGTAGGTGTGCATTTAAATCGTTTTAGCTAAACATCTAAAAAGAAAGAAAAAATAAGGGTTTTTTGTCAATTGTGATTGGCTGCAGCTCATGGCTGAGCGTGCAAACAATGGTAAAACTGGGTTTTTCTCTGTATATTCAGTTTTTTATTTACAGTTTTATGTTTTGATACATAGATGTGAAGCATCACTGAAATGGACACCCCTAAAACAACTTTTTGGAGTATTAAATTTGGAGCAGTTAGCTTTTTTTTCTTTAAGGATACACAGAGAAGTATGCTTGTTGATCGCCTGAGCCATTCCTCGAATGTTGATCCATGCATTAACAATATTATCTAGCAATAATAATGCAATTTAGACTCTCTCTCTCTCTCTTTTAGGAAAGCATCAAGCTGTATTTTTCCATTTTTGTCTCTGTGTTTTGTCACTGCACCCATCAATAACCTCAGTTACTAAAATCCCATCAAGTAATGATTCCACTTCCCTTATTGTTTGGCTTGAGAAGACACACAGCTGGATAGAATGAAGCATGCCCACTGGGCTATTCTTCATTTAAAATATGACGTACTTCCAAATGAGACTCCTTTATACTGAAAACATTTCCCACAAGAGATAATTATTTGCAGAAACTTTCTCTCGCATTACTGGGGAAAGTGATGAAGATGAAATAGAGGAAAATAAAACCAGTGGCTGTATAAACAATTGCTTAAGAGTCTTCAGATAAACTTTGGTATATTTGTCTTCTCCTACCCAGTCCCTCCATTGCTTTGGATTTGTGTTGTTTCCAGCACTTGACCATTAAACACCCAGCTGACGTAATTTTAAGATCAGGCCTCCACTCTGATAAGGGCTAGAAAACAGAGAGAGGTACAACCAGGACTGGTGTCAGGAGTCGGTGAGACTGGGCAATTGCCGAAGGCCCTCAGGCTCAGAACGGCCCATCCCTGCCAACCCCTAAGACCCTCCCCTCACCACTGCCACCCATTCCATTGAGAGCCACATTGACAGGAGAAAGTGGCCAGTGTGGCTCTTCAGAGAGCTGGCCAGACATAAATGCTTGGCTCTGATGGGGTCCTTTTTCAGAGACAGACATTGTGGAGCCTGGAAAGACGTCTTAGGAATTTGCCTGCACTATGGGTGATCTCCAGGACACCTCTGCTCAGAAGCTGCTGCCTGTCCTCTGTTTAGCCACAGCTAACAGAGGACGGGCGGCTGCTACTAAGGAGAGGTGTCCCGGGAAATCAACCATAGCACAGGCAATCTCCATGGACATCTCTCCACAATGCCTGGCCTTATAAAAAGTCAGAGCCAGGCATTTGGTAGCAGACAGGAGGGGGTGGACGGGTAGGGCATGGTGTTGATAGGAACAGAGGGGGAGATGGTGGTGGACAGCAGAGGGCATGGATGGTGGCAAAAGCAAAGAAGAGGAGTGGGGCTGGGGGCCTTCGGCAGCACTGTGCCTGAAGGCACCCTGAAGTCCGGTGCTGGACCTGCAAAGAATGATAACAATCTTGTAGACTTGTATGTCTTCACCTTCTATCTGCTATTTACAATTCGACTCACATTGGGGCTGTTCAGATGACATGCTATGCCAGTTACGCTGCTAACCCTTTTGAAGCAAATGGTTAGCCAGCGTGTTTAAACTATGGTTATGTAGCCACCATGCTTAGGAATGGTTGACATGACACACTAAGCCATAATGTTTAACTAAAAATGTTTAACCACCATGGCTTAGCATGTTGTCTGAACAAGGTCATTATGATAAAAAAAATAACAGCCACATGTCACATTATGATAAATAATAACAGCCACATGTCTCTCTCTGTAATATATAGGACAGCTTTTTCACATCCTTAGGTCAAGTTGTGTGATTTCCAAACCAATGGGGCTAATAATGGGGTCTGTTGTCTTCAAACCCAGAGTTCATACTCTTCATAAGCAACACAAAATTTTCTTCCTGTAAACTACAGCCTGCCCCATCTCACCAACTGCATTCACATTGCAAGCAGTTTTTTCAGGTCAGAGGGAATTTAGAACGTTCCCTGTAATGCAGTTGGGGAGAAGTTGGCTAACAGTTCATTTGTTCGTTCGTTCGTTCATTCATTCATTCCATTTCTATACCATCCAATAGCCGGAGCTATTACAACATAATAAAACATAATATAACACCTTTATCATACAAAAATGTAGAACAGTTTGAAAGAATTAAAAATAATTAACAATAGAACTACCAGGGCTAGATAAAAAAAATTGACAATAAAATGCCCCATAAGCTGTCAAATGCCTGGGAATTTAAGAAAGTTAACTGGTCAGAATTGTCTAGGGATGGGTGGGCAGAAGGGGTGCAGTGGAGGCTGGGGGAGATAAGCATTTTTAAAAATAAAATGTGAGCCATTAACATGAACCAAGGCCCCCTGCATGACAGGGCCTCCCGAAAATCCCACTGCCCCAGGTCCCCAGATTCCTCTGGGCGGCTCTAAACCTGGGGCCAAAAAGATGACAAGGTTAGTACCAGGTAGACTTCACTGAGGAGAGCACTGCACAATCGGGAGCCATCACTGGGAAGGCCCTCTTCATTGCTGCCATCCTCCGAACCTCCCTCAGACGAGAGCTTCAGATGTTGATTGTAATCTTCATACTGAAAGAGGCACTCCTTATTTATTTATTTATTGCACTTCTATACCGCTCTCTTACAGTTTCTTATTACTGATGGGCACTTAAGGATGGACACTAAGTAGCCCCAGACCTCTCTATTCTCTCTCCTAGAACTTGACCTTAATTAATTTAACATTTGACCCAAAAGACAGGAAAGGAGAAATTTTATTGCTGCAGTAGCATGCTAAGAGAAGACATATTTCCTTAACTATGAAGAGAAATGTAACTACAAAAGCTATGTTATGACATGGGATAGCTAAGGGTTTAAATTTAACACTCTCTGGAACAGTCAATGCACGGTGACTTTTCAGTGAAGTCAGGCAAAGAAGAGCGACTATTAAGAACCCTGAACAATGCAAATATTAAGACATCCCAAGTGTTTGTGTTACCAAAAGAAGTTTAAAGCAAAGCATTTAGGATTTGCTTCCTTTTTTGGAGAAAAGACTAGTGCCAAAGAAATACTGCAAAGCACTTTAAAAAGATTTTTTTTAAAAAAGTAATGGATATCATTCATTTTCTATTTTAAACACACATGCTGCACCATTTTTACAATGTGAGTTATAAACCTTTTGTGTATACTTTTGAGTGTGGCTGTATATAAAAGTATTCTTGAAATACAACTGTGTGCATGCTGCATAGATAGCTAAGCAACTACTGTTAGTCATTTTATTTGATGGACATTTTCAGTGTAGTATAGAGAAAGTAAATTATTTAGAAAGCTTATTAAAGCTTATTCTGCTTAGGCTTACAGCACACAAAAGCCTGCCAAAATTTCTCCAATAACCTACTAGTGCAGTAACAGAAAACACTTGTATCCTAAAGGGGGTATGAGAAGGGAGTGTTTTGAATACTTTATATATATAAAAAAACCTCTTCAATAAAAAATCTTAATAAAAGAATTATAAAAATATGTAATGATACATATGTGCTTGTATATTTATATATGCATATATTATGATATATTGCAATAGATATAATAGTATCACTGATTTCCTATGAGGGGAGGAGGGGTGAGATAATTATGGCTGCATTTTTATTTGTATTTTTGTTTATTATTTATGTATGTTATTAAAAATAAAAATATGTAATGCATTCTCTTCTTTCCCTAAACTGGAAATGGTGATGAACTTATTCTGTGAGAGAGAGAGCAAGCACATCTGGACAAAAAGCAGCAAAAATTTACCCAAACTCTATTCACCAGATTATGGCCTTTTAAAAATATTTTAATTTATATGTCTATTCCTGTCCTTGATAGATGGCATAACAGCTCTTTAGAGACAAACTATTCTAGAGTTTCACAAGGTTAAATAAACTGCTAAGTAATATGCATTCTAAGAGCCAATGCACAACTTCAATTCTGAAGTGGCAATGTCATGATTTTATCATATTATATTCATGTGTGAAGCCACTTATCTGAAATCTGCCTAAAAGAAAATAATTAAAGACATAGAGCTGGAAAATGTGCAGAAAGGGGCAGCGAAAATGATTAAGGGGCTGGAGCAGGTCCCCTATGAGGGAAAGTTACAACAGCTGAGATTGTTTAGCAACGGAAAAAAGGAGGTTAAGGGGAGACATGATAGAGGTGTACAAAATTATGCATGGTGTGGAGAATGTGGATAGGAAGGCAATCCTCCCTCTCTCAAAATACTAGAACCCGGGGTCATCACAATAAGCTGACTAGTGGGAGATTCAGGACAAATAAGAGGAAGTACTTCTTCACACAGCGCATAGTTAAATTATGGAATTCACTAGCACAAGATGTAGTAATGGCCACCAATTTGGATGGCTTTAAAAGGGGGTTGGATAAATTCCTGGAGGAAAAGGCTATCAATGGCTACTAGCCTTGATGGTCATGTGCTACCTCCAGTATCCGAGGCAGTAAGCCTGTGTGCACCAGTTGCTGGGGAACATGGGCAGGAGGGTGCTCTTGCACCATGTCCTAGTTGTGGCTCCCTAGTCAATAGCTGGTTGGCCACTGCATGAAACATATGCTCTACTACTGAGCTACAGACCTTCCCTGTAACTAATGTTACATAAAACTATCCCTACTCTATATGAACAAGCCAAACGAAATGAGTTTGCACTCACCTACAAATCCTTCTTTGCCAACCAATTTAAGGGCAATTTTGTCTGCCAAAACAGAAGAATTACCATGAGCAATATTTGCAAAAGGTCCAGCATGCACAAAAACTGGAGTACCCTAAAAGTAACAAACAAAAAACAAAACAGTAATCAGAGCACAAGAAAATAATCATTAAATACATTGCACATATTTTGTATTAGTGATTATCCTACATGTGACATTAACTATGTGTTTAGGATTCATGTCATGTGTGTTGTTGTTTTTTAAAATTAAATACCAGGCATGGGGAAGGCACCTTGAACATGCTAATGTTCTTTGAACATTTGGGCGTGCAACAACATTTCCCCAGCACACCTTTGGACATTTATATTGTGATTACTGTCATGCATAACCACCTCTCTCAAAACCAAATCCACTTTTTTTTTTAAAAAAAAACTTACTTTACAATAATGCCATTATTAACCTATATATATGCCATTATTTTATATATGTCGTTATTACTCTGAATTTCCCCTCATCCCTCTCCTCCTCTATTTGAAATGGCTAATATAAAACATAATAATTCGTTAAAATATCACAGCAAATCCGGAGGGGAAGTTTAAGCCTCCAATCTCCATGAAATCCACCTACACCCACACACAGAGCAATTAGAATTGGGGAGGGGAAAGTCATATTGAGATATTGACCAGGTTCGGATGATCACAGGGGCGAAAGAAGCCATTGTGTGTTCTTTCCCCACCCCAGCGCATGCCAGCCACAATTTATATTATTACCCATAATGGAGAGTGGGTTGCTGTGTCATTCAAACCCAGATGGGGTAGCTTCATACTCATCCTACAACTCACGAGCACTGCACGATGGGTTCAGATTACACAGCACTCTGCGCTAGATTGTGGTTGTGTGGGGAAAGAACCCACAATAGGTTCTTTTCCCCTGTGGTCTTCTGAACAAGTCAATGTCTGGAGTGAAGCAGGAAAGAATGGCTGCAGAGCAACTAAGAGACTTTGTGTGAGATCCTTAAGCACCATAAGACCATTAGGATCACAGCGGTGGCACAACATGGTATCTCCTGCTTCTGTTAAAATAGTTCTATAGCAATGTCTTCTGGTGTTCAATAAGGTAGAATGAGACTGCAGGGAGCTTTCATGATTAAGTTGGAATCCATGTTTAGGCTACTGCTTCAGTTGTTCAAGCACAACTCTTTTCTTGTGCTATTCCAGCAACTGAACCAGCCCCTTATGATTGAGTGCTTTCAAAAAAATAAATTCCTTTCTACTGAGGAACTTTAAAAACCTCCACTTTCTCCAGAAAAGTATGACCAGACCTGCTGCTTCCAACTTCTCATTGGGTTGGTTTGTTTGATTACCATAGGTTAAACAAAGCACAGTGGCTTATTGAAGCTGCAGTCCATGCCAGCTTGTCATGTTGTCTGAACTTGGGTGGTACTGGTTGTTGGAAAGGGAAAGAACCAAATAACACAACAACAGTCCATGGGTTATTTGAGGGTTGTTGTTTCCCCTTCCAAGTTCCCCAGGTCTGGACAACACAACATGCCACACCAAGCACGTAATTAGGCAAATGGCACCCTGTATGCCATGTGTTAAACAAGCCAGCATGGCTTCTTCAACCCACAGTTACTCTGCGAACCAGTTCAACGTCATAAGCCAGCTGCTTAGGACAGCCTTTCCCAACCTAGTGCCCTCCAGATTTTTGGAGTTCGAATCCCATCAGCCCCAGTCAGCATGAACATTGGTCAGGAATGCTGGACTTGTAGTCCAGCACATCTGGAGGGCACCAGATTAGAGAAGAATTACTTAGGCTATTTAAGCCTCATTGAACACAGTGGGAAACCCACAGTGCCAGTAAACACTATTGGTATTGTGCTAAATGCTCTAGCACACTGTAATTTATGTTTGTGCTAGAGTCCAACTGGATACTGCCCATGTAAAGGATTCCAAGGTTAAAAATTAATTATATCATTAAAAGAAAAATAATATATCTGGTGGTAACTCTTTTAATTCATTTTTGATCCACGGGGTTCTAATAAATGTCTATCTGACTCAACAGTTCTAAAATTTATCTAGGAGACATATGAAAGGGAGAGCCTATGGCAATTCCATCTGTGAAAACACAAGTTCTCTTTTATTAATGGAGGAGGCCAAGGGAGTGAAGAAAGGAATGCAACACAAATGTGGCGGTGGGGGGGAGTTATCTAAAATACATTTTATATCAATAATCCAATAGCTATTCTACTATGCCTATTTGTGTTTTGAAAGTGAAGCTGTAGAAAAACAGCAAAAGGTGGAAATAGCAAAACCAGTACCTGATGGTATCATTATCACTGAACAAATACAATTCATATTTATTCTTCTCAGATCAATAAATTACTGATAACATTTACCAGATAAACAGTTTTAGTGCAGTACTATGTGGGTTTCATTCAATCAGCCAGCAAGTTGTTTTTATAGCAAATCTTATAGTGATGGGCAAGTGTGGTGTAGTGGTTAGAAATTTTGGACTAAGACTCGGGAGATCTACATGACCATGAAGCTCACTGGGTGACCACTGACTCCAGCCTCACCTACCTCACAGGGTTGTTGTGAGGATAAAACGGAAAGGAGGAAGACCATGTAAGCTGCTTTGGGTTCCTTGCAAGAGGAAGAAAGGCAGGATATAAATGTAACAGTAAATAAAATAATAAATAAATATCGCTGTGCTGGATTCTCACTGCTAGGGCAGTAATTTGGATTTGTAATATAATGCATGTGAGGCTATCAAGTGCTATATAAATGCATAGTAATAGTGTAGGTAGTACCAAAAAGGATACTAAACAATGCTTTTAAAAAGCTGTAACACATGTCTACAACCAAGCACAAGCTGAAATACTGGTGGTGTTTGAAAAGACAAACAAATTCTTCCAAGTATATAACATCTATAACAGCTGTGTGTATGTGTTTAAAAATAACAATAACCCGATAATGCTAAATCATTGATACTATCTGAAGAATAATTTGGTATGGCAGCATTATTGTTCATAATTCTTATGATCCGTAGGTTTTACATATATAAAAATTGAATGTTATGCTGAAATATTGCTAAAACACCCATGGGCACATCCTATTTTGCCACATGAAAGGATGATTGGTAAAACCAAACCAAAATTAGGCACAGAGAAAGCTGGTTCTAATAACATTCACCACATAAATCGAAACCCTCTTATATACAAGGAATGTGATAATGCAAAAAGTTTTCAACAGAGAAATAACGTGTTTTTTTAAAAAAGTGCACATATGCTAGGCTAAATGGCTCTGATGAAAAGACGACGACGACTTTGACTCAGAGTAACCATTTCACAGAAGGAAGGCCTCCTTCTGTTCACTCCTGCTGGAAGAGGGAGCAATGAGAAGTTCCCTTTCCCTGTGCAGCCTCCTGCATCACCTCCCACATTGTTTTGGAGGGTCTTCAACACCTGAAAGGACATTTTGAAGAGTTGCAGGGGGCTGCAGATGGTTCTTCACTCACAAGACCTCTGGATCCAACCCAACAGATGCTACTTACGTTTTTAAGAAACTGCAAGTAAAACTGTCTTGCCTTAACGTAAGGAATTGCTGCATCTCCATTTCTAAAGTGGTACCAAGATCTATCTGTTTGTTTGCCAGTTTGTTACCTTTATATCCCTCCTTTCCTCCAAGAAGCCCAAGGTAGGGCACACGATCCTCCTCCTCTCCATTTATCCTCACAACAACTCTGTGAGATAGGTTAGACTGAGTGTCAGTGACTAGCATCATGGCTGAGTGGAGACTAGAATCCAAGTCTCCTGAGTCCCAGTCTAACACTCTAATCAATAAAAGTAAATTATAAAATAGAAAATGATGCTTTATAATACTTTCCTTTTTGTTTTTTGAACAGTAACATTCCAAATCCTAATGCAGCAGTATGTTTAATACAGAAGTACCTCATCAAATATACTATGCTTCTAGCACAGGTATTGTAATGTAAGTTCTAAAGATCTGGAGGTCAAGAAACAAAAGCCAGCCTCTCAATCTACAATGCCCACATAAATCAAATATGAAAAGCGATAAGGAGCTATACAGTATAATCAGTTCCACAATTGCACTTCTTAGCCCTTAAAAATTGTGTTGGTGCATATTTTTTTTAGATCTTTGCACTGCTGCTGGCTTTTATCTTGGTTACTACTTTGGTTTAATTCTGTTTAAAATGTATGGCTTTATATTATGTTTTATTATGTTGTTGTATTTCATGGTTTTATGCTTTGTCCCGTAAACTGCCCAGTGACCTTTGGATAACGAGCAGTATAGAAATGTAATCAATCAATACAGCGATATCCAACATATGCAAGCAGACTTCTGGGAGCACAACAGTTTTTCCCTTTCCTCTCCTCCCCACTCCCCTGCAGCCCCCCCTTTTCCCACCCAATCCTAATCAGGGGGATCCCCCAGCCTTCCAGAGAACGGAAGAACACACAGGGGGCTGGAAGGAAGAAGGGGAAATCCCTTCCATCAGCAATGTTCATTCCACCAGTGGTTAGACATGATCTTTAATTTTAAAATCTTTTACAAACATCACTCTACCAATTTAGTGTTAATAAGAAAGTAAGTGAAAGATTAGGGATGACTGAACTCACCTCTAATGTTTGCATTAATGTCGGTTTAATTGCATCCTTCATCAAAACTGACAAAGCACCAGTTATTCCCTAAAAAACAGAGTGACTTTAGTTTAGTTTTAGCTTTAGTGTTAAGGTTAATCTTTTTTGAAACTTACAACTAGTTCAAGTTAAGTAGCTGAACAAATTAAGTTTTGCTTAGCGCACTCACAACTGTTAAAAACATGATTTCTCTTCATAGGGTGTTGGTATCACTATTTTTAAAAGACAGAATGAAAGATAAATAAGCTTCTTAGTAACAATATTCAACACAATGCACTTTGAAAAGTAGTATGTGCAGAGAAAATACAAATATTTAAAGATACAGGCCAATGAATTATAGCTTGGTCTTCTTAGCTTGCCATCATTCATGGTTCATTCATTCATTACATTTCTATTCTGCCCATAGCTGAAGCTCTCTGGGTGGTTCACAAAAAATAAAAACCATTAAAAACCATTATACAACGTATGAAAATCATTTACGTAAAGACAAAGAAACAGATAGCATACACAACAGATAACATATAACTAAAAACAATGTTTAAACAAACAGCCAAAGACAATCCAAGACCTGATTTAAAAATCCATTATATGTTGCCAAGTGCCTGACAGTAGAGGGCAGTTTTAATCAGGGGCTAAACAGATAACAGTGTTGGCACCAGATGGGCCTCATTGGGGAGATCATTCCATAATTGCAGGCCACCACCAAGAAGGCCTTGTTGCTGTCGTCCGAGCACATACCAGCACATTTTAACTGAAAGCTGTTCCTGCCAGAAACTAAACCTCTGGCACAAAAGCCAGAGCAGCATTGGTGGTCAGAGAAGGGCCGCAAGGACCAGATTTGGATCTCAGGCTAGAGGTTCAGCACTCCTGCTAGTGTTGGTAAGGTCCCCTTCCTCCACAATAATAAACCATTCCCCAAGATCCCTGCATGTTTCAGAGATCTGTCTTTGCACTGGGTTTTGCAGAAGTCAATGGCAGCACTAGAGGACTCTGGGCATGGGCAGGGTCCTTTTGTAGCAGCACCCAGAGTCCTTCATGCTGTTTTGCCCTTCCATGGTGCCTGTGAAGCAGATACATAAGGGTGAGAGGGGCTCATATTGCTTCTTTCCTTTTCCAAAGCTAGTTAGAGGGGCAGAGGGCGGATTCCCCATGTAAATTCCAGTGGACACTGGTAAGCCTGGTGTTGTGTGTTCTTTTCCTTTACATGGGACTTTTGTAGAAACTTCTGCCTCCTACAAAGCCAGTGCAAATTGAGAGACTATCCTCATCCCTTCCCCAAACTTCTCCGCATGTAGCAGAGACAATGAGGGATAAGTGGTCAAGAGCTGTTGCCTTCACGGGCACCTGGCCTCTGTTCTGGTGGAACACTGTAGGTGGGATTGTGTAGGTTTTGAATAGCTGGTTCTGCCTTGTAGGCAAAGGGTGGGTATAGCTGATCAACTCTATGGAAGGGTCTGATTGCCCACCAGGAAAGAAATGCCCTCCTTTTACAGCCATAAATAAAATGCTATTAGGAAGTAGTTAAGATTGTAGATTAGATCACATAACTTATAATGGTGAAACCTAAAGCAGACGATGGAGAAATCTCTTTCCAAACAAGATCAGAATTGCTAAGAAAATGAAAAATATGGTCTATTGTCCCTTCGTATTTGGAAAAATAATAAAATTTATATGTTTAGTTTGCTACATTTACATCTTAAGGAGCCCAAGATGGCATATATGATGCTTCTCCCCTCCATTTTATCCTCACGACAACCCTGTGTGGTAGGTTAGCTTGAGAGTCAGTGACTGGCCCAAAGTCATCCAGTGAGCTTCATGGACAAGTGGGGACTTGAACCCTGGTCCTCCTAGTACCACACTGTACTGGCTCTCATGATTCATTGTGAGAGTGCAAAGTGACACAGTTCACTGAAAACTGTTAATTTAGCACTGAATAGCATATACAGGTGTGGTCATCCTGAGCTCAAAAAGGACACCATAGAGCTGAAAAAGATGAAGAAAGGGGCAACCAAAATGACCAGGGGACTGGAACACCCTTTCTGATTGCAGCTGCAGTTTCATAGACATCTACAGGGAAAGGCCATCTACTCTATGGTCTTAGAGATGGCTGTGCCTCAGACAGATGTCATCACCTTGCTATATCAGATTAGGGCAGGATCCATCTAGTCCAGCATCCTGTTTCCAGCAGGGATCAGCTGGATGCTTCTGACAAACCCGCAAGCAGGTCATTGAGGCAATAGCCCTTCCCTACTGCTTCTCAGCAGCAATAGGAAGGTTGCATTTGACCATCATGACTAGTAGCCATTGATAAGCCATCAATAAGTCATCTACGTTAATTTCCATCCCCATATTGTGGCAATGCATCCCATGTGTGAAGAACTACTTCCTTCGGTCCATCTTAACTCTCCCAATCAGCTTCATGGGATGACTCCAGGTTCCAGTATTTTGAGAGAAGCAGAAAATTGTCTCCTTATCCATTTTTTCTACACCAGGCGTAACTTTTAAAACCACTGACCTGTCTTCCAAGTTTCTATGAGCCTTTCCTCATAGAAAGCCAAGTTCTCCATAAGCTGGCAATGGACAATTTATTATCAATTTAAAAAACTGCAATCAACTTCCCAGCCTCCCTCCCACAGCCATTCCTAACCCATTTTCCTGCTTTTTAATATCAATGTAATTTTGCTTATGATACACCATCTTCATTCCGGGACAAAGGTCCTTCTCTTTAAGATTAAAATTTGAATTAAGTTTTTCCTAGAAATGTTTATCACAAAAATACAGATGAGAACTCTGCGTGGATATTTTGTTTGACTGAGTTTGAAATAAAGCCTCTTAGTACACTGGTTATAAAAAAAGTGTTTGATTAAATACTAAGATAGGGACCAAAGAATTATCAAAAGGCCTAACATAAATTCAGCACAAAATACCCTGTAGCCTAAGGTTTCAAGACAATATCCTCACCTGTATGCTATTTGTAAAATGAGTATATTACCAGAGAGGTAACTGGACTTCAACATTTTTTAAGAGTTCTTGCGCAGTAACTTGAGAAGCTTCCTTGCTATACAAATAGTTACATATTTATTTAATATTCCTCATGGCTGCTGAAATACTAATCTTGAGCATGCAAGTTTAATTTACCATGGAGATATGGCATCTGTCCATCAAACGTTTGCTATAATACAGCAGCCAAATTGCAATCTAGTCTTCAGAACTCTGTTCAATGAACACCATATTTTGGCAACAAATTCTGTAGTTCCATTACAGAGGTTGGCTTTTTAAAACCCATTACACTTGTGAAAGGAGCCTCTGAGTTTATGAAATATTCAGTTTATCTTTTCTTCCCTGCCTCCTCCCACCTCCAACTCTTACAGCATCTGGTATTCATCGGCCAATGTGTATTTTAGATTTCATTACACTACACTGAAAATGTGGCATAGCACCCTGAAATTAAGAGAAATTGCATATTTGCAGGGTATATTAAACATTATTCACATCCGAAACAAATGAAAGAGAGAAGGAATTAGTGGTTTAGGCTGAACATTAAATAATGAATTGAAGGCTCCTTGTCAAAGTATCATTTTAATATACAAAAAATTAGGCAACTTTAAAAATGTGTTCATTTTTTAATACATACTAAGTGTTAATGGAAGAATGCACTCAGAGTGACATTAAAATACTTCTGAGGCTTAAAATCTAGGATGCTGCTTTTACTGTTCAACAAGAAGTTATTTGTAGTTGCACTCCCATGTTTTTATCTGCAAAACAACTCCCCCTTTTTTACACACGGGGATATATGCATGTATGCCAGTATTTCCCAAACTATTTATTTATTTAGTCATCTATATCCTCCTTTTTATGATAAAATCAACTCCAGACAGCTTACAGATAATATATATATATATATATATATAGCTCACATAAAATTAAAAACAATCGAAAAAAGAAAACGAAAATCAAACAACAGAAAAGCAGCATTAAAAAATTATATTAGCAAAAGAAAACTCGGACTCCCTTTCTATACTGACTCCCATCTCTCAAACCACAAGACTTATCCAACCCCAAGTAAACCACACACAGGGAAATGCTATTAGAACAAGGCATCAACTCAGACCTGGGTTAACACCTAGTATGATGGGGGCAAATGTCAGGGTTCACTTCTGATTTTTTAAAAATAGGGCTTCTGATAAAAAAGTAGAGCACTGATAAAAGCCCAAGATGAAGTAGCTGCAGTCACCAACAAAGACATGGGGTCCAGAGGCATTCTGGAAAAATAAAAAATGCAGCTGTAGCTGTTTCACCTGTCACTTTTCTTATCTGCACTGAACTTCCCACTGATGTCCATCCCTGCACTCGCCCAGCCCTTTGGCCCTAGTAAGCTTGCCGGTGGGGGGGATACCCAGCTAGTGCTGGGAGAGGGGGAGGGAATCTTGCCCAAGGTATGTCAAATCTGGCACCAGCCCAAATCAGAGGAGATGATGGGGGAGTGGGAACCCCCCCAGGTCCAAGATTAATTAACAGGGTTCTTTGCTAAAGCCCAACAATCCACCATATTTTTGTTGGCAAGGGGACAAAAGCTCCACCCTTTTCAGGATCCTATCCCTTCCTGAAACCTTGTGCTTCTCTTCCAGGTCGTCTGCTGTCCAGGCTTTGAAAACCACTAATGCAGATAGTATGGGCAATATCATATGCATGTTTAGACAGGGAAAAAAAAACCCTACAGCTTCTCCCAGCATTCCCCAGCCAGCCATGCTGGCTGGGAAATGCTGGGAGTTGTAGGACTTTTTCTGTCTATACATGCATAAGATCGCACCTTAAGAGGCTATACAAATGAATCTCCATAACGAACAGTTCTTCATATTTGATTCTTCAAAACTTTGTTTGTAACATTCATATCCCATTCCCCTAAGGAGCTCAAGGCGGCAAACATGATCTCCATTTTATCATCACCACAATCCTGTGAGTTAGAGACAGAACTTCCCTAAAATTAGCTGGATAGACTTTTAAAAGATGGACTGTCCCCTAAAAAGCAAAGAGCTTGCAAGAAGCATGATGTGATCCATACCAAATCTTCTGCTGTCACTGGTTGCCCTGCTTTGCTATTAGCAACTACGATTTTTCCAAGTCTCTCTTTCATATCAGACAGGCCGCTGGTCAGTGCTAAGATTGCCATGATTTCACTTGCGACAGCAATATCAAACTGAGTCTGCAAAAAGAAAAGTATTAGTATACAAGACAGAGATCCCTGAGGCTCATACTTGGAAATCCAGTGTGCACCGCCTTGTATGCTATACCTACAGCCAGGGAAGGCTGGTGGATCAGCACCTTGGACAGCTCCTCTAAGAATTCTGCCTGGTTCTGACTGAAACCTCTAATGGATTCACAGCCCCACCAAAATCAGAGCTACTACTGCATACACCATCATGAAAGGAAGGTGTGATATAAAATGAAACCAATAAAACATACAGTTTTCTTCCAATCCATATGACTGACAAGGGTCAGTGGGAAAGCTGCTACCTGAGCCCGCCGTTAAAAAGTTGGAGAAATGACATGGTGCCTTTGACAGGCTCAGCCCATGGCCATTCCCTTCCATAGCTACTTGGAAAACCGATTTCCACTCTAGCCAGTTCTGAGGAGTGTGTATGCAGAGCTTTATGACACTAGATCCAGAGGAACTACCATCCACGTCCCCATCCATGTCATGCTCCAAGTAGGCTACATATTCCACTTCATAAACTTTCACTTAGAGACAGCATGTTAATTCTGTCTACTTCTTAGAAGCCTGTCAAGTGCAATGTACACAAGAGCATATTGGGATGATAACAGAGATGCATGGAACCAAAGCTTGAGCAGACTTATCAGCAGTGATAATATGGTGAGTTTAGAATTTTACATAGTTTTTCAAACTAAGTTGACATTGTTCTGTAAGATGCTCTAATAAAGTTACTTTTAGGATTCAATCTTATATGCACTTGCTAGGGAATAAGCCCCACTACATGCAGCGGGACTTATATCTAAGTGAACAAGTATAGGATACAACAATGCAATTTTATTACCGTCCTACTTGAACATGGAATGGAAGCTACTGCTCTACAATGGCCTTCCCCAACCTGGTGCCCTCCAAATGTGTTAGATTACAACTCCCATAATCTCCCAGTGGTAGTCTAACACATCTGGAGGGCACCAGGTTGGGGAAAGCTGCTCTACACCAACTATCATCCATCAAAGCAAGATGCATTGAAAATCCATTCATATCTAAGAGCAATCAGTTTTCAACAATCTATTGAAATGATAGCAAGAAGGAAACATGTTTAATGGTTAAAAGACATTTTTTCTCCAAACATACAAGTCTGCCTACCTGACGAGAAAACCCCTTCTCTGTATTTGCTTGCCCAATTGTTATTTTCCTAAGGAATCTATCATTTGTGTCCACCACTGAAAGGAAGAAAAGAAACATTTACTAGAAAAGAAGTATTAGAAACTCTACCCTTGTGCTTATAATTTATTATTTTATTTTAAACATTTCTTGGCCACCTTTCAGGGCAGAAGCCCTCTCAGCATGGCTTACAACAATACAACCCCTAACCATTAAGGTATTAAAAGTGATTAAAAATGCAATAAAAAAAGTATAAAAAATGATAAAAACCAGCAGCAACAACGGAAAAAATACCAAAAGCAGCAATCATATCAGGAAAAGGCCAAAGTAAAATAATATGCTTTCAAGGCCTGCAATGATGGAGCATAACGAACCAATGACGGCAACCTATTCCAAACGTGTGGTGCCAGTGCAGAGAAGGCCCCTAACCACTCTCATAGGTGAGCAGATGAGAAGGGCCTCTCTTACTGATCTTAAAGTGCAGGCAGACTGATATGGGTGAAAGCAGTCCTTCAAGTAATTTGGTCTCAAACTGATTAAGGAAGACTTTAAAAGTCAAACCCAGAAGTTTAAATTGGCCTTGGAAACATGCTGGTAACCAGTGCAGTTGGCATACTATAGGCTTTATATGATGAATTACCTCAGCCCATCAACATTTGGGCGGCAACATTCTGAACCAGCTGAACTTTCTGAACCATCTTCAAAGCTAGCCCCACATACAGCGCATTGCAGTAGACCAGCCTGGATGTCATTAGTATATTGATTAAATTCAGGGGGAACCAACATTACATCTCACACTGTTAATGGGATATATAAAGACTTTCATTTTAAAATGGGCATGTGCTAATGATATGTTCTTGAGGATGGGCAAGATGCAGTAGATGCCTCTTGATGGTTCAGGTTTGGTGTTAGAGTAATGATGATGTCATCATTCTACAACACAGTTTGGCAGAGATCACACACATACACCCCGCCTACAGGCTAAATATGACCCTGGCTATTGTTTACAAAAAGCCCTCTTGAAGGCAAGTTGTTGGTATTCTAAGAGTGCAAGTCCTGTTTATATATAGACAGAAAAAGGTCCTACAACTACCAGCATGCTCCAGCCAGCCAGATTACTTTGTAAAATGGAGACAAGACCAAAGGATAGTCATCCCCCACCTCAAAAAAGGTTGACTTTGAAAAATCTTATGTAATATTTTCTCCTCAAAACCCTGTCAGGGGGGCTCAATGTATTTTTAGTCTTAACATTCAATTAAGTACATGTCAAAAATAGTTTTGCACAATCTCAGATTTAAACATCAGCTTCATTTGAATCTTTTTTTCGTCCCAGAAAATATCACCAGAATAATCCAGATTATGTATCATAGCAGACATGAGGAATGTTGGGAATGTTCTTAATCTGTAGAAGTTAAACAACTGTAGACTTACCACATTATGAACAAAAACATGAAAGGAAAAATGTGGTGCTTAAAGAATTTTAAAAGAAATGCTATCTTCTTATCTAGCTAAAAAGATGCATCTGGCGTTCCATTGCCATTTAAGATGCAGAAATTTAAGGAGGGAAACTTCTTTAACAAGATGTTATTCAACATCTGGGTCTAATGCCAAATGTCAAAAAATCAAGTCACCAGTTACAAAGTTCAAATGGACTATCTGCAATCAGACGATTGCTAGATAATTTTAAAAAAACCTTCAATATTCATGAATGTGCACATATTTTCTTGATTAGCTCACATTTGCGCCATTCATTTTGTATCATGTGGTGTTACTGGAGTTAGACTGTTTGTTTCCATCTTGAAGTGTCATTGGAGAAACAGCACTTTCTTTTTTATTTGCACTATCAGGAGCCATTTTGCAGATGCTGTTGTCGTACTGTGTCCTACTTTGGGGTCAAGCCCAGTATGTTATAAGCTATGTGCAGGAATAAGAATTTAACTGTGGTTTAACATGTGTGTCCTAGATTTAACCTGTCTGCTACTTGCCTTTGACCAGTTTAACGTTATGCATTCACTAATTCTGACACCCACTATTTGTTTAATGAATATGTATGGGGGTTCTGGAATTCTTCTTTTTTTGGCAGAAGAGCTTTAAAGAAAACCAAGCAGCAGGACAGGCTAGGGTGTATTAGGAGCTTCATTTTGACTGGTGTCAGTCTATCAAAATTTTACCCCATTCGAGCAGTCAGGAAATGCAGATCTCTATTTTTATAAACTGGAGATGCACAACTGCATCAGCAAAGTAAAGGATAAAAGCTCTCTCCATAAATATGCAGGGGTGAATTAATGCAGAATCATATGTGAGTGTGTGTGGCTGGAGGTGGGGAATGGTTCAAGGGGGGATTTTTTTTTAAAATCTTAAAAATTAAGGGATGATGGGATCTGTTTCAAATGGCATGTCTGAAGCCCTACTTAAGAGCTACCATCATGCCAAGTTTTGTCTCATTATCTTTAAAAATGACAGAAATTTAAGCATTTTTGTTAATTGCCATAGACTACAATGGAGCGGTTAGCTGAAAATGGAGCGACCTTCACTCCGCACTGTGAGTATCCAACGGTTTTAAAAACGTCCCCTAACCACACCGAAATTTCGGAGTGCACAGCCCTAATAGCTACCAAGTGCACAATCCTATGGGTTGCATCCTCATTAGATGGAAGGTATCAAGATTATTAGCTACTATTCATGTCCTAGTTGTGGGCTTCCCATAAGCATCTGCTTGGCCACTGTATAATACAGCACGCTTCACCTTTGATTTGATCCAAGAGGCTCCTCTTTTGTTCTAATAAAGACCTACCTCTCTGCCATGTTATTGTAGATGGGTCTATGTCAAGTCGCACAAATCTGTTAATCTCATCTGCTGTTAACTTGTCAGGATCGACTTTGGTTATCCCCAACCTCTGGAAAAAAGCAAAGCGAGAAAGGAGGGTTGTTCCATGAAAAGCTATAGAAACACATACACAGCTGTAAAACCCATCACAGCATATGCTGCCTGTGGCCTTGCCAAGACATTAGAGTGGGTACATAAGGGGCCACATGACAGCTGCCTGTACATGCTAAGTTCAATGCAGATGGGCTTTTAGCATATCATCACAAAGGCCAAATAACATCCAGCTGTTCTTTTTTTAAGTGAAACTATGTGCTGAATGAGGTTTGTGTGACAATCAGCCTAGTTTCCCATTTCCTTGCATTTTTTTTTAAAAAATAAACTGTTAGTAAACCTTGAGAACAAAGCTAGAATCAAACCAAGCATAGCTAAAAAAATATCCTATGTTTGTAATAGTAACTACAAGATCTACCAACTTGTTACTAGGGGTGTGCACCACCCCGGAATTATCTGGTAACCATGAACATCCACAGAGCATTTGATCTTCCAGAGCAGAGATTGGCCGCTTCCAAACCCATCAATTAATATCGGAGTAGTGACGTGCCCAATCAGAGCTTCTAAAGTCTCCAGAATTATCCTGCTATGTGTGTGTGTGTGGTGTCTAAAGCGAATCTCCATATTTGGAAGACGCTGAGTGGGGTGAGGGGTAGCTTTGATATTGACTTATGTGGCTAACCAATAGGAATAGACACAACGCTATCCCTGACCTTCCAATCACAGTGTTCAGGGAAGTGGGAAACACGAGGCTGATGATTCTAGCTGTGGGGTGGGGGGAGGGAGAGAGGGAGCAGGTTTCTGCTTGGACTCATAGAAGTCAATCATCCACATTTCCAAGGTGTGAAAGTGCTGCTGGGCTGGCTAGTAAGTGAGAAAGCTTCTACACCTGAGCAAAGCACAGGCAGGCTCCTTATTTCAGTGGATGGGTGGGTGGGTGGGCTCCGTCCAATAGATCTGGAGGGCACCAGGTTGGAGAAAGCTGGAGTGGGGATTTTTTAAAAAAATAATCCTAAAAACTCAAGGCATTAATAAATCTGATTTAATTCCAAGGCAGATATTCCTCCCCACCCCATGACCCTTTTAGTAGCAGTAGTGGGTACAGATCATGAAGGGGTAGAAGCTAGCTCTGAGGATATGTTGCCAAAGAGGACTATTTTTTCCTATGTTTTTTCATAAGATGCTAGACCTGGGACAGCAAGGGGTTGTTACCTGTGTTGGTTGAAGGATACAAGCACACCTTGGCTTCCTTCAGTTAATACAAGGAAATGCCCAGCAGGATTATGGCCCATGGCTGCATCTTGAGAGCACCTGAGATACAATGCCAGGATCCCCACCATTCTTTAGTCTGCCCATTCCTTGGAGCCTCTGGGCAACTGAACTCCTTTAGACAGCAAATGGAGACTGTCCCATTGCCACAAAGTAAAATGCTGAGGGAAGAGTTTTTAAGAAAAAGTATCCCACCTTTCTAATACAATAACCCTCAATAAGACTTACATATTCAATTTAAAATAATTACTTTAGAAAAATTTAATACAAACACTGACAATAGCAGATAATGGATTTGGGGTCCAAGGATAGATGCTTTCTGGTTTGCAGTGTCAGGATTCAATTCCTCTTCCAGTTAAAGGAATGAAGGGACTGAATTCCAAGATCACATGTGGCCCAGCACATCTTGCCTGAGCCCAGTTCTTTTCCCATTCACAATCCCTTCAGCAGCAAAAGGGCAGCCCAACTCCCACTGTCTTCTTTGTGACCAAAAGGCCTACACAAATTTCTATCTGATGTACAAACCTGTGCCTAGTTATCACACCAACCATTCAAAGTGGTCTAGCCCTCCTTGCCTAGACATCCAAAATATAAACCAATGGAAAGAAACAGGCAAAGAAAAATATCCCCACTAAATGGTGATTCAGAACTTCATTATCAACAAACAGTTCCTCTTTTTCCCTAGACTACCCACATAACATTACAAACCACAGTGAAAATATTTTCTAGTAGCTTAACCCATGCAGACATCTCTGAGAGCTACTTCAAAGCAGAGATAAATATAGTCACTGTCCTTGTCTTGCTTTACTTTCCACAAAACAACTGAGCAGTCCAAATTTTGAAAATGTAGATCTTTCAAAGAAAGGAAGTGGTGGCTTAAGACTAAAAGGCATTGGGCTCTATGAGTACTTTGTAACCATCCACTGCTACTCAGAGGTTATCAAAGACACGAAATGGTATCGTAACTTAAACCTTGACAGTGACTTTCATAAGCTAATGTCTATGTATGGATCTCATGCTAAGCACCATAGTTTAGCGTGATCTGAATGTGCCAGACTGAGCCATGGAGAATCTTGGGCTTGTGCACACACCCCTCCCTCTCTTCCTCCAATGTGGCTGCGTCATGGTTGGAGGCTTTTACTTAACCACAGTTGTCATTTCATCCAAACGGAGAAATCCAATTCACTCTTACTTGAATACAATGGGACTTGTATGAGGAAACATGCATAGGACTGCACTGTCAGAGCCTGTTGAATTTACACCCTTTCTGACAAACTAGTCGACTCACCTGTGAGGAGTCCAAGTGACTGTGACCCTGTTCAGATGACACGCTAAGCCATGGTGGTTAAGCATTTTGAGCTAAACATTATGGCTTAGTGGGCTTGTTCAGATAACACACTAGGTCATGGTTAGGCCACTAACCCTTTTGCAGCAAATGGTTAGTGATCATGCTTAAAATGTGGTTAAGTAGCCATCAAGGTTAGGAATGGTTCACCCAACATGGTAAGTCATGGTTCATATGACATGCTATAATGATTAGCTCAAAGTGCTTAACCACCATGGCGTAGCTGTTTAAAAAGAGTGGCTGAGTTCAGACATCACTTTAAGCCATGATTGGTTAATAAGCTATTCACAACTTATTTGTCTGACTGTGTTGGGGATAATAGCAGCCCATTTTCAAAATATGCTACTGTGAGTAACTTATTAAGCTACTGTGTGTAATTTCACTCACCCGCCCTGCCCTGCTGCAGTCATCCCGCCTAAGCAGTGGCACTGTTTCACCTCTGAGGTGCTGGAGGTTTGCAGGATCAGAACAAAACATCATACACAGCCTCCCCCAGTCAGGAGGCACCCAATCCACCAGCACCCCCCTGAACAATAACCCACCAAGGAGGGAAAATCCCAAGTGTCCCAAAAAGGCCGCACAACTCCCACTAGACAACATGATAACCAATGATGGGTTACTTAAGCCATCAAGGCTTAATTACTGTGTCATCCAAACCCAGTCAAGCAATCCTTATTAAAACCTGACCCAGCTGATTTTTTTAAAAAAAAAATTCAATGACTCCTAAAGGAATCTATGAAATATTATTGAAAATTCAAATTCAAAAAGCTACTTACTTTCATGCGCGCAAGCTGAATCGCTGAAAATTTCCTCTCTCCATGAATTAATGGAACCAATCTATTATATAATGCCTGAAAATAAACATACAATGAAAATCAGTAGAAAAGTGATAGTCACCATCAATGATTGTAGAATGTTTTTATAGAAATTAAATCCTGGTTTTGCTAATAAGCCCGGTGCAAGCTTTGCACACCTGTTCCAATGCCATTCCAAATTTGCCTCCATTCATTACGGGTCTTGAGACATTCTTCTTCCTATTTAAAGGAAATCTATTGATACACAATAAGTTCTTGTCATAACTACCCAAATGTGGCTGATGCTTGTGAATTGCAAGGAAACTCTGCACACAGTTTTCAGGTTGCACTGAGATCCTTATCAGCAGAGGTGGGGAACTGGTGGCCCTCTAGATGTTGTTGGACTGCAACTCCCATCAGCCCTATCCAGCTTATTCAATGCTGAGAATAGGCAGTCCAACAACATCTGGGGAGCCACATGTTCACCATCCCTGCTTATCCGCATTGACTGACTCCCAGAATCAGGGGTGGAGGGCAAGAATTGCCTTCGTTGTAACTGTGTCAAGTACAGCATTTTACTTTTCCCTCTAGAAATGAATGCTAACCATTCAATTTTGAGGAAGAAAATAAAGCCATATACTTCAGAGGGGGTCTAAATGTACTCCCTGCCTGTGGCAACCTCAGTAACTCAGTACTGAGAATCAAGCCTGCTCTATACATAGGAAGTTCTGTTTCTTGGTCACTCTAGAGCAAAGATACATAATGACAGGCTCCCCACCACTAGGCCCTCCATGAGCGGGATGACATCAGTGGCTGTAGCCATGCCCACTGATGTAGTGGCTGTGGACATGCCCACTGAAATCATCCGCCTACCCATTTTAGCTTTTCTCAGTATTGGGAAAGGAGTTCTCACAGCACAGAAAAAGGGAGTCATTGAACAGCAGGAGGAGCCAACCTCCCCAGCACCACACAAGTCCCTGGCTTTGTGCAATGCCTGGTGCCCCAATGGGCCAGCATCTCCACTGTTATCTCCAATCTTAGATTGGAGATAACAGCAAGGATTCCCCTATGCACCACTGTCTGTCGCAATGGAAGAGTGTCATGCAGGGGCATTCCCACTGTTCTCAGACTGGACATATTCTGCCAGGGAGCTCTGTGTACTGCATTAGGTCCCCAGGTCAGGAGTTCTGCAGCCCTGCTCTAGAGTGTGACAAATGTCAGGTAAGAATTGTCCTTTAATTATATAGATGAACATTGGGTTGAAACTGTCCCCAAATGCATTGGCACTTCAATCAAAATAAACTTCTACATCAAAATAGATACACAATTATGAAATGATCAATGATGAAATATTTCAAATGCTTTTAACTACCACATTGTGGAAATTACAACATTCACAGTAACGATCCCAGAAAATTAATAGTGGTAAAGATTAAAGGTTGCCCTTACCTTATCAGACTGAGTGTTTTCATGCAGAATCCTAGCATCTATGGCAGCAGCGAGCAAATTATTCGCGGCAGTAATGGCATGGATATCACCAGTTAAGTGAAGGTTGAACTGCAGATGAACGAAAAATGAGAAAGACATTCATTTTGCACACTTCATTATACTTCTATCAATTGGTGAAACCCATCCAAGAACCTTCACTTGTGGGATTAACAGCTCAAATGAACAACTTTTAAAATGTTGTGGAAATATTATTAAATCATCATCATTGTGGTTGAAGTGATTTAATACCAGATATATAGTCTTAGTTCAGAGAGACTGATAGCTTATAGCCAACATAACCCAACTACAGATGTTTTAAGGCAAGTTGGAAAGGAAGCATTTCTTTCCCAATCTGCGATTTGATTCATACAGGTGCATTTAGAACTCTTTAAAAAGTTATGATTAATGATGTATTTCATTTATACAAAAACAGGGACAAAAACAGTGTGAACTTCAAACCAGGTGTGAATCAGCCCCAACATATACTAGAAACAGAATGCTGGACCTCTTCTTGGCCCTGTTCAGATGACTCGCTAAGCTTTTGAGCTAAACATGATGGCTTAGCGTGTCGTGTGAACCATTCCTAACCATGGTGGCTACATAATCACGGTTTAAACACGCTCACTAACCATTTGCTGCAAAAGGCTTAGCAGCCTAACCATGGCTTAGTGTGTTCTCTGAACAGTCCCTTATGTTTTCATGAATTTCACATATTTTCTTAACGCTACACTTATCTGTCTCAACCCTCCTCAAAATGTATGAGAAAATTAATATAATTCAGGGCTGGCCCTAACATTATGCAAAATGAGGTGGCAGCCTCAAGCAGAGGTTGGATGTGGAAGAGGCCCCCTTGGCTGTTCCTCCTGAGCACTTTTGGCTGTTCCCTCTGTTGTGGGGCAGAACTGCCCTGTACCCTCTTAAGCAAGCCTCAGGTGTGGTGGTGGATTTTTGCCAGTTTTAAAGTAATATTCAATTCCTAGTCTGGTCAGTTCCAGTAAGTTGAATTGGGGGTGGGAGGGCACCATCTTGTACTTTACCTCAGGCAGAAAAACATCATAGGCCAGCCCTGATATAATTACTTAAGGTGCAATCCTTTGCATGTTTAGAGAGAAAAAGAATTTACAACTTCAAGCATGCATGAGATTGTGCCCTTAATTACTTAAAGTTAAGCAGTTGCTTCATCAGATTTCAGAAAATCGCATGCTTGTATCTGTATATATTTGTATATTTATTTTATCTCAGCAGAGAAGAAGAGCTAACCATTTTATTTTTGACCAACAAATATTTGCTTACCTCTTCCATTGGTATGACTTGAGCATATCCACCCCCTGCAGCTCCACCTACAAAACAAAGCAAAGCCTCAAGTTATGTTAGCAAAAAAATTCTGAAGGGAGGCTTGAAGAAGTAACAAAACACAAATCAGAAATGTAGAGAATCATTTAGAAGCCAAGAAGTATCAACAGTTCAAAAGGCACATGAAGAGTGCTTCCAGACAGAGGGCTCCTAGTGCTACCAAGCAAAAGACATTCTGTAGCAGTTCCATCTGTTTTCCCCTTAATGGATTTTCTGTGGTTAAAAAGAAAAAAAAAGATGGAAGCAGCAGTGGGAAAACATGGGAAGGTTATGAGTAGAAGGCGGAGACATATTGACACACACACACACACACACACACACACACACAAAGTTCTGTGAATGAGGCAGGGTGATTGCACTATAAAAGCCTCATCTTGAAGCACCTGTACACACAGATGAATATGGCTGCTTCTGTCACTGCTTAAAAGGAATAAATATACAGCAAACTATCATGGCAACCAGTATGGGGAGACATGATAGCACTCTTCAAATACTTAAAAGGTTGTCACACAGAGGAGGGCCAGGATCTCTTCTCGATCCTCCCAGAGTGCAGGACACAGAATAACGGGCTCAAGTTAAAGGAAGCCAGATTCCGGCTGGACATCAGGAAAAACTTCCTGACTGTTAGAGCAGTACGACAATGGAATCAGTTACCTAGGGAGGTTGTGGGCTCTCCCACACTAGAGGCATTCAAGAGGCAGCTGGACAACCATCTGTCAGGGATGCTTTAGGGTGGATTCTTGCATTGAGCAGGGGGTTGGACTCGATGGCCTTGTAGGCCCCTTCCAACTCTACTATTCTATGATTCTATGGTAGACTCGACAGAATATCAGTCTTGAACGACAGGGATGCCCTCTAGAGAAGGAATTCTCTCTCAGATTCAGTTCTGGATCACTGGCTTCTTTTAGCTCCAATAGTCATCAACAAGCTAGCAACACGATCTTACAACATGAAAGAATGAATACCTTTAACACCGAATGTAGGTCCTTGAGAAGGCTGCCTCAGGCAGGCAAAGGAATTTGCTTTCAGGTGGGCTGTGAGAGCTTGAACCAAACCTATTGTTACAGTGCTCTTCCCTTCACCAAGAGGAGTTGGTGTAATCCTAAAAGTACAGGAAAGTAAAATGCTTTGGATCAGTAAGATTGATGATGTTGGTCTAACTAAGAAGATCTGACCCAAATAAAAATCAAAAGTACAATTTATTTGAACAGAATGATGCTATTTCAAAATACATATTGCCATCACATTTATTCTGACAATCTTAATACTTCTTCTGTTTTAGCAACCAATGTAAGCAGGTGGGAAACAATAAATTGGTTTTGGCAACTGTTCTGAAGTCTTGGAACATGCACTGAATTCAGTATAGATTTACATTTAAGACAAAATCCTCTACAGCTTTCTTGAAAACTCATTCTCCAAAACCTAAATCATAGCCTTATCTAGTGTAATATGGGAGCCATTAATTCCTAACTGCTCCAAGAATGAGTGGGAAAACTTATATTTTGTATAATTTGTTTTAGCACTTCTCTTGGTATAGAAATGGCACCTTTTTGAAATCATTTTTGCAAGACATTATTTATACATCTTCCAGACTCATATATGTATCATTTTCAGAGACAATCAGCCCATATACACCAATTGGTGGGGGAACATGGGCAGGAGGGTGCTGTTGCACCCATGTCCTGCTTGTGGGTTCTAAGTTGACAGCCGGTTGGCCACTGTATGAACAGAGTGCTGGACTAGATGAAGCCTTGTTCTGATCCAGCCTGGCTCTTCTAATGTTCTTATGTAGCGATAGCAGTACCACTGTCATTACATATGGATACCTTAAATGCATGCTATTTGAAGTTGATTACCATTTGTTTTTATGGTAGCTTAATTTCAGAATAGTTGGTTTAAATGGATATTGTCTGTTTTTATGCTTTTTATGCTTTTAAAATTTGTACATTTGTTTTTAATGTTCACTGTTTTAATCTTTGTAAACTACCTAGAGAACTTCAGCTATGGGGCGGTATATAAATGAAATAAAATAAATAATGATTCTGAACAGGTACTATTGCTGAAGTCTATAGCAGATACTACTGACAGCAGGTACTATTGATCAGTTAATCAAGGCTGAAGCATTAACATCAAGGCCCCTGAACCCTTTTTACCTCTTTAAATTATAAGTGGTTGATTTCTATCATTGGCAATTGAACCCTCTCAATCCTCTAATACCTAAGGGCACTCTTAGTGGGGGTGGAAAAAGAAATAAGAACATTATTTACTGTATGGCTTGGGACCAGGAAACCTGGGAGATCACATTCTCCCATATGAGCCTGCCCAATGTTTTTCAATCTTTGATGGAGGCTGTTGTCTGGTCCCACCGACATTAGAGGCAAGTTTAGTGGGAATGCAAGAGAAGGCCTGGAACTCTCTGTTGACAGAGGCTAGGTTGGCCTCTGTTGTGTTTCCGCCAGTAGGCAGAGACATTTTGTAAACCGCCCAGAGAGCTTCGGCTATTGGGCGGTATAGAAATGCAATAAATAAATAAATAAATTTTATTTGGGCAGGCATAGACATATGTCTGTTGCTAACAGTGTTTTTATTTGGTTTGTTTATTTTTTTGTGTGTTTTTAATTGTTTAATTATCTTTTAATGGATCTATTTTTATTTATGTTTTTAATTAAGATTTTATTTGTTGTGTCATCCAAACCAGAGGTGGCATGGCTTGTTTGAAGGGGAAACAATGCTCAAATAACCCATGGTCTGTTGTAACCATTGATTTAAACAAGCCACTGTAGTGGCGGCTTCTTTTGATCGTGCAGACCGGGTCACTTGCATATGCTCTGAGTCATTTTACAGAATGAAATGGAATATAATAACTCACATGGGACAAATCAACCTTCCTCACCACTCTCCATATTACTATCCCACAATTACTGTACAAGCCCCCTCCTAAATAGCTTAAATCAAATTGTTTCTATATGTGAACTCAAAGAACAGTTTTCTCTTCAACACATGTATTAGGTTTCAAAGAGATGAGTGAGAAACCAGGATTCTTTGTAAAACCTTTATATTAAATTCAGTTTTGTCCTATCTTCTAATCCATCACAAGGTTAATTTCTATTCTATCTTCAGCGTAAAAATGCACACACCCCTAAAGTTAAATTATGATGAATGATATTCATTTCCCTGGAAAGATTTCAAAACTATTCAAACAATTCATTTGGGGCATCTCTTTTATCAGCCAGAGAAAAATCAAGTTAAGAACGAAATAAAAACAATACTACGTTTTTCATTCATATCACTCCCACTCAATTTCTAAGGAAAACTCTTGCCAAGATACGCTGCACTTCACTGTTTAAATCTGTGATACTTTAGTGCTTGTAGTGAAATAAGTAGTTTATTTAAGGTATGTGACATTAAGGATTACTTTTTCATTCCCAAGGATATACAAGTATTCATGCATACACAAGCCAAAGGGGTAACTCCTATAGCATGACCTCCTGAAGACTATAGCTAGAAATCCAGCTCTAATTAGAAACATCTTTCCCTCATCTGTAGAAACTACGCAAAAAGTCCAGCTGTCCTTTGTATGCTACATTCACTTCTGGTGAGAGATGCAGTCAGAAATATTTGTTTTATAGATTAACATCTTTTGGGGGCGGGGAGAGTATTTTTCCCTGCAGTTGCTATGAAACAACATGACATGCCTCTGCACTGTGACATCTGTTGTCAAAGCAGCAGAACAGAAGTACTCAAAGGCATGAAGTTCCAATGGGTGATTAAGGAGAGCTGCCCTCATTCTTCTCCAGTGGACCTAGAAATGAGGGAGGTGACATTGTCAGGAGTCAAGGCTGTAGCAGATCTTGAACCTGAGTAGCTAAGGGCACAATCTTATGGGTTGCGCTCCTCATAGACAAAGGGTTTAGAGTCTGAGGCCATAGCTAGACGGGGTAATATCCCAGGGGATCACCCCGGGATCGTCCGTGTGCATCCATATGACGCACAGGGGATCCCAGGAGCAGGGAGGGATCATCCCTCCCTTTCCCTGGGATATAACCCTACAGTTGTAGCCTGCTTTTTCTGAGGTCTCAGGATGATCCCGAGACCATGGAACGTGTGGGTGGGCAGAACAGAAGTACTCAAGAACATGGTTACTCGCAAGGAGCTGGGAACTGTGCACAGGGAGCAGAGCTCCTCAGGTGCTCTGCGCCCATTGGGGATGGGGTGGGGGGAGCGGGAAAAATTGTTTTAAATAAAAAAAACCTTACAATTTACATACGAGTGCTCCTGTGCGCTTCTCCTTTAAGAAAAAAACAAACAAAATGGCGGGCGCAACGTCCTGTTCCTCCGAGTTCATCGAGTGCTGCATGTAAACAGAGGGGGAGATCTCGCTATATCATGAGATCTTCACCCCTCCATCGCGCTAGACCCATAGGTCTAGCTGAGGCCTGAGTTCTCTGTCTATTCAATGCCCTGATTTCTCCTCTGTTCCTCCATTTCTCCTCCATATAGTTCAGCCTGTCTTTTCCTCCTCACCCACCAGCATGCCCCTTTTCTTCCTCTCTGACTTCTCTTAAAGAGCTTGCAGCTGTGACCTTGTAAGAGAATCTTTCTATGGCGGCTGGGAGTGGGGAAAGGGTGGAGGAGGGAAGATCCATGATTGGATCTCTTTCTCCACACTTGTTGTTCTGCTGCTGGGTACAAAGGAGGAGATCCGCAGCATCCTGTGGTGCTCCAGAAACTGTCCAGGGGCAATAGGACTCTGTTCTCTCCAGGGTAAAAGTAAAATGATTCCATGCACACATTGCAAAAAAAAAAAGGACGTTTTCAGTTCCTTTGGAAACTAAAGCAATATATGTGCAAAGATGGCAGAATTTTGCTGCTTAGTCATCCTAACATGCAGATTGTACAGGCACAGAAAATATAAATTAACTTGTAGTTGTTCTCAGTTTAAATTATGAAGATATTGGAGTTCATTGGAACCAAATTCAGGGCTTGTATTCAAGGATTATGAACATACTTCCAAAACAACTACATTTTGAGTTTAAGCAGCACCACTCATTCTGAGCCTCCTGACAAAGCAGGCTATTACACTACCTCCAACCTCTATTAGCTCCCTGTGGAAAAACACATGTGGTCTACTGTAGCTGATTATAATTATGCACAGACACAACAAACAAACTTTCCAATGTTATATTCTCTTATTTTGCCAGGAAACTGGTGAGCTTTTGATAAAAGGAAATGGGAGAATTATAAAGAAGTCAATAAATATAGTATTTATAGGTGTATTCTGAATCTACTTGGACACTTCAAAAATGAACATAAAATATGATAATGAGTATCCTGAACATGCATAAAATTATGGTATTAAGTTGAATTCCTTTCCATTTTCCTTTGGATCAAAACAATAAGCTTTATTTCTAAAGAGCTTTCTAAAAACGGACAAACAAGCTAAACTTAGCCCTTGGTAGCTATTCTTATACAATTCATACCGTCAAGTGTCCTAAAAAAAAGTGAAGACTATCTCCTCTAGGCAAATATTTATACATAATGTCTCCCTCCCTCCACATCACTGAAATAGTGCAAAACAGGTTATTTTTATCCAGCAATCACTTGCCCTAAATGTGATAGTGGTATCAGGAATCAATGTGTGGAATGCAAACACTAATAAGAGTCCTGAAAGGTCTCCTGACAGAGGTAGACAAGCTGGTGTCCACCACATGTTTTTGACTACAACTCCCATTGGCCCCAGGCAGCCTGGCCAGTGGTCAGGGTTTATGGGAGTTGAATTCCAAAACATTGGGATGGCACCAGGTTTCTACTTCTGTCGTATCAGATCATGTTGTTATCTATCTTCACATAGCAGAGTGGCATACAGTGTATTTTGAGCTGGTTCTTAGAAAGTGTTCGGGATATTTAAGACCCATTCATTTTAATGGAAAAGTTAATATATGCTCAGCTCTCTGCCACTTACATCTGTGAAAGTGTTTAAGTATGCCTGCATTTTGCACAATCTACATATTAACGTTTCAGCTTTATTCTTTGGAATTCTTTTTCTCTGCCAGAGCTGAGGTAAAATCAAGCATGTCACTCAAAGTATAATTTCCAGCTTTCCTGTTAATGGCATCTTGCATGCAGTAGGTGGCACCTACCACCAAATCGGGGGATGGAAATGCAGTGAAATATTAAGTACATAAAACCAGTGAGCAGAGAACATTCATTATCCAAAGCCGTGAGACCAGACAGGTGGATTCATGGCTTAAAACGTAGGAAGGGGAAGCAAAGAAAGGTACATCACCTGGCATGCAGCACTAACTTTCAAAACAGAGCTGCACAACATCTGTTGCTAGTCCCCAGGGTGACTGGAGATAAAATAAACCCTGTGCTGATGAATAGTTGCAAAGGGTGTATCAATTGCTGAGGACATTTAAAAAAGAAATAAACTTTGTTACTTTAAGCCCCCTGTTGTCCACATAAAATGGTTTAATTTTTAAAATAGATAGAACTGAAAAATAAGCCAAATAATGAGTTGTACAGGATATCCTTTCATAAGAACTGTGGCTAATGTGGCACTTTTGAGTCCTAACTATGTGTTAAATACAAATGTGTGTAAGTGAACCACAACAGCTCCTCCCCTTTAAGAAGAAAAAACTCACACAAAGAAACAGCTACTTTGGCAGGAGGCAATGTGTAGTGGAGAAGGGCTGAGAAGGATTGGGGGGTTTACCTGCCATTCCACTACTTCAGCTTCCCTCACAAACACTCATTTGGAAGAGACACTTGGGACCGGAACAATGTGGAGCAGAGAAAAGTTTCAGTCCACTGCTTTCTGCTCCAAATTGCCCCCTCCAGGATTGTTCTTCTTATAAATCTAGTGCTTATAAATCTTCTTATTAATCTAGTGCTTAAAGTAGCATATTTGACGAGATTGTTCTCAACAGTCATATGAACAGGAGAAGTGTCACACCCTGTGTCTGGCTTGCCTAGCCGTGGGGGGGGGGGCATTGTGGGTGGGAGGGGAAGAGAGAGACACATGGCTTGTTGCCATCAGTGGTGGCAAGGGGTCTACAAAGCATTATTAGCCATTGGGGTTCAACCCTCAGCCTCTTTGGATCGCAGCTCTCTTCCTCCCTGGATGCATCTGCTGGTTGTCCTTTTGGAGGCCAAGTAGGAAATTTTGGCTCCTAGTGTGATTGGCCTGGGCTTTGAGTTTTTCTGTCTACTTCACACTGTAAGTGGAGCAGAAGTGTCTTAGGTTAATCCAGGGGTTGATTTTCAATTGTTAAGTTAATTCGTCACAATTTTCAGTTAGGCTGGTAGGGGAAGACATGATGAGGGATGGTGTGCATTCTGAGGCACTGTTACAGCAACAGGTAATTCCTGAGGGCCTCCTGAGCGTTTTGTGGCCCAGTGGGGCATAAGGGTTACCTGTGAGGCCAACTCACCTCACCCACCTGCTGTTTTGCGACCTGGAATGGGATGACACGGGAAGGCCTCCCCTCCCAAAAAGGGCAGTCCTGGTGGTAGCGGTCTAACAGACAGCACCTGATAGGAATGGAATGTTTTCGCCCAATATAGCCTAGCTAGTTGCTGGCTGAGTTTAGTTGCCCACGCAGTTATTCCTTTGCAGATCTAATTGACTAAATGTGGCTCAATTTTATACCATACTAATGTGTCTCGACTCATTATTTCCCCTTATCCACCTGCAAATATACAAGACTGTTCTGGACAGTACACATCAACCCAGAATATAAGGATAAATAATTTTGATATTTAAATCTTTCCACAAAAATAAATAAATAAAGGGAGGAAAGAAGGGGGAACGGGAAGGGGGAATGAGGGTGAACATTTCAAAGTGCTGTTGACATAAATCTGAAAAGGAAGCTTATGAAATGAATAAAAATGCAAGAACTGAAACAAGATATTTCTTACCCTGCAACCAGCACGTATTTTCCATCTGGCTCATCCTTCAACCTTTCCAGCAGCGACAGGCGTACTTTCGCTTTGGTTTGGCCATAGATTTCAATTTCTTCTGTGAGCAATCCTATCTCCCTGGCAAGCACATCAACAGCTTTTGGACTCTGTCCTCGGGAAATCTCAATATCGCTGGAGGGGAAAAAATTGGATCAGGAGATCTCTCTCAGCTTAGGAAGTCAAAAGCACGGACAGAAAGAAGAGCAAAACAAAAAACAAAAAAAACCCACACAAAACAAAACCCACCACCCTGAAAGTAATAAGTTACTGTAGGTACTTCATGGTCATTTCTCCCTTCCCCAAATTGCAGTACAATGCTATGCATATCTATTCAGTTAAATAAGGCTGTTGTTTATAGGACTGCAGTGAAATAACAGTTAAAGCTTATTAAGGTAGTAAAAATGCTGCTGCTATTTGTAGATTTAGATGGGTAAAAATCTAATTTTGAGAGAAGTTCCGTAGCTCTTTGGTAAAATAAATGCTTTACATCAAAAGTTCCCAGGTTCAATCTCTGCCATCTCCTTGTCAAAAACCCTGGAGAGCTGCCGGTAGTCAGCAAAGACAATACTGAGGTAGATGGACCAATGGTCTGAGCCCGTATAAGGCAGCTTCCTCCAATCCTATAGGTTTTTCATTATGAGATGCCTGTCTAGACATCTCTCATTTTGAAGCATGCATAAGCATGTGTGTGTATGTGCGTCTCAACACTGAACAATGTTTTTCCATTTGCTCACCACTTGGCTGGTTGATATTTTCAAGGGGACGACCAAGTATTTATATAAATGCAATTGAGGGAAAGATTTTTTACACAAACTGTGGCTTTAATCAGAAACTTACAGGGTGAACTTCAAGAGGTAGTATAATTTGCCTATCACTTGGACAAGCACAAAGCAGATACAAAACCAAACCAAACCAGAGAAAGAAAGGAGAAGGGAAGGTGAAACACAAAAAGGAACCTATATTGAAGCCACGTAAACCTTCGTATAAAGTATATTGTGGCTGGGATAACGTGAATCATCAACGTTGTAATTGGCTTGGATATAAAGAACAGTTTTGCTTGTCTAGAAGAATGCAATGTAATCTTTAATCTCCACAAGGTATTGGAATATTGTGGATGGAAATACTGCTGTGTGGACAAAGGCTTTAAAGAAGCACAAGGCAGGGTTTTCAGCTCTGCTGTAAAATCATCCCAGGCCTTTCCCCCCTACAGCAATTACTTTCATCTCGCCTGCCCTCAGCATGAGCTCTGGCTATACAATCTTTCACATGAAACGGCCATGTGGCAGATTACAGCAGGATTTCAGTGGAGAAGTAACAATAGAGGCCATCATAATCATGAGCCTTCAAACATATGCCCTCCGTCTGTGTACTGGGGCCTTTGTGAGGACCAAAACCAGGAGAATGCTAGATGCTCAAGCTGCACAGGAGAAGCCATGAACACATTTCTTTTCTGGTCTCTCCTGGCCAAACTAGATATGATGCTTTTAGCCCCGGCACGCTTGCTGTTGAAAACATAAATAGCCAACGCGAGAGGGCAAGCCGGATTGGGAGCATGGCATGGAAGGTTTTAAGCATTTGACTCTGCTATGGCTCTGATTGGAACTCCACGCTCAATGGGCCTGCTGTTTACAATGGGAGGAAAGCTCCCGTTGACACCACCTAGTGACACTTGCTTTCTGTTTGGTGCTGCAACATGGCTGGTGCCAGGCAAATGCTTAATGCTAAGACATCTGCAACTGCTCAGGCTTTCTACATCTCAGTACAGTATACACATGACAAGGGCGAGTGCATTAGTCCCTCTCCTTGTGTGTTTCTTTTGCCCTCTACTTGTGGGAGTGACTTTGTGAAGGGGAGAGCCTTCTCTACCCATGGAAGCTCTCCACGCAATCTGGAACACTGGAAAAATCAGTGTTCAAAATTGTGTGGACAGTCTCCACCTATACAGGAGGCTTTCGTCCTCAGAAAGTCATCCTCCATGAATAGAGGGCAATGGAAAAGCACAAGGAGGGGGCAGGTTAGTGCGCTCCCCCTCCGTAAAAGTTCACTGTACTCAGATATTGGCCCCATTCAGAAGACACCTTAAACCACGGCTTTAACCATGGTGGTTAAGCCAGAAAGCCGGGATGTGTTCAGAAGGGAAAGGAAAGGAACCTCTCGTTCAAGCACTTGAGTCATTACTGACTCTTGGAGCTTTCGTTGACATTTTCTTGGCAGACTTTGTAGCGGGGTGGTTTGCCATTGCCTTCCCCAGTCGCGGATGTGTTCAGAAGACACCTTAAATCATGTCTTTAACCATGGTGGTTAAGCCAGAAAGCCTTATTCACCTTGGTTAAAGCCATGGTTTAAGGTGTTTTCTGAACATGGCCTGGCTTTCTGGCTTAACCACCATGGTTAAAGCCATGGTTTAAACTGCCTTCTGAATAGGGCCATAGAATGCCTGAATAGGGTTTATGGTTTGGTCATGATCATGTTTCTGTAGATAATGCAAGATATAACCACATAAGGCACTGCCAAAGATATTTAAAACTACTGCATGTAGATATAAACAGAAGTATCTTGATATAAACATACACATCTAACTAAGCATAAGGTTTTATGGCTAGCTGGAGTCTGCAATGTTTGCAAGAGTGTTTGCCAGCAAGGGTCACCAGAAGGTATCTGCAACAGTGTATTCAAGAATAACTGGAACACAGGATGCTCTTTCAGGATTTATAATCTCTCCCCTTATTAGTAAAGTGAGTGCTCCTGCACAGAGATGCCAGAGTGAAAACAAGAGAATGGCTAGGAAGACTTTTGTACATATTGGTGGCTTTCCAAAACACAGCAAAAACAATGTGTTTGAAAAACACAGCATCCCAAATAAAATGTTGTATACAGAATTCTCTGAAGGCATTGCAGATCGCTTTGTACTCCAGAATAATCCCAAAGATGACTGAATTTACACTACTGTAAAGCTTATTCAAGTATTTCCTTGCACACATAACTGGGCCATGAACTAAGACATCATGAAGCTATCTTGAGTGTCATTGTTTGGTAGAAAGGAGGGGTACAAATCAAAGAAATAAAATCACATAAGGGCCCATCGTTAGAAAGTGAATGCAAATGAAAAGGGTAAGACTACTGTGTATGAATTGGGAAATTATATGCAACTTCTATTGTTCAATAAAACTTAAATTCTATTTTGCCTTCTTTCTGAATGTATCATGTATGATCTGCATGAGGATCCTCTATGTGAAAAGCACCTACATAGTACAACAGGAAGGAACTCTTCCTGCACATCTTCACAGTGAATGAAATTGCCTGTGACCGCTGCAATCTCCACTTCTACACTGGATTATGCACGAAGTTTTACACAAGGGGCAATATACATACAATTTGCTAAACTTCTAATGATTAAAACAGACTATTTTAATGTGATAGACTACATAAATATTGCAAAAGAGATGTTAAATAAAAAAGATGTGAATAACTGGTTATGTGACTGCTGGTAATAGTTAAGCAGGGAGCACTTAAAAATGGTAGAAGGTCAGGGAGGAACTAAAGTTACAGAGTTGGCAACCCAAGTGGGCATAAGGATCATGGAAGATCACTGGAAGCCCCCGATGTAAGAGCACAACAGAAGTATAATAAATAAATATTTTAAAAATACCGTTCTTGAGTATATGTGGGGGAGATCTTGCACCTACTTTGAGAATTTTAATAGCAGGTCTTCTGGGGATGAAAACCTGCAGATGTTACTATAATATCTTTGGAAATAACTCTAATTAACACCCAGAGTTCATAAAGAGCCTACAGCAGATGTTCACGGTTTCACTTCAAGTGCTGTTTTCTCATCACTTTTCAATGAATGACTCATTTGTTTCACTATAATACTGCATATTATTGAATGACCATACTTGATAAATTCCATCTGTCCACCAATGTTTCATTTATAGACAGTTGTGAAGTTTCAATAGCTAAACAAACAAACAAAAATCCTTCTACATGTAAAATATTTACATATATTTTAATCTAACCCATAATACAGCATACATATTAACCTAACCTAATTAAGTGTTTTTAAATGGTTTTGTGTTCTGTTTTGACATATTGGGAAATGGGTTTATTGGACCTGTACAAATTTCCTATAACAATCTGGAAATGCATGTTTTGTAAGGAACATCTAACACAAGAACTCAAATTGTTTGAAGCTAAAACAAACACTACTTTAAATGTGCATTACTTATGGCTTCCCCCCATTTTTACATTAGAGTAGTCTCAGGAGGCCCATTCCAGATCTTAAAAGACCCCCTGCTACCCACATTAGGGTCCCTGTGCCTATTCTAGAGTAAAATTTTAAAAAGGTATGTAGATAGTAGACACACACTTAAAATAATGTCTCCTTTGGCCTGGACAGAACATTAAAAAAATACAATTTGAGTATTTTAAGAAGTATTAAGAAAACAAGATTCAACCATCTGTCTGAAGAAATTCTCAAACTGTCCCACACTCAGTTTCCCTGTCAGGAAAATAAATTTAACTTCTCTAGCTTGGGTCCTCCATAGTTCCTCTGGAGGTGTGGTGGAAAACTGTGAACACTTTTCATGCTCCCACCATACCTACAGCACATGCACAGATAATTTAATGATCCTTTCACCTCAAAAAGTCAGAAGAAGATTATATGTATTCTCCATGCATAGGCAGAACACACATTTTATTGTAGGGTTCATTCTTTTATTGAGTGTTCACCCTTCCCCTCCACACATACAAAGGTACCATGTTTGAAATGGGCTTCCTTGTCCTATCCTTCATATTGCCACTGGGACTTCATTTCCGAGCCTATAAGTGAGAAGCCAATCCTGCTGACTGATAGCGTAAGAACATTTAGACTCTCAGCCTATCATTTTGATTTGCAGCAGTCACTCTTCGCTACCCTGAGAAACAGATTTAAGGAAGAGTGGAGATCACTGTAATGTGAGCTCTCAACGAACATGTATGTGTTAGGAAGTGTGGCAATAAGTTGTTATTTTGTTTACCTTAGCAACCAAAATCCATAAGTGCATCATGATCCTGCCCCTGAACATCAACCAGGACTCTGAGCAGCAGCAGCAGGAGGAACCAGCTGGATCACGAACACCAGTGATGGAGGCCATGGAGGTGGTGAATCCAGAGCCTATCACCTAGGACCCCAGGAGCCAAAGTTCCACTAACTGAGAGAGTATCCCCTGAACCAGAGTCTTCTAAGGAGGCATCTCTCTTTACACCCGACTTTACACATCTCTGTGCTTCTGCACCAGCACAGGCCACACACAAGGCAGGGCTGACTGATACATATGGTGTGCTAGACCAGAGGAATACCCCTTTAAGTCTCTCCATTCTTCAGCACAGGGATGGAAACTGGGAGTAGTAATTTGTTCCAATCAGTGGTGGTGTCAAGCCAGGGCTCACAGGGATGTAGCACCAGCACATTTTCGTTGACATCATCTGCCACCCCACTCAGAATTCCCTGCTTCTGAACTTAATTGCGATTCTTGGCCGGGGGGGAATTAGTTTTCCCAGCAACAATATATTTATATTGGACCTGCTCCTGGTAGAACTGAAAACTATTAGAGCTGGCTTGTTGATATGGATAAAAACACTGGTCTGCATTTTTGGACTCCCCTTGGGGGCGTGAGGCTATAGGGATGGTCATGATGAGTGCCTGCTCTTCAAAATTGACTACTATGCCACTGGGCCCAACTCCTCAGTTGAGCTTGCCCCTTGTTGGGGCAAGTTGTCATCTTTCATATATCCTGACCTTTCCTGTCATTTACCTGAATATCTACATTTCAATACCACCTAAGAACTGAAGCAAGGGAGACAGGAGCAGGCAGAGACCATCAGGACCTGCTCCAGTTGGACCCCCAGGGTTAACTGACATCATGACCCTGTGGGGAAGAAGAAGAAGACAGACCTGTTGGTCTTCCTCTCCATTGTGGGATGAGAGGGGGGAGCAGGGCCTTCCCACCAGTCTCCTTAATTTCTTTTTCTCCCCCCCTTCCCTCCCCACCCCCTTTTCCTTGTGTGTCATGTCTTTTTTAGAATGTAAGCTTGAGTTCAGGGACTGTTTTTATTACTGATTGATTGTAAGCCACTCCGGGAGCCTTTTTGGCTGAGGTGTGGGATAAAAATATTATAAATAAATAAACTTTCTGGGTGGTTAAAAACATACAATATTAAAAAATGTAATAAAACATAACGTAAAAAATCTATAAAGTTTAAAACAACTACAAAATAAAAGCAGAGTAAAAAGTCATCCTCCGGCATCCATTGTACCCCATGGGCTCCTTCCCAGGACGGAACAATATGGGGGCATCTCTTAGCACCAGTTTTTATCAGTATTGGAGACCTATGCCGTGCTTTAAAAACTATGGATCTGAATCGGGGTGGGCAATTTGTGGCCCTCCAGATGTTTTGGCCTACAATACCCATCATGCATCAGTACTGGCTATGCTGGCTGATGGGAATTTAAAGAAAAAAATCTTGGGTGGGGGAGTTGCACACCCTTAATCTAAATGAACAAGTGAGCCAGCTTGTATTTCCTTTGTATTATACTGTTTGGTTGGCATGAACTGGATTCCTGTCTTAAACTTTCTCCTGTGATAAGTTTATGGTAAAGCTTTAGTTCCCTAATTAATCCTGAAAGCCGCTCTCAGTCATATAGCAGTTTTAATGGTCCCATCTCATAGAGATTCCCAAAAATGTCACTTTGCCCACTTAAATGCTAAGGCCAACGAATGACCTGACTAAAATCACCTTGGGAACCCATGTCTGAATGAAGATCTCAAACTCAGTAGGATGAACAGTGTGCACCACCTTGAGCAACTTGTAAGGAAGGGCTAGGGGGAAAAATGAAATGGACTAACACAATATTCAAACTACACAGGCTATTTAATAAGACATAGTACTGACAAACACCTCAAAAAAAGACCAGGCCCATTTGAGGCAGAAATACTTTATATTTCCTACCTGGGAACAGGTGAAAGGGGTTGTAACTTCAAGCAACGAAGATTCCAGTTCTTATACTGCTGGGCTTGTATCCATTGCTCACCGATCTTTACCAAGTTCTTAGAGAGATAAAAAGGAAAAGCAGGGCTCTGAAACAGCTGCAACATACAGTTTCAATCCCATGTTATCTTATTCACACTTATCAAGACCATTTCCTCTTTTCATCAATTCTGGGGTATTGAGGAGATTTTGTTGTGGGGAGTGTTTTATCTAGGGATGGATGGATTTTCCTTGTTCTGTTGTCGTTCTGTGTGTTCATTGTATGCTCCACATACCTCCTGGTTACTATTATTAATTTGGAATTGCACATGCATGCTTCGCTACAGTTTTCAGTTACAAATTACCAGTGCACAAAAGGGATTCTTAATGCAATTACACGATTGGTTACCCAGATGGAAAAAATACAAACTGCGCAGAGAGAAATTCAGACAGGGAGAATTTCATTAGCATCTCTCCTAGCCTACAATGTGAGTTTTAATGCCTTTGTCCCTTTCCTTTCATTTTGTGTTGAACTTTTAGACTGTGAGTCTGCATTCGGCGACCATCTTCTGTTCTATTTTCTGTTTTCAAAGATACTGCATGGTCTTACTCACCTGCAAACACATTGCCATTGAAAGCTGACCTACAGCCTCACCCGGAGTGAAGTTGTTGTGTCTCACTGGATGTTCACCAGAACCATTCTGTCCTATAAAATGAAAAACAATGAATTAGGAAATACGACCAGAACTGCACAGGGAGAAGATAACTGGCACCATGAGCAAAATTACTACTAAATGTCAGAATTGGTGTTCCAAGTGAATTAGTAGTGAATGGACTTGGTTTCACATAGGCTAGAATAGCCCTTGGTTTGTTACAGTGACGTTTTCAGTTGAAGTTACTCAGCTATCAGAGTTGGACCCATTGTGCATGCCCCATTTAAAGCCACTTCCATTGGCAGACATAACTCCTGCCATCTTGCACCCCTAAACCCTCAAGAGGGAGGGTCCTGAGGGATGGCTGCTTCAGCACTGGGAAGGGGGCAGCCATATAATTCTGTCCCTTGGACCACCCCTTCACTGGGTTCAGGGTGTACTGACTGCAAATCTACGCGGTGGTAAGGAAAGTCTGCCACCTAATGACTGAAAACAGTACTGTAGGTTTCAACCACAGGCACACATTTCATTACATTTAAATTAATTGTTTTAAAACCAAGTAACCCCAAGATGCACACCCCTTCACATGTATGCCAGGTTTCAGATGGATAGGTTTCAAGGTCTTGGAGCTCTATCACTGAAACACACATGGACACTTTTATTATTGTAGATGAAAAATATTAGAAAGACTGCACAGTCACACCTTAGCTCACAAAAAAATGCCCAGACAACTAAAATAAATAGGGAGCACAAAGATGATCACAAAACAGTGAACAGTTCTCATTAGCCGGCTGCCAAGTTTCTTTCATCCAAATAACATTAATAAGAAGCCATACTGCAAATCCACATACTGTAAGTGATTTACTGATGTAAAGCTTCATGAATGCACATTTTGAGTACGTTAGACAAGATCTGGAAGAACCAGGCACTTACTAAAGAGAAGCATGTAGCTTTAGGGGCAAAATATATGTTATGCAAGAGACCATGATCAGGTTAGAGTAGACTCATTGAATAGAGCGGGACTAAAGTTAGTCATGATGTACAGATCTGCTTTACGTTTGCTTCCCCAGCCTAATGTGTACCTGCTTGCAAGTATGTACACTTGAAACAAACCTGAAAGCTTGTTGTTGTCACCAGACTGAAATTTAGTTGTTTACATTCTAAACATTCAGAAGTGACTATTGATGGGGAAAAAACAATGTTCATTAAAAAAAACACCACTAAAAAACCCCAGCATTTAAATTCTGCTGATGCATGCTAACTGGGTAAGGGTAGGCTTCAGGTTGTGGAGCTCAGCACTTGACTCTAGCTATGCCAGTGACTTGTGTTTGGCTTTTGAGTTTGTTTACCGACAGACCTTTGGTCTCATTCTGCTAGTGATGCCTCTTAAATGTTACTGGACCATAGTTCTTGACTTTTGGTAGCAACGATAATCAAACTATAAAAAAGATTATACTTCTAATACTAAACATACAATTAGGAAAAAAAACATTTTGAAGGCCTTTTATTTGTGTTCACACTTTGTCCTTCAGACGCAGTCTCCTGGAAAATTTCAATTTAGATTAGATCTTGGAGCACTTCACTGGAAGTTCAAACACAGGCGTACCATGACCATAAATTGTCTACCGCTGCAGTAAGACCATGCTGGGATCTCAGCCAGAGCAATATGAAAGAAGAGGGACCAAATTAGATTACTTTATCTACCCACAACCCCTCCCCTGCCCAAAACCCACTATGTTCATTCAGCCTATTTGATTTGGCTTTTAGTATCTTAGTTATAAGCACTGAGATAACAGGTGATTGACTTTCACAGTTTTTTTTCAAGCAATGTATGTTAGGAGACTCGTTTGCCCTTCTGACTAGAAATGGGACTGGCTGCATTGCTGCCAGAAGTGAGTGGAATAAATGATTGTGTGAATACAGTCCACTGAAAACACCACTGTGTTTGAAATGGCATCAGGTCTGTAGTATTTCATTCATACATACATGCAAGCTATCATTTGGTGTTGCCACCTTCAAGTGATTAATTAGAAGCATGTATGAATCAGCTAATAAAGATATTCCATTCAGTTCTGGGTACTTGCTTTGGGGGAAACTAAGCTTCTCCATAATTCAGTGATCTACAACCCATTACAGCACAAATCACTGTTATGACCTGTACACAGAGAATTCTTCAAACCCAACAGTTAACCTTAAAGGGACTCAAAGATGAGTTGGTCTGAGATAGAAAGGAAAGACCAAGAATCAAAATACATGGCTTGTATCAGTACAGTAGCCAACCAGAACTACCAGTTAAATATGACACTAGCAAATTATGGGCAATAGGACAACCAGTTTGCTGAACACAAATAATGCTGAACTAGGACTGTCTATCAGGTTCTTCCTGGCATTCAGAATTCCTTGTATGAACCCGTTCTTCAGTTTATAATTCCAGTATGTCACTAGGAAGTTAATTAACTGAATGTCAAGACAATTGAATTGCGGTGAAGTAAAAAAGGGCAATGACACTTGAATGCTATGCCAATTTACACAGGATTAAGCCACATAGAACTCAATGGGACTTACATGTGAGTGAACATACATAGGATTGCACTGTAGCAGAGACCACTTATATAGAGTTAAATATAAGTTGAGAATGAGTTACACTGTTTGATCAACAGTACCAAAAGGTTTCAGTTATTTTATATCATTACAACTACATATGGTTTATAGCTCTAACTTTTCATCCCAAGAACTAATATATTGGTGCAAAACCTACATCAGATAAAATAGCAGCAGCCAACCAAAATAAATGACAAAATTGTTCAATGGCTGTTGTCGACTCCAACCAGCAGTTTCACTGTTGTGACTTCACAGATGTTAAGCAAGCAGGGCATTCTTAAACTATGTAATAATACCAGACAACATTTTTGAAACATCATATAAAGAAGAATTTAATATACATATAAAAACAAAAAAATATTGAAAGGGAACTTGCTGATTCTTTTGATGTTATGGTTCCCATCATGCAACAGCAATAGGTGTATAAATAAATCTCATGCAATTGATCTAAGTGCATTCTTTCTATGAGAGGTATGTGTTTACTACAGATGCACACATTTAATATACAGATGCACACATTTAATATACATGAAATAAATATATATTTAATAACAATAATTAAGGAGAGTATTTCTGTTGTTCCTTCCAGTTATTCCAAGAGACAAGCTATTACAAAAACATATGTATAAAAGCATATGGACATTGTGCAGGCAGTAAACAAAACAGATTTCTCTTATTAAAGTCTTGTGAAACTTTAAAAAGAACAACTTCCATCTATGTCGACACTACAATCTGTAGCTGAACATTACACATGTATTAATTGTAGGATCACACTACATTGACTTGATGCTGATTCCTTAGATTTTCTAGGGAATGTAGTCTGACTTAAAAGGTGTAAAGAGGAATAAAAATGGCTAAGTTAGAAAACACAAATACACACAAATACCTTTATTACTAAATACTGTGCAACTTGAAAGGAACTCACCCCATAAAATGTCATGTGAACAATCCACAGTGGTCAATTCAGGTTCCATCCAAGTAACTGGAATTTCTTCAGGTTTGGTGCTGCCCACCACCACCATATCAGTATCGTGAAGCTAGCAAGGGTAAGTGGGGGTGGGAGGAGGAAATCACACAAGGGATATAACATTAGCTAAAGATAAACTTCACTAGATTTGTTTCCACCTGAACACATAACACGAAGTGTTGTTGTTATGCTTAATCCACTGTAAACGGAAAATGAAGAAATTATGTAATTGAGAAACCAATGTGTACATGTGCATTGCCTTACAAAGAATTCCAGTCAAAGAGTTTTCTTATTATTATCAAAGGAATCTTACAAAACCTAAGACAGTAGAAAAGAACTATGGATTTCATTACATAGGAATAAGCTATGGACACCTGCACACTATTTTTGGGGTCTCTTTTCCAATGCATAGAAACTTGTTAATGCTTGAAAGAATTTAACCAACATAAAAACAATAACTCTGAAGTTCATTCTCAAGAATACATACAAAGCTCTCTGCATTGCAGTAAAGTTAAAAGACATTCCTTACAAACAGAACCAGATTGTGATTGGTGTTCCTCTGATGCCATGTCTCTCACCTGCCCAAGGGTCTCTACTTCCCTTGCCCGGCTTCGTCCATTTTCTTCTGCTGCCCCTTACGCCTGGAATGCTCTTCCAGAACATCTGAGATCCACAAGTTCAATCGCAGCTTTTAAAGCTCAGCTAAAAACTTTTCTTTTTCCTAAAGCTTTTAAATCCTGATGTTGTTTGGACTCTATACTGTTAGTTTTACCCTACCCTGTGCCTGTTTACCCTACCCTGTGCCTGTTTACCCTACCCAGTGCCTGTTTACCCTACCCTGTGCCTGTTTGCTTTCTCTTCCCCTCCTTATTGTTTTATTATGGTTTTATTAGAATGTAAGCCTATGCGGCAGGGTCTTGCTATTTACTGTTTTACTCTGTACAGCACCTGTACAGTGCTATATAAATAAATAAATAAATAAATAATGATAATAATAATCTTAGAGCCACATATTTCAGAAGCTCTTCAGCTTGGGAGTTAAATAGGGTGAGTTCGCATAATTGCACCAGGGGAAGAAACCACCATGGCTTCTCGCCCTGGCCCTACTGCATGTGTAGGGCCCTACCATTCGCATCATTTCTCGCACTGCAGCATAGGCTGGTGTGTCATCTGAACCTGGCGTATGGCGGGGGGGCAGAGGGTCGTACCCACGCTACAACCTTCACTGCACGGAGAGTGGGAACAACCCCTCCCCCACCGCACCACACACCAGGTTCGGACAACCCACCAACCAGCACTGTCAATGGTGGCTGTGCATGCAGCACGTGGGGGGGGGGGGAGAACCCACGATGGTTCCTTTCCTCACGGTGATTGTCCGAACTCAGTCATGGTGTAAAACTTGATCCTGCTACAGATTCTTGTTTTTGAAACTCTCTCTTTTTCTCCATACTGGCCACACATTTGTTTTCGTAGCTTTGATCAAAGCACTTTAAAGTTACCTGAACAGCAGCACTAAGGTGTATTGTGTGGTGTGCTGATGCGGTGGCTAGATGCAAAAGGGAACAGGGTTCCTGCACATTTAATAGTTCCCTAGAAGAGGAAATTTCAGCAAGGTGTGGCTTGAATGATAGCCCTATACCTGCTGAAATCCCCCTCTTCTGCACAACTATTAAAAGTGCAGGAGGGAAATCAGGAATCTTGCACAATTAATCAGACCTGCTTCTTCTGTTCATTAAGTTACTGCTACCTAGGCAGCAAATGTCTCTCTTTTCATCCTGTATAATACAGTGGTGAATCATAGAATAGTAGAGTTGGAAGGGGCCTATAAGGCCATAGAGTCCAAACCCCCTCCCCACCCCCGGTCAGTGCAGGAATCCACCCTAAAGCATACCTGACAGACGCTTGTCCAGATGCCTCTTGAATGCCTCTAGTGTGGGAGAGCCCACAACCTCCCTAGGTAACTGGTTCCATTGTCATACTGCTCTAACAGTCAGGAAGTTTTTCCTGATGTCCAGCCGGAATCTGGCTTCCTGTAACTTGAGCCCATTATGGCTGCCCATTCTTCTTTAAGCACCCTTAAGTGGGGGTAGGCAACCAATGCTCAGTAAAAATTAATACACAGCAATGAAGTGCTACAGACAAGCCATTAATTGTTTAGCCAAGAACTTGAAACATCTGAAACTACATCTAAATTATTTTCCAGTATGATTTAACGTTTCAAAATTAAACGAGGAAGGCTGTAATCCCATACACATTTACCTGAGAGTATATGGCCCATTGAACACAAGGGGATTTACTTCTGAGTAGACACATAAAAGTTGTGCTATTAAAAGGACAATCTAGTAGATTTAGCTATTAAATGTAAAATTAAGTTAGAGGTGGAAAGACCAATTAAATAATCATCTCCTTGCAAATCCGCCATATGGCCTCTAAACAGACAGTGAACCTGATACAAAACAGATGCTATATATAATTGTAACCAAATGCTATAGAAGATTCAGGGAAGTGCTAACATGCATCCAAAGGATAACTAGTTACACATTGTAAAATGTTCTAAAATCCATTAATGAGATCACATCGAAAAGAATGAAGAAATATCACACGGAATAATCGCCTAAGCAGCATTTTATAGGCTCCCTCTCAAGTGAGTAGATCATTCTCACTGGCATTTTCTTTCACCAATCTGAGGAAGATTAATTCCAATAAATACTTCAAAACATTAGCTCATAGCAGCACACAAGCTAACTCCAATGAGTTTTATATTAGAAGATTATATTATTGTAGAAGAACCACCCATTCCCAAGATAAAAGACTAAGTGCTAAAACAACAATCACTCTAAGCCAAATATGTAATGATAATGATATAGTGTAACTGTATATTTCATATAATTGGAAAGCCTGCTTACTAAGAGAGCTGCATAAATATTACTTTCCCCTGCAGTTGGAATCAATTTCTAAAAAATGACATTATAAAACCACATGGTCAAATTAAAAAAGCCTCAACTTTTAAAGTTAAAATATTAATGGGTCCAATAAGGCCATGTTTTTGCTAAGACTGGTGTAGGTATATTTTAATTGAATAAATACATGGGATGTTGAAAGCATTAGGAATAATGGAACATATTCAATAAAAGAAATAGATAATTCCCCCCAAAAATTGGAATTTTCCAAGGAAAGGAGAAAAGCCTACTCCTCTTAACTATTGGAGGGTCACATTTTACAAATGGGATAAAATTTCAATTTTCTCCCACAAGGGATATTTACTTTACCTACATTTGCAAAATGTCTACTAGTATTTCTGTTAGTAGTAAAAGGTTCTGGGCAAACTTATTGTGCCAGCAAATGCTCTTGGCATTATACTAGAGATCGCTTATAATTTACATTAGCACTAGTTTCCAGTTCAATATTGCCAAATGTATTTTACTACAAAATCAAGTTTTTATTCTATTAGGGTTATGTAATCCAATATTTAAAGCCTGACATTTTCTAATAATAAAAATAATTCGTGTTGACATTTCATGAATACATGCAGAATTAAAAAAAAATGCTTGGTACTACCATAGTTGTTAAATCTGAAACTTATTTTTTCTAGAAGTCTCTGTCTCACTAAGTGGGTAGGCAATGTGGTGCCTGGGGGCACCAGTGAACTCCTAGACACTTTTCTTGGTGCCAACCGAGACAGCTGGGGGCATGTGTGTGTATATGAGAAAGAGAGGGAGAGAGAAACAGCCTATAGATGATGAGCTAGAGCCCGAGAGAGTGTATGGGTAGTGATCCAAAATGAGAGAAAAAGAGATGGGAGGAATGTGTTTGCTGCCAGGGGGTGAGGGAAATGAGAAAAAGAGTTTGTCTTTTGTGAATAATTTCTGTGGATTCAAGGTGGTTGTTTAATGTGCTGGAGCTCAGACCTGACATCTACCTTGTACTCATCTTTTGGGCAGGTTATCGTCCGTGGTGACTATAGGCATGTCTCCCATGACAGCATTTTTGTGGTGGTGTCAATGACAGGTCTCACATTGCCAAATGGGCCCATGGGCCCTACCCCTGGTCTAACTTATTCCAAGTAGTTATAAACTCATTCAGCCCAAAACAGAAAGTATGAACCATGTGTAGAAACAAGTTCTAGAAGCCACTTTATAAACAAGTTCTAGAAAGCCCTCTTCTAGATACAATCCTGCACTCAAAAAAGAGTGAAGTGTGTGGGATGTGCACAGGGAATTCCTAACTTACAAAAACATTAAGTAAAAGCAAATTTTATTTTAGAATAACTGTGACTGAGGCCTTAATATTCAACCCACTACCCAATACATAGAGTTGGCTGAGCAAGTAAATTAAGCTCCAGAAGTTAAAGAGCTATTTAACTGAGGCATCCAGTGACTAAAGTGACTTACCAAGATCACCAATGATCTTCTCACTGCCAAGTCTAAGGGCCATTATTCCGTCCTTATTCTCCTTGATCTAACTGCAGCCTTTGACACGGTTGATCACGATCTTCTCTTAGATTCCCTCCATGACCTTGGACTCTGTGGCTCTGTCTATAACTGGTTCGCCTCCTATCTAGAGGGTCGCTCTTTCAGTGTGTCGGCTAACGGCAGCTCGTCCTCCTCCTTTCCCCTTTCAGTAGGGGTTCCGCAAGGCTCGGTGCTTGGCCCGCTGCTGTTTTCTCTATACATGCTGCCCTTGGGTAAACTTATTCAATCTCATGGCCTCCAATATCACCTGTATGCCGATGACACACAACTATATCTCTCATCTCCGGAACTTTCTCCTGATGTCCACGATCGTATCTCAGCATGTCTTTCAGATATCTCAGCCTGGCTGCTTCATCGCCGTTTGAAACTCAATATGGCAAAAACTGAACTGCTTGTTTTTCCTCCTAAACCTTCTCTTCATCTCTCATTCTCTCTTACTGTCAACGATGTCACGCTTACTCCGGTCAAGGAAACTCGTAGCCTTGGCTTTATATTTGATTCCTCGCTCTCCTTTATTCCTCATATCGAGGCAGTAGCTAAATCTTGTCGTTTCTTCCTGTATAATATTGCCAGGATTCGACCATTTTTGTCTGTCTCTTCTGCCAAGACTCTCGTTCACGCACTGGTTATCTCTCGGTTGGACTACTGCAACCTCCTTCTCTCTGGCCTCCCCTCATCTCACATCAGTCCGCTGGTCTCTGTCCACCACTCTGCCGCTAAGATCATCTTCCTGGCCCGCCGCTCTGACCATGTCACTCCGCTTCTGAAATCTCTTCATTGGCTCCCAATTCACTCCAGAATCCAATATAAACTTCTCCTGTTGACCTTCAAAGCTTTTCACGGTCTAGCTCCTGCCTATCTCTCCTCTCTCATCTCACACTATTGCCCCGCTCGTGCTCTTCGCTCCTCCGATGCCATGCTTCTTGCCCGCCCAAGGGTCTCTACTTCCCTTGCTCGGCTTCGTCCATTTTCCTCTGCTGCCCCTCATGCCTGGAATGCTCTTCCAGAACACTTGAGAACTACCAACTCAATCACAGCTTTTAAAACACAGCTAAAAACTATTCTTTTCCCTATAGCTTTTAAACTTTGAGTTTGTTCTGACTCTATACTGTTAGCTTCACCCTTCCCGGTGCCTGTTTACACTTCCCTGTGCCTGTTTGCATTCTCTTTCCCTCCTTATTGTTTACTACAACTTTATTAGATTGTAAGCCTATGCGGCAGGGTCTTGCTATTTACTGTGTTATCTGTACAGCACCATGTACATCGATGGTGCTATATAAATAAATAATAATAATAATAATAATAAAGACATCCACTTTGTGAGAACCAAAGCAGCAGTGAGGACCAGAGGAGGGGCTGTGTTAACTGGTTTTTAAATATGACTGTGAGGGCTTATAGTCTGTGCCATCACAGTGGGTAACAGACAACTCGAAGCAGAGACAGCCAGGGTTCATGCTGCACTGCCCTCTGCACTCCGAAATCTAACACAACTGTCACATGCAATCTTAAAGGTATTTCACTCACCATGGAACTGAATAGGTTGGCGCAACACATTCACCAATATTTAGGTAGTAATCATTTATAAAAAAGATTTAATGAAATTGCAATCAAGGCACCATAAAAACATAGAATTGTCCCACTAGTACAGAGTAGCATTGTAACTACATCAAATAGATGATGCTTTGGGCTTCGAGGCAGCTATACATATCTATTATACTGGGGCATAACATGCATTTGATCCTTGGTCTCACAAATCCACATTCAATCCCTTATCTATTTGATAGTATATGAACATATGAACTATCATATTCATTGTTTGAGTATGGGTTGTTTGGAACCATAGATTGTTTGTTAAACTGTGTGGTTAGTGTGTTGTCTGAACACAGCCATGTGGCTTGTTAACCAGCCTGAACAACTCAACAACAAACCATGGGTTCTCAAGGTGGTTTGTCCAAGAAAATAAGCCGCACTGCATGGTTAACAAGCCACTCTGGCTGCATTCAGACAACATGCTAAACCATTGTTCAACAAACAACCCATCATTCAAAACAAGCCACCCTCAACCAATGAGTGTGGGTTAGAGTGCTGTATGAACAGCCCCAACAGAATATTATTTTCTCGGAAGGCAGCAGCAGTTCCAGGGGTTCGGGCAGACATGTTTCCCATCACCTGTTTTCTGAACTGGGGATCTTCTGTGGGCAAAGCATAGATTCTGTTACCGAGCAACGACCCTTGTCCCAATAACAATCTCTCTCCCTTTCTCTCTCTTGCACATACCATTTCTTCTATATTTAGCTATTTAAGTGAAAATATTCTGGATTTTTAAAAACATAGCTGACATTCAGAGAAGCAGGGGGCGAAAGTGTGCTTTTCATCTTACATATGGTTTTCATAAGTGTATACAGTATTTTCCCCCTCACCAAAAAGATTTCTCTAATATTAGTAGAAAATTGGTATGGTTCAGGAATTCAGTCCTTCCTCTCCCCTCTCCCCCTCAACTTGCCACTCAAAATCAGCCCAATGCATTATTGGGTTTTGACGCAGGAAGCACAAATTGAGATATCCCTTGAAGTTATATCACTGGTGTGTCTGGAAACCAAATATTCTCTGAACAGAGCAGTGTCTGAAAGTTTTTCTACATGTACATTGTGAATAAGATAACAAGAGATGCATTTCTTTTTCTCAAACTTTCACTATTGCTTCTCTCTCTTCTTAATCCATGAACACATTTATGATGAAATTGGCACTAAATGAGCAGTTTCTCTTTGCATGTAATAATCTGTGATCACGTAAAAGTTCTGGGAAACAGTGGAATGCTCCTCAGCTGTTTAAAAGCTATGCAGGAGTTAATGTGGCTGTGCCAAGACAAATGGTCATAATTAAAATCAAGCTGACCTCTGAGTTAAAGAAATAAGTCCATTCCACCAAAATCAAAGGGAACAAAGGAGTATAAAATAAAATGATAGATGGATACAAATGAGTCTCGAGGCCAAACTACACTATGCCAGGAGATCTGTGATAGGAACTCTCAACAATTTTGTTTTCATTTTTCTTTAATGCAGCCACAGTGGCCTCCAGATCTGATGAGAGCAGTGGAGCCGGGGGAGAGGGTTTTAGCCTCATGCACCACTTGCCTGATCCAAATCCTCCTCTCCCAAAGCTGCCTTCCCATTGCTGGGGGGAGCAATACCACTGAAATCCAGCTGTGCTGGAGATGGACATCTGCCAAACAAACTTTTTCAAATAATATTTTCTTACTGATCTTGTAATTTTGCCGCTCTGACTACAGACACCCACAGAGGCATGACATTTCAGTCTATTACCCCCAGCCTTTCAATTTTGCAACACAAATATGGCCCTAGCCATGTTTGATGCTAACTATGACCATGATTGCAATGCAAAGCTGGTTTAAAAACCCTGGGATGAGAGAGAAGGAGCTTGTGATCTCACAATGCACTCCTGAACCACTGTTGAGACTAGGAACACACTTTGGGTGAGTTTGCACATCATGCTATGCCACCCTGAGAATTAAACCACTGTGAACTGTTCGCGGAACAACCCACTTTACTCCCGACAGACAATCAGGTGTGCAGCAGCTTGGCATGGCTTTTCCCCCTCCTCCGACCTCCCACCTACTTCTGGCAGGTGTCCCAGCTGCTTTTGCCACACAATGACTCTTAGATCCTTGTATTCATGATAGCCGAGAGCTCCCCCTGGAATGCTACATAGCTGTCAAACTTATTACCTATAGACGGAAACTCCCCCTCCCCTGGTCATTACCCATTTTCTGAGAATTTTTTAAATTGGTAACCCTTTCGAGGGGGGTCCTTTCCTCAATTTATTTATTTATTTATTACATTTCTATACTGCCCAATAGCTGGAGCTCTCTGGGCAGTTCACAAAAATTAAAAACATTCGAAGTATAAAACAACAGTATAAAACCATAATATAAAATACAATATAAAAAGCTCAACCAGATAAAAACAGCAGCAATGCAAAATTACAAATTTAAAACACCAAGTTAAAATTTATTTATAGACTGTTAAAATGCTGGGAGAATATTATTATTATTATTATTATTATTATTATTATTAATAATAATAATTTATATAGCACCATCAATGTACATGGTTCTGTACAGAGTAAAACAGTAAATAGCAAGACCCTGCCGCATAGGCTTACAATCTAATAAAATCATAGTAGAACAATAAGGAGGGGAAGAGAATGCAAACAGGCACAGGGTAGGGTAAACAGGCACAGGGTAGGGTAAAACTAACAGTATAAAGTCAGAACAACATCAAGTTTTAAAAGCTTTAGGAAAAAGAAAAGTTTTTAGCTGAGCTTTAAAAGCTGCGAATAAAAAGGTCTTCACCTGGCGTCTAAAAGCATATAACGTAGGTGTCAAGCAAACCTCCTTAGGGAGCTCATTCCACAGCCGGGGTGCCACAGCAGAGAAGGCCCTCCTCCTGGTAGCCACCTGCCTCACTTCCTTTGGCAGGAGCTCGCAGAGAAGGACCCCTGAGGATGACCTTCGGGTCCGGGCAGGTACATACGGGAGGAGGCGTTCCTTCAGATAGCCTGGCCCCAAGCCGTTTAGGGCTTTAAATGTTAATACCAGCACTTTGAAACGGGCCCGGACCTGGACTGGCAGCCAATGAAGCTGGAAAAGGACTGGTGTGATGTGGTCTCGTCGGCCAGTCCCTGTTAGTAACTGTGCTGCCCTGTTTTGTACCAGTTGAAGTTTCCGGACCATTTTCAAAGGCAGCCCCACGTATAACGCATTGCAGTAATCCAAACGAGAGGTTATCAGAGCATGGATAACTGTAGCTAGGCTATCTCTGTCCAGATAAGGGTGCAGCTGGTATATCAGCCTAAGCTGATAAAAGGTGCTCTTTGCCACTGAGTTCACCCGTGCCTCAAGTGACAGTTCTGGATCGAAGAGCACCCCCAAACTACGGACCCGATCCTTTAGGGAGAGTGCAACCCCATCCAGGACAGGGCAAACATCACCTCACCGGACAGATGAACCACCTGATAACAGTACCTCCATCTTGTCTGGATTGAGTCAGTTTATTAGCTCTCATCCAGTCCATTACCATGCCCAGGCACTGGTTCAGAACAGCCACTGCCTCACCTGGGTTTGATGAAAAGGAAGGGTAGAGCTGGGTATCATCTGCATATTGATGACACCTCAGTCCACATCTCCGGATAACCTCCCCCAGCGGATTCATGTATATGTTAAACAGCATAGGGGATAAGATAGAGCCCTGTGGAACCCCATGGCTTAGGAGCCATGGTACAGAGCAATAATCCCCCAGCACCATCTTCTGGAATCGGCCATCCAAGTAGGAGCGGAACCACTGCAATGCAGTACCTCCCACTCCCAACTCAGACAACCTATCCAGAAGGATACCATGGTCGATGGTATCGAAAGCCGCTGAGAGGTCCAGGAGAACCAACAGGGTCACACTCCCCCTGTCTCTCTCCCGACAGAGGTCATCCCACAGGGCGGCCAAGGCAGTTCCCGTTCCAAAACCAGGCCTGCACAAATTTGCACAAATGGGATCAGTATTGTTTTTCCCTTTGGTCCTCTAAATGTGCGCACATTCACAGGACTGCAGTTTATATTCTTAAGTTGTACCAGTATGAGCAGCTAGTACAGTACAGCACCCAAGCACATTGATATGCCCTCTGCAAATCTAGAACTGCCACTTGTGAATTTCCCCCTCTCACAACATGTTGAAATGCCAGCTGTTAAATTCTTCCTCCACTTCGGCACTTGCCTTGTCAGTGAACTCTGAAAGCGGCAGCGGACCAAGACGGGAGCTTTTGCTGCAGGTATAATTACTGCAGGAGTATGTGACGCCTAGTTTTGCTTTGTCAATGAGCCATGTGAATAAAATAGAAAAATATGTCTTGCTGCGGTCCTGCAAACGTGTGCACTTGTGCAGGACTAAAAATGGGGGGTGGCACCTGAACACATTTGCACAATTTGTAACCGAAAGAATATTTGTTTTAAAGGGCTGCCAATGCTAAGGGACATGCAGTATCAGTGAAGGGGCAGACACTGACCGCAGAGGAGGAGGGTGAATGATGGCAGTACTAGTGAGATCATGAGGAGGGGCCAGCTGGTTCAAACACTACGCTAAGCCACCCTGAGAACAAGCCACCCCAACAACCCTACTACAAGTCATGGGTTCTCAGAGTAGGTTTGTGAAAAACCACCTATAATGGAAAATCTGCACTGGGTTTGGACATCACACTAAGTTACCCTGCAACCACTCATGGTGACAATTCACTGTGACTTAGGGTGATGTGCGAACCAGGTCTCAGTGTACTGGGAGCTTGTACAACCCACACCTTCTTGACCTTTACCATCAAACCTTTGCTCTGCTGTATTTTAAATATCACTGAACTCAGGTAGGTAAAAGAACAATCTGGGAAGGTAACTTTTTGTTCACTTTCCTGTGTTTCTCATGCTGTGGGACCAATGTAGGTACTAACACTGAGAATTCAGAAATTCTGTTAATGTGATAGCACTACTACAATCCAAACTTCAGTTATTCTTATTTTCTCTTCTTATGGCTTACATAGGCTTTTTGTGATCCAACTGCTTTGGGTCTCTCTTCCTACGAGTGACATTGCACTGTCTTGAAAAAGCATGGCATTGTTCCAGAATGTGTTTAAGAACTAGGGATATATTATTTTCTTGGCAATCAAACCTTCCTTTATGAAATCAATTCTAGCCAATTTCTAAGTCTCTAAGTACAATGACCAGATTCCAGATTATTCCAACCTATAGATGAAACAAAATTAAACAATACAAGATCTCATCCCAAACAGATCTTCAGCAAAGGCAGATACATTCACAATGACAAGGCTTAGAACAACTCATATGCTTTTTACTATGTAGTTCTGAATTCTGACTTTTTACTACAGTTTTGAATTCTGACTATGAAAGAGAGAGATCCTACACCCCCTAGACTTTTCTGGTGTACATTGATTGTTCGGTTTCCTGGCTCCGAGGTCGGAGACAAAGCTCCAACCTTGCAGGCAGGAAATCGCGCTCTCCGCCTCACTCCCTCACAGCCTGCATGGAGAGTATCATGCTGGCTGCTGCTATGAGCTTGCAAATGCAAGCTTGTATCCCCAGCCTCCTTCTCTCTCCCTCCCCAAAGCCTTTGCTGGATGGGCATAAATGTCTGTCTAGCTACAATGCAGAGTGGAAGGCACAAGGCTATTCATAAGCCTGCAAGTCTGGACACTTACAAGTACCCAGGGCAGATCCCATAGGATTGAACTCTAAAAGTATCTAGAAGGTGGGGATAGAAAAATAGTTTCTAATTTGCTCCCTGGGAGGTTTGTTTGAATTAGTGAGAGTGCCTCTATATGAGTCACACAATTTTATAAATGCAGTTGTACACAAAATTACCAGAAAATAAAAAAACAAATTATCAGTAAAATGTGATGATATTATTATTATTATTATTATTATTATTATTATTATTATTATTATTAGTTATTATTATTATTATTATTATTATTATTAGTAGTAGTATCCCACCTTTTGCCCAATACTGGGCATTTGATAGTGCTAGTGAAAATAATATAACCGAAAGTCAAGAACTTTAACATTGAAGGAGGTTGCTTTGCCATTGGGGATAACAATTATGCCGTTTTTGAAACTTCTGTCCATCACTTAGAGCATATAAAATGTTACAGTAACATCACCAGCTGTCAAAACAGAGTCTTGCCAAAGGAGAAATGTCATAGCATCACAGCTGTTCAGGTTAGGGAAAGCATACTTTGTGTTTTGGGTTGGGAATACAAAATACAAAACATTAACTTCCATGTAAAACTTTTTGACTTGGCTGCCATCTTCTGGGAATTTTTATGAAACACTGGGGAAGTTCGTCTTCAACAAACAATACAGGATTCTAAGTAAGCCACTGAGGTTATAGTTCTTTTTCTTTGCTTAGCCTCAGCAGCCAGCATCCTCAGGTGACTCTCACGGTCCATGTGCCCTGGAGGATCCACCAATACCACCATCTGCCTTGGCCCCACCAGTGCTCATACCTACTTCGGCCCTTTCTTCCGTCTGTGAGTTTACTGGTGACAGTGGCTTAGCTTGGGAAGTTGCCCACCATTTAAAATAGGGTGATCCTTCTCTTTTGGCCTACAACTCCTATCATTGGCCATGTGGGCTTTGTCTGATGGGAGTTATAGGCCAAATCATCTGGAGCGCTACAAGTAGCCCACTGCTGATTCAAAATGTCTCACAATGTTTCCATAATACCTAGCATAGCATTATTAAGAGAAAATATGGTAAATTTAAACAGCACATTCCCAGGCACAGCTGTGGCTAGGGATGTGTGAGAATTTCATCCCTGTTCATAGATCATGCAAGCATGCGTTCATGTTCAAAACTGCACATTTGCAAAAATCCTTCCAAAATTTGCGTTTACATGTTTTAGCGTGAGAAAGGTAAAATGCACATTTTTGTTTGTAAAATCCCCTGCACATTTTAAAAAATGTATATTTTTTTCAATTGGGAAATTTTAAATGTGCATTTTTTTCTGCTTGAAACTTGCACATTTTTCCCGATTGGAAATAAAATAAAATAACAGGCTCGCATTTGGGAACACAAACAAGGTGAAATGAGCTTCAAGGAAGAATTTGGAGAAACTTAATGAACTGGAACATTGCACATTTGTCCATCTTTAGCTGTGGCTAGGGGCATCCACAGGGGGACCTTGCTGCCCCTCCTCAAACCTGGAGCAAGCTATGCTCTGAGTATTATAACTACTTCTAATCAAAAGCCAATGAAATATCTTGGGCAGAATTAGAAGCTAGGGCCACTCCTCTTTACTCCAACTACCTGGAAATAATTCTCTGGTAATCTTTATCCCCCCCCATTGCCCCCCCCATGGATCACTGAAGGACCCCAAGGAGGCAAGTGTGAAATCTATTCCCTGTGCCTCCCTCCTGACTTAGAATCATAGAATAGCAGAGTTGGAAGGGGCCTACAAGGCCATCGAGTCCAACTCCCTGTTCAATGCAGGAATCCACTCTAAAGCATCCCTGACAGATGGTTGTCCAGCTGCCTCTTGCATGCCTCTAGTGTGGGAGAGCCCATAACCTCCCTAGGTAACTGGTTCCATTGCCGTACTGCTCTAACAGTCAGGAAGTTTTTCCTGATGTCCAGTTGGAATCTGGCTTCCTTTAACTTGAGCCCATTATTCCATGTCCTGCACTCTGGGAGGATCAAGAAGAGATCCTGGCCCTCCTCTGTGTGATAACCTTTTAAGTATTTGAAGACTGCTATCATGTCTCCCCTCAATCTTCTCTTCTCCAGGCTAAACATGCCCAGTTCTTTCAGTCTCTCTTCATAGGGCTTTGTTTCCAGACCCCTGATCATCCTGGTTGCCCTCCTCTGAACACGCTCCAGCTTGTCTGCGTCCTTCTTGAATTGTGGAGCCCAGAACAGGACACAATACTCTAGAGGAGGCCTAACCAGGGCCGAATAGAGAGGAACCAGTACCTCACGTGATTTGGAAGTTATACTTCTATTAATGCAGACCAAATTAGCATTTGCCTTTCTTCCAGCCATATCGCACTGTTGGCTCACATTCAGCTTGTGATCTACAACAATTCCAAGATCCTTCTCATTTGTAGTATTGCTGAGCCAAATATCCCCCAACTTGTAACTATGCATTTGGTTTCTATTTCCTAAATGTAGAACTTGGCATTTATCCCTATTAAATTTCATTCTGTTGTTTTCAGCCCAGCACTCCTGCCTATCAAGATCACTTTGAAGTTTGTTTCTGTCTTCCAGGGTATTAGCTATCCCACCCAATTTTTTGTCATATGCAAATTTGATAAGCGTTCCCTGCACCTCCTCGTCCAAATCATTAATAAAAATGTTGAAGATCACTGGGCCCAGGACTGAGCTCTGCAGTACCCCACTCGTTGCCTCTCCCCAGTTTGAGAAGGTTCCATTGATAAGTACTCTTTGAGTCTGATTCTGTAGCCAACTGTGAATCCACCTAATAGCTGTTCCATCTAGCCCACTTTTAGCTAGTTTGTTAATCAGAATATCATGGGGCACTTTGTCGAAAGCTTTGCTGAAGTCAAGATATATGACGTCCATAGCATTCTCACAGTCCACAAGGGAGGTTACCCGATCAAAAAATGAGATCAAATTAGTCTGACATGGACAAATCCATGTTGGCTTCTAGTAATCACTGCATTGATTTCAAGGTGTTTACAGATTGACTTCTTTATAATCTGCTCCAGAATTTTCCCAGGGATGGATGTCAGACTGACTGGTTTGTAGTTCCCAGGTTCCTCCTTTTTGCCCTTTTTGACCATAGGGACAACATTAGCCCTCCTCCAGTCGTCCGGCACATCACCCGTCTTCCATGATTTTGCAAACATAATAGACAAAGGTTCTGAGAGTTCTTCCGCTAGCTCCTTCATTACTCTAGGATGCAGTTCATCGGGCCCTGGAGATTTGAACTCATTCAAGGAAATTAGGTGTTCTTTGACCATTTGTTTATCAATCTCAAACTGCAATCCTGCCCCCTCAACTTCTGCTTCACTTTTTCCAGGGGGGTCATAGACCCACTTTTGGGAGAAGACTGAGGCAAAGTAGGAATTGAGCACTTCAGCCTTTTCTTTGTCATCTGTTAGCAATTTGCCATCCTCATTAAGCAGTTGAACCACCATTTCTTTCCTCTATCTTTTACTACTCACGTATCTGAAGAAAGCCTTTTTATTGCTTTTAGCATCCCTCGCTAATCTCAGCTCATTCACATCTTTAGCCTTCCTGACACCATTTCTGCACTTCTGTGCCACCTGTCTGTACTCTTCTTTTGTAGCCTGGCCTTCCTTCCACTTCCTATATGTATCCTTTTTTGTTTTCAGGTCATCTCTAAGCTTTTTGTGGAGCCACATTGGTTTCCTCTGTTGTCTTCTATTTTTTCTCCTTGTTGGAATTGTTTGTAACTGTGCCTTAAAATTTTCCTTTTTTAAATACTCCCACCCATCCTGCACTCCTTTTCTCATTAGGCTCACTTGCCACGGGACCTTACTTATCATAGTTCTGAGTTTATTAAAATCAGCTTTCCTAAAATCCAGAGTACGTGTATGGCTACACTCAACTTTTGTCTCCTTCATAATCAAGAATTCAAGTATGATGTGGTCACTTTTCCCCAGAGTTGCCGTAACTGCCACTTTATCCACTAGGTCATCCCTATTGGTCAATATAAAGTCAAGGATTGCTAATCCTCTAGTTACTTCCTCTACTTTCTGTAGGAGAAAGTTATCACCCATACATGTCAGGAATTTCTTGGAAGGGCCGTTTTTGGCAGTATTTGTCTCCCAACAGATATCAGGGTAATTGAAGTCCCCCATCACTACTACATCACACTTCCTTGAAACACTGGCAATTTGTTTCTCAAAAGTTTCATCCTCGTCCTCTCCTTGATTAGGTGGTCGGTAGTAGACTCCGATTATCATGTTCTTTTTATTCCTTGCCCCATTTATTTTAATCCAGATGCTCTCGATGGAGCTCCCAGTCTGATCCGCCTGTATTTCTGTGCAGGGATAGGTATTTTTAACATATAGTGCAACTCCACCTCCCTTTCTATTTCTTCTGTTCTTTTTGAACAAATTATATCCTTCAATTGCTATATTCCAGTCATGGGAGTCATCCCACCAGGTTTCAGTTATCCCTATCAAGTCGTATTTGCCTTCATGTAATAAGAGTTCAAGTTCATTCTGTTTGTTTCCCATGCTCTGGGCATTAGTATACAGACATCAAAGACCATGTGTTTTATAGTCTAGCTTTGTTCCTACATTGTTGCGGACACTATTTTGGTGCACTATTGGAGCTGTACTCTGTACTGTGGTGCATTGGCCTTCATCCATTGTTGCCTCGAAGTTTATGTCTCCTGCCCCCATAAGATTCAGTTTAAAGCCCTCCTGATCAAGTTCTTCATGCTGTGGCCGAACACATTCTTTCCAGCCCTTGTGAGGTGCAACCCATCCTTTGCCAGAAGTCCATGTTCCAAGTAGCGTAGCCCGTGGTCCCAGAATCCAAAACTCTCATGTCGGCACCACCTTCGTAGCCAGTCGTTCATCCGGAGTATTTTTCTTTCCCTTTCTAATCCTCTTCCAAGAACCGGGAGGATGGATGAGAAAACTACCTGGGCCCCAAAGTTCTTCAGTTTCCTTCCCAGAGCTTCAAAGTCTGAAATTTCTTCATAGCTCTGCTTGGCGACATCATTTGTTCCCACATGGATGAGAAGAAAGGGGTATGTGTCCGTGGGCTTTATGAGTTTTGGTAACCCTTCAAGAAGCCTGTTCCCATTTGCATAGCACCCATCCTAAGTTTCTTAGGATGTTTTAATTATGTCTTTCTAGCATAAGATATCTAAGGCAGCCAACAAAACAAACCCTTATTTAAAAAAGAAAGAAACGTTACCTAGGTCCTAGAATTAAAGGAATTAAAACAATTCAAATGATCACACTGAATGCAACAGCAAAACAACAAACAATAAATGGCAACAGTTAAATTAAAATTGGCTGACAACACAATTTCTTTTTTTGGCCACTCTAAAAAGTGTGACAATGTTAAGAATAATCAGAACCAATGGTGTTGATGTCTTTCAATTGGCTCTACTGTCAATGGAATTCCACCACTAGGTCAAGAGGGGAGAAGCGGTTTCAACTACTGCTTCTGTATATAAAGAAGGCATAGAATGGATACAGAATGTAACACCCAGGCTGGGGGATACAATCGTTACCTGAACATGGCATTTCACCTAAGCTTAGAAACTGAAACCCCCTTCTATAGCAATTTTAATATCCAGGACTAGGGAGACCCCATATTAAAATATTCATTGGATCAGATGTTATCTTTAAAACTGGGTGAGGAAAGGAGGGGGAAGAGAGAAAGAGAGAGCATGAGGGATGAGAGTGCACCTGATGTTTGTTCAAGAACTCACTGTGCATAGAGAGGAGAGTAATGTCTAAACAGGCCCTGGCATGGAAGAACACAAATAAAAATAAGAAAAATCTCAGCTCTTGGAGTATACTCAAAATTCTGAGTGAACTAAGGATCTTGCTAAGTAGCAAAAGTCAGACAAAAAGTAATAAGCATGTAGTATATTATTTACCATGGTCTGAAGTTGCTTCATTTTCCATGGGCAGCTCATAGTCATGGCCCCATTTCTTTGAAGTAGGCACTGCAAAGAGATTTCCAAAGGTCCTTGAACTCCCAAAAGTAACACCTTCTTCCCATCTAGGGTAGTACGTGCTGGATGACAGGAGACAACAATTGCTCTAATTAGCTACATTAATAGCAAACAACACTGGAGAAATACAACTGAACAATAGGCATTAATATGAAATCTTGGGTTCCCACCCACTGAACTCTCATATGAAACATGTTGCAATTTTAAAAATCAGAACAGGCTAGCATTATTATGCTCCAGGATTTTTCCTGATGACCAAGACCACCATGTAACTGGACAGATTTGATCAGCTCTGAAAATATAATAGACAGAAGTATGTTTTTGTGTATTTATATAAGGAATAGCAGTCTTGGCTTCAGTACCAGACACATTAATGACTGCTTGATAAATTAAATGAGATATATATTTACTTCCACATGTTGTTAATTTATCCAGTTATAATTCAATCCAGTTCCACACAGATTCAAATGCATTTGACTCTTCCCTACTTACATATCCTACCTTAACAGTGCAATCTGTCTACTCAGGAGAAGCCTTTATTGAATTCAATGAGACTTACTCTCAAGTAAGTAGGCATCGGATTGCAGCTTGAGACATATTTTTGAGACAAATTGAAACCTAAGGTCATTCTGTCATGAAAAAACACCCTATCCCTTAACATTCCATAATCCTACTCCTCCAGTGATAAAATATAATATCCTTTCTATTTGCAAGAGGAAAACATTTGGGAAATTAGTTGCATTTCCTTCACTCCCACATCACACCAGGGCTATTAACAAGCTATTAAGTATATCAAAGGCCAAAAATATGATCAGAAAATTTGGGTCAGTACCTGCTGAGGTGCCTATACCAGTATTAATGAAACCTTAGTAAGTGCCACATATGGAAAAAAAAATCTCTAGCCAGACATGGTACAGCTACAATTAAGTATCTGACTGGGTTTGTACGATCACTGAGGAAAAATAAGCCACAGTGGTTTATTCTCCACCTCTCTCCCCACCTCCTGCATGTGTTGATTGTGTGCCAGGATTTGCATAATTATCCTTGGCAACATGGCTTGTGGTGTCATGTGAACTTGGCCAGGATGGCTTGTTGCTGTGGGTATCAAGCCACCCAGAACCCATGGGATGTTGTACAGTCTGGGTGGTTTGTTACCCATGGCAACAAGTTACCCTGACCAGGTTCACACAACTTATTGCGCTGCCAGTGATAATTATGCAACACAACCCCCCGCCCCAGGCTTGCGACTGTTGAATTTTGTAAGATTTACTTTCAATTAAATATGGATAGGACCTCAATTTAAATTCGCTATCCATGTGGATGCAGTAAGGATTGTGTGGAAGGCAAGGTGCATTGGTTAAAGGGGGCATGGACCATATGGATGAATATGGTCCTTCCACAGGCAAGTGGAAGGAGCAAAGAAGAAGAGATAGGCAGCCTGGCTTATTTCTCCTCCTCATTGTCCCTTACCTTCCATTTGACTCCAAGGTGATAGTGACCCACAAGCACCCCAAGCTTGTGGGCATTTCTATTCTTGGTGCAGTCGGTAGCCTAGTGCCAGAGAGGCCAGATCAGTGGAAGTATTTAGGGTGATATCTGGCACTATTCCCTGAACTGCAAGGGGTAAGAGAAGATGCGGAGAGAAGGGAATTAAGCCAGGCCAGCGGACTCCTTACCTCCTGACCCTGACCCTTTGTTAAGCAGCTTCCATCTCTCTCTCTCCTTATGCATAGCCAATATATCCTACCTATATCATGCAGAGGGACCAGCATTGTCCTAATATATATTGTAATACTATGGACACAATCTATATCCTGTTATACTTGGGATAGGGATGCAAGTTAATGCATGCCTTAATGCTTATGCCTTATTACAGAGGAAAGATTTAGTTTATTGGACTAAGGAGAGGTTTGAATGGTTTTATTCTCCTTCTTTCTGTGTAGAAGAAAGGCACAGACAATAGTACCATAAAGTACATTCAAAACTGTATTATACTTTTGGTGACACACCATCATTTGTCTCAGGCAGGATCCTGGGTGAGACAGGATGTAAACATACGATCAGAAGAGGCGTTAAGATTTTGGAAACAGGAATGATCCCGAACGGAAGGAGGAGCACTTGTTGGATTATGTTGGATTATGTTATGGATAAAGTATTATATATGAACATCTATATATTCAAATTTGTTATGTATTTGGTTTCCCCCCCTCTTTTATGTATGGTATGTTAAATTGTTATATTTGTTTGTTGTATTTATTTAATTAAAAAAGAAAAAAAGAGGATGTAAACATATGAAGTGGATGGAGATAGTCGCAATTCTGTGGTACCTTGTTTTTCCAGAAGCTTGATCACAGCACTGGCAGTTGGCGGAACCACACATTCATGCATGTCCCCATGCACTAATCTTGCCAGGTTAAAATCTGTTACTCTGCAATAAATAAATAAAATCTGTTACACTGCAATTGTTTTGCAATTGCTAAGAAAATCCTCACTTCCCCATCTGTTATCAAATAAAGCCCTATTAAGGGCATAGTCCTATGCATGTTTAGACAGAAAAAAATGTCCTGTAACTCCCAGTATTCCCCAGCCAGAACTTTCTGTCTAGAAATGTGTAGGATTGCACCCTAAATACATGTTTATATGGTTGCTTCCATACATTCTCCTGATGTGTGTGTTTTAGTAAATGCTGTTATAATGGAGCTACTATCCATTGGAATAATAGCTTGGCCAATTAGGCCTTAGCTAAACCTACCTTTTGTTCTGGGGAAGGGAAGGGGAGACCTCGCGTTGCAATTAATGCGAGATCTTGCCCTCGTTTACATGTAAGGCATGACGACCTCAGGAAGCCGCGCCCACCATTTTTTAAATTTTTGGTTGTGTACAAAGGTAAGGTTTTTTTTTTTTAATAAAAAGTAACTACTTTCCCCACTCCTCCCACCCTACCCCCGATGGGCACAGCGCTCCATCGCACAGTAATCGCACAGAGCTGGGTAAACCCACAGAAACAGGCCACACGCTTTACGGTCTCGGGCTCAGCCTGAGACTGCAGAAAAACCAGGTCCAAAGGGGAGGGCTGTATCCCGGGGCCAGGGAGGGATGATCCCTCCCTGATCCCGGGATCCCCTGTGCGTCATGTGGATGCACAGGGACGATCCTGGGATTTGCCCCGGGAAATAGCCTGGTCTAGCTAAGGCCTTAGACTCTATAAGTGGGGTAGGTGTGGGGAGACAGGAAAGTCTGTCACAGTTGATCAAACAGAATCAGAAAGTGTTCCTGGGATCACTAAATCAGACCATTTCACCATGATATCTTCATTCATTCTTGTTGCATTTGGTCTTAGCACTGTGAATCCCATAAGATAACACAAACTTTCTAGAGACATAAAATTTGTTTCTGCCCATTGGGCTTTATAGTGTTTAACTTACCCATTCACATCTTTTTCTGGTTTCACAGCGTTCAATATTTTGCTGGTATATGACTCTTTATGGAGGCGAAGGAGAAGGCCATGAATTTTAGGATTCTCGTTGAGCTTTATTATTTCATCTACAACCTAGGAGGTAATATAAAGTTCATAAATAAGGACTATAAAATAATAAGCCTTCGGAACATAAGAAGTGGCTTTATACTGAGTCAGACCATTTGTCTATCTATCCCAGTATTGTCAACACTGATTGGCAGAGGCTCTCCAGGGCTTCAGGCAGGATTTTTTCCAGCCCTACCTGGAGATTCCAGGGATTCAACAGGGCATCTTCTGCATGCAAAGCAATGCTCTATCCTGAGCCACAGGCCCTTCAAAATTAGAACCCTGCCAAATATGAAGAGAATGTAGTTATAAAAAATCCCATTAATAAATGCGATCAGACATGACTTTTCACTTGAAAATCTGAAGAATACAGCAAAAGTACACTCACAAATTTACAGCTGTAAAAGAACACCTATGGGCAGGCCTACACTTATACATTTCAATGCATACTTAGTAAGGGCCATCTTTAAAGCCGTTTGTAGTTATGCATGCCAGAACTTGTAATTAAGCTTCATAGTAGTTTAATGATATCTCTACTTCAAAAAGGAGAAACTGGAGCATGAGAACAATCCATGGCTGAATGAAATGCTAGTGGGATACTCAAGGAGAAAACAGAAATACCAGTCACAAGTTTTGTCTTGTGAATTTCATCAGAGAAATGCATTTAGCAAAGTATATGCCTGATATTAATGATTCAGGCATTCTACAGTGATCAGCTTTGAAGAGAAAACAATCCTTACTAAGGAGTTTGTGTCCAGGTCTATGTGCTTTGGATCATATCATTCGAGTGCAACCTAATGCATACCTACTTAGAAGTAAGTTCCATTGAGTTCAATGGGACTTACTCTCTATAAAAGTGGGTATAGGCTTGCCGCTTTAGACTGTTTACACACAGTGTTTGGAAAAATGCACAAATGTTATTAATCCAACAATACCGTTGGATTAAAATTCACAAAATTGGGTTACCTCACTTTCGGTGTAGTCACAAGGGAGACAAATATGAACAATATTCAAGCCAACCTGCAAAGAAGAAGAAAAATCGTTTGAAACAAAACTCAACTCCCTTTCAATTTAAGTTGGGGCAGAGGGAATCTTTGATATCCTCACCTCTTCGGCAATGTTCCTGATAACTTCTTGCCCCAAATCATCATCACCAACCTTGAGCGAAAAACCAAAAGAAAAGAAAAAGAAAACAGCAACTGTTACAGGCTATGGAAAGGCTTCAGAAAAAATAATACTGTAAGCAACTTGTAACTTGTAAGAAAAATTGGCAAGCAATCCTGGATCAGAAATTGCAACCAGGAATATGATTAACCAAACTGAATGGAAACTGCTTCTGTTCTTTACCATTAGCAGGTGTGAAACAAGAGTGTGCTGCACAATCAAGTACCTATGGGCAGATCTGTGGCAATGAATAGCTTGGCTTTACCAGCCTATTACCAGTTGTGGTTTTCTAAAAAGGCACGGGTGCTTGCACATTCTTGTGGTCATATAGAAGCAAGGCAAGCCTCAACAAGATACAAATGGAGACATGCTAGCATTGTTTCCAGGAGCATTTCCCCAGGAAAATGTGGAGACGGCTAGCAGTAAAGATGCTGACTGAGTATTGGGGATGTTTTCAGGATACTTGCAGATTTGTTTCAAGATGTAAACAACATACACATAAATGGATGGCCTCATATGGAGGATGAAACTACAAGTAGCAGTAAAAGCCACTGTGGAGTAGTGGATAGGGTGCGGGATCTGGATTGGAGACCAGATTCAGTGGGCAGTACCAATGGGAAGCTAGTGCAAACTAAGGAACTAGGTGAAACTAGCACTTCTGCTATGGGACAATTCAACAGAGCTCCTTCCGGGAGCTCCGCTGACTTGTCCAATTCCGGAAGTGTTAGTATTGGTGAGTTTCGGGGGTTGCACTAGCAAGCATTGGCTTCTTGTTCCTGTTAGCCCAACATGTTTAGGATTGGCACACTGCCAGCACTGAATACTGCCATCAGGTTATCCTTGACTGTTTTGCATTCTCAACCTTAACTACTTCAAATAAGGTTGTTGGAAATGGGATACAGCCATGTATGCCACCTTGGAGAAATGGCAAAGTACAAATGTTTGAAAAGAGGGAAGGGAAAATCCCTAGAGAAGGAGTTACTGAACGCTCCTCTCACTTAGGAGTGGGTGAGGTACTGGCCAGCACTTAGATCTAACAGAGTTCTAGCAGAAGACATTCCACTTGTGTCAATCCCCACCCCCGCCATCGTGTCAGCCCAGCTTGCCACATCCAAGTCTGCAGAGCCTCCTTCCCCAACCCTGTCAGCCCTCAGAATCAGCCTTACAGAGGGCTGCAACAGAGAGACGCAGAAGTTTCCAAGTTAAAATATGGATCCAACACCCTCTATCCTATTATGTAAGAATATATTTCTCCAACTAAACGTTTCGTTTTTTATACTCAAGAAGGTATTGTAGTGTACAAGAAAAGCTGACATTCAGAAGCCCTCCCACAGCTGTTACTCCATCTTATTATACTGCTGCACCTTCTTCATCTTCAGTCTCCTTAGGTACCTGAACATTCATAGGATGAGTTTCATGATTTAATCCTTGGTCTCTGTGTGTGTTTTACCTGTACAACAGAAAGTGTTGGCTTAAATGTAGGATGTTCTATCTGCAGTAAATTCAGAGCTTTCCTTGAGCTCTCAATGATTTCTCTAAAAGATAAAATAAAATCTATATTAAAATCGGTATGATATAATTAATTTTCCCCACAAATCTTATCAGCTAACACATGAGCCAGCTAACACATCTTTACAGATCATCCACAATTACAATTTATTTTCAACAAAATCTTCATGAGGCAATCTGTCTAAACATGCATAGGATTGCACTCTAAAATAAATCCTACAGCAACAGTTAAGACACAAAGGCTTACCTGTACACTTACCTTGGATTAAGCCCCAATGAACTCATTTTTCAGGAAACATACATAAGATTGTACTTAAATGTCTTTGTTTTCTTAACAATATTTATAATACAACAGAGCAATCTTAACCCCCTTGGACAGCTATTGGCAAAAAAGAGCTGCACCAGCAGCATGGACATATATACTCCAGAGATGCCTGCTACATGGAAAGGTCCATGGCTGGTGTGTTAGGACCTGAAAGGAGACGTTCCAGGGGTGAGTCAGAAGTAGCTTTACAGGCAGAGCCACTGGGGACATTCAGACAATCATGGGGGTAAAAGAAGCCATTGTAGCTTCTTCCCCTGCCTCCATGCGTGCTGTGTGCATGCCAGTCATTTGCATAATTACCCATGCTGCAGTATGGGTTAGCATGTCGCCCGAACCTGGCATGTGGTGCAGATGACTTCATACCCACCCTAAAACCACTACTGCAAATCATGGGTTGTAGGGTGGGTACAAAGCCACCCCCACCATGCACTGGGTTCAGATGACACACCAACCTCTCACTGCAGCAAGGGTAATTATGCAAATGACTAGAACACATACAGCACACATGGGGGCAGCGGAACAAGCCACAATGGCTTCTTTTACCCCGGTGATTATCTGAACCCAGGCACTGAATCTAAAACCAGTCTGTTCTCCCAAGAGGGCCCTGGATCGATCCACTTTCATATGCCAGCCTTGAGCTGGTGTATCTAATTTCCCCCTGCTTGGTTCCAATGGAGGTTGGGGAGGGAAACCTACTAAATAGGCTCTGCCAGGTTAAAATGCCCAGCAAAGCATTCCATGTACCTCCTGGTATATCATTTGGAAGTGGTGGAGGATCTACCATTTTATTCCTCCCCCACCCCAGCTGCGGTGATCAGCATTCCAGGTGCTGATGGTCATTTATGGGGAGCTGGGCTGTGGCCACAAGGTCCACCCCTAGCTTCAGCACTGGCCACATTTCGTACACATGGTTGACTTCCATGTACAAAATACATGTAGGTGATGCTATTTATGATTTATTTATTTATAAATGCCTTACATTGAAAGATGTCAAAGCTGCGTACACAATTTGGGTTCAGCTATTGGTTGGTATAGAAATATAAACATAAATAAATTCATAGAAATATAACGACTAAGGCGAATGCATAGAATTTATCATATCTATAAACGATGATAGACTACACTATACAGGGAAGGCTTACATAAACTGATGGGTTTTCAACATCCATCTAAAAATAAGAAGTGTTGGCATATGTCTAACGTCAGGGGGAAGATTATGCCACACAGTGGTTGCCACTACACTCAACAGAAGTATGTGGACCTCAGAAGTATGTGGCATTTATGAACAGCATACCCATGTTTAAATATGCACCTTCTGCCTACAAAATACGTATATAGTAACTTGGAAAGGATTAGTTCTCTCATTATGTACATTTTGGCAGCCAAAACTGCAATTTATACACATGGGTGTTCTTCATATTTATTTATTTATTTATTTATTTACATTTATATACCGCCCCACAGCCGAAGCTCTCTGGGCGGTTTACAACAATTAAAAATAGTAAACATTAAAAGTATACAAAAATTGAAAAAACATAAAAACAGTATAAAAGCAACAGTATCCATTTAAAAACAACAATTCTGGGGTCCATTAAAAACAAACTTAATGTTGTTAAATGTTGTGAAAATGCCTGGGAGAAGAGAAAAGTCTTGACCTGGCGCCGAAAAGATAACAACGTTAGCGACAGGCGAGCCTCATCGGGAAGATCATTCCACAGTCGGGGGGCAACCACTGAGAAGGCCCTCTCCCTTGTTGCCATCCTCCGAGCTTCCCTCGGAGTAGGCACAAGCTGCAGCTTCAATGACATTGTGCAAGTGGGTTTTTTTTTGGGGGGGGGGGTAACTCAGGAGCTGATTCCCACAAAATTATCTTTAGAGCCAGAAGCAATGTAAAATGAATAAGCTCTACAATGCTTAAGACTATATGGCTTTCCTTGTAATTCCATTGGAATGCAAGAAGTGATACTCCTAACATGGCTGTCTGTTGCAACAAGCAATTTCAAGCAATTCTAGGTTACTTTTTAGTGGATAGTAGAGAATTTATTTTGAAGATAACATTTCAGAAAGGATATTTGCAGGACAAGATTTGTAGGAACTTACTTATTTGCTTTTGTCAGTCTCCTATGATATAAAAGCTTAGAATAGGCTTTGTAAAAAACAACAACCAAAGACAGAGACCTGGTTAATAGAGAACAGTTGCAAAAATTAATTAATGCATAATTTGCCGCAGCATGTGTTAGGCGTATTCTGCAGCCTTTTTGAATACTTAACCCCAGGTTGGGCTGTTTGGGGGTTGTTATGTGACATCTCAATAATTCGTAGTTAGGTTAACTGTGGGTTGTTTACCCATAATTAACCTGTAGTGTCTGGGTTTGGATATCAGATAGCAACCTTCCAATTCAGGGTTGAATATTCAAAAAATGCTGTGAAACATACCCGGAACACAACACAGCAAAACATGGATTAATTAACCCACAACTTACTACTGTTACATGTGAACAGCCCCAGACTGATAATATGTTAGGAGACCGTGACCCCAAGCATCCCAGCCATACAGAAACCAGAAGTGTCTTAAAAGTGTGGAGTAGTGGTATAGCGTTGGCCTACCATGCCAGTGTGGTGAAGTAGTTAGAATGCTGGACTGGGACTTGGGAGATCTGGGTTCTAGTCCCCACTTTGCCATGAAGCTCACTGGGTGACTTTGGGCCAGTCACTGACACTCAACCTAACCAACTTCACAGCATTGTTGTGAGGATAAAATGGAGAGGAAATGGCTCCTTGGAGGAAAGGCAGGATATAAATGTAACAAATAACTAAATAAATGTAATTCCCCAATAAGTTCAACAGGGTAAAGACTTGCAAACTGACCTAATTCCACAGAGCTGGTTGCCAGGTCCAGACTAAGAGGGGCACTAACTTTTTAACACTGCAAATCTAAATATGCTTACTATGGTGTAAATCTCATTGAACAGAGCCCAGCTTATTTGCACAAAAGGCTGAATTTCCCCACATGCAGCTTTTCCCATCCAGGGGTCCCAACTTTTTCACTGCATCATGGACTAAAGCTTGGCTGGTTTAATTGCCACCTACCAGGCTCTTAAATGAAAAGGGCCAAAAGAGGCCTGGCTATCAAAAGAGGCCGTTTCGAATTTTCCACTGGCAAAGACGTTTTTCATCTAGACAAGACTAAGCTGCCTTATGAATATGGTTTGGTTGTTTATATTGATGTTTTGCCAGCCTTGTTTCTAGTATTTGTTTAAGTTACTGGTTTATTGTTTTCTTTTATTTGTATTATTGCTGTTAGCCGACTGAAAGCACGATTTGGTGGAAACGTGGGATACCCATTATTTATTTATTTATTACATTTCTATACCACCCAATAGCCAGAGCTCTTATATTATTATTATTATTATTATTATTGATATAACAACCACAATAATAATAAAATGATGCCGTTGGCAATCCTAAACGGTTGCAGTAATGCAAGGTGGAGAAGAAGCTAAAGTTTTGCAAATAAGAATCGAGTGCCTGAATTTACTTTTCTTTCCCCTCCCCTCTCGTGTCATATTGTTTAGACTGTAAGCCTGTGGGCAAGGACTGTCTTAAGAAATGTTTTTGTAAGCTGCCTTGAGAGCCTTTTTGGCTAAAGGGTGGGATAAAAATGCTAAAATAAATTAGTGTGGCTGAGTTCGGACGACACACTAATCAACTGTGGGGGGTGGGATAGGAACAGTATGTGAAACAACCATTGATTAGCGTGCCGTCGGAACTCAGCCATTGATTTCTCTACGATAAAACCGTAAGTCTTCAAAAGGGACGGGCCCTCTGAGGGTCTCTCGGCCTTGCAACATTAGTAGCAGCTGTTTACGCCGGTCCAGACCACGAGAATGAAAGTAAGTGGTCACGTGGCCCAGAGGAAGCCGCGCCTTTCGGTTCTTTTGCAACTGATTGGCTCTAGCAGCTGCCAATCTTCTCCTCCTCCTGCTCCTCAATTCAGCCGCGTTCTTGCATCAGATCCGACTGCTCGGAGGCGGAGCCGCTAAACCCTCCCACGTGGAGCGCGGGCCGGCTGCTGATTACGAAAGAAAGACCGATCGAGTGCTGGGACTGGCCAATGTCCTCCCCCCCGTGGAAAAGTGGAAGTGGCCGCCTACCTGGCTGCGGAGCCGGGAGTCCCGCTGCTATCCGCTTGTTGCTTGTCCAAGCGGCTCCACGTGCCGCATAGTCCTCGGTGAGGCAGGAACGCGCCGGCGGTAGTAGCCGGGCGCAGTAGCAGCGCCCGAGCGCCATCGCCGCAGGTCTTCTTCTTTGCAGTCCGGCCGGTTGCCGGCGCCACCGGTCTCCAGGGCAGGCGGCGGAGCGCAGACAGCCGCATCGTGCTCGGGTTGGGAAGAAAGGCTAACAGCCGCTGGTGCCACCGGGCGGGGAGGAGTTGCGGGGCTCTGGGGAGGGACGTGGCGAGGCGGGGAAGGGCGGGGTAGGGGCGCTCGGCTGCCAGACCTCGGATGACTCCAGCCGCAGAAGAAATGCCTGCAAAGGCGGGGCCGGGCCGGCCCAAGCAGAGGGCTGCTATCAAGAGGCCTCTTGGCGACAGGCAAGGTTAAGACCGTGCACTTGACCGAAAGGGGTCCAACTTTTAGGAAACATGGCTCCATCCTATGTGTACGTACTTGGGAGGTGAATGTTACTGAGATCCGCAGAGTGAGAAATATCATTAAAGAGGGGATGTGGCAGAATAATTGCTCGTTTAGGGCGCAATCCTAAGTATATTTAGAGAGAAATAAAATCCTACAATTCCCAGCGTGCTGGCTGGCGGGATTGCTGGAAGTTATAAGACAATGCATAGGATTTCACCTTTAGCCATGAAAGAACCGGCAACTCCTGCAGACGTTAAGTTTTGTATTCGGACAGCAACATGGTGCTTTTATCCAGGTTTGTAGACCCCATCAATCAGCTGGCGCTCTGCCGCCGTCTTACTTAGGGCCTGCAGCAAGCCAGCGTATTAAATTTTCACGAATACTTCTGAATGCCTGATGTAGCATAGCCCTTGGGCATTATGGAACATCCAATTCAAGGGCCCCACAGTAGGCGCTGGCAGTACTGTACCAAAAAAGCACAGCTGCATAACAGTTCTTGATGGGTTCTGGGGGGGGGGAATCCTACTTTAATAATAATAATAAAACTGCTTGAGACAACTTTTCTACTACACTCCGTTTTGTTCTTATTTCTCTACAGCTGTTATGGGTTTTTGCTATTCGTCTCAGTGCTGGTAGGCCCTTTTGAGCTTCAAAGGTGCTGGGTGCCAATGTTGGGCTTGATTCTGGTCCTAGTCACAGTGGCATAATGCTAGGTGAATACTACTTTTTTTCCAAGTGCTTTTTTGGGGTAGATATTACTGGAGCTTTCTATAATATGGTTTGGATGAGCCACCTAGGAAATGGATAGAAAGAGCAACTTCTGAAATGTTATAAAGAGCTGTGATATGCAAGAGTAGCCTGTCTATATAGGCAAACTAGGTGGTCACCTAGGGTGCTAAGTTAAATGAGGTGCCAAATTTGAGGGGGGAAGTACATTTAAAAAAAATATCCAATGCCCATGTATGTACAGAGGGAATATGACAGGTTGTAGAGGTGAGCAAGACATCAACTGGGGATTGCGAGGCTAAGTCAGGCTGCCTGCCCCTGGGTCTCAGTCCTCCCACAGGTGATGCAGGATATCTCCCTTCTGTGCTGCTGCACTCAGTTGAAGGCAGGGAATAAGACACCCCTCCCCCCCGCCCCTTCTGTTTCTCTCTTAGGGCTGAGTCTACTGGCTGGTGGTGCCTTGTTGGCCATATCGCCCCAAAGATGCAACTGGGAACCTTCTTCCAGGGCTGTGTTTATCTCCATTGTTTTTATTAGATCCTCTGTGCTAATATAGTACTTAGTAAACAAAAATTAATAATTTTGGGCATGTTTTAATATAGAATCATAGAATAGTAGAGTTGGAAGGGGCCTAAAAGGCCATTGAGTCCAACACCCTGTTCATTGCAGGAATCTACCTTAAAGCATATCTGACGGATGGTTGTCCAGCTGCCTCTAGTGTGGGAGAGCCCACGACCTCCCTAGGTAATTGGCTTCATGGTGGTATTGCTCTAACAGTCAGGAAATTTTTCCTTATGTCCAGCTGGAATCTGGCTTCCTGCATATATTTCCGCTTCTGAAGATGTGGGTGGGTAGAGAAAATAGGGGTAAAATATTTCACATTTTACCAAAAACCTCAGCCTAGTTCTGCCCTTGGGATTTGGGTGCGTGTGTGCGCGCTGATTGTATGGTTTGCCTAGGGTGTCCCAAGACTTGCTGGCAGCTAGTCTGGGTCTGCTCCTGGTTGTACAGTGAGAAGAGAATACACCAGTTGGATCCAAACTCCCTGTGGTTGGGACTTTCCTACTGGAGGAAGGGGGACAGGTGATTTTAACTCTCCTTCCTGCAGCCCCTAGTCAAATTGCTCTAGAGGATTGAGAGCAGCATAGGAGATGCAGAGAGGAAGAGTAATCTCTAGAGGGGGTAGGTGGGGATCACCTATTCCTGCTTTAGCAGAAGTTTCTCTGGAATTTGGGCCGTCCTATGAAAATTCAGTTCCAATCCACTATCTTGTTTGTTTGCATATCCTAGACTGCTAATATATTTACTGCTAGCCCTTACAAACTGATTTACTGAGGCATGAGAAAAAGCAACATACACAAATCAGTAGTTGCAATGTGATGAATACTCTTGGTACTGCAGATTAAATACTGCATTAAAAAGATAGCATTTTTTCAGAATCATTTGCTGCAAACAAATAGTATTTATTTTTTCCTATGCAGCATTTACTTACATATTTTCAGGTTTGGCATGCTTTAAACTTTGCTTTTAAGCATAAAAAAAGAGAAAAGCTTTACTTAAGAAGTCTTCTACATGTTCATACATTTTTACATATTCCTTACAAAATGAGTCATGAAAAAGTGCAACAGAGGTTGTGTCTCTTACCAATAGAAAAAAACAAATGATATGCAAAAAATATGAAACACAGTGAGAATCCATCCAGACTAAGTGACTTCATTTTGAATTTTGTCCAGTAGTATAGTGCAGGTACTACCAACAAATACAGAATAGTAATACGTTAAAACACACACCAGTCTTTTAGAAGTAATATTGCAATGTTTAAAATAAAACTTTCAGATGTAGTCTACAAAAAGTAATAGAGGAGAGGTATACATCTCCAAAAGAAAAGATAAATCCACCTTAATGATAATAATGGGAAGCAATGGGTGTGCTGTGACCTGCCCAGTTTGCAGCACCCATCCATGCCATGTCTGCTGCAACCTTATTCTCTGCTCCTAAGTAGCTGTTTTCCATGCCGTGCCCCCCACATTATACTTTTTGTTGCTGTCCATTGCAATGAACAGAATAAATGTGCTCTGGAACATTCCGATGGGAAATTAGGTCTTTAAGCCCACAAGCTAACTTTTTGGAGTACCAAGAAACAGGTACTTTGGATGTGTATTAAACATAATCAAGATCTTTAAAAAATTAAACAGTTCCTTTGTCCAGGGTGTAACCAGAGTAAATTTAACCTAGATTACAACAATATGAAGAGATATGCATAAAACAATTCTAACGTCTTCAGAAAAAGGCATGGTATAGCCAAATGTTCATTGACCAAGTACATATGTAAAACTCAAACCAAATGAACGCTGGCATTCTTTTGCGATTTTAGCGTTATATTTTATTTTGCGATTTTGGCCTTATATTTTATAAAATCTAGATTATTATTATTTTTACTTGGGAGTATTCTTTGTAATTGGTATTTATTTTTTGGCAATGGTAATATTAGATATTAGCAACACAAGTCAAACTACCTATAAAGCATGAATTATATACAAGGTTTGTATCTCTTGATTCTTATCAAGAGCTGAAAACCACTATTCCCTTTACTTATACAAAAACAGTTTCTAGGGCTTACACGTGCGAATTTCATCTTCTCACTTCCCTGCCAGCAAGGCTAAAAGTACCAAACACATATTGATGTTTGCTCCTTACAAAGCTACAAATTATAAATTTCACTTGTCTCTACTGATTTATATTTCATTATTTTATCAGATTAACAAAATTCCTCTACCAGTACAAAGAAACTTACATGTGCCTATTGTTAATGCACTCAAATTGGTATTACTATTATTTACATTATTTTACTTATTAAATAAAACTATTTTCTAATTTTGTATCCACTTAAAATATCCCTCATTATTTTATGAGACACAGGTTACAGTCAACTCTTCTACTGAAAGCAGGACAGCCTTGTGCATAAGAAAAATTGAATTTATGGTCTAACACAAAGAAAAACCTTACTTTCTTGAAATAGTTCTTCAACAATGAAACAGCATTTGCAATATACATTTCAGAGCACTTCAGCAACTACAAATCCTTCAGTATTCATTTCAGTAGATGAGAATGTACATTTGTCAGGTGGAGGATTATGTTAAAACCATCTATAAAAGCAACTGCTGACATTTTAAAACTTATGCTACTGTGCTTTGTGCTAGAGCAGCCTTCTCCAACCTAGTACAATTTGGATGTATTGGACCTACAACTTCCAGGATTCTGGGAACTGTAGTCAAACACATCTGGAGACCACCAGTTTGAGCAAGGCTGTGCTAGAGTGAAGTGATGTACTGAAAATGGAAACAATGCTTACGAAAGAACCCCTTGATGCATTATGCTTTATAGTCATGTCACCGTTCATGTCCTTCATCTGAAAACTCGCTATACATCTTGTATTCACACAGTATTGTTTTCAGGTAATCCAAGCTAAAGCTGTGCATTGAAGAACATAATTCACAGCAGCAGTGGCAGCTCTTCGGGAGTTTGGTATCCATGGATATGGAACGTGTGAAGAGGCTATTGAGAACATGGGGTCTAGCTCTGCCTCCTAGATACCATTTATGCTGGCCATGTTGCCTGGTGAACAGATGATTGGTGCATAGAACTTCCTCCACAAGGATACATACCCTAATCAATTCATATCCTCACAAGATGTTCCCAATGCATTTACATATAGACATGCCAGCCACATATCGGCTGAGGGTCATGGGCAGCATTGTGGTGGCCTACAGGGGGTGGTGGGGTTAGCCCACACATTCTTGGTAACCCCATCATGCACTCAGTGCACATGGATTGAACACATGAATTGGGCTTCAATGTGATACATAGAAGACAGGATCTCCAAAATATGGAATGTATTTAGCATATTAAAAGAAAAGAAAACCAACATAAATTAAAATGAAATAAAAAATTTAAAGGGTTGGGAGTTCAAGATACTCTACAGGCTTGAATTAAAGGTGCTTTTGATCCCATAGTTTCTGTTTTGGTCTGTACCACAAGTGCACATTTTATTTATCAATGCTGCTTGGAAAGTGGGTTGCAGAAACAGAAGGAGGAAATTTTAAACCAATTGACACTTCAGTAAGCTTCAGTCTTACTGAGTATTTCATACCTCAGTTTACATAAAGGTAAGTAATCAAGTAAACCTTAGAGTACTCTTTATATAACAGCTACAGAGGATTTGCTGCACATTTTGCAGCATGTGTCATACTCCCACCCCCCATCACCACATTTTGTTCTTTTAGCATCTGACATTTCCACAAAATTCAGAATTCTGGCCTATGTTACTGGCTCTCATACACAATAATCGCCAAGATTTTAGCAGGGGTGGGGTGAGGAGGAAATGGATGGGAGGAAAGCCAGAAATCTACCTGCAATATAAAACCACATATTTACTCAACAGTGAAAAACCTGGTTACTTTTTCTCAGAAGATGGTAGTTAAACACACACACTCTACAATATGCATTATGAGTACTGGCTGTCCTAGTATAACCTTTTTCACTATTAAGGTAGAACATTATATATTTTTTAGAAAATATCAAGCAAAACTACTTGAACTAAGACACTGAAATTTTTCCCTTAAGGATTGGACAATATTCTGCTGATTAGGAGATGGCACTCTCCATAAGTAGTCATTCAATTTATCTGAATCACTACATGTGCTCAGGAAAGAGTCTGATGGTTTAGCAGGAGCCAGGGTCATATTTTTGCCACTGTGAGTTTCTGGAGGAGTAGAATGTGCATTTATTTTTGAATCCATGAGCTTTGTTTGGTTATAGAAAGTCTCTAAATCGGATTCTTCATCTTCAGATTTGATTTCAACATAGTCATCCTCGTCCCCTTCTCCGTCATCAGTGTCTTTGAAATTAGAAAAATAGTTCTGGGTAGCTATTTGTGCATTTGAGGGCAAGTTTCTGTTAACTCTTAAAACTTTTTGTGAGTCTTGCAGAATCATTTCTGATAAATTCTCTGGGACCTGCGTTGTCCCATCACATGTTGCAAGGCCTGGAGGTGTGCCTGGCACCGATTCTTGACAGTGGTCAGAGAGAAAGTTTCTGTTGGAATGCAACTGCTTCTTATGCATTTCAGGTGGATAATTCATTGCTCCCCCAGACTTGCTGACCACAACTGAGGAAGATGACTGTGACCTGTTGTATATTTGTGGCTTTGCACTGCTTTCTCTTCTCCCTAAAGAGTTGTAAATGTGGCTGTGCTGCAAGTTCTCTTTGTTAGGCTGACTTATAATAGCACTCCACCTTTGTGCAGGAACATGTGGGTGAAGAGGAGTCTGAAGGGAAGGCACTGAGCAGGCCGCTGGCAACTGTCTCATGCTCTGCTTTGCACCCATCTCTGAAGAAGTTTTGGACTTCAAGTGTGGGATATCTGGCCAAGGAGAGAAGTCTGAGAGTTCTCCATTACTGTATGTTGAGTGCAAAAACCAGTCTTCAGCTCTTAAGCATTCGGCAGCTAACTGAGATGTCGACACTGGTGAGGAATACCTTACGTTAGATGGTTCCTGAGAACTGACCTTTTGTGATTTGGGTGAGGTTTCCCGAAAAACAATCTGATCATAGAGCTGTGAATATTCAGCAATTCTGGCACCTGAAAAGGAAAGAAATAACAGATATGGCTAATACAAAAAATTATAGACATATTGAATAGTCTAAAATGAAAGTGAAACTTGAAGGCAAGCAAGGGTGTTTTTAGATAAAATCCTACTATGATTATTCTTAAGTAATTCCGGCTGATTTTAATATTACTGCCACATATCAGCTTGCAATCTTAGCCATATTTTCCACCCTACTACAGCCTTATTCATGTGGAGAGCAAGCAATGGTGACAGACTCTGACCCAGCTCCCACTGTAACATCCCCAATCACAGAGGTTCCGAATCATGGAGAGAGCCAGGCTGTCTTATTTCTTCTACAACTGTATCTATTCTCCAGGAGGCCTGTGGAATTCAGAAGTTCTCCATCATATCCCCTAGGATACAGAGGATATCAGCTGGCCACCAGTTCCTAAGCTACCTCTGTGTAACTTCTCCAAAGATAGAAGCAGTACCTCTCTCTCCAAGACACGTGCACAGCTGAACATGGGAACCTAGGAATTTTGGTATCATAAGTCAGGGGTGGGCAACATCCTTTGGTCTGAGGGCCACTTTTGAAGTAGGGCAATTAGTTGGGGCCCCACACATCTAAAAGGAGGGCAATCAGTGTAGATCTTCCTTATTTTTCCTTATTATATTCCCTTAATTTCCAGTTTGTTTCTACTGTAGCCTCCATCCTCTTGTCTCATCCACTTTCAATACTTTGTATGCTGTTCTGTAGCTGTTAATCATAACAGTAGTGCCTCTATCAGTTGACTGGATAGAGGCAGACAATGAGAGGAGGTTGGAGTGTCCCTCTGTACCATAGTGCCCTATGAGATGATAAACCAGAGCATCTCTTAAAAGGATGAGACAATGGGATGGCAGGAGAAGAGATTCCCATGGTTTTACTTGGGGTGGGGTTGACAGACAGAAGAGGTAGCAAGACCATGTGAGAAGCAGACAAGAAGAGGTAGAACTGGCAGCTGCAATTTCAACAGTATTAAAAGCTGCAGTTTTGCTCAGGAAGGAGAGAAGAGATAAACTCAGAAACTGGGATTTCAGCAACAATTCAGTCGTGGTGGAAGGGACACATGGCCATCAATGGCAGCATGTGGCCTGTGGGCTGCATGTTCTTATCCCTGCCATAAGTACTACTTTAGTTTGCTCTATGGTTAAACAGATCCTGCCTCTGCTCAATATAAAATTCTTCCATTTTACAAAGTTTAATTTCCTGTATTAATACCAGAATGTCACGGAATAAAGCAAAAGACTATTGCAGTGATTCTTAGCTTTACTTCAAGCAAGCATAAGCAAAATTGCTGACCAATATATTTTATCATATTTATATCAATATAAGTAATAAAAGTTGGTGGTTCTCAAATGTAACCCACTCAGTCACAGCCTTCTCCATTGACTTAAGTGGTATATGACTTTGCTATGGCCATTCCCATGACCGCTGAGCATCCTGTGGCCTTATCTATGGCCACAATTAAGGAATAGTTTGAGAATAATTGGTTTAAACCTGCTAATTCTAAGCTAGTAAAAGTAAACAATTTTAATCATTATGAAAGAACAAATGGTATACAAGTATGAATTATATTTTACTCAGTTAAATTTAAGGAAATGTTGACCAAATGGTGGACTGTAAATATGAGCAGAAGTCATAACATTCAAAGTATTCAATCGATAGATGTAATTATAAGAACGAGGGCAAAACATTGTGAACATACCAATGGCAGGGCCCCCTTGTTTCTTCTCTTCCAGAATGGCTGCTAAATCCTTGTGCCTTGATTTCTGTTGCTGGCTAAGATGTTGCTCTTGCTCTGGGCTTTTTACTTTCAAAAGCTGATTTGCCTTCTTAATTTTTTGGCTGTACTGTCTTGCCATCATGAAGACCCGATTCTTTGTTTTATCCACAGCATCCAATTCACTTTCAGCATTCTCTGCATTTGCACTGCACAGAATATTATTGGCAGATTCATAAAGGCTATCTACGAAAGCCATCTCATTGGAGAGTGAAGTTCTGTTTAGACTTACCAGTGAATTTGCTTTACATGAGGCTGCTTCTTCAAACCTAAGGTTGGATTCACTTAACCTGGCTACCTTGTTGAGCAAAGTTTTGGGGAATACAGGCGTTTCTGGCAGTGCGAGAGTGGGCAGTGAATACTCTACATCTTTATTTAATTCAAAAGTAGTTCCAGTAGATGTGTTATTGTCTATGTCATCTTTGCAGACAGGAAAAGCTGCAAGGACATGATCGCGTGTCTTTTCTTCATTCTTCTTGATATAATTCTCTAAGTCATTCCAGATTTCATCTACTTCCTCTGATAATTTATCTGCAGCAGACTTGTGAGAGTGTGAGTCAGAGTTTGAGGAGCTATCCACTAAGCTCAAATAGTCATGGTCTAATGGAACATAATGATATGGATTTTCATCTTCACTGAATTGGAGGCTTTCTTCAGAAACAAATTTTCGGAGATGATCACAACATGCAAAATCTGTTTCCAGACCCAGAAAACTTCTCTTTTTGGAACCCTTAAGGCTATCACACTTGAAATTCAGCTTTGGGAGGACTATGGTATCATAGATGTTTTCCTCACTGATCCTTAGATCGTGAGAGCTTGCAGGTGGAGTGCCTCTACTGGGAATAGTTTCATTCCTGTTTGGAATGAAAGTCCTGCAATGAGATCCTTGTCTTTTCTTGAAAGTAACTTCTTGGTCTTGAGTCTCATAGAGTGAGTCTCTAGCTGACCCCCGGGGCACATAGTCGGACTCTTCCCTCCGAGCCAGACCCATTTGTTTCAAATCTTCAAAACTTATATTGTCATAGACATGATCTATGTCATCGATAGTCAGTTCTTCTGAAGATTCTGGATACACCTGCAGATTGTCCATGTTGCTGCGAGAATTTTTCATTTCATTCCAAGAAGCATTTTGACCAAGGTCATTTTTTCTGAATCTTGAACCAGACGGAGAAGTTTTACTTTCACCAGCACTGCTGGCTCTCCTCACAATTCTATGAGAATTAGAGCTGGAAATGTCACTTTGATGTCCTACATGCCAGCTGCAAGGACGGCCTGATAGGACCCTCTCTTCACATGCAATGGAAGCTAAATTAGATGTAGACTCTGATGGCACAAACATCTGATAATCATCTTCATCCTCTATGTTCTCTTGCAGAGGGCGACTGCTTGGGAACAAGGCTTGTCGAATCTGATGGTCTGTCCAGATGTTTCTTACTGCAGCTGTTCTTCCCAATATATTCACCATAAATGAGCCGTTTTGCATTGTGAACTGTCGAGATGGCTGACCACCTCCACTACAGGAAAATGAAAGCTTTGTATTCACTTGGGAAGCTGCTTCATCTGCAAGCTCTTTGGAGTTCTATGAAATTTTGAAATAGAACAAAATTTTAGTTTCTATTCTAACCAACATGCAGAATCATCATCAAAAATACTAATGGCAAGCTCAGTTCTTGAAGTGCTGGTCCTTATACAGCCAAGATGGCATCATCCATGCACAAGAGGGAGATGTCAGTATGTTCACAGGTACCCTAAAGGTTTGTAGTAGTACAACAATTATTGAGGGACAAAAACTTTTGCAGGGGCTGGGGGAGAACAGCCCAATGAGAATTGAGCATGCTGTGTGGGCACAGAATGCTGATTGATGTGGGTAGTGTGGTGGTGGTGGTGTGTGTGTAGAGAACAGAACATAGCAGGGAATGGAATGGAGTACCCTAGAAAAGGGTATGGCTCAACAAGAGCACTCCACACACTGCACTTGTTTTATCAATATACATTCTAGCACAGAGTTTAGAAATTCTTGGCCTATGGGACACAGCAGTACAAACAGGAGCAAGAGTTACAGTCAGGCTTTCATTCATCAACTTGAACACTTCGTTTCATATCAATTTGCCAATGCTAAGATCATCCAGTGGATGCCTTTCTCCAATATACTGTCTCCATCAGAGGTGAGGCTTACACCTACAGGGGAGAGGGTTTCTTGGTAGTTAAAGCTCCAATTATCAGCCCCTAAGGAGGTTGGGTTGTGTGAACAGTGCTCCCTTTTAAGCACTAGACATAAATGTTTTTATTCAACCAGGCATTAAAAATAGCAATACCATATTTTTTTAAACTATTAATAGTAGTATTATCTACAGATTGTTTTGTTTGTATTGATTTTGTATTGATTATTGTTACCTTGCTTGTTTTTAATTTTTGTAAACCACCTTGAAGTCATTGATAAATGGCAGTATATAAATATTATATTTAAAAGTTTCAGGGAAGCTGTGTCTCATCCACCATCTGTTACTGGTTTAGCTGCCTGATATGCTGATTTTAATGCCTACCCTTTCAACAACTGCCAGACCAGACTAGCGTAACTCCCTTGGCTGATGGATTCCCTGGACCTTGCCGTATTCTTGGCTAGCTGAATACCCTTGCATTCTACTTAAACTGTTGCCTGCAAGATTCCTTGCCAGGCCTATTTACCAGTTGTCCATCCAGTGGAATGCCTATGAATCATTTTAGCTACTCCAATTCATCTGAGCAGAATTGCGCCAGAATTGGACTGTGTGTATGTCCAATGTTACATACACACAGTCAAATTTCCTCATAGCAGCTATACTGTCTGATCCTTTCTCCACACCTGTAGTTACAAGACAAATTAATATTCCATAACCTAGGGAGTAAGATTTTTTTTATCCATTTGAAACATTATAACTTAGTTTTCCATAGGATTGTATAGCTTTTGAATTACCTGAATTTCATATTTGCTGAGATTAACACTTCTTCGTTTCTCAAAGTTTTCAGTAACTTGACTATTTAGTCTTTTGCGGCCTCCTTTTGTTTTTTGCTGTGAATTTTGTTGTGTGCTCTGCAGAAAAGAGGAATGGTTAGACTCTGATGCACAATCCTGTAAATAGAAAGGGCTTCAGACAACGTAGATAATTGTGTTATAATTTACAGGGGGAAAGGCTCTTTCATGACCTCTCCTAAGCTGACAGAGTTCAGTGAAAGTTAATAACATAGAACTTGTGTCACAGAAGACAGAATTTGCTTGTTACAGGGTAGATGGTGGGCTCTTAAAATAATATTCAGGGAATCACTGTTAATGAATATGCTAGAGGAGTTCCACAGGGCTCTATTTTATTACCCATGCTATTTAACATCTACATCAAACTGCTGGGAAAGATTATTGAGGGATGTGGGCACAGGTGTCACCAATATGTGGAAAATACCTAGCACTACCTCTCTTTTTCATCTAATACAGGTTCTGAACCACTGCTCAGGCAGGGCAACAGTCCAGAAAACCGAGACTCAATTCAGACAAGTTATAGTGTTTGTGGGTGGTTTGCCTGTCCAACGGAGTGGTGTTTACCTTGCTTTAAAGGGGATTGCACAAAGCCTCCAAGGGCCAGATGGGGAACTTCTGTGGGCTAGATAAGGACCAGAGAGTCGCTGCTCCTGCTTTAAAAGATTTGATGCATCAGGTGTTCTTAGATCCATCACTGTCATGGCTTGTAGTGTCCTACACTGTGTGAAGAAACTGACTTTTTGTGAGATAACTGTTATGTGTTAACAGTAGAAGGAAAAATGTGTGTCTTTTACTAGAGACTTGTGCCTGAGGAATGATACATTGTAAATATGATTTGCAGGTAGAGTGGCAGTTACTGTTATCATTGAGAAGGAAATATGAGGTCAAGCTTCTTTCTTATATATAGCATGGCTGGATAGAATTTGATCCCATTCTGATTGGAGAAAAGCTAAACATTCCAAAGATGCCTATTGGTCCTGACTTTGAGCAGAAGTGGTGTGATGGAATGTTGACCACACCAAAGCTGATTCTGCCAGTACAGGAACATATAAGGAGTTGTTGAGAGGCACCTGGAAGAGTTTTGTCTGAGTTGTTTGCGTTTTGTCTGGATGAGGTTCATCTGAGAGTTTCATCAGGGAAGAGTGGTAATGGAAGAGTGTCTTCAGGAGGGGTTGAAAGTATGAGGAAGACTGCAGCAGCTAGAATGAGAAGCCAAGCTGGAAGCAGGCAAAACATAAGAAGGACAGCAAGTACAGAAAGGAAAACTCCAAAAGCAATCTTCAAGAAGACCCAAGGCCTGAGTAACAGCTGGAGGCCTGAAGACAGAGCAGCTGCTAGACTAGATTGAAGATTTCAATGGAACTCTAATAAATCATCATTAAGGGTCCTAGGTGGAATTCAGACCTTATTAGAATATCATACTGTCAGTAGAAGACCTGTGTGTCAACTAGGGTGGAGCTTGAAAACAATTGGCTTAAGTTTGGTTAGGGTTAGGAACTGTAGCTGATTACAATATTGACATAAATTATAAGCTTTCATGATTTATTTCTTTAAAATAAATATTATTTAAGTTTGTTCACTATACCTGTCCCCATGATCTGTCTGTCTCATGTATAACGATCTTAGGAAAGGGGGTCCTTTATAAAAGAGGTGTAGATTTATGGTGACAGCAGACGTGAATGGTGGGAAAACTTATATGGGGAATATCCATTTTGGTGTTAGTACCGGTGTGATTGCCCCAGTCAGAAGGGGCATTTCTCCATGAACTGATGCACCAACTATGACCTATGTGGACAGAGATAGCCTTGCAACAGTTATTCATGCTCTGGTCCTGTTTAGATTATTGTAATGTGTTTATATGTGGGGCTGCCACTGAAAATTATCTGAAAACTTTTGATGATTTTGTAAAAATATTTACTATGTATAAATATACACAAATGGTAATGTGCAAGGATTTTTGGTAGGATGGAGGTGGCACAGTAAAATGAAGAAGGCAAGCCTTCCTCTTTGCTTTCACATCTCTCCTCCTTCCTTCCATGTTCTGTCTATCTCAGATTTTCTCCCTATCTTATTCCTCCCACCCCCTTGCTCTTTCTCCCACATTCTCTTCCCTGTGCCCACATTCTCTGCCTGCCCACACATTCCCTATCACTTTCTCTCATCACAGTGGCTACCTCCTCCTTTGTTAAGGAGCAGCAGGAAGTTTTTTCCAGAGAACTGATCCCTCCCTTGTGAGAACAGCTCCCTATGGAAAGCACTTCCTCCTAGTCTACCTGAGGCAAGCTCAGGGTGGCAGGGGAGGGGTTGTTTGGCAGCGGACAGGGAATACCAATGTTCAAGACCCTCAGAAATCCCCATTATATGCCTTCAGTGACTATATTTGGTTAATGAAGTTTAAAAATAAATATTCAGAGAATCTGTCAAAGTGAAGACGTTAATCATAATTTGGGACGATGTACCTAACACAAAAATACTCACTATTTACAAATCCTTTTAAGTAGATATATTTGATTCTCCTCACTGTACCCAATTATAAATGTATGGCTCGTGTACGTATCTTTCCTGCCCCCCTCCCCAAAACAAGGAGGTTACCTGTTCAGTCTCTTCCTCATCATCGGCATCAGTCTGATCTGTACCACCTGGGAGGGCATTATCCTCTCGATCACTATAGACCACTTCATTGGAATCTAACTCTTTTCGATTCAATGAGAGTTTTTTCCTGGGACTGAGGAGAGCTTCAGCCTGAGATAACAGGGCTCCTTCAATACTGATCCGCTTAGGAAGGAAGTGTTAATGTTAGATTAATAAGCATTCCATTCAGGTGACCAGATCCCAACCATCGCGATTCAAGATCCTAACAATGGCACTTTTCTGGTGCATTCTCATATGGACATGGGGTGGTTAATGCAGTGAAGACATTGGGGCTATTCACACAATATGCTAACCCACATTCAGTGGTTGAGTGTGGGTTGTTTTGAACTGTGGTTTGTTTATTCAACTGTGGGTTAGCATGTTGTCTCAACGCAGCCAGGGTGGTTTGTTAACCACGCAGTGTGGCTTATTCATTTCCAACTGGCCACCTTGACAACCCATGGTTTGTTGTTGGGTTGTTAAGGGTGGCTAATAAGACACACTGCATGGTTAATAAGCCACCCTGGCTTCATTCAGACAACACGATAACTCACCTGTAGAAAATGTGCTGCATTCAGACATATTAAGCGACAGTTCAACAAATAACCCATGGTTCAAAACAACCCAGACTCAACCACTGAGCATGGGGTAGCATATTGTGTGAATGTATTCTGTCTCTGGTTTTAATCATCTCTCTCAAACACTCATTTACACACCTTATATTTCTTTGCATAATTGCCTTTTTGTCTGTTTTTCTTGTCCATCCTCCTTCACTACTTGATCCTTTTTATGTTGCAGATTTGTGCCATTGCATCCTTGCAAGCTTTCATCTAGACAGCTTTTTTATTTTGTCTGCTACTTTCTCATAGCAGAAACTGGGGATGGCTACTTCACAAATCCTGGGCCCAGCTGCTCCACAATCCTATTTCAATGTTCTCCCTCTCCTCCTTTTTTCCTGCAAGCTTGATCAAATTCATTGAGGCATGTATGTATTTTTTAAAAACAAATTAAAACTTGAGCGTGTAATTTCAAGATAGAAACGCAGAAGCATAGGAAAAATGTATGACTTGCTATCAGAGCACTGAGTGAACAAAGTCAAATGAAATGACAGCAGATGAACATGTAATGGCATTACTTCTTAGCCTTCTGTTCCAATGGTATTTGCCCATCCTTTCGCTTTGTGTGCTCAAAAGCAGCCCTACCATGATCTAAGATGGGTGGCAGATTTGAGGTTCCCATTAAGTGTGGCAGGATGAAAGACAGGCATACCTACCCATGGCACACAACCATGTTTTTGCACATCTCTTTTCATTTTAATGGGGCCTGCACAGGAGAACTTCCTGATGGGTCGTGTGTGTGTGTATGATCAGCATGGATTTTTTACCTCAAGCATCAAAACATTTTATGCCAGCCCTATGTCTCTTTTCCAGATGTGCTTCATAGCAGGGGGGAAAGACTAAGACAACGAAAGCCACCAGGTGGCAGGCAAAGATAGGAATTATTAATGGCAACAGCAAAGTACTATATTCCAGATCTAATTCTTTTAAAACACTTCCAATCCATCTGGGGGAAGGGGGAAGAATGATATTGTTTACCTTTTGCACATCTGGATCCATTTCTGAAATTGGAAAAACAAAAGCAAATACTAAGTATCATGTAGTACAACTAGGATGTTCTGCATTTATATTTACAATGTGAAACACTGTTTTGTAAGGCTGGACATTCATGCTTAAGGCTAAAATGCTACTTCCCCTAAAAGTAAGATTTAATACAGGACGTTTTATATGAGCATAATCAAATGATAATGAAGCAAATCTAGGACTCAGTCAAAAGGGGAGGCACTTTGTGAAAAGTTTCTTCTCTGTGGTGAAACTGTCTTACCTTTGAATGATTTTTGGGCCCATTTTTCACTTGGGGTTAAAAGAAAGGGGCAGTTGCTTCAGAAAGGGGCAGAAAGAGCCAGTGTGGGGGCTGCTGCTCTCTCCTTTCTAATAACTTCTAGAGGGAAAGGAGGTGAGGTGATCACCAAGAGGCAAAGTGAGCCAGTGAGGAAGATGCATCTTAGCACAATACTCTCCTTGAATGGCCACATCTTCCTTTGTTTGCTTTCCTTCTTTCTTTCTTAAAAGGAAAGAATAAGGCTTTTTCATGGATTAAAACCACTTCATTATCCAAAAAAACCTATCTTCAGTTTACAAGTAATCAAATACACATAGACAGTGATTGATTGGTTGATTGATTGTAAAGGATGGAGCCAAAAGGGCATGAAATGCAAAGGAAGCATAGTAGGCCTCTCACAGATCTATGTACAGCGAAATGTATATAAGATAAGGGTGTTCCAATTCAAGAGCTGTCACAGGCAACTAATTGTTCTTGCTGTGCTAACCTGAAAGGACGCGTTTCTGCAATGTGAAAGGTTGTATGAATGCACAGCCAACTACTCCAAGAACCATAGTTACAGGTAAGCAACTTGTTCTTATTCTTGTTCCCAGTATTGATAAAACTACAGAATCTGCAATGTGAAAGATGATGATTCCCAGAATTGATAAGAACACAAATTTTGTTGAATCTGAATCCAACAAAATAAAATGTGCAAATAAATTCTAGTTCAATGGTTCCATGTTGTAGCTTCCTTTGACAGTCCTTTTGGAGAAGTATTGTCATGGAAGTGTCCTGGGAGACTGAAATGAGTTTTCCTACTCATTTTTTTTAATGTTGCCATTTGTTTATGTTAAGATTTGTAACATTTTTTTTTTGCTACATATGTGACATGGCTATCCCATGGAATGTTTTTAATTACATTGATTTAATCTTACACTTAAATGTGTTGCATGTCTTAATACTTATTAATAAAATACATTCCATATTTTGATAGTATGTAACTTACCACTTGGTTTTATAATTTTATGGGCTCTGGATGAAGGTTCTGAATGGGGAAAAAACCATTAATTAATTAATTTAATGCATTTATACCTCTTAATCCACAAGATTATATTATAAAAACAGCATACATAAACCAACTATAAAGAATAGCAGCAATAACCTGAAACCCTCTCCCCTAGCCCCCACCCCCACCCCCACCGCAGCACCTCTTCCACACCTCAGAACTTGAGGGAACAGCCCTGAACTTCCAGTTCAGAAGTGAATTTGATTGGCAGTATTCAATTGTAATTGCCCATTTGGATGCTGGTCAATGTCAAGCAAATACGGTCTACAAATAGGGCTTAGACCATAGACATGTAGAAGTAATTACTACACCTCTCTGCATCAGGATCCCACCACCCATGAATCAACCCTAGATGGTTAAAACGTGCTGTCTAAAAGTTCCAAGAACAAAGCAAGGCAAGCCATGGGGAAGGGAGCTACAAAAGCCTTGGTGCTACCATGGAAAAGGCACACATTTATTTAAGACATTTATACCCTTTTCACGGGATCCATCGGACTATATTGTAAAAACAGACATAATAAAAACAATAGCATACATATACCAACTACAAAGGACATCTGCCAGCACAGATAAAAGACCGCCGCCCACTGCACTTCTTAAATGACCTGACTGTACAGGTAGTACGGGAAACAAGAATATTCCAGGCAGAAATCACTGTACAAAGCTGGCTACATTTATGGACCAAGAGAGAAGAGAAAGTGTCCTTATGTGATTAGTATAGTTGAGCTTGTGAGGGAACAGAGGAAAGTCTCTCAATGCCATTTATCTCTACAGCAGAGACTGGCTTCTTAAGCTACTATGCTTGGGAGGATCAGACAGGCAGAGTGAAGGAAGATTGCCCCTGACCACCCTTCAACCCTCATACCAGCACTTATGTCATCTGCATGGAACTGGGACATGGCTGACCTCTAGGCCATCAGCTCTAACCACCATAGCCAATAGTAAGTGTTTATAGGTGTTGTAGGCCAAAACAACTGGAGAGCTACAACTTGCCCATCTGCGCTCTAGGCAGACAGGTCAGATGAAGGTCTATGAGGCTAGAAGGACAGGGTGCCCTTTCCCCCTGGGTGGCTTGTCTTCTGCTGGATAGCAATGCAGCCTCTCTCTAAGCCCAAGATGTCTCCACACAATGTTCTAAACAGGTATAATGGCGGGTGGCAGGACTGCTCCCTGGCTTTTCTTCTCCCATCAGGAAGAGGTAAACTATGCCGATCCTTTTGTGTCAGGGACACAGTCTGTATCAGTATGCAATCTCGTCAATGTCTTGCATAGCACCATCAGCAATGTACTGAACAAGTCTATGCTCTCTGGGGCTATTCCAGGGGGGACCTTTTTCTTTTTTTTGCATGACTACTTATATGATGAAATCAACATACTGCATTGTTGCAAGGAGCCTTCTAGTCCTAGATAAGAATCTATGTGGCTATGATAGTGCTAAGAGTTGTCATCCCTGCAGACACAGCCCACCTGATTTCCCATTATATTTATTTAGTGCAGTGACAGGATGCAGCAGAATTCACACCTGATTTGATCAAAGAACACAGGATACAACAAGCTATTACATATGTGCAAAACTATGCATATAATTAAACTATATAAAATATAGTGATACATTTCATAGTTGCTATGCCCAAAATCAGGCATAGTTATTAATATAGCTATTTACTGTTCTTTTGCAATATATGGATAGATTTGTCAGTTCTAATTTGTTTTTATTCTACCTCATCCTTGACTTTAGATTTTTTTTGATTTGCAAGTCCATGCAGAATTTAATGTTGTGAATAGGTTCTTTCAGCTGCACATTGTGTGCATACAAACGAACACACAGTCAGATTATTTAACATGGTTCAATATGCGTTGGTGAATGGGGCACAAAACTAGATTGTACATAGATCACAGTAGCAGGGGTTCGGGCAAAGGTTCTTACAGTGCAACCCTATACATGCCTACCCTGAAATTAGTCCCACTGAATCAAGGCGACTTATTCGCAAGTAAGTCAACAGGATAGCCTAACTGTGAAATGTAGATAACTGTCTTCCAGACCTTAGTATGAGGTCGGAGGCATGGGGCGGGGTGCTATCAGTACGCTGATGACACCCAAATATATTTCTCTATGCCTTCGACCACAACGTCAGCTAAGGATAGTGTGTCTCCTCTGAATGAATGCTTGGAGGCGGTAATGGGCTGGATGAGGAAAAACAAACTGAAGCTGAATCCAGACAAGATGGAGGTGCTCGCTGTCAAAGGCCGTAACCTAGGTTTGGAGGTGTGTCAACCGGTTCTGGATGGGGTTACACTCCCCCTGAAAGACTGTGTTCGCAGCTTGGGGGTGCTTCTGGATCCGTCGCTCCAAACGACAGCCCAGATAGATACGACGGCCAGGAGTGCCTACTATCAGCTTCGCCTGATACGCCAGCTGCGCCCCTTCCTAGAGTTGGAAGACCTAAAGACGGTAGTGTACACACTGGTAACTTCGAGGCTTGACTTCTGTAATGCGCTCTACATGGGGCTACCTCTGTGCCTAGTCTGGAAACTTCAATTAGTACAAAATATCGCAGCCAGGCTGGTCACTGGTACACCTAGGGGTGACCACATTACACCAGTTTTAAAATCTCTTCACTGGCTGCCGATTAGTTTCCGGGCGAAGTACGAAGTGTTGGTTATTACCTTTAAAGCCCTACATGGTTTGGGTCCAGGCTACCTGCGGGATCGCCTTCTCCTGTACAATCCGCCTTGCACACTCAGGTCCTCTGGGAAGAATCCACTTCAGCTAGCAAAAACTAGATTAACAACTGTTACCCAGAGGACTTTCTCTTCTGCTGCTCCCAGACTGTGGAATGGCCTGCTGGAGAAGATTCGTCAACTTGACAGTCTTTTAGAATTTAAAAAAGCAATAAAGACTGATCTATTCTGACAGGGCTATCCAGTGAAATTTTAGAATGTTTTCAGGATGTTTTAATCATGTACGGTATGTTTTAATTCGTTTTAATGTGTATTTTATATCATGTTTTTATGCTGTTTGTTTTACACTTTGAGTTGTTTTAGTTTTTGTGAACCACCCAGGGAGCTTCGGCTATTGGGCGGTATAAAAATGCAATAAATAATAATAATAGTAATAATAATAATAATAATGATGATGATGATGACCTATTAAATGTATAAATTACTTTGTCTAATGTTACTCTAATTGTGGACTGCTTAGTTTTGCATTATGATCAACTTAAACAACGATTTCAAGACTCAGTTTTAAATTTCCATATAATCCATATGTGATTTAATCTTTTCATGTAAAGCTCTTCAATCCTACTTATGTTTCTCATCCACATAAACTTTAAATAAAAGCATAATTGAAAGGTTTAATTTGGTGGAGTGCTGTTTTTGTTGTTGAAAAAATGGCAACAAGTTATTTTTATTACCTGATTTCCTTCTCATCCTCTGCGGGGTGATCCCTTCTTTTGAATTACTTGATGGTTTTATTTCTCCTTCTGGGCTATAATGAAATCCTGGGTGATCTGTAATAATAATAATAAAAATCAGAGGAACAATATTTAAATATTCTTTGACACATCCGGTCAGTCATTTGGGGTAAGGATTGCACTGTTCTATTTCTCTAACTTTGACCAAGAAATAGAACTCAGGCTATACAGATAGAAGCAGGCCTGGTTTTTAATGCCTGGGGTCACCTGGGAAGAGGTTTAGATTGCTTGCTCACTTGTCCCCAAGATAACTCCTTGATTTTCTCTCATATTACTGAATGGCTTCCCCAGGATTGGCCCAACCATTAAGGGAAACTTGGCAGCTGCCTAGGATGCCAACACTCCACAGGTGCCTATCTCAGCAAAGTAAATGAATTGCAGCTAAATGTCCACACACTTTTGGAGACAGAACCCACAGGCAACTTAGCAGCTCATTCGCTAGGTAATATTGAAAATGAAATAGAAAAGATGATAATAGTTTAGTCATCTTGATCTTCCTTGCTCTTGAACATCTAATGAGTTATTGTTATGCTACTCTGCATAAAAGACAGTACAACAGCAGAAAAAACTTTCATTTGTCAAGACTAGTAGATAACTTTGATCCAACCTATGGCCCATGTTTGCCATTCACTCATGGAGGGAAGCATAGAAAACCACACTTAGGAATACTGTGGCCAAAACCAGCCATTATCCCACAGGAAGAAACATTCTCTCTCAGTATCAGAGGCAGTAAGCCTGCATACAGTAGTTGCTGGGGAACATGGGTGGGAGAGTGCTGTTGCATCGTATCTTCCTTGTGGTCCCTGGTCAACAGCTGGTTGGCCACTGTGTGACCTAGATGGACCCTTTGTCTCATCCAGCATGGCTCTTATGTTCTCTCTCTGTGATTACCCATTTCAAGGAATTCCTGCAATATAAAAGCTTTCTCTATATGCCCACACAGAGCCAGCAGCACCTTTCATATAATTTTAATAGTTCTCAATGTCAAATTCAGAAATTAATTTAATAGGCTTTTAAGGAAAACATTAGTTTAATTGAAGTTCTACTTTATTTTTGCTATGGTGAAAGCTTAGTCATTCACATTCAGTAGAGTACAATGATGCAATTACATAATAATAGCGTTCTGAAGCACGTTGACATCATGTGGTGCAGACAAACAGCAGTAGTGGCGATGCAGTGTGTCATTGGAAGATGGGACATAAAAGAAGATGAGGGCAAAACCCTTTATGATGGTTTCGATATGTAAAAAAGGTAGCCCAATTATTGAGGGGTGTTGACACAGCTTTACTAGCATGAACTCACCCTATTTTACAGGTCAATGTGCCACAACGAATAATATCCTATGGCAGCATTGGTGAATAGAAATCATTTGTACTATTGAATGCTTTTTGTTCCATTGGCCAATTTTGATTAATACTGTGTGATATCCTGTTGGTAATAGTTACACTGGAGTGTTTACCTTACTGAATAGAACTAATACTAACAGTATTAATCATAACTGGCCAATGGGCTTATTTACACAGTTATTGACAAACAAGTCTAGAAAACGGAGGTGAAGTTTCTATTCTAATATGTGAAAATTAGATAATAAATGCAGGATTGTATAAAGTTGGTGAACAAAATTTTCAACCTGTGGCAGTGACCCATTTTATAAAGTTTGTAATACAAACTCAAGTTTTCATATGACTCTGATGCAGGCCTTAATAGGTTCAGCTTCTGCAGTGTCCTAATAAAACTATCTGTTTGAAATAGGAAAAATATTTATCATAGCTTGCTTTATTTTGTTATTTGCAAGTGCACAGTCATCATATTTCTAATGTTCTTCCTTGAACAGCTGCTGAGAAAGGCATTTTGCTAAACCCAGTTCAGTCTTAACACTGCTCCTAATTTTTCAAACTCCTGAGTAAAAAATTCAGAAGGGGCAAAGGTCGTTAGACCTAATTCAATTATGATGATGATGATTCTCAAGTTATAGAAATCATATACTTTATTTTCCACAAAGTTCACAGTACATTAATTATGTGGGAATTATTTGTCCCAGAACAACAAAAATATATAATATGACACATTTGCTCTATTATGAATGTCTTCTGTTGTTCTTTGGATGCATTGATCATTAACAGAGTTGAGGTTGAGGGGCAATAATATACCTAAGGCTACTGAAGCAAAAAAACACTATATGGAATACATATAAAAGCCTTACCCACATCTTTATTCAAAAGATCTAATCCAGGACCAGAAAACATGAAAACTAATATTGTTGTATCATGTTGGCTACTACATATTTTCTCCCTCTTACTATTTATTTTCCCTAGTTTAAAAGAATAAAAAGCAAATTGTTTAAACATACTTACAGATAGCATCCATTTCAAGAATTGCTTGCTTGGCCTGAAAAAAACCAAATAAACATTGTGCATAAACAGTATGAATTCCAAAGACCCCAATACATATAACTAATCACAACACTAAATATTCATTTATCTTTGACTCAGAGAACCAGAGATTACTTTGACAACTGTATGTGCCCCAAAACAATGTTTGTCAAGAAAATGTGAATGCAGGGGAATGGTGGGTGGGTGCTTCTCTTGCCCAAAATACTACCCCCCACAGGCCATTTTTCATCAGTCAGTCTTATTTCTGGTCTTGGAGTAAAAATATATATCTTAAGAACAGCCTTGGGAGCATTTGTTGTAGAAAATCAGTATGTTGAAGAAACTGTTCAGCACTCACCACTTGTCTACTCATTCTCCCCTGAAAATGCTTCCTCTGATGCTATATTAGCATTATCAGGTAAATACAAGATTGGGAACACTCACAAATGGGGTGATCTGCACAATTGCTGCAGCCCAGCGTGGCTTATTTAAGCCATGGTAGGTTGCAGCGAGTGTCAGCTGACCTTTTGAATACTCAAGTGTTAGGTGGGACCTGGCAAGGGTGGCTTATGCGAACTCTAAAGCCCATGAGTTATGTGAGGGCTAACATACGCTGCATTGATAAGCCATGGCATCTGCCCACCATGGCTTGAATATTCAAAATGGTGGCCAACCCACACTGCAACGCACCATGGCTTAATTAAGTCACTGTGGGCTCCAGTAATCATGTGAATCAAATCTGTGGGTACTATACACAACTCTCACTCCGACTAATCAACATTATTTTAAAATCCAGGAGAAGGATTCTGGGCTCACAGAAAGAACCTAGCTTCCTGGTCCAGCTCTGAGGGAAATGCTGTGTTTCAGGATCTCAAGGGGTGTGTGCTTTTATATTGTATTTTATGTCTTGCTTTTATACTGTTTGTTTTATACTTTGAATGGTTTTAATTTCTGTGAACCGCCCAGAGAGCTTCAGCTATTGGGTGATATAAAAATGCAATAAATAAATAAATAAATAAGGGGGGGGAATGGTGTTCCTTCAGAAGTGCTTCAAATCTGGGTAAATAAGGAGAGGCAGTAATAGGCAGGACTGCACCCCAACATGGACAATGGTTGCTGCTTCATTAAAGATTACCATGCTTATTTTACATGCATTAGGTTCAGTCCAAAGCTTGAAGTACACATGTGGAGTTGCTATGCAAGCAGGCTTCTTCAGTGACTCAGTCTGAAAACAGTAGGAATACCAACACTGGTCAACAGGGAAGTGCTTGTTTTTGCAAGGGCTTTATATATGTACACAAATTGCATTGTGTTTAGTGGTACATTTGGAATCATTGAGTATATAGGACAAAGCTGATGTAATAATTAATTTTTTAAAAAATCATTTGCACATCATTATATAAAAAATCCAAACCATATATGTCGACATTTATTCCCTAATAAGGCAAGTTCCAAGATAGTGTACAACAAGCCTGCATGACTGGAGATGTAGCTCTGCTATTTTCCACTAGGTGTTGCACATTACCTTAGCTGGGATTTTGGCTGGGTGGTTTTCTAGAATTAATCGCTTCAAGTGAAGAATCCAAAGACGCTTATCTTGTTGTGATTTAGCCTGTTGTAAAGTGACAAGAACGCAAAAAAGTTAGGGCTAAAGTTGGCATGAAGGAAGAAACGGCAGTGGAGATTCAGTTCCTTTCTGAGAAAAGCTATTCCTCTTTGTCTCTTCCCCTTCTACAAGGTACTTAAGCCATTCCTTTGCAGATGTGCAATCACAGAGCAGCATAAGAATTACTTTCGGATAACCAGTTCTTTCTTTTGTTTGTCCTGAATCTCCCACCAATCAGCTTCATGGAATGACTGTGGGTTCTAGTATTCAAACTACATAAATAGATATGATTTCTAAATTGATCTGCTGAAAGAGAAGGCTCCAGTCTACGGCTGGCAGTTGTCTGCAGCCAGTAATGCTAGGCAGCAAAGTCATAACCCAGAATACTGTGACGCCATGTTTAAATACATAATTATTCACCCATATTTATTTAAATATATAATTCTAAAACAACATTTGAATTTGCCTTAAAGTCTAACAGAAAATTATCCTGTTCTTTGAACCCTCCTGAATACCCAATCGTCTACACTTCCCCAAAACCAATTCCATCAATTATTTTACTCTCTTAGTGGTGCTTCCAGAACACAATATGTGTTTCTAAATTAGCCTGTGGTTTCTCCCTCATGCTCCCTAATGAACTGAGAAACCTTTTTCAAAATAAAGTGAAGTAATAGATTTCTGACACATCAAAATTAGTTTCAGGCACAAGAACAGTTTTCTAAGCTCAACCGTTTTCATATTTGTCTAATCCTCACGAGGCAGGGATCAAACACAAGCTTAGTATCTTAACATCAACGTCAGTTCTTGCTGTATGACTGTATTTCACTCCAAAATGGGGGCAAGGACCTATAGGATCAGACTAGATAGTAGAAAATATCTAGTACAAAACTTGGAAGTGCATGATGCAAACTACAATGACAGTTCATGGGTTACATATCAGGAGAAGCATTCCCTTAATGGCATATTTCACAATGCATTCAGTATATTGTGGCCTTTAAGTACCTGAACAGTATGCTGCATCTTGGGATTTTTGTAGTGGAAGACACTAAAGCTAAGAGGTTCCTTTGGTATTACTTCTACCAGCATGAGATTGCCACACTGCAACAGAAAGAAAGGCTTATCAGTCAGTGGAAGATCATTAAAGAAAATCTGGCAAGTTTATTAAAAGCTTATTTCTATTTTGAACATTTAGAAATACCCTGTTTCCTCTCCTCCGCAGCAGCACATGGGCTGCTAATTCCTTTAGCCTCCCCTCAGCACGTTTAACCTGACATACCAAGATATGAGCTTTGTAGGTAAACATCTCTTCTCTCTTCTTAGTAATGAGCAGTAGTTTGTCAAAGAGGAACAAAGTACGCTCATTTTTGGCTCTCTGGATACGGAATGTTCCTTCTAAAACCAGTTCCCCATAACTAGCAAGGTCTGGTCCTTTCCAGTTAGTGAGTAAGCTTTGAATCTCCTGAAAGAGAGAGAGAAATGCAGCAAGCACATTAAAAAGAAGAAAAAAACGAAACTGTCTCATAGAGCCCACTTCTATATGAATAGCAATACCACAGTGATTTCATCATATGATAGACAAATGGAAATCTATTTCTAAATGTCACTGCATTGGCAGACATGCATATTAGGAAATGTTGCCAATTCAGACATGCCAGTTGCACTCTCACCCAATTATCTCACATGGTCCCCCAAGAGGGAGGGTTGGCACAAGGAACCAGTGCTTAGCAGACCACAAGGACAATCATTAGATGGAAAGGAATAAGAAGGATAAAAGAGCGTAGCATAATGTGAGGGAGAGCACCTGTGATCAAAAGGTCTTTGAAGTATACAAGTGCTGGCTACTTTTTCAACCAGCCAGCCAATTGTATACTTGTTGGTAGCCACTGGTTAAGGCCTATTACAAGTTTGCATATGATATGGCTGCTCTTTGAATTCACTGAAGTCCTCCCAATATCTTCATTTACATAAGCAATTCAATATGTAAGTTTGGAGCAGACAAAACCACAGCTACTTGCATGATATTCAGTCAGGTCTCAGAGATCATGAAAGCCACTCTGGCTGAGACATGAGAGCTCCGACATTGCATTGCTTGTGTAAATTGCTACATCCAGAAGATTTCCTCAAGTAAGCAAAAAGTTATTGTGATATCTGAACCAGTTCACAAAAGATATTAGCCTGGTTCACACTTAAAAACAAACAGGAGTATGGTTTGTAAATCCACTTTTAACAAAATACACATCATTTTCTCTTCAAAAAATGACAGCAGAAAGTTAGAATATCTCTAGTAAAACTCCTACGCTAGCTTATAAATCCATTAAAGTGTATGAACAGAGAACAGTTTCATTTCTTTATAATGTTTTGGCATCACAATAATTACTGTAACTCACAGACAAAAGTCCACACATTAAAGGCTACTGAAAATGGACATTATCATTGGGTATCAATGAGTGAAGCTCTCCATCTCATAGAATTGTTACCTTAAGTTTGTAAACTGTGGCTGTATCTCCTGAGCACAGCTATACATGGATTAATCACATTGGTTTCAATGGAATTAAAGTCTGTATAAGAGTCACTTCACACAAGATGTTTTTCCAACACAGAGATACTCTCTGACTGGGTTTGCACGACTGGGGAGGGAAAATAACCCATCATAGCACATTTTCCTGTCCCCCACATGCTACATCGTTACCATAATTAACCTTGCAGAGTGTTGTTTGTTGTGTTGTTCGAACCTGGCAAAAGTATGCAGTGGTGGGTTTACAACCCCCCCCCCCACTACCCGTGGCTTGTTCTAGGGTTATGGAGTAGTTTGCAATCTACCTCCAGTGTGCATGCTCGCTAGGTTTGGACGACACAACAAACTGTGTCCTGCAACAGTTATTACGGTAATGATGTGGTGTGCAACCGGCACATGCAGAGTAGGAAAATAGGCTATGATGGCTGATTTTCCTTCCCCGGTCATGTGAACCCATCCTCTATGTGCACAGACGCTTTTCAAATGTGCGTTTATTTTGCCACACATGAACGGGCTAGGAATAAGGAATGGTAGGTTCAATCTTGCCTGGAACATAAACCCTTTCCCCTGCTCCTCTCAGATGTATGTGAGAGCAAGTTGTGGTACTTGAGTAGTGAGGGAAATGCATTTTGCACTTGCTTTAAAGAATGGCATTCATGTATGGCATACATTCAAGAACTTGGTCCCAGCTTTGAAATACATTAAGGACATAGACTTGGTGAGCCTTCTCCCAAACTAAAAACCCACACTCATGTTATGATGGGGCTGGCCAGATACTGAGCTACTGTAATAGGCCAGGAAAATTCTCGTTACCTGCAGAGCATAGGTATATGAGAATTGCTAAAAAAAGAAACATGTACTTGAGGGATGTCTTGTGCAGTAATGTGAACAATCTTTAAAATGACAAAATTATTACCCAACCAGACCCTGAAGGTAACTCCTGGTGCACAAGGAAGACTTCATCTACTGCCAGGAAGGAAGGATTTACATTTGTATTCTGTTCCCCACAATTAATTTTTTTAGTAAATTCTATTGCTAACACAGTTTTCTCTCAAATACACTCTGAAGATATTTTCACATAGAGCAAATTTGACACTTCACAGTATATTCTTTGGAAATTGCAATGGCAAATGAACTATTGTGTTGCATCAAAATACAGACAGATCAAATTCAATTGGTGTGAAAATAATGTCATTTTAAATGCTGTGGCCTGACAAATGTAAAACATAAGCCTGGTAAAAAGATAAAACACTATTGATTTGGGAAGCATTTTGACCCACCTGCAGCCTGATAGCATGTTCATGTTTCCTCTTCATGTCATTAATATGCCATGCCACTCTCTGCATTGTATCTATGGCATCTAAAACCACATCATAGCCTTCAGTGTCCTTGTCAAGGTGGTTTTCTATCTCCTAATACAGAAGCAAGTGAACAGGAAATAATTTGTAATTATTTGTAATTTGCAAAAAATATCTGGCCTGTAAATTACAATTAATAATCTGCCCCTTAGTCCACTCTAGCTACAGCACATATCTTTCATCACCTTAGACCAGCGCCTACCAGCCTATAAAAATATACCGCATGTGCCCATTCCAACAGCACAAAATGCCTCCTATCCGTAGCCTGTGTGTGTGAGAGTCTCCTTTAGCATCCCCACTGGCAACCAACTCACTAGGCAAGCTGCATCTTTTTCTAAGCCTTTCCCCCTCTCTGTCCTCCTATTGATTATTTGTTCCTCAAGAAGAAAAGGACTTGTGTGCGTTATTCTAAGATGGGGATAGAAAAAACTGGAGTATCAGTGTAAAAATAAGGGAACTTCTTATTGATAAGGGAGAAAAATGGAAACTATGGTAAGAGAGAAATTGTTTCGAACCTATGGAAAACAGGATTGCCTAGTTTCCTCTCAATAGCCCCAAGCAACTGTGTCAATGGGCATTTCTACATGAGGCTTTTATCCCACACCTTTACCAGGGCGTATGCTTCTGTATTCTTTGCGGAATTAAGATCAGCTCCTTTATGTGTGCTTTTTTCCGGCATTTTTCTTTATCTCTTTCTATATGTTTCATTACAGGACTACTAGATGGTGCTGTGGTATAGCGGAATTGTGCAATTACGCAATTCAGGATATAGCACTTGATAATGCAACAGCTTTGTGGGATTATGCTGTTGTGTAAAGGACCTGCAAACTGCTGTGAATGAGTGCACAATCACAAGCACACAATATAAACCTCCTGAAGAAAAGCTCAATTTGTTTAAGGACCAAATGAGATGATGTATCAAATACATGCTTGCATTTTGTTTGTGTGAATGTGTTTAAAATAGCAGAACCATGATGTCTGGGAAGCTAGGCTTTAGCCCTTCTCCCTGCCTCCCCCATGGTTCTGATGAAAATCACCCCTGAAGCATATATGTGTGTGACAATGCTGAGTCTTGAGGACATGGGAGTTAACCGTAAACTAGGATGAAAAGACAGTGCACTGCAAGGACTGAATAGTATTCTTTCACATGTACATCTTAGTTCCAAGCATGGTCCCTACTTAGAATGTGCAATGGGAATGTGCAATTTCATGTGAGAAGTGGCTGAAACTACAACATAAATAAGATTACAACAAATAAAACTAAAACAAACACTACTGTCTCATCAGTACGTACAGTATCAGGAAAGCTTTATAATTAAAGTTTTGGTTAGCATCAAAAGATGTTTGAACACAGTTCGTCTTCATCTTAAATAAATGATCATGACTCATCTAGACAAGCCAGCGCATGTTAACTTCTCACGGCAAGCATGCACTTGTGACCTACCAGGATGAACACAACCCAAAAGCCATGTATTATGGCATGTCAGGTGTGTGACACCCACTTTTTTTTGTACTTCCGGGCAGTCAGCAAAACTTATTGAGCTTTTGGTGGGTTGCCATAAATGGCTACTTTAGTGTGGTTTGGTGAGTCATAAAGTATTCCAGCATGCCTTAGAGTAACAGCATCATTTAGCGGCAATATGAAGGCAGAATTTATTAACATTTAATAGGAGAAATGAGTCAGTCACTTGATATGTAAATGTATGACTCTTGCAATTAATTTTGGCTACAAAATGAGTTTGATAATTCCACTGAGCATTAGACTTGGTCTGCCATTGGAGACTCTAAAAAATAATAGTTTTAGGACTCTGAAATGTAATTACAGTACAATCTAATGGGTAGCATGTGAGAAAAAACAATTAAAATGAAACCAGGTTTCTAAAAATGCTGTTAAATTTTGGAGAGAATGAGAGACATTTATTTTTATTGCCACCATGCAGGCAAAAATGGTAATTGATTTCCATTGGCAGCTGCCTCCACCACTTAGGGCAATGTAATATACAATTGCATTCAATCTGAATTATCATTTCATGTATGATTCTTTAGAAAGATTTTCCCAAGCCAACAGCAGAGGGACTGGAATTAAAAAAAAGTCATGAGTTATAGTAACTGAGCTTTTCTTTCTGAAATGTTTGCCTTCTATTCTCTACAAATATTTATTTGCTTCAGAAGTTCTTTGTTAGATGTTTAGGTGACTTCATGCAGGTCTGCCCTTCTCTCCAGTCACCTAGTATGGAGTGCAATTCTAAATACACTTACTAGTGAGTAAGCCCCCCTGAACACAAGACTTTTCTACGCAATGCTTTTAACCCGTAGCTTTACCAAGTATTCTGCTTCCAGATTATTTGTGGGATTAAGCCTGGCTCCTTTACATGAGTTTTGTCCTACCGGTTTTTTTTCTCTGCTTTTCCATTACACAACCACTAGGTGGTGCTGTGGTATAAGAGCGCTGCACAAGTTCAGCAGGTTCTATAACACAATCCCTGATGTTAGCTTTCCATGGAACTTTTTGTTTGTTTTTAACCTGGGAGATCTTTCAAAGAATTTATAGAAAAGCCTTTGATCCCTCCAATAAAACTCTTTAGAGTCATTTCAACTCACCCCTTGAAATGGCTCTCTCTGGGAAATGCCACTTCTTTGCAACCATGCAAAACTGTTGTCAGAACCAGAGAGAAAATCCAATATGAAGAGATGTATATGAAACCCATTTTTTAATGAAAAAACAGTGTTAGGGCCAAGCCACATGTTACACTGCTCATAGTTTTTAAAAAGCATGCTTAAACTGGCCACTTTTATTCTGAAGAAGGAACAGCTGCAAAGTCAGATCCAGAACATGCTCCTGATATAGACAGAAGGTCCGTGCCACATTCCTGCTGAATTTCACTCTCTTCCTAGCTGCTATTTTCCCCTGAAGGTTGAGCTCACTATAAACAAGATACTTGGGGACCAATAGGAGTGATGGTGGGGAGACATTTCAGCAAGAACTTGGTCCTGGGCCTTGATCTAGATCGGGAGCTCATGTGGAAAAGCCCCCACCCCACCGCTGGCCACAACTGCTTTTCCTTTAAAATAAAAACTGGCCACTGTAAGCACACTTTTTTTTAGACCAACATGATGTGGTTTGACCCTTGCATTGGATTCTGCAGACCACAGGCAAAGATCCAAAGAGGAGGTACTTAAGTCACAACATACGTGCAAAAGTAGGTGATATTTGAGTATTCTCTGAACAGGTTTTAAGAGATAGGATCCTAAAGGCAGGGAATGCTGTAAAGCTTCTTGTCTCTCCCTGAAAAACTTGGCCAGGGACTTGTTCCTCATGCATTCTGTTAGCACAGCCACTGACCTGTAAAGTATATAAACAAAGCTTTCAGAGCTTTGAATCATGTATTAATTACCCTGAAAACCATAATTTAAATCACGTATTAATCATGTATTAATTATACAGAAAACTATAGCTTGTATAACAGTGCCTCTACTGATTGCTTGCTTAAGACCGCTTCAAGCATTATGAATTTTCTGTGAACATATAAAAGTTTAATGTTTGACAGTCTATAAACTGTCATGCATGAGTCTGCACAGTTTTAAGTTTAACTTCTATCACAGTACTTCTGTCACATAATAATATCCACATCCCAAATGCTCCTCCCTGATAGGAAATCTGCGGAAAATCCCACAAGATGGCTAACTGGATAAATAGTCAGCACAGTGCCAGTGACATCAAACAAACAACATAATAAGCTCAATTTTCTTCGCATATATATTTGTATAACTTTGGACTGATTGATACATTCCTGGTCTGCATTCTCTATAGGAGCAACAGGGTAAATTTACATGTGCTGAAGGAAAAGGTATTAAGGACGAATTTTCAGAAGAGGTTCACCAAGTTACATCTACTGTAGATATCATTTTCAAGAAACCAAAATATCTGCTTATTATGCACTTGTTTTCAGCCCATGTTTCCATACAGATTCTCACCATTCAGTGGTTATCACACAAGTTAGAAAATAATGTAGTTGGTAGGGGTGTGCAGGGTGGGTCTTCTCTGTCCCAAAATTGGGGGTGGAACTCCGTTGAGCTGGTTCTCTGCTCTGATTTTTGAAGGGGGTCCATGTTTCCACACCACCAATTACTTGTTGAAAAACCACTCCGTTTTCAGAGAACCGTGCTATTATCGTCAATGGGAATTAACAAAAATGTATAGATGAAGCTTGGAAGGATGATAGCTCTTAAGGAGGGCTTTAGATAAGCCATGTTTGGAGCAGATCCTTTCATCCCTTGATTTTTAAGATTTTTTTTTTTAAAAAAAAAACCCTTAAACCCACCCATACTAGATTCTACATTCATTCACCCTTCACATTTATGGAGGGAGTTTTTATCCTTTACTTTGCTGATGCAAAGCCAGTATTCTTAATCTATTTTAAAAGAAGCAGGTCTATTAGACTTCTTATTTTAAAAGTAACTGAATAACCTGTACTAAAGTTACTTACTTGCATTTTCAAATGGGCATCATACATCATCATCTTTGTTGCTTTTCCTCGTAATACTTTTCATAAGCCTTATGGCATGAACATCTGGTTAAATGATCGTTTTAAGCTTTATGGTCATATTTCTCTAAACTTATCACCTAACAAACATATAAAGTGGAAAGGAGAACAAAAAAGAAGACAACACTCCTACCTTGGATAATTGGTGCAATATTGAGTGTATATGTGGAAATCTTCACTCTGTCAATAAGGACCCGGGAGAAAAAGATAATTTAGTATCTTGATTTTATCACATTTCCCTAGAAACTCTGAAACCAACATTTATTTGGAAGCAGCCTTGTTGAGAAGTCAACAGACATTACTAAGTTAGTTATTTTTACAATGTCACTTGCCTCTTGATACTAGGGTGACCATATGAAAAGGAGGACAGGGCTCCTGTATCTCTTTTGAATCTGGTCATGCTAGGCAGGGCTCCTGCAGCTTTAACTGTTGTGATGAAGAGGGAATTTCACCACATGCTGCATGCATACAAATGACACCTGCTGATTTTTATATTATATTTTCTATATAACTGTTAAAAATACAGCAGCCCTGTCCTCCTTTTCATATGGTCACCCTACTTGATATGCATGTTGTCATTTCTGACCTAAACCTCCCCAGTATCAAGCTCCCCTACCTGTTTGCTGAGAGACAATTCTTACTTGCTACAGGCAAATTTCAGTACCTGATCAGTGGTTACTCTGTGATGCGCAAACTCAGACAGAATAGGTTAATTGTGGGTTAAACAACCCACACTAAACCTAAGAATTAATTGTAGTTAGTTGTGGGTTGTTTAACGCACAATTAACCCATAGTGTCTGGATTTGCACATCATGGAAAAACCTCCGATAGGTGATGGCACACATTTAACCCATGATTTGCATCATTACACTTGAATTGTCATTGACAATGCATTGTGGAGCCTTCTTGCTTGTTGCTTTATCATTTTCAGAAATAGGTAAACAGCATTTCTCATCTAATACCTAAGTTTTTTTCACATCATTCTAAATACTTGGTGCAGCCCTTGAGAATGCAAAAGGAAAGAAAACAAAAAGTTTGATTTTGAGTTATCCAACCAGAAAGCGAAGTTTTAGGGCAAATTTATATATGTTGCTGAGCGGAGGCTGATTTATTTTAGAAAATGCAGGAGAAGTTGTAAGTTTTGTATTAACTACATTTCTATAATTCTCAATAGCTGAAGTTTTCTGAGCAGTTCAGAAAGTAGAGACCAAAAGCATAAAAGAAATAAAAGCAACAGAATAAAACCAAAGTAAAACCCATAGCAGGAGACAAGAGCAGTCCAAATATTGAAGCAACACTAACATGTTCTTAAAACCAAAAGACTAAAAAGCCTTGGAGAATAAAAAGTTTTTCACTGGTGCTGAAAAGACTACAATATAGGCACCAAGTGACTCTCTCTGGAGAAGACATTCTATAACTTAAAATCCCACGCTCTAGTAGTCACTCGGATCACCTCATTTGGCAGTGATACCCAGAGAAGGGACTCAAAAGATTACGTTAATGTCCACTTAGGTATATAATGGAGGAAACTTCCAGGTAACCGAGACCCAAGTCATATGGTTTTAAAGTTTAATAACTGGGCCTGGAAATGAACTGGAAACCAGTCCAGATGTCAAAGCACTGACATAATACGATCATGGCTGCCAATCTCAGGTTATAATCTTGTTGCCCAATTTTGGGTAACTGAAGTTTCCAGACTATTTTCAAATACACCCTCATATATAACACATTGGTGCAGGTGAAAGGAGGCTTTTACCCATGGACTTCTGCCCCATGGGCAAAAAAAGAAGAAAAAGCAGGTTGAGGGGGACAATTTTCAGCAGAAAAACCACCTACCGCTTACCATTTTCTTTCTCTATAGATCTGTCTAAACTAACACCTCTATGCTAGAATTTCAGGTATTCTTTAAGGGGGAAGCCCTGGAAATATTTTGGCTTACAACTCCCATCATGCCCACAATTGGCTATGGTGGCTATGGCTGCTGGAAGTTAAAGGCCAAATCATCTGGAGGGCCACAAGTTGTCCTTCTCTCACTGAAGGTTAATTTCACACAAGACATTTTGCTCTGCCAACATCTACCACATACAGTTCACATGGAGAGTGTAATACACAATGTGGATGACCACGGATATAACCAGGAGTAACTCCCATTCTACAATAATGATTATTGTCACAACTGAAAAAATGTGCTGCCACAATTGGTGTTGGGATTATCCATAATCACCCAGTTCCCACACTACATTTGCTCATGGGTTCAGATGTCTGATAGTCAAGGGTACTCAATCTTGTGTAAACCAGGCTTGATCAGGGGGGAAGGATATGGATTTATGGACTATTTCATAGCCCATGACAACATCTGGTAAGCACAAGGTACCAGAACCTCTCTCTTTTAAGAATTAGAAAAACTCTCCATCCAGTTCAAATGGCTGCATTAACACCAGACAGTGACAATCCACCCAATAATTATGGAAGATTTCAGCTGAGCTTTTGCTGATATTTTATCTGTGTCTTTCCTATTTGAATTCATATAGCTATCTTCACACTGACATGAGATACTACAAGATTGCACCACAGCCTATTAAATGCACACACATTAAATTAACAGCTACTGCAGAAACTTACTCCTGCAAGGAACTAGTAATCAAATCAACCACAATTTGCAGCAGAGACATTACACTCTGTAATTAGCAGGCGGATTCAGTTGACATTATAGTTATTGCCTGTAATAGGATGGGGGGATGTGTCAGTGTGTGTGTCTGCAATGGCATCTTAAATGCAAAATTCAATATTAAAGTTATATCCAAACAGTAAAAAAGAATTTAAAACAAAGCACGTACAAAAAAACAAAAACTAGCCATCTAGTCTAATATAACAATGTTGAGCTTTCACAGTCACTTAATCATAACATCAATCAAACATCACCCCATAAATGAATGGTTTGGGAAACTTTTTATTGTAAGAATTATATTTTCTCTTCTGTTTTTCAGCACATTTTATCTTCCATCTTGTCATCATAGCAATGGGTAACTGAGATTTAAAAATGAGCTAAAGGAGTTATTATAAAGCCTGTCCCAAAATTAATCAAAATATGAAAATGATGGGGAGCATCCAATATTGTACGAGTGATGACCAATTGCACAATGGGACTTCTACTTCCCCTCTCCCATGGACCCCTCTGCACCCCCAAAATTTGCTCTTGAAGGTCCCTCAACATTCCAGAGAAGATTTAGGGAGCACATGGGGTGTCTGAATTCATCTGTGTCTGTTCCAATAGCTTTAAAAAAAACTCAGTGTCACTAACTACCCATTTTTCTATCCAACGTCAGAGGTGGACAACTTGAAGCCTTTCAGATGTTGTTGGTCTTGCCACTGGTTATGCTGGCTGGGGGGATGCTGAGCAAAGCAGTTCAACAACATCTGGAGGGCTGCCAATTGCCTACTCCTGCCTTACACTATGCACTGGTGCAGCTGCCCTAGCCTAACAGCTGCACAAAACACTATGAGTTCAATGTTCCACTGGTGCAAGAATTCTACTAAATGCCCTTCCATCGCAGTTCATAGATTGAGGCTGTAAGCCAAGACATACATTGTAGTTTACTAAATATACTGTAGTTTACTAAAAATGTAATTGTTAAAATTAAAAGGTTGTTTTGTTTTTACAAAGTTGGTGGAAGTCCTTTCACTTTTCTATCCAATGGACTTTCTAGACAGTAAGCTACAATACTTTTATCCTTGGTATATTTATAGTCTCAACAAACCTGCATTTCTAGTTTTAGTTAACATCATGTACTCCTACATGTGTAGAAAGTTCCTTTGATGTTTAGGCAAAGCTCAACAGCACAGATAGTGCCCAGCAGACAGCCATAAATCATGCATCCCTAAACCCATACAAGCATTAATATCATCCAGTACTTACAAAAAAAAGAGAGAAAAATCCACATATATTTATTTTAGACATAAATATATATTTCCAGATGATCCTACTGTGTGAAGTTTTACATGACAAATAAAATTTCTCTCTTGTTAGGAGGGGGAAAGGAGAGGGGATGGAAGGGGAGCAGGTAGGATTCAGGATAGATGAATAACCAAACTGGTTCACAACTGCCTTCAACTTTACCCATCTGGTGACCAGCTGAAAGGACAAAACTATCCTCCTATTTCTAATGCTAAACATATCAAAGCCCATGAGCCAGCATGGAATAAGAACTTCAAGTTAAAGATTTCACACATTCCTGGACACTTCCATTTCTAAAGCATAGAACTGTTAACTCAAATCCTCAGCCAGACGTAGCAAATCAGGAGAAAGAAAGGAAGACAGACTGAAAGAAAGGTCCCAATCAAAGAAGCAAGGAATTAGCATTCTAGCCCAAAGTCAAAACTGTCCATATCAAAACTTTTAGAAAATCAGTATGATATTTTGAAATGCAATAATGTGTTTAATTTGACACCCAAAGCAAAGATCCAAACTGAACTAAAAATTGCCCTTGAAAACCTTTGGTGTTCATTAGTATATTTGCAGAATAGTAAGGACAGCCTTGGCTAAAGCAAAAAGGTGACGTGATAAAGCCTCTTACATAATTTCAGAAAGATCACCTCTTTGCAGCTTCTGGGAAATCTGCTCGCAAGTTTCTGCTCAGAACTCAGTTCAGAACTATAAGCCAATAGCTCACCTAGCCTAAAAGTGAATCATTTCATGCTACCATGTGCAGCAGCAGAAATGTGCAAGAGCGCAAACATGTTAAAAGAAAGCTCCATCAACGGTTCTGGGATGTATCTAGGGATGTATAGATTGTGTAAAATCTGTTTCATCTGTGTTTTGCAGGATGTCAGCCGCCTTTCATTCTGTTTCTGCCCAATCAGGTTTCTTTTAGTCTCCAAATTTCCACAAATGCGAATTTCTGCCAATTCACACATGCGCAAATAGGTAAGTTGTCCCAAAATGCACAAATTCCCCTCCCCAAATGTGTGTTTTCACACTTCATACTGGGAAGAAATATGCATTTATCCACGGTTTTGTTTTTTCCTGCATATTGTTTTATGTCAAAATTTGCACAAAATTACCAAAGTTTAGGAAAACAATCTGCAAACTATGCATGAGAGGGGGGAAACTGGTATGCTGCAAAATCTTTGGGTTGGATTCATAAAAATCTAAACTTATTTGGTTCCATTGCAGATTTCTCCAACATCCCTAGCTGTATCCAACTGTGTCTGTCAACAGACACCACTGGCAGAGCACATTCCCCTCCCCTGTAGCCCACTGCACACACCCCAAGTCTGGAATGGTGGATGGTGCTATGGAGCAGATTTTGGGGGCACGGGGGAGCAGGAGGAAAAGTCCCACTGCTCATCAGATGCTGGATGTCGCTACAGATGTTAGAGATATCCTCAAAGGATTCAAATGGAGTTCTATGAATCTGACCTACAGATTCCATAGCAGACCAGCTTTTTCCTGAGTTGCATGGATTCTGTGGACTTACAGACTGTGTTTTTTTTAACGCTTTCGGGAGATTTGTGCAATTTTGTTCATTTGTAGTGTGCACTTGCACTAATGTGTATTAACACGAAAGCACATTGGCCCAAGAGCACATTAGCATAAGAGTACATTTGCAAATAAAAATTCACATACAAAAACAATCCAATTCCATCAATGAGTGGACGATGGAATAAAAGACACTGACAATCCACAAAGCACAAATGTGAATATCTTCTACTTGTTTATTCAAAGTTTTGTTAAACCAGAGTTTATCCTGTAAATGTGAAATTATCTCCAAAGCCACATGAATTCACATTACCTCATTTTTTCTTTTCAGTTTTATTTTGCATACTAATATTAATCTAAACAATAAATAGGGCACACAGCTATGACATTTTAAAACAAAAGAGCATTTTGTCAAATGCTCACAATCTGTTTCACACTAGCCCTTAGGAAAAGAAAACAATAAATAAAGAGAAAAATATTTAAAAATATTCAAGTGTCTCAGATAAACAAACAAAGAAATAAAGTTTTAGCTCTAATTGATGAGTCGCACTTTATCTTTCATTGATTGTAACTATCTTTTAAAATAGCTTCAAGGGATTTAGCAAATGATTTGAGCCACAGCTGTACTGCTGCAAAGGTCCCATCCATTCCAATAAGTGTTGTGCAAGGCCATTCAGATTAAGGCTACAGACAGGGGGGGGGGAATGTGTTCTTTTTTCATTTTAAATGTGAACCTATCTCATTCGCACTTTCCAAATTAATACACAAACCAAAATATATTTCTATCTTGATGTTGTACTTTTCTGAATTTTTCAATACAGTTTTCCAATTAAAAAAATGTGTACAAAGCACATATATTAGGGGGAAGTGCAAAATTCGTATGTTAATGAAAAGAATGAGCAAAAATGCATAATCCTTGGGGAAATTGCTTGTAAAAATGTATATACTGGGAGATTCAAAACCTAAAGACATACAAATAAAAATGCATACACGTTTTCATGGAAACTTACAAAGTCAGAAACTAAGCAAAATTGAAATTGACATTAGTCAATCCCTAATTATGACCAGTGCAAAATTAAATGAGGAAAAGGAAATGGGACTGAAATATTTTAATAATTCTTAATTTGTTCAGGGACATTTAGGGAGTGAAATGTAAGCTATTTCAATTTTCACACAATCATTTCAAAATAAATTTTAAAACTTAATTTGTATCACCAATATTTGAGTGTTTCATGAATTTGTGGATTTTTTTTTTTACATACAAAGAGGCTGCAATATACTTAATCTAACATCAACAGGAAAGTAATATCACTTACCTTAGAAACAAAACATTCTGCTATAGCTACAGGGTCATTTTCACAGTTTTCCAAATCTTGCAAAAGTTCACTAGTTCACACAAATAAAAAAGAGGAAAATTGAATTATTATTATTATTTTAAAAAATGGAGAGCCATATAACAGCATGTACTGACTACCACCCAATCTAAGTTAAGATAAAGTAGCCCTATTAATAGTGTTTTCTGCTATAGGACTAAGATGTTCTTAGGTTCCATCTTTTCCTTTTACACTTATACTAGTAATATGAATAAATTATGCAATGTTTACCCACATGTGCTTGGTTCTCCCCCACCCCTATTCTCTCTCCCTATTCTGGACACGACGAGATCTATCTTTCACTGTGTTAAAAAGACTATCGGGTCTTGTTCATACTGCTACAAAAATGTGGGGGCATCTTACATGTGCACTTCCATAGTGCTATTCCCTTCTAAATATACTTCTGTACCTTTCTGCATCTCTGGGCATGGCTAGATGGGGCGATATCCCGGGGATCATCCCGGTGCATCCACAGGGGCAGGGAGGGATGATCCCTTCCTTACTCCAGGATAGCCAGGATGGCTTTAATCCCAGTTTTTCCCGTGGTCCCGGGATCATCCCAAGACCATGGGATGTGTGGGCAGCCATCCCGGTTTATCCTGGCTCCTCACAAGTAAATGCCCATAGGGGGTTTGGAGCAGGATTTCTTTTCTTTAAAAACAACAACACCCTACCTTTAGTGCTCGAACGCTCCTTTTCTCTAAAAACAAACAAAAACAAATGGCAGGCGGGACGTTCTCCTCCTCCTGGGACGTCATGCACCACATGTAGACTGGTTACCATATTGCAAGATCCTCCCCCTCCACCCCCCTGGTCTAGACATGCCCTCTGTCTATTTTTTCTAAACTTTAAAGGGTTAGGGAGCAATCCTATGTTCCCTAGGCCACATCTGGGGGGAACATAGGATTTTTTGGTTTTCTGTCTCTGAGCTCAGGGACAGTGTTCCAAGTGCAGGGCCAGGAAACTGAGCTCCCCTCCCCCTTGCAGCCAGTGCGGAGTGAACTGCGGCGGCTGCCTCTCCATGCTCGGTAAACTGAGTACAGAGAAGGTGAAAAGCGGGTGGTTCCCGGGGTGGGGAGGGGAGGAGACAATGTAAGCTGGTTTAGACAGCTTCCTAAGAACTGCACAGCATACCCCCTCTCACTCCGAAGCCCCCAGCTACACAACCAAAATCAGCTCTCTAGCCAAAAAAGCAGGGTAGATGGAGCACAGAGAAGAGGATACACTCTGTGCTGCAGCCACTGTGCATTGAATAGTCATAAGTTGTCAAGTGCACCCTTACTGGCTACTTAATTCAATAGGCCTGTTCAGACAACATGCTAAGTCATGATTAGGCTACTAACCCCTTTGTAGCAAGTGGTTAGTGTGTGTTTTTAAACCGTAGTTATGTACCCACCATGGTTAGGTGTGGTTCACATGAAACACTAAGTCATGGTTCACATGACATGCTAACCCAATGCTGAACCATCATGGTTGAGTGTGTTCTCTGTACAGGGTCAAAGACAGAGAGGGAAACTGACAGGCAGAGTACCCATGCATGTAGCACCTATAGTGCTGTTGTACAACAGGAGGTCACATGTGATCACCATTCAGCTACTCTATCCTCAATTATGTGCACCCATTAAGAGGGGGAAAGGACACGCTCTCAAGCGGTTTCTTCTCCATTTTTAACAACTTTGCCCAATTTGGTTTATAAACAATCTTCCAAGTGCTGGCTGCTCATTTGATATACTGGTAACCAAGTAGATATTGACATTGTTTCTGTAAGCGGATACACACTTATTTTTAGACAAAAGTGAGTGGATAATTAGTAGTACAAGCCTAAAGTTTACAGAGGATTTAGAGGCAACAAAGATAATCAGGATCACTGCAGCCTCACAGATGCTTTTGATATTTCCTCCTTCCCTTGGCATACTATTGGTAACTGAACTAATAGTGAAAACCTGATCCTATTCATGCTGACTTAGAAGGCCCCACTGGGATCAATGGGGATTACTTCTCACTACGCATGCATAGGTTCCAGGCCAAACTAGACTTGGTATATGCAGCTAAATTTCTCTTTTCCCAAGCTGTTGGTCTTTTAAAAAAATAATAATGAAGAGCAGTAGCTTGAAGCTTGTGACTGGAAATAGAGAAGCAGTAGGGGAAGAGCTGCTTAACTGTTTTCTCTCTTCAAAATTCCCCAAATGCCTTTTCACACAGAGAGAAAAAGATATGAAGAGGACAAAACAGCTGGAGGGTGATTCGGAGGTTCTGAGCAGGCAAATAGCCAGAATGAAAAGAATGAAACAACCCACCCACACAGACACACTAATTTTCTTTCTCCTATTCACAATCTCAGAGGCTGCTTTTTATTTAAAAAAAAAACTGTTGGAAGAAAGAGATGTGATTGTGGCCTGGTTCACACATTACTATAAATAATCCAGGGTTTGTTGTTAGCCAGCCAGTGCGCTGGCAGCGGCAGCAATTGGGAGGGGCTATTGAACCAGCAATATCCCTGGTCAGTGTTGCATACAAACCCAGATCTCTGGCTTGTCTCTCCCCCTACCAGGCAGAAGGCCATTCTTGGGTCATTTAGCCCCTCCAGTTTGCAGCAGGAACAACAGGATGGCAGAGCCAGCATAGTCCCTCATTCTCAGTCATACACAAAAAACTAGTTTGTTTGTTTTTTAAAAACAACTGGTGTGTGTCACATTCAGTTTTGCCCTAAGTGTGTGATAGTAAGCATATTTACTCAGAAGTGTGTCCCAGTGAACTCAACAGAACTTACTGCCAGGTAAACATAAAGAGGATTAGGTAGGTAGTTTTGGCAGCTTTTATAGAAAAGGCAAATAGTGTTTATTGGCTGGTACATGAATGATAGCTGGGAGTCAAGGGAGTATTTCTCATCTACCCACCCCGCTACAGTGGTGCTTGTATGAGGGGAGAGTAGATTTGTGGTGCTGAGAAGAAAGAAAGAGAGAGGAAGGGAAAGAGCTAATAAGACTTGAAATGTCTGCAAGGTTTTGGGCATTATGGGATCTTTCAACTCTAGGAGCATTGGGGCTATAGAAACCTGAGTCCCCATTTCACTCAGCATCGCTTTGGGCAAGCATGTGGCACAAACTAGGGCAGGAAAGCTCACTGTGCTTTATCTGGTTGTTTTTTATGGAGACCAGGAAGTATTTTTAATGGTAGATCTGACTAGTCACGGGCTTACACGTTTTCACCTTTGGGGTCTTCTCCCTCCTAGATGAAAGCCTGGGTTAAAATTTAAAATCCGTTCCATTTGGCTATTTAGGTTACATTTTGTTTTTTAATAGTTGGCTTAACACAACTCTAGAGAAAAGGACCAGTGTAGACATGAAAGAACACAGGGGGAGAGAGAGAGAGAGAGAGAGAGGGTAACATGAACAGATAGCTCCAGGGTGGCAGCATCTCAGTGAGAGTGAGAATGGGAATGGCAGACATTCACATGGCTGGAATCAGTTACAAGGAGGGGAATGCGGTTTTGGATTGTAAAGAGGAGGTAAACCAGCAAGGCTGCAAATGACTCCAATAAGAAATTGATCTCACACTGCCCTCTTCTCAAGTGGATGACATGTTGCAGATGTTAACTTAAGCATCTATGCAGTTGTGTTATAGGGACTTATTGGCTGGTTATCCATAGCAGTGTCCCTGGGCACTTCATTAGAGACTGTGTTACTGAGATTGACCCCCATTCACACATGGTCTTATTACTTAATTCTACATTCCACATTCTTTTAATAAGATTGTGGCCTGTTTAATCCCAATGCTTGGTACCCAGCAATTTATTTCTTGACCCTGCAAAGTCTTTCCACTTGTCCCGTTCTGAGATAGATGCATAAAATGGTGTAATGAAAAAGCATTTTTATTATCAGTTTTTATAAGTCACTCTTCATACCCCATTAGGGGAAAAAAACATTACTGAAGGGTAAGTGAAAAAAGCCTTCCTTTCTCCAGGCAGAGTATTAATTTTGTGAATAAAATATTCAAATTCTGACTTTCCATTTTTAAACATCTTGACATGTTTGCGCAAAGCCTCAAGGACTTCAAGCTGCCAAAAAATAAAAGAGAGAGAAATACAGTAAAAGTCTGGTCGCCAAAACAACTTGGCCCTTCTTTTACTTCTTTTTACCTTTTACGATAAATCTTGTTTTGTATGCATTACCTGGAGTTATTTAAGAAAGGCTTCTCTTGACAATAATCCAACAGACATTAAATGTAGATCAAAGTGCAGAAATCAATCAATTGGCAGAAATGTCTGTTACCTATGTACAATTGTTTAAAAGGGACAGATCCACACGCCTGCCAACTGGTTTTATCAATGGCAGCAGCACTTTGCACTAAAGCCAGCATAAGATCTTTGACCCTGTCTTCTCTCACACTTTAATTACTTAAGCCAAATATGTAAGTGGAGCACTGCCACAATACAGAGCTGCCACAGGGGGATTTAATCTCTGGACTAGAAGGATATTTCATGCAAGCACATGTTATGTACATTGAATTGTTTGGGGAACAAACAATGGAGCGTGTGTACATTTGTGCCAGCTTCCTCCACATCAAGAAGTCTGAAGGGATGATCCAAGGGTACTTACTAGGTTACTTTTCCCCTGACTCTATGCATGTTCATCTGCAGATGTTGAACGCAGAAAGAAATGGAAGGGCCCGTGTTGGTTCAGTAAAAATAATTCAGAAAAACTCAAAAGCATGAAGAAGCCATCTGATAGAAGCGTACTTTCTTGGATGCAGAAGCAAGGTGATGTGTAAATGGGCTCTTCCCATTCTTATTGCACTCAACAAGTGTAGGCAGGGATCTAGATTTGGCAATAACTCAACCCGCACTCCTTCTCCCACCATGGAAGAAGATAGTGTGGACAGATGGAAGGAAGCTAACACCGTAAAGGGGCGTCAACATGTGGCCTTCCAGAAATTGTTGGACTACAACTTCCATCATCATTCACCATTGGCTCTGCTGGCTAGGGCCATTGGGAGTTGCAGTCCAACACCATCTTGTGGGCTAGTGGGAGCTACAGCAGAGCCCCATAGATCATAGATCATAGAATCATAGAGTTGAAAGGCACCTACAAGGCCATTGAGTCCAACCCCCTGCTCAATGCAGGAATCAATGTACATGGGGTTCCCAGGTAGTCACCCTTCCAGAAACTGACCAGGCCTAGGCCCGCTTAGCTTCATCAAGGTTGCAGCCTCCCATGCCATCACACCATGCTATCATCTATTTTACTCTTCTACCACAGACACTTTTGTGATATTCTAGTCTGAAGTACCAATTCTTCCTTTTTTCACTTTAACCTTTAATCTGCTAGGGAAAACACAACAAAGCCTTTAATTTGTAGTCTCCATATATTAATTTGTAGTCTCTGTATATGCTTTCACTTAAGTCGAATATTGACTTACCTATTGAAATGGTAGATATCTTTTATGTTTCCAAACAAAGCTGATCGTTCCTCTGTCCCCAAAGAGAGCTTGGATTGGTCAGTGATGCAATCAAGATAATCCTATGAAATAAATGAAAAGGGTGCCTTAAACATGTCTGTTCTTTTCTCTCTCTCTCTCTCAGTAAATGGAACTATCTTTAATTGTGCAAGATGAGTCTCCTCCAGATCAATTTCACTTCATATTACTGTAATCCCTTCAGTAGCTCTACCCTGAACAGTCCTTCTATTATGGAAGATAACAATACTTATCTGTTCACCAATACCAAAGAAATAAACCCAAAGACTGAATGCTTTGCTTTTCTGCTCAGACGGTAGACTGTATGTTTTTCAAGCTGCAAATGTATTCAGATTTCACTCATCATGACAGCTTAATTATCTCCATTAATTACTCAATGTCATCCTATATTAAAGCTGTGTTTTTTTTTAAAAAAAAATACACCTGAATTTCATAATGATAGCATAAGCAGAGTGTCCTGGAAAAATTATGGCATTTTACAGAGCTATTGGGATTTTTTTTAAAATAAATAAATAAATTCAAAACACAATGTAATATAGTTGCCATTTATAAAGAATGGGACATAGTATACTAATGATAGTTTACATGTGCAACACTGGAACATTACGCAGAAAACATGTATCTGCACATTAATCAATAATGTAGAGTACAACATATGTCACATGAACAAGAGTGCTATAAATGAATCAGGAAAAATTACTCTCACTCACTGGTTTTCTGGTTACTTTCTCCTAAGCTGGAGAACAACTAAGTTCCTGCAATAGGCCTCCTTGAGCATTGTAGATGCCTTTGAAGCAGGTACTAAGGTGCTTGTTCAGTTTATCCCATCACACTCTCTGCACTTACATGAATCAGCATTTTGCAGGGGAAGAATGGACAATCTGTCTTTCAAAGAAGGCTGTACACCATTATTGATCTTGTATATGAACTCCTTATAAACTTTCAAGGAACCACATGGTTTCTGAGAAACCACTTGAAAGCCTCTGCTCTACCTAGACAAAAATGTAACTATTCTACGTCTTCTTGGATTGCCTAAAGAAAGGGGGCCCAATATTTTTGGACCAGTGGTACATTTGGAATTCTAAGTGTGCGTCATGTACACCATCACAAGATGGCTGCCATGGGAGGCATACCCATCCACAAAATGTTGTCTTAATATACAGAGACAAGGGATGCAGGTCCGTGCGTGGGTGGTGACAAGGAGAAAAACCAGGGACATGCACACAGAGGAGGAATAGAGTTGAAAGAAGAAATGGGAAAGAGCTACGCTCTTCTCATTTTCTCACTCACCTCTATTTACCTTACAAAGCAGTGATCACTTCCTTCCCCCTTGCAATGGGTAGTGGGGACAGAGAGCAGTGAGCATGGAAATGTGTGTGTAGAGGCATTGCAGAACCTGGGGAAGATCTTCGCAGTGCTTTTGCATCCACAGGAACAATGTTGGAGACCCCAAAACTAAAGTACCACCCTTCAGGAATTGCCCAACTCAAGCACAGGTTCACAAAGGTGTATGTATCACTTGATTTCCCAACATTTGAATGGACAAACTGACACCACTGAAAAGTATTATGCTTAAGGAAGCATTGAGTGATATAAAAGTTCTGTCTTTGATATCAAAATGTTGAGAGATCATTAATATAAACAATTTATCATCGAGCGCCTGTGTAAACCAGTGCCCTTGCATCTCAAACAGACAGTTTAAACTATTATTTAGCATAACAAAAAAAAAACTAGCGTGTTTCCATAACATTTGTAAAGAAACTCAGCAGGATGAACAAAAACAATAATGTAGAAGTAGGAGCAGCTGGAATCACATTAACAAAACCCATCATGATTCATAACCTGAGGGTTTAAGACAATGGTGTAGGGGCATTTTACCAATGGTAACACAACATTCCATGGGACTAAATTCAAGGAACTCTGGAAAATGTCATCTAAGCCTTGAAAATCTTTGTACCTTAGTAAACACATTCCAAAACCCACACATGATAATCGGGTAAACCAACAGTGAAAAACCAATTTGGGAACTATCATTCGGTGTGTTCATGACAGTTTTTTTTTTTAATTTGGAGATTAAAATGAGAAAGAGATTTAAAACAAACAAACAAGCAAAACAAAATTCTGTATCATTGAGAACAGAACAAAGTTGAACGGTCAGTATTCTTAAACATTTGCAACGGTGTTCTTATATGTTGTAATAGTAGTTTTCTTCTGATGAATCAACAGCCCATGTAAGTCTTCAAGTAGAAACTACACATTATATGAAACACAAGGCTGCCACAGAAAATGGCAGCCCTTTGTTGAGTTCCTTTCTATAACATGTACTTATTTTGTACCTTGATGTCATCACTCTGTGCATTTCCACCACTGTCCCATGACTAGATGAATCACTGTAAGTGAAGGTACAGAAACACTCGACATAATGAAATTAGGACACTGGCTGTGTTTCGCTACATAGTACAGGGTGGGAATGAGATCTGAAACACAGGGCTGCAGATAATGGCATCGTGCAGTTCCATCCTAAGGCAAACTGGCATTCAACTTGAATATGTTTGAGCAAAGTTTTCCATTTTGACTATATCAGTGGAGAGATCAGATATAGTTTAAATATGTTTTTAAAGGTGTCCAATACAAGAAATGTATTCCAGAGTATCTGTCCCAGACAGACCTTGCCACTTTCAACAATTCCTCCGTAACCACAATTATAAAATAGTCTCAGGTGCACCCAGACCAAGCTTTTATAGTCTCATCACACTGACTCATTTTTTGGGAGGTGGGGAAAAAGCTCATCTTCCACTTGAAACCCATCCATGTTTTCCCACTGTCCATTTGCAATGACACATATAATAGAGGGCTGAGCTAGATAGGAGGGATTGCCTAAAATTGTGTATCACAGTTTACCCAAGAAAAAGGTGTTTCTGCTAAGGCAAAGCCACCACTGGATATGTACAACCCTATACGCTTTTAGAATGTTCACTGTTGGCTGGCCCTTGGCATATTATCCTCATTTAAAACATGTTTTAATTGGATAATTACATGATTTTATTACGTTTGTAAAAGAGCTCAAGTTCCAACTGGTTGTAGAACTGCTGAATAAATTATTATTCATAGTATAATAAAACTATCACAGTTGCCTGGGGAAAGAGGAAGTAATAAAGGTACATGGGTTCATAACATGCTTTAAGGGGCCCCAGCAAAGAGCTTTAGGAAAACATGTATGATGAAAATTTGCATCTGTTGCCATTTTTCTGCAATTGGTTCTTTAAGATGCAAGCATCCTGAAACTAGCCCATAGAGTCAGATTTGGCTCACATATTATTATTATTATTATTATTATTATTATTATTTATTTATTTATTTATTTATTTATTTATTTATATAGCACCATCAATGTACATGGTGCTGTACAGATTACACAGTAAATAGCAAGACCCTGCCGCATAGGCTTACAAACTAATAAAGTTGTAGTAAACAATAAGGAGGGAAAGAGAATGCAAACAGGCACAGGGAAGTGTAAACAGGCACCGGGTAGGGTGAGGCTAACAGTATAGAGTCAGAACAAACTCAACATTTAAAAGCTATAGGGAAAAGAAAAGTTTTTAGCTGAGTTTTAAAAGCTGTGATTGAGTTGGTAGTTCTCAAGTGTTCTGGAAGAGCGCTCCAGGCGTAAGGGGCAGCAGAAGAAAAAGGACGAAGCCGAGTAAGGGAAGTGGAGGTCCTTGGGCAGGCGAGAAGCATGGCATCAGAGGAGCGGAGAGCACAAGCGGGGCAATAGTGTGAGATGAGAGAGGAGAGATAGACAGGAGCTAGACCGTGAAAAGCTTTGAAGGTCAGCAGGAGAAGTTTATATTGGATTCTGGAGTGAATTGGAAGCCAATGAAGAGATTTCAGAAGTGGAGTGACATGGTCAGAGCGGCGGGCCAAGAAGATGATCTTAGCGGCAGAGTGGTGGACAGAGACCAGCGGACTGATGTGAAACGAGGGAAGGCCAGAGAGAAGAAGGTTGCAGTAGTCCAACCGAGAGATAACCAGTGCGTGAACGAGAGTCTTGGCAGAAGAGACAGACAAAAATGGTCGAATCCTGGCAATATTATACAGGAAGAAACGACAAGATTTAGCTACTGCCTCGATATGAGGAATAAAGGAGAGCGAGGAATCAAATATAAAGCCAAGACTACGAGCTTCCTTGACCGGAGTAAGCGTGACATCGTTGACAGTAAGAGAGAATGAGAGGTGAGGAGAAGGTTTAGGAGGAAAAACAAGCAGTTCAGTTTTTGCCATATTAAGTTTCAAACGACGATGAAGCAGCCAGGCTGAGATATCTGAAAGACATGCCGAGATACGATCGTGGACATCAGGAGAAAGTTCCGGAGATGAGAGATATAATTGTGTATCATCGGCATACAGGTGATATTGGAGGCCATGGGATTGAATAAGCTTACCCAAGGGCAGCATATATAAAGAAAACAGCAACGGGCCAAGCACCGAGCCTTGCGGAACCCCTACTGAAAGGGGAAAAGAGGAGGACGAGCTGCCGTTAGCCGACACGCTGAAAGAGCGACCCTCTAGATAGGAGGCGAACCAGTTATAGACAGAGCCACAGAGTCCAAGGTCATGGAGGGAATCTAAGAGAAGATCGTGATCAACCGTGTCAAAGGCCGCAGTTAGATCAAGGAGAATAAGAACGGAATAATGGCCCTTAGACTTGGCAGTGAGAAGATCATTGGTGATCTTGGTAAGGGCTGTTTCGGTGGAATGCAAAGGACGGAATCCAGATTGAAAGGGATCCAGAGCAGAGTTACTAGAGAGAAAGTCAAGACAACGAGAGTAGACCACACGTTCCAGAATCTTTGAGACAAGGGGCAACAGAGAGACAGGTCGGTAGTTAGACAGAGATAGTCGATCAAGAGTGGGTTTTTTGAGAATGGGAGAGACTGTAGCATGTTTAAAAGCAGAAGGAAATGAACCAGAGGACAGAGAAGAATTAAAGATGTGAAGCAAGGCCGGGAGGATAGCGGGGATAAAATTAATAAAGACGCGAGAGGGAATCGGATCAAGGGAACAAGTGGAAGGCTTCAGATCTCCAGCTCAGGTTCCTTCCCCAGTATCAATTCCAAGGGAAACAGGCTAGCACTTATGAAACAGACCCCCAAGCCGACTACAGATTCAAACCTGGCTTCCGCTATGGTCTCTACTGCCTCCCTTTTAAATAGGGTATTGGGCAGGGTATTGCTCGAGTAACCACCAAGCCTCAAACTGCTTGCTCGCTTGTGAGACTGTGGCAACTTAATAACACACAGAAGTGGTACACTGCAGCAAACTACAGTGGTTTGGCCTATCGCCAGCAATCTTCAACCCAAAGGTTCCTGGCCTAAGTAATTCTAAACAAACTTTCCTCAACAAGTAACTTTGCCCACCTAAAAAAGACAATTTTGTTTATATTAAACACACCCTTCACTAAAAACAGAATTTAATCTCCAGTTAGAAAAAGCGTGGTTCCATTTAAATGTGGAATTTCATATCCACACACTGGAGACTTATTACAACAGTGAAGCTCCATGACATCTCTACTCTCCATATACTCCTACTTTCCATTCCATCTCTTTTAACTTATGACCTCATGCCTAATGTCTGTTCTCTTAAAATATGTTTGCGTATTAAGTCATTATAACAATGTCCCCGGGGGCTTCCTGAAACTGTAAATGACCTTTTGTTTTCACTCACAAAGTGCCTTGGAGCAGAGACTTAAGAAGCTTCATGAAGCACAAAGGATTGCTACACACACAGCAACCTGGGTGAGTACAAAACAAGGACAGATCATTCCCAGAAGAAATTTTAACACATATTTTATTTCAACAGAATGAGAAGAACTCCCCACAAATACCAAAATACTGAGCCACAAGTAAATAGCTTTAAAAATGATGTTAAAATGGTATATCCTTTTATATTAAGAAAGTTTATAATTTGTTTTTGATTCCAGGTATGTATGTATATGTGTGTGTGTGAGAGAGAGAGAGAGAGAGAGAGAGAGAGAGAACACTTTCATGTTTCACTTATGGTTGCATTTTATCCTGGGGTTTAAAGGATTAAGGCAAGATCAACAAGGTTGCTCACATGTGTATCTCTTCTAAGACAGACACAGCATACCAAGGCAAGTATCCTGTTGTGCCCATGCACCAGTGGGTGCTACCACTAGTGCAATGGAGACTTAGTGGCCACCAGAAATGAGCAGAAGGGCTTGTTTACATAAAGGGACAGGTCAGTGGAGCTCTTACAAGGGAGCTCTGCTGACCTGTCCCAATCCACAAATGTGTGTTTCCACTAATTTCTGGAGTTACATTTTAGAACTGCTACTCCCCCATTGTGCCTGCAATCAGTCTTGCTAGGGCAGCACAATCAGAGGGGGGAAGGCAAGTCTAGGGAGACATGAAAAAGGTCTGCAGAATTACAGAGGGTGTGGAGAAAGTGGATAGGGTGACATTTTTCTCCCTGTCTCATAATTCTGGGATATCTCAGGATAGATAAAAAGAAGTACTTCATACAGCATAATTAAATTATGGAATTCCCTACCACAAGATGCAGCGATGGCTACCAACTTGGATGGCTTTAAATGGGGATTAGATAAATTCATGGAGTTAAGGCTATCAATGGCTTTAATAATGTATTTTAAATCATTTTAATATCTGTATGTGAACTGCTTAGGGGTTTTATTGTACTAATTGATACAGAATTATCACAAATAATACACAAATAAATAGAAATAAATAATTTTGAAGCTGTAAATTTGGAATAACTCTAAAAACTCTGGAACAGAATGAACTTAGTTCTGTATTTAGTATATTCGTATTTTGTGTAGGTGTAATAGGTAAGCTTTATATGTTTGTTTGAGAATCAACAGCATATTCTGGATATAAAATGCAGAAGACAGAATACATCACAGCAACTAAAGAGAAAATAATCAAAAAGCAACAGAGATACAGGCAAGGGAGTGAGGATGACTTTCATGGTTGGAGGAGCTGCTCTAAAACTACACTCTTCTAGAATGGTGAATGTAATAACTAAGAATATGATTAGCTGTGAAATTCTATTAAATCTATTGGTTATTCTTTTGGAGTAAAATAGATCTAAGGAAAGCAGATAATGAGTTGGTCACCAATCTAATAATTATAATCAGAATATAAAGAATGAATAGAAGTGGAAAGCCTATATGATCAACATAGACTGGTTTAACAAAGCACACAGCACAAGTGTGAAGTACAAAGGTGTGGCGACTGGTGAGCAATCCCTCCACTGCATTTCTGCCATTAAAGAGACTGTACCTGCTTAGGAAAAAGAGGCTACAAGCAAATGAACATGATAAATGTGGGAATGGCTGAACCCACAGGTGTAAGTCCTACTTGAAGGAAAGGCTTGGTCATGCATTGTGACACCTCAGAATGTAAGTCATACCTAAACAAAATCAGTGAGAGAAAAGAACTGTGGCTTTCCCATGCTATTTCCTCAGCAATGCAACAGCTAGCATGTCAGTTCATTCACCATTCGTCTTTCAGCACATAAATGTGGTACTGGATAAAGCCTGATAAAAGATTGCTGTCTGTTTTGCACCTCTCTCTAGCAAGATGTATCATTGACAAAGAAATTTAAACATGAGAACAGAATACGAGAACTAAGAAGATTATTCGGGCATTTATCACTTCCTATATAAACAGTATTTATCTGAACTGGAAAACTGAATAAGTATTTCAGGTTTAGCAACAGGCTATATGAGCCATTTTGGTCACTTTCTCCAATGTAAAAACAAAAATGAAACTGTTTTAGTTCATCAGAAGGGTTTATCAGTATCTATGCATGTTAAAAAGAGTCCATTGTCGAGTGTGACACTAGTATGGGGACAAAAATCCAACTAAGAAAAAAAGAAAAAGAAAGGGGGGAGTTACACACACTTGCAAGAGTTTAACCAGGCTCAAACAGATTGGCTCAGGATAATCCAATCCCAAACTTTCCCTCTCCCCTTCAATCAAAAGGTCTGCTTTTTTCCAAGCCACTCTCAACTGTTTTCTTCCTGGTGCATTAGGCCCTTGCAAATATAATAGACCTTGGGAAAACTACAATTCCCAGGGTCCTCTTATTAATGAGAGGGGAGATACATCCATCCCAGGTGCTGCTGGAGCAACAACAGCAGACAGGTAAGTTAGTAAGATATAGGGAGAGGCAGGTTTTTGAAGAATCATTGGTTGGTGGCAGTTTGGGACAGTAGCTAGGAGTAGTGGAGTGAGTGTAGTATTTCTTGGAGTCAGATTCAAATTTGTATTTGAGGTGAGCACTTCAATTCCTGAGATTCATTTTTCAAATCAGGACATGCAAATCTCTGTGACATCCCTAATCCACAGTCCTATTATAATAAATTTCTACACTCATTGCATATAACTTCTACCAAAATCTTACACAACTCCCATTATTTCTTTATTTACATTAAGAGCTTATCCATATGAGTTTTCCCTTGTAATCTGCTTTTTTATTAAGGGCCATTTCTTCAAGATATATAACATACTGTACATGATTCTACAGATAATAGGATTCTACAGATACATCTTAAAACTAAAAATAAAGGTAGCAATTGTGTTTAAGCTCAGTCATTAAAATAATTATATCCAGATAATGAATCGTTTCACTTTGCTTTCCAAGAACATGAGTAAACTTAAAGAGAGAGATGGAAATTCACAAAACTAGTTTGTCTTAAAAGCACATAAAACTGTGATGTGTAACTTGTCATTGGCCTTTTACTACAGCTTATTCTAACAAGAAATACAGCTTTCAACTTGTAAGGTTAGGTTATCTCATCTATAATTCCATTAGGCCATAAATCACTTCTTACAGAAAAGGACAATGATGTTTCTGACCCCTGTTCCACACTTCCCTTCCCTGAACATTATCATAGCCAGAAAACTGTGGAAAAATGTGATATGTGAATTTAACCCATAGAGATGTTTGAGAAATGTCTATATACTGAACCTGAATCCATGGCATGCTGGCCAGCTGACCCACCATAGCAAACTGGGTTTGAAGTCAATGTATTTGATAATTGTGGTTGCCCCTGAGTGGGTCTCTACAATTTAGGGCCATCAAGCACAGACTTATAAAGCAGCTAGTGTGCCAAAATAGTCATGCAAAATGGCTATTAGTTAATTTTACAAGCAGCAGCTAAGAGAATTCATCAGAACATAAGTTCAGCAGTATTGTCTCCATCCTCCTTACAGGCATCTATTTATACATCACTCTAAAATATCAGCACCACTCAGTTGTGATGCAGGGATAATTATTGTGGAACAAGTAGATCTCATATGTTGTATTTGACATTCACTTCCATTCCTTTCTAATATAAGAACCAGAGATTTCCAAATGCTGAAGTAGATTAACTTTCATCCCCGTTTATCTGTGTTGATTTGCATTCACAATAGGGCTTACAACTCAGTCAACCGACAATTTGGTTGAGTGATCCATTCATTGCTACAAGAGCTGCAAACACAATAGCATTAATCTTCTGGGCAATTCTATAGCTCAGTACAGTAGGAGTGCCAGCAAAACCTCTTTTCCACTCCGAAGGGAGGAAAAAAAGATTAACAGAGGATCTGTGGCACATTCGTTTTATGCTACTGAAGAATTATGCACCAATTTGTGTTGTAGCATCCCACCCAGTTTTCACAATCAGCTTTGAGCTATTGCTGAAGATTTTAATGTTCTCCAACTATCAGGATTAAGGGACTGGCACAGATGTTACTTTATACACTAAAGTAGTAGGAAAAAATGATACAGATCAGGTTTAACCAGGGCTCTGCATATTTTCTGCCAAACAAAAGATAATTTGAAGAACAAGGAGGTCTGATGAGATGCACCCTCCTGTTCAGGTGTGCTTGGCCTGGAGTAATGCCTAAAGCTGAACCCCCTCCCAGACTGCTAAAAGATGTGGTCATGTTCGCATGATCATGGATGAGGAAATAAGCCACAGTGGCTTATTTCCCTTGCTGCGTGTGCTGATGGGATATGCATAACTACTCTCGCCAGTGTGGTTTGCCGAGTCATACAAACCTAACACAGGTAACTTGTTGCCATGATTAACAAGACATCTCAGAACCCTACAACAGCTCATGGGTTCTGTGTGGCTCGTTAACCATGGTAACAAACCGCCTTGCTGGGTTCTCACAACATGCAAAACCCTCCAGCATGTGACTGATATGTGCAGTGCATGTGTGTGTGTGAAAGATGCCACCATGGCTTATTTCTCCCTTCATGATTGTGCTAAACCAGTTGACGTTTCAGTCTTTGCAAAATACACAGGTATGGAAATAAACTGTGATTTGCAGAGCTGCTGCAAATTGAGTTGATGGGAAGTTTGGCTGCAGTATTATCAGTATGCAGATGATGCACAATTCTACCCCTTGTTTTCCCCTACTTAATTTAAGAAGAATGTAGAACTGTTGAACCAGTGTCTAGAGAAAGTTTGGAGCAGATGACAAACTGAAGCTTAATCCAGACAAGAGAAACTGCTATGGATAAAGAAACTGACCTATCTGGATGGCGGTGCGTAACCATTCCCGGCAGGGCCGATACCAAACTTCTGCATGCCTTTGAGAATGAGTCTGCTAGAGGCCCTTACCTCTTCCTCCCTGCTTTCACTGCTTGCCTCCTTCCACCACTGCTTGCCTCTTCCGCTCGCCTGCACAGCTGTCACCGTTCACCATCCCCCCCGTTTAGCTCACCCCCTCCCTCGTGCTGCCTTCACCCGTCCCCTTGTCTCTACTGACGCCCTCCACTCACTGATGTCTGTCACCAAATGCCTGGGCAATCTCCTGGGACAGCTCTGCTCTAGAGCAGCTGCCTGCCTTCTGTTAGCTTTGGCTAAACAGAGGTCAAATAGCTGCCCCTGAGGAGCAGTTCCTGAAGCACAAGTGATCTCCTGGGACCCCATCAGAGCCAGATATTTGGGACTGGCCAGCTTTCTGAAGGAAAGACCTCCATCAGCCATTTTGTCTTGCTGAATTTGTCTCTAGAGGACAATTCTTAGGAGTCAACAGGGATGGGCCGTTCTGAGTCCATGGGCCCTTGGCTGCTGTCCAGCCTTGTCAACCTCTGACACCAGGCCCGATTCCTGGATGGGGTTGCACTCCTCTTAAGGACCAAGTTTACCACTTTAGTGGTGTAGCTGACACACCAGTTTATATGGTTATGTAAAGGAGAAGTCTAGCCTCACTTAGCCATGCACTAGTCACATCCAGAATAGGCTAGTGTAATGTGTTCTATGTGGGGCTGCCTTTAAAGATAGTCCAGTGAACTCAACTGGTGCAAAATGAGGATGCCCAGTTGTTAGTGGGGGGTGAGAAAGTCCAAGCATGTGCCACAAAGACTGTATAAGTTGCACTGGCTGCTGGTGCCATTCTGATCCCAATTTAAGGTGCTAGTATTAGCCTGTAAGTCCCTAAATGGTTTGGGCCAGGTTACCTGAAGACTACCTCCACCTGTACTAGACTGACCATACTTTAAGATCAGAGGCCCTGGTTGTGTGAGCACCAGTGAGATCTATTTGGTTAGGAGGGGACCTTTTCAACAGTGACTCTACAGCTGTGGAAATCTGTCCAGGTGGTGGCGCATATGGCCCTTACCTAACTGGCCTTCAAAGAGGTATTAAAGACTCATATATTTCAGCTTGCTTTTCCTTAAAAAGATACTGTGATCCTATTAGTTTTAATTAGTATTTAAATAGTTTTAAAGGCTTAGCTGGTTTAAACTAGTACAATACTGGCCTGATACTGTATTTTTTACTGTTATGGTTTGTGTTATGGCTGATATATGCTTGTTATTTTGATTATAATAGTATTTAATATTTTATTGATTCAATTTTTTTATAGGGAGGGCATTTGCCCTTAAAGTCAGCCCATAAATAACTTGCTTAAACAAACATACACACAAACAAACTATAGCTAAGAATGACATTGCCATCAATATAAGTGATCATTAATACTAAGAAGGGGGTCACTCTTAATTAGGGTTTGAAGCTGTTTGAAATCATGGTTAAACAAATCATTCTTAATGACAGATGCGTGAAGAGGTAGGGGGATTGTTCTTTTTTATAAAAAAAAAATCTATCTTCTTTTAAAAAATAAAAGATAACACACAATTCATTGATAAGAATTCAATGAAATGCTAACCAAAAATCAAAATCAATCCAAAGTTTATTGTACTAGCCAAAGGCCATGACAAATAAATGCTGACCATATATCTATCAATACGTGTTTGCTTCTCTGGCCTCCAGATTTCTTATAACTTCGTCAGCAAGTATTTTTGAGGCTCCTCTGCCCTTCAAAAACAGTAATGTCTACCCCTGCATATGTTGTAATGGCCTGCGGCTTTCAAAGGCATCAATATTCAAGCACACCTTATATTTTGAGTTGCGTGTGTGTTCAAAGAGAAAATGTGAGCTGGAAGACAGGATTTCATGGCCACAATAGCAGCTCTTCATTTTCCAGGTGATATGAAATACTTTAATCACACCATGGAGAATGCCATTGTACTAATTAGTGAAGTTATAAAGCTCAGCATGTTGAGCACTGTCTATCCAGGGAGCCAAAGGGAAGCTTCTTGGTCTGCATCTTGCTTGCTGTAAGAGCAACCTTCCCCAACCTGATGTTTTCAGATGGGTTTAAACTTTGTGAACTACCCAGAGAGCTTTGGCAATGGGCGGAATAGAAATATAACAAATGAAATGAAATGGCTACAACTCCCATCATCCCCAGCCAGCAGGGTCAATATCATCCTGCATGAACAATGGAAATTCCTCAGAACAAGAATTCATATGCTCGAAAACATGCATCCATTGATCAAGCACTGGGAGCTACCAAAGTCATTTCTTTAAAATGTACCCAATGCTTCCAATTGAAAATTGACATTTTTTGCTGAAGTTTAGATGGATTTATTTCATGCTCTACTGGTAAATACTTGTTTTTGTACTGAGTGAGAATATGAACATTTGAAAAATGTGTTAGCGGCTGTATTGAACTTTCAATACAACTCCAGTCCACACTATCCAAATGTTTTCTGTACATAAGAATTGCTTGCTTTAGCATTTTATTTCAGTCTTGTTTAAGAACCTCTAAATATGCCTCTAAATACAGATGATTTTGCTATAAACCAACAGTTAAAGAACCTAATGCAGTTATGCAGGAAAAGACTTGTTTTTGAGGATTAATTTTTTAAAAACATGCCTTTGTATATCAAACCATGATAATCTTTTTTACCTCACTGTCTGCTTTTTTGTGTCATCATCAGACTAGTATTTTCTTTTCCGGATTAGGGATGTACTTAACACAGAGAATTGCCCAGAGCAACACATTATAAGATTTCCAGATTAGGTGTATGTCTCTGTGATTTGTGTCTGCACTGGACAGGAGGCCAAAGCATCATAACTGGCAAAGTATTAAGTAAATATAGTCCCCCTAGGAGAATGGACAGGAGACCATTAATTTGGCAGAACTAGTTATACATTCAAAGTTCTACCATTATTATTATTTTACAAAAAAGGAGCTCAAATTCCACATTCAAACTAGTGAATAGAGGGGGGAACTGGTCATAAAAGGAGGAACTGGATGTGATGACTGCAGTAATGATAGCAGGCATTGTCAACAAGACTTGAATTTCTATCTTCCTTGGCTCTCAGGTTTTTAACGTCCTGCAGCTGTGGGTCCACTGCTGTACCTGAAAGTCCAAAAGCACCTTTCACCAGTTCTACCTAACAGATACCAATAGGTTTTTCCCCCCTAATGCTAATTGCAGCATGAGCTGTGGGCCATTTTTACTGAAATTGCAGCTGAGGAAAGAAGGCTTAAACCTCCCCTCTCTGCACACTGTGGCGCTGAGTAACGTTTCCCCAAACACACACACACACCCGATATTTAAATGGAAAAAAATCACCATAATTGCTAATCAAGTTGTTAGCATCACATTAAGCCCCTTAGGGAAACAGGAGCAATTCCTAGGCATTCTCAAGATATCGAATTTTTTAGATGGAATGCTTTGAGAAGGACTAGGAACAGATAAAAAGCCCTGATCACAAAGGGGTTCGAAGAAAATAACCAGCAGGATTTAACATGGCCTCAGTAAAAGGTAGAAAATAACTATTTAACTAGCAAACAGGAGGTTTTTTGTCATTGGATAATTAGAACTGCCAGAAATTCAAATTGTCTGACTGGGAAGACGCCTCTACAGAGAAGAATTATGCTTGTCTCCCAATATTATAATTGACAGAGCATTTATTCATCTACAGCAAGCTGCTTGTGCTGCCCACAGCATACCAATTTAGTGCAAGCTTTGCAATAAAAGCACATGCTTCTGGTATTGTCTCCACATTACTTTATTCTGCACATTTCATATTATATTATGGTAGAATCTGAGAAAGAGTTTCACTTACCTTCACAATACTTTTTAAATCCTGCACATATGTCCGCTCAGTCTCCAGGATTTCTTGAACCACTCTATCAACATACAAAAGCTTTGGACTTGTAGGCTCAGTGATCAGGGACGTGACACAATTTTTGCTGCTTTCCTTTGATTCAGCTTTCCATGGCATGTTTGGCCTTCTTCCAATACTTCCATCAGAAGCCTGTTCTTTTATGGGGTTATTTTTTCTTAGCTCCTTGTTGGAAAATCGCTGGGCTGGACTCAGCTCAAGTTTTATAGCCCCTGCTTCCTTATCCTGGTTGAATAAGCCCAGATGACTGTTTGAAACTAAGGTTGTTCTGCTGCCAAAGGAACAGTGGCTATCCCTAGAGGATGCAGAGGACGACGTGGAGCTGAAGCTAACAGGACGGTCACTGTCCGACAATTCCATGGTCTTGATTCCACAGTAGCGGTAGTGTCCGTCTTCTCTGTGCAGGTTTTCCCCTGTTGTCTTGGGAGTCGTGCCCATCATCACAGGAGGCAATACGTCAAGAGGCAAATGGTAGCCATCTTTAAGAGGGGGGAAAAAAACATTGTTTTTCAATGTTACCATGTGCCATGTGTAATTGGGACTCCTTGAAAAACAGAGTTCCCAATCGTACACACACAGAGAGAGAGCTGTATTTGTGGATGGCTCTCTACAAATATTCTAATAAATACATTTGGATGATGGAGAAGTCTGCAACTACAATGCCGCACATTCCATACGTGTTCACTGAAAGCATGAAGAACATTTGTTAGGAGCTGTTCTGTCACCAGGTGTAACTTTGCTACATCACAACTTCCATTTGTCTTAATGCATACTTCTTTTCTACAACTATTAAAAACACTCAGATTCTAAATTTACTATAATAAACTGTTTTTCCCAGAGTCCCTCCCCAGACAACTCCCTCCAGGGTTATTAAAAAGTAATTTGATGGATTGCCTGTACTGAGCAAATATACCTTCCAGGTAAAGGAAGTTTTTTATAAATTTGGGGATGAGCTAATAAAAATGTTTGTGGGCTAGTAATGTTTGTGAACTTGTTTGTATGACTGCCTTCAATGTTTTCCACCATGCTCTTGCTCTCTCTTTCTATTGAGACTGAATACAGTCAGGCAAGCTATCAGCTTTATGTTTTATCTCCTCCCCTCACTTGATACAGGGAACATGATTCTTATTACATAATCCAAGATCTCCTGGCATACCGTTTACTGGATATAATTTGATTTTACATTTGTAAATTATTATTGGGCCTGTTTCTTCATCTGTTTTCACAAGTTAATTTAACAAAATTAAGAAAAAAACTATGTGTAAATAAGGCCTAAGGCCTAGGGTTTATCCTGGGGTCATTCCTGTTCATGTAAATGACACACAGGATATCCCGGGAGCAGGCAGGGACAAACCCGAGACGATCCTGGGATAAACCTTAGGTCTAGTTAAGGCCTAAGAAACAATTCACAAAGTTCATTCAAGTTGCTAACCACTGAAAAATGATTTTAAAAAATAGTATATGCAAGGAGTTTCGTCAGAGAAGAAGCAAAAGAAAGTTATTACCTTCAATTTCTGATAAATACGTATGTGGTTTTTTTTGGGGGGGGGGTTGTATTAAAGCACCACTAAAACCAGAAATAAATGCTTTGCAGTTTTAGACTGGCTTGGAACCTGGATAAATAAGATAAATGGAAACCCTTCCGCTAATTTATCACAAGATGTATAGCTAAAATCTGTGACAAAGGACACCTGATTAGCTGCCTTAACTGAAGCATAAAGAGTTCCTGTTTCATTCAAATCACTTTGTGGTCTTTCTTCCTGTTTAACTGATATGTTGTCTCACTTACAGATAACCTGAATGCACTAGTAAGTCATGTTTGCTTTGTTAAGACTGCACAGTTCAGTAATATAAATTACATACAAATAATCTTTACGATTTTAAGAGAATACATTTGGCGCTACAAGCAAAAAATTAAGGCTTCTTCAAAGATTCCGCAATGCACTATCTGCTTACTTTTACAATCCCCCTATAAAACAATTAAAATTAGCTGAAATGTGTGGTAATGGTCTGTCTTAAAAGCCTTCATAAATAGAACCTTGGCAAATAATAAAGACAATAGTTTAGAATTTTGAAAACTTGCAGCACCAATTAAAGGATCTGAATATTGCAAATTTTTTGTCTGAAAATGCAAGCCAACTGTGACTGTGCAATTGCAAATGAATGTGTGGTATCGTGTTCCCTCTTCCCGCTACTGTTCTCCTCAGGTACATCTGGACTTCTGAACAAAATCTATGTGCATAAAGGGTGTTCCAAAAGACAAGAACCCCAAGAGGGAGCATATGGTCAGAACTTCAGGTTGATACAAATTGTTGTGAACAAGTGCCAGTAGATGAAATCCTTTTCTTCCATCCATCCATGCACTCAGTGAATATCTCCACATAGGACTGGTTTTAGAATTAATTCTTCTAGTACTTTTGAAAGGTGCAGCTGTAGATGGAGGAAAAACTACTGCTTAAGCATACTTCTCCACATTGCTTAGAAAGTTCATAGTAATGTAGGAAGTTACGACAGCTATTTGTCCATTTATCCCAGTACTGCCTACCCTAACTGGCAGTATCTTAGAATTCTTTTCCAGCACATGATCTTTTTAAAGTGGAGATCCCAGCAATTGAAACTGGGACCTTCTGCATACTACTAACCTATGGTTCTTTGTCACTGAGCTATGGTTCCTTCTTTATACGAGCTTACAGCCATTTTTGAGCAGGCCTAATGAGACCTGGCAAATGAAAAGCAACAAGTGACACTCAAATTCCACAGCAGACCTGGCTCAGCTGGACATCAAGATCTGCTGCTAAAAGCTGTGCTTTTCCAGAATTCTGAGTAATAGCAATTGTAACCTAACATGAACCTTTAGGGAGAGCTAAAATCCCAAAAAGAATACATCTGCAAGAACAGGACACTACTACATGATCTCTGAGATCCCTTCAAGCTCTAAGCCTGTAACACATGCTTCTGTACTCTGTACAGCACCATGTACTTTGATGGTGCTATATAAATAAATAATAATAATAATAATAATTCTGCAGAATTTTTCTTTTTTTAAAAAAATTGTATCCCGCCCTATATCATTAAGATCTCAGGGCGGCGTACAGATAAAAGCATACAGTATAAAACAATAAATATGCACAGTTAAAAACAAATTATAATTAGGTGGTACTACACACAATGTTCGACATGGAACTTCTGTAGAAAACGGCAGCCTGTGTTGAGTTCTTCCCACTTTGTAGCATTTCATTTTCCCCAATGTTGCCATACTTCTCTATATCACTGGGTCAAATCTAACTAAGTGATAAAAAGTTAGGGGAGATTTGACATTAGACTACCAATGTGGTCGGCAGGTCTATATTGCACATCACATCTATTCCCACCCTTATATTCAGAGAGTGGGGAGAAATGCCAACGCTACACACTTTATCTACAACTGACAGGGGCTGGTTTGGTTTGTGCAAGCTAAGCACTGCAAAGAAAACTAATTGTATGTTTATCAACACTCTCAGGGAAATGTGTTTCAGCAACATGATCCTTTCTTGTTCATACCTTTCCACAAATGTAGTTAAGTTCCCCACCCTGTCTGGCTTACTCACTGTGAAGCTCCATACTGCCTGCTGATACTCCAACAAGAGGCTTTAACACGCACACAAAAATTTAGAGATTGTGTTACAATGTAAGACTGGGAAATGCACTATTCCCACACCCACAGATAAATGTAAAACTAGGAAACTTATCTTTCAAGATCACATATAAACAAAAGAACTTTCCCATGTAATATTAATTTACACTAGGTTTTGCTATCAAATACAAGATATTCTACTTTCCGCCATTCAACATGATTTAAAGTAGTGTTGATGCTTTTAATGGTTATTCTTACAAAAATCACTGAAATTGGCAATTTCAAGGGTCAAAATATTGCAGCTAGAGGAACCAAATGAAGCCACATTTTAGACTTTACAGCCATTTATATTCCTTATATGAATTGTTGTAACTATATATAATGTATGTGTCCTTCAGGAGTAAAGTATATGGTTCATGTTGTTGGCTTCTCCCAAATGTTTAATTTTGAAACTACTATCTACATAATCAGCATTGTATTACAAACCCTCCAATTTATTCTTTATTCCACTACAATCAAGTGTTTCCTTAGTCCGGTCATTACTTTCTGTTCGCAATGAAAATTCAGTTTGGGAGCTTTTAAGCAATGAAGGTTGTGCAACACAGAGTTGTAATAACATTTTACTTGAAAAGGTAAGAACAATATGTTCCAGAATTTGACCACCACCACAGACACAAAAAAGCTGCAAGCTATTTGATCAAGAAAACTGACTAAATGTTAACTGTCACAGAATCCTCCCGGACTGATAAGACACTCTGTACTGAGCACTGACAATATCAAAGGACACTTTGCATAAACAGAACAGACCGTTCAGCTGGATTGTAAAAAAAGAAAAGAAAACCCCAGGTATTCAAGTAGGCCAAGTAAAATCTGTATTCCTTACTGAATATCAACATGTTTTCTAAAGCATAGCACACGGCAAATATATGCAACAATCCATTTAAGAAATGCAAAACCAGCAGCATGTGAAGCACTTCATGTGATGGGCTCATTCCAACTCTCCCAAAACATGCCTCGCTAGGGGTTTAAGCAAGAATTTCAGCTTATTAGCAACTCCAGACTTGTCCACCAGTTTGTCTTGCTTTCTTAAGCTTAAATGAGCTACCCTACTATATTACACAGTCTTCTGCCATATCATGCAATATGCTGGAGTCCTTGAGCACTGTTGTGAGGGAAAATCCTCTGCGACAGTACCTCACCACTGTGGAATGTCTTCAGCTCCTTAAGCAGTGAATGTACAACTCTCTCTCTCTCATTCACACACACACACAAATGCTCCTTCTAACAATTTGTAACCTACCTGTGTAACAGAAGATAAATGCATCCTCCAATACCACCAGTTCCAAAATTGCCTCACTGGGGCACTGGGGCAAAATGAGAAGGTCTTACTATTCCATAAAGCAGTTTTGCTGGAAATATTGCATGAGTCAGCTTATAGCTATTGAAACTCTAAAAAACGAAAGGCTTCACAGGAACTTGATTCACAACTTTCTCATTGCCTCCACCAAGCGCAGTCTTCGGCATTGCTAAGAGCCTTAAATGAAACATGACATCATTCAATTCAGGAACAGGACAATAGACACCACTGTGGGTAACTTTAAAATGCACACTTCACTGAGCAACCCTTTACAGACTATTCTTTAAGCAGAGAGTTGAGGGGGGGGGGAAGGGGGCATCAAGCAGTTCCACAACATTATGGTTGCTTTCCTTCAACCACTGATTCACTTTAGGCAACACTAAGAAAAATGCAGGGTGTGCTGGAGATAAACAAATCAATGTCCAAGAGAATAGAAAGGTACACTAACAGGCAAATTGGTATCTTTTAATGGGCCAACACCTGGAAAGAATTTTGGCACATTAAATATGTCTGACATTTTGCATAATAAATTTAACAGCAACTTTTGGGTTTTTATACTTCAACTGGTTTACAAAACAAATTAGTAAAATCAAAATGCTAAAACATTTTCTTTAAATGGATGTGTTCTTGATGAATGACTTCACTGAGAGCTTGCACACAAATATACCTGACACAGTATTGATCTTTTTCAAAACACCGAAGTGTGTACACAAGGCACCATACATGGTTAAACATTTGCGAAATAATGCTAACTACTAGGTACAACTGAACATACAACGAAGTATTACCACCAAGGGGACAGATGCAGCTGTTTGTGGAGGTATCAGGGCATTGATTTTTCTAATTCAGCTGTGTGTTTCTCTTGATATTTGTCTAGGCATTTTTAGAACTGAAGTCACATCAAGATGTGTATGTAAAACTAACTAGCCATATTCCAATTAGGCACAATTTCAGAAACAAAAATTTCTCCAGAAACACAATCTACTGGCTGTTGATAACACGGTGGATATGATTTGGTGCCAGTATTAAAACTCATGAGTAGACTGAGTGCCAACTTGGGTAGGTCAACAACAACATACCCTTTAGAGCTATGGCTGGGATCTAACTAATTTCACTACCATAAGACTCTGAGCTCAAGCCCTGGACCACTCTTCAGGAACAGAAGGTAATAAGGTGTTCTACATCTTGTGATAAGCAGATAGCATAGAGCCTCTGGATTGGCCAGGTGTGGTTATACAAACTAGGAGCCCTGCCTTCTGCCATCTACATTTCATGTTCCTGCAACTGAGTTTAAAGACCTTGAATGTAAGCACATATACCCAAAGTCTAGGTTCAGGTATAGCTGCCTACAGTCCCAGGCAGGCCCTGAACATTTTGGAGGGAAACAAGATACAGCCCAACAGTTTTAAGAAATGGGACACTGGTTACATATTTTAAGCAGTTTTAAGCAATGGGTCACTGATCCGAGGGAAACTCTGTGATTTGCCTCAGGGTCCAGGTGTGCTGATTCAGCACATCTAAACCTTGCAAGCAACTCTGCCACTATGCTGATACCTCAGTTTTGTTTAGTTTCTGTAATTCTTTATGATATTTTTAAAAAGTGAGTGTTGATTTGAAATGTTTAAAAATGTATGGGTTTGAATGCCTTTATGCAATATTTGCTTCCTAAATGTAAACCAATTATAAATGATTGAGGGAAGGTTGTGGTTTACATTTCATGACTTGCAAGTATTATGTTTCCTTCTTCAGTCATCTTAATAACCCATAAAGGAACTATAGTCAGCTCAAGATGTTCTATCTAGAGGACATTCTGACATCCTCCCCAAAGTGAAGGCTAATGTATTAATAACCCTCTGCAATGCAGTGCAGTGATTTTTTAACCTGTACATCACACTGCAGCTATTCCTAAGTAAAAAACAAAAAGGCCTTATCTTCTGTTGATGCATCAGAACACACATTTTGTACATGTACAAAAATAACAACTACCCCTTGATTCAAATTTACAGCAAATGGCTTTTTCCCCGATTTTCAGTTTGAAAGGCTAATAGAATGCTTGAGAGCTGGAAAACTATATTTTTCATTGATAATAGCCAAAAGATACCAATTATGATTGGCAATTATTCTACTATATTCCAGAATACTATGCAGGAAATACATTGGGCAGGAATCATCTGTGTCATTCTGCTGAAGTAAGTATTCCATTAGAACTGGGAGGGAATTTATCCCCACTCCCTCTTCAGCCCCTGTGCACCCTCAAAATATGCTTGGGAGGGTAGTGAAACCCTCCAGCCCAGATTTTCTTGCAGCATGGGGGCTGCAGGAGAGAAGGGGAAGCCCCATTCTGCTAGAGGATGTTTGCTAGTGCAACATTGGATTTAACTCACTGTTACCAGAATTACAGACTGTTAACTTCACTGCTAATTCTATTACTGAAGTGCTTTCCACAGAGAAGAGGACAACTATCCTCACTTATTTGCTACCTAGCACCATATATTCTTTATTACGGTCATAGCATAAAAACGCTGGAAAGGTTCCTTACTCAACATTTTATTTTTACTCTGGGACCAGATTCTCTCCATCTGGCTCTGTTCAGTAAGACAGATATTTAACCCCTTTGCAACTTGCAGCAAGAAAAGAAGGGCTTTTTCCAGACATTCTGCAAGAAGCTTCCTCATTTCTTGCCAAAAAGCTTACATTTCCTCCATTTATTATCCTGCCATTCTTTGAAGTTTGCACAGCTACCACCTTCCACTTCTGAAGTAGAAAGTTGCTTTGTAGTTTTACGTTTTAAAATTTATACTGAAGACCTCTGTACCAAATGAACAGTGCATGGGCCAACCACACAGGCTTTCCAACCTCCCCATTCTAACTAACTGCGTAAGAGACAAATGGCTTAGCACTAATATAAGATGATAAAATGCTGCCCATTTCATGAACATATTGGCTTCAGTCACCAATGTGGTCACCACAGGGACCATACATTTTTACAGCTGCTGCCTACCCCTAAATGCCCGGGACAGCCCTTTTCCTCCTACAAGTTCTCCACGCAACATAGAGACATCAAAGGGCAAGTTTTGGGCTAGGTGAGGCAAACATAATTGGAAGCAACAAAATCGATCATCATTGCTTCTAAGTAGTAATGTTGTTGAAGGTCAAAAGAGAAATTTGTCCAGCTTGTAATATTTGGATGTATTACAAATTGAGCACCATTGCCCAGCTCAACATGTAAAAATAAGATGCCACACATGGGCAGTCTGCATTCAGATTAATCATGGTGCTTTGTAGGAGCATGTGCAAAAGTGAGGGAGAACTTTTAATTCAACAACTAAAAATCTTTCCCCAACATTGCAGTTCTCAAGGAAAGTGCAAGGCTTCCCACAGGTGGCTTGTTGGCCACTGTGTGAACAGAGTGTTAGACTAAATGGATCCCTGGTCTGATATAGCATGACTCTTCTAACGTTCCCACTGAGGGTGTCACCCCACAAGGATAAAATCCCATATCCTTACCAGGACTTCAGTTTCCAGATTTTTTGCAGAATTAAGATCAATTCCTTTACACTGGCTGACATGCACTGTTTTATTTCTTAGCAAGTTCTATATGTTTCATTTTACAGCCAATAGATAGTGCTGCTATTACAGGGCCATTACAGAAGTTCACCCAGAAAGTAAAGCATTTCATTAATGCTTCCTAGAGAAAGCATTAATTGGACTTTCTTTGTGCTTTACAATGGTGGGGCCCTGGAGGTTGATGACGTCATGTAAAGAACTTCAAATTTCCTGAGTAATAATCTTGATTACACAATATAAGCCCCACGTGGAGAAGCCCTGATTCTGAACAGAACTGGGAAAAATCACCTATCACTACAAGTATTACTATATCCATCACTTGTTTCACAAATCTCCAGAGGAAACAAACTAACCCCTTCCCTAAATCATCTTTGCATATTCTGGATGAATGATGGGGAGGGAAGAAGAATTTATGGCAACCACAAGTACTGTCTGGCTATGTGGACTCCTTTGGTTTCATTTGCTCTTAAGCCAAGAACTGGGCTTCAGGCTTGAAGCCTTTGTCATCTGCCTAATTAATTCTCATATAGCTTTTCAACCCACTGGCACTCAGGCCAACTCCATTCTCAAAGTCTTCCCCTCCAGAAATTTCCCCCTGAAAGTTAGGGACATGTTATTATCAGTATGTTGTTATTAATGTGTGTGTACATGCAGAGATAATTCTCATCAGGTAGGCCATGCTTAGATGAAGGACATGAACATGGAAAGGAGGAAACCTTGGAAGAAAGTATATAATCATAAACATTCTGGCCATCTTGTCTGGAGAAAGCTTTTTTGCTAAGCCTTAAGTTATTTTTTCCTTGCTCAATTTAGCCACTCTCTGCTATGAAATATTATTTATTTGTTTATTTATTACATTTTTATACCGCCCAATAGCCGAAGCTCTCTGGGCGGTTCACAAAAGTTAAAACCATAATAAAACAACCAACATGTTAAAAGCACAATTACAAAATACAGTATAAAAAGCACAACCAGGATAAAACCACGCAACAAAATTGATATAAGATTAAAATACAGAGTTAGAACAGTAAAATTTAAATTTAAGTTAAAATTAAGTGTTAAAATACTGAGAAAATAAAAAGGTCTTTAGCTGGCGACGAAAGCAGTACAGTGTAGGCGCAAGGCGAACCTCTCTGAGGAGCTCATTCCACAACCGGGGTGCCACAGCGGAGAAAGCCCTCCTTCTAGTAGCCACCTGCCTCACTTCCTTTGGCAGGGGCTCACAAAGAAGGGCCCCTGTAGATGATCTTAAGGTCCGGGCACGTACATATGGGAGGAGGCGTTCCTTCAAATAACCTGACCCCAAACCGTTTAGGGCTTTAAATGTCAATACCAGCACTTTGAATCAGGCCCGGACCTGGACTGGCAGCCAATGAAGTTGTAAAAAGACTGGCATAATGTGATCTTGCCGGCCAGTCCCTGTTAGTAAACGGGCTGCCCTGTTTTGTACCAGCTGAAGCTTCCAGACCGTTTTCAAAGGCAGCCCCACGTATAACGCATTGCAGTAATCCAAAGGAGAGGTTATCAGAGCATGGATAACTGTAGCTAAGCTATCTCTGTCCAGATAAGGGCGTAGTTGGTATATCAACCTAAGCTGATAAAAAGTGCTCCTTGACACTGAGTTCACCTGTGCCTCAAGTGACAATTCTGGATCCAAGAGCACCCCCAAACTACGGACCCAATCCTTTAGGGAGAGTGCAACCCTGTCCAGGACAAGGCAAACATCACCTCGCTGGACAGATGAACCACCTGATGACAGTACCTCCGTCTTGTCTGGATTGAGTCTCAGTTTGTTAGCCCTCATCCAGTCCATTACCGTGCCCAGGCACTGGTTCAGAACAGTCACTGCCTCACTTGGGTTTGATGAAAAGGAAAGGTAGAGCTGGGTATCATCCGCATATTGATGACACCTCAGTCCACATTTCCGGATAACCTCCCCCAGCGGCTTCATGTATATGTTAAACAGCATAGGGGATAAGATAGAGCCCTGTGGAACCCCATGGCTTAGGAGCCATGGCACAGAGCAATAATCCCCCAGCACCATCTTCTGGAATTGGCCATCCAAGTAGGAGCGGAACCACTGCAATGCAGAACCTCCCACTCCCAACTCAGACAACCTATCCAGAAGGATACCATGGTTGATGGTATCGAAGGCCGCTGAGAGGTCCAGGAGAACAAACAGGGTCACACTCCCCCTGTCTCTCTCCCAGCAGAGGTCATCCCACAGGGCGACCAAGGCAGTTTCTGTTCCGAAACCAGGCCTGAAACCCAACTGAAATGGATCTAGATAATATGCCGATATCATCAATTACATAGGCAGAGGATATGCTCAGAAAACTTGATTTCCCCAGGTCATTCGGGAAAATGTAACATCTATTTATTCTTAACAGGTGGCGAGGAGTACTATGGAGTACATACTTTACAAAGACTTCAAATGTCCTGACTGACTTAGTAATTTTGGACTTTTACTTTTAAGTTCAAAGTCTTGGGAAAATATTGACCACAGATAGATTGCCAGTGAATTAAATACTTAAATGTTTCTCAGCATCTATTTTCTTCCATCAACAAAAGTATTGCCACAATAGTCATAAAGAAATAGGTCATTAATTCATAAACAACCCTTTTGAAATGCAAAATTGGATTTTGAGAGACAGAATTATCTTGAGTGATCACTCCTTTATTGCATTGGTAGCCCAGTTTTGAGTTAGAAACCTTGACATTTCATGGTGCTTGGTAAATTAATTAACTTCTGCAACAAAGTTAATTTAAAAATAGAAGCAATATCTTTACAATGAAATAATGTTTCATTTGAACTACTCTCTCCAATGGTGAGTTGTGGTTTGTAACAATCATTTTTGACAAAGAAAAACCATTGTACTTTGCAAACAAATCACTAACTACGGCTAATGACTGGAAGCAAGCTGCAGGATCATTCTTTTCCATCCTTTGACCCCCACATTATCAACTGTGGTTCATGCAATGCCCAACCATCGTTGGGCATCTACAAATATTCTTAAATCTCAGTTTGGAAATGAACTAGTTTCACAGGTGAACACAGATAAGACAATGTGGCAGCTTTTTCCTTCTATTCACAATTGTACTAATTCATCTAAATTATTACTGCAGTCTTCAGAGCTTTTACTTCGCACACAATCCAAGGCTGACTGGAGCCTGCTGGTAGTTGTAGGCCTTCTTTTCTGTCTAACTGTGCATAAGATTGCACCTTCATATATTTTTACCATAGAACTTCCTAAAAAGCAAATCTAAGATCACAACTGTTGCCAATATAATTTACTGCAGGGGCAGGAGAAGGATATTTTTCCTGTTAAATCATGGACATTAGAATCACTCAAGATCTTCTCCCATATTGTCCAGTGTACGCACCCACTTATCTAGAATATAGCAGAGCTTAATTGAAAAACAGAACCAGATCAAACTTATGTCAATGCTAACACAAGTTTCAATCAACAAAAAAAGTATCTCCACTTCTGACATTACTTTCTCATGTTATCATTCCAAAATAAACCTCCTGAGGCATCAAAAAAACTGCTGGTTTAATGTAGGATGGCCCAGCTGTAAATTAGATGTTAAAATAGGAGAGAACCCTCTGCTGTTTTTGCTGCACAAATCCATGTCCAGTTAAAGGAAAATTCCTGATATGTTTTTCATAATCCAAGTAAGGAAAAACTAACCCTGTAAGCATCTTCTTTATACATCTTTCCACAAAATCTGAAGACATCAGGGAAACGGGACGGTAAACACTCAAAAACCAAGGAACACCTATAAAATCTAAAGTAAATAAAATTGCCCAGTGCAAGGAGTGACCAGGGACTTACCACCAAAGACAACACATACAGCTTTTGCATAAAAGTTGGTTATGTGTAACTAATTTTTGGGGAAATAAATAGCAATTTTTAAACTTGGTTTTCCTATGCTTTTATGAACACATTTCAAATGGCACAGTGCCTCCTTGCATTCCGGCGCACTCCTTCCCTACCCCATGGGTGGCTACAAGAAAGCCTTTGACACAAACGTTTCTAACACAAATGAATAGCGGCAAAAACATCAGGCCACACAGAAAGGTCAAGCTGCTCTCATTACTTGTGCACAGCAGGGCCGCAGCACGATAACCATCAGAATTTTTCCAGCAGATTCAAAACCCACACACTTTTTTGTTTTTGATTGTTCATTATACACATACATACACACACACACACACACACACACACACACACTTGAAAGGTATGTAAACATTAGGAATTTATCCCCTATTATCATGAAGCACAGGGTGCTTCTTCTTTTTTCCTTTTTTGTTCTGTTTTGTTACATAACTTAGCTGCTATTATTATTATTATTATTATTATTATTATTATTATTATCAATATTTATATACTGCTCAATTATCTAACACAGATTCCAGAGTGGTGAACAAAAGTATGAACAGTAAAAGAATGAAGATTTTAAAAGCAAATTAAAATTATTCAATTTAAAAACAAAGGAACCAGAAAAACAGTGGCTAGTCAGTTGAGGAAGGCTTCTCGAAACAGAGTTGTTTTCAGGAGCTGCTGGAAGCAGCCTACTGTTGGCGCCTGCCTGACCTCCAGGGCCAGAGAGTTTCACAGAAAAGGGACCACTGTACTAAAGGCGCTTCTCTTGGTGGATTCCAGTTGGTCCACAGGTCCGCATGGAACTACCAGGAGCAAGCCCTATGACGACCTCAGTGATCGGGCAGGTTGGTAATGGAGAATGCGCTCTCTCAGGTATCCTGGTCCCAAGTTGTTTAGGACTTTGTACACTAGTACCAAAACCTTACACTTATCCTGTCAATAGTAAGCCAGTTTTCCTTGAAACTGGCCTCTGTCATAAAACCAGAGAAACAATCCATTTGAGATTTATCTCTAAGTAAGGAAAAAGTAACTATTTAAGAATGAGTCACTAATATATAAAATAAGGCACGAAGACGCAATTCTGCCTTGTAGTCATATTCTAAGAAGCCATTCCCTCTAATCCCAAACAAATTGGGCATATCACTGTGTGGAGCGGCTAGTAATGGCACAGAAATATTTCTTGTGACAAGTAAGTAAGAAAGGGAAGTTGTGGTGCTACATGCTGTGAGCATGGCAGACCAAGTCATCATGCAAGGCCATTTTCAACAGTCTCCACATGAAGTCAGCACTGTGTAGTCTATCTCATATGCTTTCAATTGCTACTCAGCCTTACAACATGCAATACGACACCACAAATATTTCTGCTTTTTAAAGTATGTGATCTAAATTAATGTAAAAATACAGTGGTTTAGCCTGGGTCCCAGTATCTTAACTTTCCTTATAGGTCAAGTAGTGGGGACAGGGACTCTGTCCCTTGTAGGAGCATAAGAATTCCTTATATTTTCTGAAGATGTCAGGAATTGTTCAGTATCCATAATTTAAGCCTTAAAAAGAAAGACTGCAGGATGTCCAAAGGAAATAGCTGAATGCATCATTATCAGGATATATTGATAGAATAGGGTTCCTCCTGGATTGAAGGCCATAGGTCTGGGGCTAATAGCACAATGTTACATTAGACCACTAGGATCAACAGTGCAAAATGGTCAGTAAAATTAATAGAGAAAATAGGAATTGCAGTCACATAAATAGTAAAAAACAAACAAAAAACCCACCAATCTAGATGAAGGCACTGAGGTAACTGAGCAGATGTGAGGGGAATAATGCCACAGTAAATCAGTTAGCTGGGGAACATTGCAATAATCATACTTGTGAAAATAGCCTGTGTGTAGTAGTAATTTGGCTTGTCACAACATGCTGGGCATCCTATCATTTTGACCTGGGCAATTTTTACAGTAGATTCACTTTTCTTCCAGTAGTAGTGATGCTAATTTTCGTTATATCATTTAAAATCCAAATTTAAAGCCTCTCTCTCTCTCTCTCTCTCTGACAGCTCTATTATGTATGAGCTCTAAGTATGTCTGTGTGAACTTTTCATTGCTGAAAAATGTGGCACATTCACTACATTCGTTTAATGAATCCACAAAGCATAGTCAATAACTGGGAGGCCCCTATATAGGTATTTTCTCAGTGACTATACCCATGCATAACAGCTATGCCCAATGGAAAAACACTGTTTTCCTAGAAATCTCAACTACACATGTTAAATAGCTGTTTTACACACATACACACACACTTAAAAGAAGAATGTCACAGCTTGATCTGTTCCAATTTGTCTATGCAAATTTTATGTCGTAAAATTCCATCGTTGCAACCAGATGAATACAATGTATCTGGGCCAGAATCCAAAGAGCTATTGAAGATGTATCCATGGTATATTTGCCGAGTGTTACTTTTTTCTTTCTTTAAGCAGAATGCCTCCCCACCCATCCTGTGCCATACAACAAACTGCTCTTTAAAGTACCCTGAGTTTCAAAAGCAGTTTCCACACTACTCTGAAGCCCAGCAGACTGCTTATACAGTCCTTTGAATCTTAGGGCCTTGCTAGACCTACCTGATAATCCGGTGTGGAGTAGGGGCGATGCCGCACTGCAGCTAGAGTGGGCCGTCGTCCCTAACGAGATGTAACACGTGACGGGGTAAGGGAAAGCCCTGTTGTGTCAGCCATTTTTTAAAAAATTAAAGAGCCATGTGCTCAGGAGCACACCAACGAGCAGGTAAGGCTTTTTTAAAAAATAAATAAATAAAGGGTTCCCGCTCCCCCCTGCCCCCTATTTTCCCCCAATGTCTGATGCCCCCCGCTCTCCCCCGCTCGCCCGCTCGATTGCCCGTCCGCTCACCCCCCACTCGCCCCCTCGCTCGCTCATCCGCCCCGCTGCTCGCCATGTCTGCCCCCGCTCAATTCGCTCCCGTCCCCCTGCACTCGCCCCCACGCTCGCTCTTCCACCCCCTGCTCGCCATGTCCGATGCCCCCTCCGCCCCCCTGGCCGCGATCTCCCCACCCTGGCCCTGTTGTTCTTCCCCCCCCCATCCCCGATCTGCTTGCCCTGGCCCCGTTCTTCTTCCCCCCATCCGCCATGTCTGATGCCCCCCCTGCCCGCTCGCCCACCTGCTCGCCATGCCCGCCTGATCACCCACCCATCCGATGACCCGCTCGCCATGTCCGATGCCCCCTTCGTCCCCCCGCCTGTGATCTCCCCACCCTGACTCCGCTTTCCCCCCATCTCTCCCGCCGGGTCCGCTCTTTCCCCACCAGCCACCATCTCCCCCCCATGATTTTACCACCACCCCCAGGGCCCGATGGGTGCTGTGCCCAGTGAATGGCTTCTCCCGGCTACTTGCAAGTAAGCGAGCAGCCAGGAAAAGCCGCAGAACCAGCTACACCTTCTACTGGGCTGTGGAAAAACCGGGCCAAAAGTGGATCCAGTTATCCCGGGTCAAGGGAGGGTTTAGCCCGGCCTGACCCCGGGATCCCCTGTGCGTCATCTGCACGCACAGCAGGGAGACCGGGCCTTGCACTGGGCTAAACCCTCATCTAGCAACGGCCTCAGACATTAAAAAGGCAGAGTTGGGTTTTTTTTGTTCTGATACTTATGAAGATACATTCACATACACACACACACAGTTACCAGAAAGCACATGTGTACTAAGCATGTAATCATTCAGCACACCTTTATTTTGCCTTTTTCCAGCAGCACTCCACAAAGAATCAAGCTACAGTCCAGTTTATATATTATATAAAAACCCAAACAAACAGTTTGCCTCTTTGGCAGTGAAATCAGAAAGCCAAGCCTCAACACTATATGCAATGTAACTACAAAACAAGTGATCAACTTTAATAAAGATCTGTAGCTATACTTTTAATTAATTTATTTACATTTTAATATATTAGTTGCTTTATAAAATACAATTCTCCAAGTGATGCACAAATTCAAGTATAAAACAAAATAAAAAACAAGTAAAGTTCAGCATAAAAGGATAAAACAAATGCCAACATCAAAAATAAAGATAAAAATTACCCAATACCTATAATCAATAACAACTGATAATAAAATAACATGTTGTTAAAAAGCCCTGTGAGAATAAAAACGTCATAGCCAGGCACCAAAAAGTCAGTAGTGTATGCCAGGGTTAAGCTCTCTCAGGACAGTTTTCCACAAGTGAAAGGCCACTGCCAAAAAAGTCCTCTTCCTTGTAGCCACTCTCTGGACTTCAAATTGAGGGGACACTTGGAGAAGGTTCTCAACAGATGATGCTAGGGCACAAGTAACAACAACCAACAAGAAAGAAAGAAAGAAAGAAAGAAAGATGTTTGGAATGTAACACCTGAACTCCTCTAGTAACCATGGGTCTAGTGGAGAAGTGTTTTGTCTGAAAGCAAAAAATCCATCCTGTTATGTTTGCAATGACTGTGGAAAGTTCTAGACAAAAGGGTTACAGATCAATCCATAATGCCAGAGCCTTTGGCTTCGGTCAGAATTTATTAGCAGCACAAACTGTCACGGAATGCTGCTCCATCTGCTTCTTGTTAACTTCATTCATGAAGACTGCCTTCTTAAAAAAATGATAATTTCTGAGTAAATCTTTCCATCTATATAGCCCAAATAAAATTCAAATGTCCCTTCAATCTTATTGGCAAAGGACACTAACCTTAATGGGACACTGAAAACATAAGTAGTCTTGTAATAGCAAACTCATGTTTTGAGAAAGGTCTCTTATAGATCACCAGCTCTCTCTTTATTATTATAGGTCTAAGCCTTGCCAATGCAAATGCTTTCCTACAGCCTTAAATGGAGAAAATTGTAAACATCTGCATTTACATTTCCAAAGGTTTACAACTGTAGTATATGTGGTTTTTCGAGCTCATTTTAAAGGGTGCACATTCTGCCAAACTCCAATAATGTGGACAAAACATAGCAAAAATAATCAATGGGAAATTCTTTTTACTGTAGACATTTTGCCCTCAAGATGGTGGTGTCAAATAGAGGGGCTGTTAACACAACACATTAATCCATTGTCAGTGGTTGAGTGTGGGTTGTTTTGAACTGTGTTTTTGTTGTTGTTGTTGTTGTTGTTCAACTGCGGCTTAGAGAATGTCTGAACGCAGCCAAGCTGTCTTATTAACCATGCAGTGTGGCTTATTTTCTTGAACAAGCCAACTTGAAAACTCATGGTCTATTGTTCAGAGCGGTTAACAAACTACACTGCATGGTTAACAAGCCACCCTAGCTGCAGTCAGACATGATAACCCACCAGCTGAGTTCGGATAACACGCTAATCAACGGTTAAGAAGTGCCATGCTGGATCAGACCAAGGGTCCATCTAGTCCAGCACACTATTCACGCAGTGGCCAACCAGCCATTGGCCAGGGATGAACAAGCAAGACATGATGCAACAGCACTTTCCCACCCATGTTCCCCAGCAACTGGTGCACACAGGCTTACTGCCTCAGATACTGGAAGTAGCACATAACCATCAGGGTTAGTAACCATTGATAGCCTTCACCTCCAGGAATTTATCCACCCCCCTTTTAGAGCCATCCAAACTGGTGGCCATCACTACATCTTGTGTTAGTGAGTTCCATATTTTAACTATGCTCTGTGTGAAGAAGTCCTTCCTTTTATTTGCCCTGGATCTCCCACCAATCAGCTTCATGGGATGACCCCGTGTTCCAGTATTTTGAGAGAGGGAGAAAAATGTCTCCCTATCAACATTCTCCACACCATGCATAATTTTGTATACCTCTTAGCCTCCTTTTTTTCAAGCTAAACAATCCTAGTTGTTGTAACCTTCCCTCATAGGGGAGATGCTCCAGCCCCTTAATCATTTTATTTGCCCTTTTCTGCACTTTTTCTAACTCTATAATATCCTTTTTTAGGTGTGGTGACCAGAACTGTACACAGTATTCTAAGTGTGATGGCACCATAGATTTGTATAAAGGCAGTATGATACTAGCAGTTTTATTCTCAACTCCTTTTCTTATAATGCCTAACATGGAGTTTGCCTTCTTTACAGCAGCCGCACACTGGGTGGACATTTTCATCGAGCTGTCCACCACAATCCCAAGATCTCTTTCTTGTTCGCTCACCGCCAGCTCAGATCCCATTAAGTTATGCTTGAAGTTGGAGGTTTTTGCCCCAACGTGCATCACCTTACACTTGCTTCCATTGAACCGCATCTGCCATTTGGATGCCCTCTCTCCCAGCTTGGAGAGATCCTTTTGGAGCTCTTCACAATCCCTTTGTGTTTTTACCACCTTAAATCATTTGGTGTCATCTGCAAACTTGGCCACTTCACTGTTCATTCCTAATTCATGTATGAACAAGTTGAAAAGAATTGGTCCCAATACTGATCTCTGTGGGACCCCACTATTTACTTCCCTCTATAGGGAGAATTGACCATTTATTCCTACTCTATGCTTTCTGTTCTTTAACCAGTTACTGATCCATAAGAGGACCTCTCCTCTTATTCCATGACTACTAAGTTTATTCAGGAGTCTTTGGTGGGGGACTTTATCAAAAGCCTTTTGGAAGTTCAAGTAAACAATGTCCACCGGATCACCCCTGTCTTCATGTTTGTTGATGCTCTCAAAGAATCCTGAGACAGGACTTACCTTTGAGGAAGCTATGTTGATTGTTCTTCAGCAGGACCTGCCCTTCTATATGCTTACTAATTTTGTCTTTAATAATGCTTTCAACCAATTTACCTGGGACAGATGTCAAGCTAACCAGCCTGTAATTTCCTGAATCCCCCCAGATCCCTTTTTGAAAATTGGTGTTACATTGGCCATCTTCCTGTCCTCTGGTACAGAGGTTGAGCTTAAGGACAAATTTCATATTTTTGTGAGGAGGTTAACAATTTCATATTTGAGTTCTTTGAGAACTCTAGGATGGATATCATCTGGATTTGGTGATTTATTTGCTTTCACTTTGTCAATAAGGTTGAGAACTTCATCTTTTGTCACCACTATTTGCCATTCTGTTCCTATTACCCCACCCCCCAGTTGATTAGCATGTCATCCAAACTCAGCCACCTTGTAGAAAACATGCTGAATTCAGATAACACACTAATATATGGTTCAACAAACAACCCACAGTTCAAAACAACCTACACTCATTCATTGAGTGTGGATTAGCATGTTGTGTGAACAGCTTCAGACTGAAAAGGGCCCAGATCTGCCTGACTACACATAAGAAGGCCCACACACTCTTGCATTGTAGAAGGAAGGGGTGGGGTAGCAGGCTAGTCACTGGGACACTGTTAGGGGGCTGCACACTGGACATCAGCTGCGCTTTGTGGCTGTTCGCAGAGTTTCTCAGCTGGAGGTAGAGGAAGATGGAATAGGGAGGAAGTAAGAAAAACATGTTGATATTTATTTATTTCACAGAATTTCTGGAATTTTTGAATTTATTTCAGAGAATTTGAAAAAGAAAATCATGATAAAATACCCCAGATGTTGCATAAGGGAAATTAGTATTTTGAGGTAAATTAATTGACAGTGGATGGGATTTGAAGGTTCTGGAGTAAGTTGACTGAAGTGGAATTAATTAGGTGTTTGAGGACCTCAGACCTCACCTCTGCCTTGTTTTCAGTTTGTGACCTTGGGAAAGTCACTTGTCTTATATCCTCACTAGCTTGCCTTCTATAAAATGGATATTGCAGCAGCAACTATGGGATCAAAAAAGTGATTTGATGCTCAGCTCCCATCTCTGCCTTGTAAGTATGTAGTCCTGGTCTTGGATAGAACAGCCCCAAAGTAAAACACAGTGATGTCATCCTTAAAATATTCCACATTGTTTTCAATTAAAAAGGACTGATCATTATGAGATCACTACATAAGAAAAGAAAGTTTGCATCAATCTCCAAAGAGATGCTGTTCCTTTGGAAGGAACTTTCAAGATGTTGAAGACTGAAATACTAATTTCTGAGTAGTTATCAGGCTTCCCTTCTAAACTTTGGCAGCAAAACCTTTTTATAGACATTAATATATTTTCTCTTATACTCAACCTACAGAAATAAAGTAATAATTAAAAGCTGCAGTATTCTCTAACTTATTTTATTCTATGAACAATACAACATGATTTTTCTCACCCCAATCCATGCATGCATCCTTGGAATTAAGCCCACTGAGCTAAGTGGGTCTTACTCTCAAGAAAGTACACATAGGATCAAAGTCTTTACAAGATAATGAGAAGTTAGACCACGAAAAGGCATTAAAAGTTAAAGCTCACAAAATAGAATTACATTTCATTTTTGAGCAAAATTCTTTCAACTTGCTTAAGGAAAAATATATGGCACAATATTATAAGAATGATACATATATAAAGATGTATAAAAGGGGGGAATAAACTGAAGAAATAAACAAGAATCAAGGGAAGTACAAGAAAAGAACTGCTTACCCTGCAGATGCTTCCTCTGCAACAAACAAGCTCATTTTTCACAGGACTGGATGAATAAAGCCTACCCACCACACTCCATTAAATCAATTGTTCGTTCTACAAATGGTAATTGGCTTAAAGCTGCTCTTGGGCATTGTACAGAGAGAGATGCGGCGGCTGCCTAGAAATTTATCTGCAAAGTGAGGTAAAAACATTCAAATACCAACGAGTGCACCCACGGGATTGCTAATGCATTCCCCCAAAGAGCCCACATATCGTAAATGGCTATTCACTCAAAGGTGTTCAACATAAGATTAACAAGTGGCTAAGAGCCACCCTCCGGTTGGGATTTTAAAGCTGCAGTTTTTGATACCACTGTTGGCAAGCGGCCATCACTGCAGGCCTCAAAAGTAGTGGAAAGCTTAAAAGAGAAATAAAGCCTGTCGGGAAAATTCTTTTTAAGCCTGCAGCTCTGCAGCACTCTTCATTCTTTTCAGTGGTGAAGGATAAGAACACTCATTCCGTTGCCAGCTTCTCAGTTCAAACTCTAAATAGGTGAGGACAATGTCTCCTCGGAAACATTTAGCCCTGCTATCAAATACAATAAATAGTACTACACGGACATATGCATGCATATATAATATACACACACACACACACACACGCATTCTGTTTAGCCAGATGTGACTACAGTAAAAATAAAAACAAAAGCTAAAATACCTGGCCAACTCACAGCCCTGAAACTACACTTTTGCCAGTAGCAACACAGATAAAATGAGGGGAAAGAGAAGTAAGATGAAGCTGACAAAATTAGTTTTCTTCAGGCATTTGAAAGGAGAAGGGGGAACTAGTTTAACAGAGAAGAGGAAGTAATAAAGCTTCTGATATACTGAGAAACCCTACAGAAATCATTAAAGCTTCAAATAATGAATATTAATTTGTTCCACTGAGAATAGGGACCTTCCAAGGTCAGTAATTCTAGCATATGGCAAAATAGAGATTTGGGGGAAAGGAACTGTTTCAAATAGATTGATACATTCATATATTTGTCCTTGATCACTATTACTCTGAAGCGGTAGTGGTGGTGTTTTTAAATCAGAGTTTACCATAGCTAATAAACCCAGGAAAGGATCTGACACCAACTTTCTTATATAATCCCATTGTACTTGTATTGGCTTTCATCTTATATAAACTTGGCCCAAGAGTTTGCCCCAAGAGTTCCCTGCAGTTCTGCACTCATTTTAAATGTGTTTTTTAAATGTGGTTTAAATGTATGTGCATATTGTGTGTTTTTGTGGTTTTTAATTTTTGTATATTGTTTTTAAGTGTCTTAATATTATGTAAACCGCCCAGAGCACTTCGGCTATGGGGCAGTATAAAAATGCAAATCAGCAGCAGCAGCAGCAGCAGCAGCACAGGGGCTGCTTTCTGAAGGTCAATCAACCATGAAAATTACCCTCTCCATGGCTCCAAGCTATAGAGAAAAATCTGGGACTCCTTTCACCAATAGAAGAGATAAGATTCATCAAGGTAAGGAAAAATCTCTGCCTTGTTGGCAAAAGCACAGCAGCAGTGCAGTAAATCAACACAGATCACAGATAATAATGAAGTTCTTTATTGCATTAGTTCAGGGGCATCTCTACGTTAAGGGAAAAAACCCACACTCTGACCAGGCTTTCGTTTTCTTGGGTCTTTCCATGTTCACTACAGGCTTCTTTAGACAGCGAGCACATTATTTGTAATTGAAAAGTTCCCCTCTTAGCAATGCTAGATAAAGTTCAATGAAACAGTGCCATCTAGTGGTTGTATTATAACACAACACTGACTTTACACAAGCCCACATCTAGCAACTGTGATCAATAGGGGGTATCATCCTCTTTCAGCCTGCAAAAACTTGGGAAGCTAGGCAAAGTTGAGCTCCCAGACCTCAAGCTTCCCACAACTGGACTGGGTTCTAAAGCATCCTGTTCTAATTCAGAATCAGACTCTGGCTTTAAAACTGTAAGGCCCACAGTATACAACCTTTTCTACTTCAAGGACCATACACACACACACACACACACACACACACACACACACACGGGGAGGCTTTACCCTTGCCCCCATTGCAGTTATCCTGCAGCAGCTCTTCCTGGCAACCCTGACTGTTGTGGCATGGAAAAAGTGATGCCTGTTGGTTCTGGGTTGCCAGGTAGAGGAGAAGTCTCCAGCTACCTCTTCACCCTGTAACTTCAGCGGGCAACATTGCTTCCACTAATGTCAGCACAGAAGCAGCAATACAAGTTACTTCTAGGTCATTGTGGAGAGGAGGAAGTCTCTGCCTTCTTCTGACAGGTATCAGTGCTTCAACAACATTAATAGCGACATGGAAGCACTAATACTGGATGCTGTGGAATCATGGGTGTAAGGCTTTATTCTCCTTCCCTTCCCTGTGACCTTGATTGGCATCTCCATCTCTGCATTGCCATTAGCAGCCCAGAAACAGAAATGCTGATCAGCAGCAGCAGGGAAGTATTATCTCTTTGCCACCGCCGCCACCACAAAAGATTCAAGATGTGTACTCATTCAACTTTTGCTATTTGAACTCTAGTCACTTGCCCAGCCACCAGTTGGAAGTTGTTCTGAAGCTGTTAACTATATTTCACAATTCAAACAATATGGAAAATTATGGTTAATTCAAGTCATCCTGGTTTAATTGTGCTATGCATGTTTACTTGGGAAAAAGTCCCACAAGATTTCAATAGTCTTACTCTTTGGTAAGCATTTTAAGATTGCAGCCTCTGGTAAGCCAAGACAGTGCATGCTGATCCCATTAAAAAAAGCAAGATCAGGCTATATCTTGAAGGAATTTTCAGTGCCTCAACTTAGGATGTGTCATCTGCAGCAACTGTACTCACTGAAGTTTTGTAATTAACCACCATTAATAACTTTATCTAAATAAATTTAAACAGAAACTTTTTCATCTAAACTAAGTGTACTCTTAGAATACTATGTTGCTGAAGACAGCTGCTTACACTGTAAGTACAGGTCATACTTGTCTCAGAGTTCATAGTTATTTGCACCAACCAGAAAATCAGTAAGACTACTGCTAAATTATCTACTTCTCAAGACATATACTATTATTCCTACCACTGCCACCAATAATCAGCTATGTGGAGAAATCAGCAAATGGTTTAACGGAAAGTACTCCATCTCAACTTTGGTTGGTGAATTGAGCTGAAATTAAGGTGGTATAAATTACTTTTTTCAGGGGAACTAGGTTCTCCTCCAAAAACCAGGTTCACAAACGGAGTTTTAACCTACGTGAGCAATAGTCACACAGCACTGAACCTGGGAATAGAGAGCTGGGGTGCATATTTACTTAATTTATTTATTATTGCATTTATATCCCACCTTTTTTCCTCCAAGGAACCCAAGGCGGCGTACACAATCCTCCTCCTCTCCATTTTATCCTCACAACAACAACAACAACAACCCTGTGAGGTGGGTTGGGCTGAGTCTGTGACTGGCCCAAAGTCACCCAGTGAGCTCCCATGGCCGAATGGGGACTAGATAGCACCATGTACATTGTTGGTGCTATATAAATAATAATAATAATAATATAAATAAATAAATAAATAAATAAATAATAATAATAATAGAACCCAGATCTCCCCACTCCCAGTCTGACACTTTAGCCACTACACCACACATATGATCCTATTCCCATTATACTGGGATTGGGTCTTAGCGGAATACTAAGAATGCTCGGTAATAAACCAGACTATTTTCTCCTAAGCACAAATGGAAGTTCTGCACTACAATTAAAAAAACTGTAAGCGTTTAGACTAGGTATTCCTGACAGGATTACTTCAAGTATAACCAAGAGAAAAGGAAGTGTTTGGATATTGCATGCATTAAGCAATGCTATTTTGTTGTGAAAGAAACCAGTGATGGCTTGAGATGAGAACCATGTGGATATCACAGTGCAATCCAGTCTTGGACTGTTAAGCAGTCATATTTCTTCTTTCCCCACCACTCAAATATACTCAGTAATGGCTTCAACTTGAACTTTTACCAGCCTTAAACATAAAACCCAAGTACATTGAACAGCTCTTCGTGGTGCTATCTGGGTGGTATAGTAAGTAGACATGAATCTTAAAATATAAACTAACTTCAAGGTGATGTCAGGTAGAAATCCCTTTACTAATCAAAAGGTATTGCATCATTACATGGTACATCGTACAGAAAGTTCCGTGAAGAATTCAAGAGGGGTTGCTATTTGAGGAACAACATTGGACTATTTTTGAAAACATCCTATAGTCTCTCATGAAAGCTCTCACTTGGTTCCCGTAAGACTTGGTGTCTTTATTCTGAACTGGCAAAACACTTTACACTTTGCTTAGTGATCACCACGGCGAATCTAAAACTGCCCTTTACATACTCTTGTACAATATTAACCCAACCTTTTGTATCCAAATAGGTGAATAATGTATATTAAAAAAGCATAAAACCATTCTATTAAAGGTAACAAAATAAATAGGATGTGGTGCATTGTGTCTGAGTTTTGCAGGAATTAAGAACTATTGCAAAAAGAAAAATTGAAAATAATACACCAAGCAAATTTTTGCAACAATGCTGTTTCAAAAGACTGAAATACAAAGACAAATAAATAATGCTTAAGTGTCAAATAATTCATTTCTTGGCAGATGGCTAAAATACCTCTAGGTTTGAATATTTGAACTAGAATTCTAGTTTATTCCATGCATCAAAGTCAGTCTGCCTTCAAAATGAAAGACTTGCCAGAATTTGCAAGTTCAGTTGAAAAATAAGCACTGACTTGTGTAGTGAGGATACAGCAAAAGTTGAACTTTTTACCTTATATTATATATAAAAGCAGATGCTAATGTTTTTGTTTATGTTCATCTCCATAGGAACTAAAAACATCAAAAGATGGAGATTTTAGCAGAACTGATGACAGTTTTGATTCAGTAATACCAGTTAACATGTAGTGCTGGTCCCCTCAAGTCACAAACACTGAAACAGTGTAAAGAAAAGCAACAATTTCATGTCATCTCCAATTTCCCTCCATTTTGAAAATGTATGCTGCATGAGGGATTGGATAGGTGGATATAATACATATCTACTATATAAGAACCTAAGAAGTACCCTGATGCTGGATCAGACCAAGGGTCCATCTAGCCCAGCATTCTGTTCACACAGTGGCCAACCAGCCGTCGGCCAGGGATGAACAAGCAGGACATGGTGCAACAGCACCCTCCCACCCATGTTCCCCAGCAACTGGTGCACACAGGCTTATTGGCTCGAATACTGGAGATAGCACACAACCATCAGGGCTAGTAGCCATTGATAGCCTTCACCTCCAGGAATTTATCCAACCCCCTTTTAAAGCCATCCAATTTGGTGGCCATCACTACATCTTCTGGTGGGCGATGTGTACAATGTCCAGGGTACTTACTTCTATACCAGGGATGGCAACTTGCAACCCACAGACCAGCTTTCTTTAATCTGTCGCTCTCTAGATGTGTTAGCCATGCTGACTGGGGGTCGATTGGAATTGTAACCCCTGATTTCTCATAGTGCCCAGCATCTCTCTCAACTGAAAGCATAGGGTACAGTGAGGCTTCTTGCCTGGTCAGCGTCCCTGTTGTTTCCCATAAGATGTTCCTGAAATGTAAGAACCCCCATACTTTGCAGTTGCTTTGCAGAAGGAGAAAGATGGCAAGAACTGCTTCCACCTTCTCTGCCTTCCTCATAAGGAACAAGAAGACGCCCAATTTCCTAAAGAGACAGGCATCTGACACATGGTGGGGTTCACACAACATGCTAACCCACCCAGTGTGGGTTGTTGTTGAAAAATGCACTATTGTGTTGTCTGAACACAGTGTATTTTCTGCAGGGTGGCTTGTTAGCTACGCAGTGAACTTTATTTTTCTCTAACAAGGTACCTTGAGAACCCATGGCTTGCTGTTGGGTTGTTCAGAGTGGTTAACAAGCCACAGTGCATGGGTAACAAGCCACCTTGCAGAAAACGTACTGCATTCAGACAATGCAATAACCCACCCTGCAGAAAACACACTGTTCAGACCCACGGTTTGACAACAGCCCACACTGAGTGGGTTAGGATGTTGTGTGAACCCAGCAATTAAAAACAGCGCCAATACCTGAACCAGTACATCCTTCCATCCCTATTTCCTTACATCTCATGCAAACCTCCCTAACAACGTCTTGAGCTGGAAAGAAGGAGGAGAGGAATGCATGGATCCCTGCAGTCAAACCGCTGGCGGAAGAGACAATGAACTGGGGATTTAGCTATCAGTCAGTTTGGTCAGGAAGAACCCACCCTTTCTCAATTTCAAGTAGCATACTTTATGTGGATGTACACATATCAGCACTTTTCATAGTATGTGACACTAGACACCAGTAACACATCTCCTGAAAATACAGATAAGGCAACTTCTTGACGGCATGTTATTGGCACTTAACAGATTTATGCACAATGTGAATGGAGAAGATAGTAAATGTGCATGCAAGGCACTCTATGCATCATCCTCCCCCATTTCCTTCTATGAGATCTAGTTCACAACTTACAAAGCTTCCGATAGATATGAACCACTTAGACTAGTCAAATCCCACAGGATCTGCATTTTTTACTATCTTCATGCTTTAAAACAAGCACCAATTACATATTTTCTTTTCTTATTTGCCCCCAGTGAGTTGAGAACAAAAGACTAAAGAAATTATGCTAAATTATCATGAACTGATGGGCATAATTTACATCCTGACCATAAACTGGTTCAACAGAATACAAGTCCAATATACACAGGCCCAAAGCCCAAAATAAAGACTGGCAATAAATATACGGGGAGAGAGAGAGAGGTAACTTCTAAAGATTTGAACTTGTAAAACCTTAGGAAAAGTGCACATACCTTTTTATTTATTTATTTATTGCATTTTTATACCGCCCAATAGCCGAAGCTCCCTGGGCAGTTCACAAAAGAAATGTGGCTTGAGGTTTCTTTTTAATCCGGTATGGAGTTATCTATTTACCAAGATAATTCCCAACTATGATATGAGACAATCAGCTTGCCACTTCACCCTAAGTCTTTAATTTAACAGAACTGAAATTACTGCATAATCACTAAACCCCCAAGCCTGTTTTGCTGACTGCTCAAGAAATATATTTTAGTAGTTTAACCCATCTCAGTAGAACATGCACTGGTTCTATTAATATTTTATTGCTTATAAAACATCAAAGCTGGCTACCTTCAACTCTGTCAGCAAGCAACAATTTCCCTCTTTTAAACTAATTCAAACCACAGGGAGCCAATTTAAAAAAGTGAAGCTTAACAAAACTATTTCCTTATGGTAATTGCTCTAAATTCAGGGTTTATCAGAACCTTACAGGCTCCTTTCCAAAGCAATTGGCAGTTCTTAATGTAGCAACTTCAAGTATAGCTAAGGGAAACAAAACAAGTTCAAACATTAATTACTTGAAAACACTTCAAATGAGAAGAGACAGAATGTATTTCAGCCACACTTAGGGTTTTGCCTGAAATGTTTTTCTGAACATGGGAGAAAGCCATTCATGTTATTGCATTCCTTCTTCCTTGGTCATAAAGGACCAAAACAATATCTTGGCATAGTCACCACGGCTTTTTCAGTAATATAACACTAAATTTTACCATGTTGCAGAATATGGGATAAAGGCTGTGCAAGGGTGCGTGTGTGTTTATTTTGTAATTTAACTGAGCCTGGGTTTCTTTTTAAAAGTTGATTATGTACTTTAGGCTTCAGTCCTACATACCGACCTAGGAATAAGTCCCATTTAACTCAATGGGTCTTGCTGCTGAGCAGACATATATAGGGTTGTACTGTTAAATAAGCTATTATGAGGCAGAAAGATTTTAGAAAAGAAGTTATAGTCCAGTAGATGTACAAGCTGAAGAAAAGTAATTCTACCCCAAACATTCTTTCCTTTTCTGAGAAAGGCCAAAAATCAAAATCAAGGGCTTTCTTCCTGGGATAAGGCTGTTTCCCTGATGCTATCTGGTTTTTTTGTATTTATTTATATCAATTCTACCTGTTATTTCCATCCATGGTATATGTTTTAACTTAAGACAACAAATGTTGATAATGAACTAATGTCACTAATGCAGCTATCATTACTGCTTTTACACTCCAATAATTTTCACAACAAAGGATACTGAGCACTGCATTGTTTGTGACAGTGTTCTTGGAGATGATGAAAGGAAAAAGGTATGAGAAGTGCAATCAGAATGAGCAAGGAAAGACATGACAATCTGCATGAGAGACTTGGGGCCGTTCCTCAAAGTGAATGCAAAGTCCATAAAGCAAGCCCTATACCAATACAACTGCATAGAAAACCATTTGGGAAAAAGAGTAAGTATCATGTTCTTGTGTGCTGCACTCAGACATCCTATGGTTCAATTTCAAATAAAACTCGGCTTCGTCCATTTTCTTCTGCTGCCCCTTATGCCTGGAACGCTCTTCCGGAACATCTGAGAACTACAAGTTCAACCACAGCTTTTAAAGCTCAGCTAAAAACTTTTCTTTTTCCTAAAGCTTTTAAAACTTGATTTTGTTCTGACTTTATACTGTTAGTTTTACCCTACCCAGTGCCTGTTTACCCTACCCTGTGCCTGTTTGCCTTCTCTTCCCCTCCTTATTGTTTTATTTTGATTTTATTAGAATGTAAGCCTATGCGGCAGGGTCTTGCTATTTACTGTTTTACTCTGTACAGCACCATGTACATTGATGGTGCTATATAAATAATAATAATAATAATAATAATAATAATAATAATAATAATAATGTCATCATGAACAAAGAACAGGAAAGGGATGTCCTATTTATTACTAAAGTCAGAACCATGCAAATCAGATAAAGACTCTCTATTACACAAAAGGAGATAAACTCAGTGCCCTCATCCAGACACATCTGCTTGGAAAATCAACTTACCACAGCAGGAGAGCGGAGCTGGTGGGGCTCTCTGGAGCGCCCACTACAGTACTGCCAGGTGGGCAGCAACTCCAGAGAGCTGAGCCAGCCCCGCTAGCCAGCTGAGGCAAATGCTACAGTGGGAGAGCTGCTACCGGGTCTCTCTGGAGCACTCACTTTGCTGGAGTGAGGTGGTGGCAGAGGAGCCTCCTGGCGGGAGGGGGGAAGCCTGCAATTCATGCTCCATCGTCTGAAGCAGCCCAGCTGCTGTGGATTACAAATACATAACAGAGAAAACCAGGCCTTGGATGAGCCCTAAAGATTGATAGCAACTCAGAATGCAGCAAAGTACTGTAAGAAACTATCTACATAGAGTTTAACACTGCATGTGCCCCTCCAGTTTTTGTTGCTCTTATGTCCCACCTGTACAGGGATCATTTCCAGTGTTTGGTATGAAAAAAAATCTTGGAATTTACATTGTATTTTCAGAACAATGAGGAATGCAACATTTACATAGATATTTGCATCTAATAGCCCCCAAAAGGAACCAGCCCCAGAGAAATTACTAAAGACAGTTTGCTGCACCTGTCAAATCACAGTCAACGAAACTTGCAGTTGACAATGTATATGCCAACTTTGCAATCTTGCTTGTACTCTGGTTTGCAAACATTGTAGTGGCAGTAACTGCACAAGAACAGCACCAAGTCTTACCAGTGAGGAAGAGGACTAAGCAGTAATGCTGGTAGTGAAAAACCAAGGCATATGTAGGTTCTTAGCAATTGCTTCAATGTCAAGGTTTGCATATAATAGGTCATAATGATTATTTCACCATCTAGAATAATGACCATATTGACATATTGCCTATATCTGCTTATATTTTTGTGTGATCAGACGTTAGTTGTACAGTAGATAGCTAGAAGTTTATTTTGAATTCTTTTTTTGACAGTTCTCTTATGGTAAAGGCAATTTATGTTTCTATTTCATCTAACTATTATATGAACAACCCACCCACCCCTAAAGTCATTATTTTTTCCTGCTTCATTGGTTCTAGATTTTGTATATTTAATATAGAATACTGTCCTGAACAAAGTGAAAGTGGAATAATTTTGGGTGGAATTTGTTTATGGCCAGGCATTGTCTATGCAGTAGGTCTACTGGACTATTAGTTTGCCAAGGTTTCTTCTTTGCCATCATTGGATAGCAAAATGTCATTCAGCAGAGCTTTTTTAAGCTGTGAAGTTCTCCTTGGTTTAGACTCTGCTGTATATTTTATTTCACACCCACACTGACTTGGATGCCATAATTTTTACAGAGTAAGACATGGATGTGGGAAGGACACCATCCAGCCCCTCAGCTTGTGCTCCCCAAATATATGGACAAACTACTTGGAGGGTTGAGGCTGTTTACACTCTTGTCCTTCCTGGCTACTGCAATTGGCCAGGGCTGGAGATGTGGACTAGAGAAACTGTTAAACACTCTCTGAAAGAAGATGTGGTTTTTGCTACCCTAAAATAAGCAGCGGTGAGGCCTGTATTGAAGAGACCCAGGCCTTAGCTAGACCTAAGGTTTATCCTGGGATCGTCCCGGGGCTGTCCCTGCCTGCTCCTGGGATATCCTGTGTGTCATTTACATGAACAGGGATGACCCCGGGACAATCCCAGGATAAACCTTAGGTCTAGCTAAAGCCCCAGTTTAGATCCAATGATTTGGGATAATTACAGCTCCATACCTAATCTGACATTCTTGGGCAAGGCATTTAAGCATGAAGTGGCATCTCCAGGATTTTTGGGAGAATATTGATTATTGGATTAGTTCCAGTTTAGACCTCTGTCAGGGATGGGACACCAGTCGCCCTAGTAGAGGGGATATGCTGAGAATGGATGTGGAGGGAGTATAACCAAATTGGTCCTCCTGGACCTCTCAGTGGTGTTCAGGAGCACTGAACATGATATAATTCTGTGGCACTTAGACTGGTTGGTCTAGGGACCCACGGTATTATGGCAGCTCCAGTACTTCTGGGAGAGTCAGTCCTCAAAGGTGGTGCTGACAGATTTCTGTTCCAACCAATGGCCTCTGACACAGAAGATGCCTCAGGATTTAATTCTGTCCTCTGTCCATTTTAACATGTACATGTATCTAGGCCGAGTTGCTTTTTCTTGAAAATATATTATGCCGCTGTTTGATTTGAATTGTTTTATTAGCTTTAATGACAGCATGCTGGGCTGAATGTAGTTATCTACTGCAATTGCTGTTTTATTGCTATTGGTTCTTTTATGATGGTTTATGGTGCTGTTTAATCAAATGTTGAATTTTATATTTATATGACTTAAGCTGCTTTGTGAGGACTTGGCCTTAAAAGTTCTTAAATGAATCAATATTTGGATAAAGGTTAAAAAATCCTATGAACTTGCCTAAAGAAGCCAATCAAGTCTGATTTGGCAGATCAAAGGGTGGCCAAGTCTAAAGACCATGTCAGTTTTGTTCTGATAAACTACACCAAATGTAATTCAAGTAAAACCAAGCATTAGTGCAACTAGAAGAGTAAGAATGAAGTTTATATCTCTATTCTGAATTGTGTGCACCACAGTTATTTGTGCAACTACCTAGTCTATTTTTACTTTTGTTTGCATTACATTTCCCATACTGCAATGAGGAAGGCTGAAAAATAAAGAACCCCCAAAATGTGTTTATAAAAGAAGTTGGCAATGGGGGAAAAGTGAGACATCTGACTATTTTAAAATTGTTTTCAATAGCAGAATTGACTAGATTTCAAAATAAACTCTTTTTTAAAAAAGACACTTTCATGTGGTAGCAATTTTATCCAACAAAAATCCTGGCTTGAAACAAGAATGAATTCCATACTGCAAAGTTGCACAACATACTTTCAAATCACCCATGACGCTTAAAAAGGGAATAATACTTTTATGAGTATTTCATTGCTTGGTGCACATGTGCTCACAAGTGTCCACCACACCACATATTTCCACAGCAACCAAAAAAATAATAATACCTACATGTGCAATTATTATATAATCTATATGCCATTTCACATTATTTCTTACCTGGAGGTGTTTTTCACATAGGAATTCCATCAAATATGATATAGTACTCAGCATCTACAATACACAGAGCTTAGAGATCAGCTAAATTGGGCCACTTGAATACAATCCAAATTGCTGCTAAGGAGGGTACACATAGTAAATTCAAGGTTATTTTTGGAAAAAGATACTTGCTAGTCCCCTTTGAGACATATATCAGCTTACATGTATTTAGTACCTTTCATTAGCAAGGATCCATTTCCAAAACCCATCCATTGGCATGAACTCTATTCTTTTAATCAGTGCACGAGATGCAGAGTGCTTTAAGGATTTATGTCTGCCTTTCAAGAAATTTTGTTATCATAGAGACAGGCAGGCATGCAAGAGAGTTCATGCACACTCCAGATTGCAACAAGTATCTGCCAGCAAGCACCATTAAAAATTGATTAGAGGGCAGACTTTCTTAATGCTATTTTTAAAATAAATAAAAATGTTCAGATTATGTTTGAGATTATCTCGAGTAAATCCAATCTGGCAACATCTCTCAATACACAGCCACTCAGAAATCTAGACATTTGAAAGTGATGATAGCAGTCATACTATTGTTTGACTTTCTACAGAATAGTTTATCCAGGGGATTGGGGGCTTTTCTACATGAGACTGTTAATCCACAGCTTTCAGATATGTCACAGAACTGAGATCTGAGCACTACATGAGGAGAGTTTCCTTTTCTGCTTTTCAGCTACATAACGTCCAGGTGGCATTGTGGTGTGGTGTAGTGGAATAGTATAAACACAAAAGAGGAATCAGTGTTTTCTTTCACTATCAGAAATAATACCCCATTTTCCCTGCTCTAAAACAAAAACAAAACAAAAACACTGAAAGTGCTGAGAAGCAAACCTGGAGAATCACAACATCAATCTAAAGAACCTGAAAACAACCATGAGTAGGGAATGACAAGTGCACAATAAATGTATCACGTAGAAAAGTTCTTCTTAGAATCATAGAATAGTAGAGTTGGAAGGGTCCTCTAAGGCCATCTAGTCGAACCCCCTGCTCAATGCAGGAATCCACCTCAAAGCATCCCTGACAGATGGCTTGTACAGCTGCCTCTTGAATGCCTCTAGTGTGGGAGAGCCCACTGTCAAATCTGTCTTCTCTACATAAGAGCTCCACTAAATGTGATCATTTAATACAGTTAAGGTATGTGCTGCTGAATTACAGAAAACTTAATAGTTGCGTGCCATTAGAGTCAATATTCCACACTTGGTGACTTTTTGCTATGATTAGCTGCTTGAGACATGATAGTTTCACATAGGCCTGCGAAGTAATCATCTTAAATTAGTAGGCCAGTGCTAGGCCTGTGAGTTAACTTTTAAACAAATTAAATTTGTTTCTTTTTTTCTCTCTCACCCTCACGACAACCCCGCAATGTAGGCTGGTGCTTGGCTGTGAGGTAAATTCTTTTTTCCCCACTCTCTCTCTCACACACTCCCAATGCAGGCCAAGGCTGCCTTAAAGCTGCAGTTCTCCATGGCCTGCTCCATGATCTTCTGCTCAGGGCTGCACTGCACAATTGGTGCCTGTAGCCTGTAGGTAGGCCATGAGGGAGCCAGCCAGCTGACTGACTAATGCTGTCAGCAACGGGGCTGAAGCTAGCAACTTATGGCAGCCAGCCCAGGCACTCTCCCTTCAGGCCCAGAATGGCAAGCTGCTTCCAAAGCCCGTTAAATTTTCCCTTCCGCCCAAGGCATGCTGGGAGTTGTAGGCGCAAGCCTAGCTTCCTGAATAACAAGTTAATCTTTGAACACCTTCTGAGGTGTGGTGGGAGACAACTGGAGAGCAGACCTTCTTAGTTGCAGCACCCTGCTTATCAATTTCTTTTTCCCAAGCAGACTTGCCTAGTGACTGCATTAATGGCTTTCCAGTGCCAACTGATTTTTAAAAATTACTTTTATTTTCCAAGGCCTTTTAAATTGATGAGCTTTTTTATGCTGTGTTTTTCCCCTCCCCCTGTTATAACTAAACCACAACATTCCAAGACAGATGCAGGAATTACTGAATAAAGTTTATGGTTTTTATGTAAAAGTCTGACTGATAGCTGAGGCTAGAATGGAATGGTGGAAGGGGTTAGTGGCAGTTGGAGAAAAGGAAAACAAAAACAGTTAGTGAGAAGTCAGGGAAGTGGAAGCTGAGTTAGGATTGAGAGATAGCGAACTGGTTTGCTAATCCATACTTTATTTAAAATCAACCACTCTACATGCCAGTACTACACCACCCAACATGGCTTTGGCAGCCTGCAGTTGCTTGCGTCCTTTGAGACATCCTCTTGTTGCCGATGCTGCTCCTCGACAGAGCATTGAGCAGTAGCATCGCCGAGGAAGGGAGGTATGTGGCTGTCAGTGGATGCACCCAGCTCCAGCCAATCCTGCTGGGACTGCATCAGCCTGTGCTTCTCACCCACCAAGTGCTCCATCAGGAACCTGTACCGAAGAGCTGGAGTTGGGCTGGGCAATTCCCCCTTCGTTGGGTCTGTTTTTGGGCATGCACAGAGTGCCTTCTCTTCCTCCCTTCCTCCCTCCCTCTTAAGGGCAAAGGCTGTGTACTTGCTTCCCCCAGATTCTGAGAAAACAACAATATCAGGACCTTAAGACCAACCTTAGGAGTCAGGGTTGTGAAAGACACACAACAGCAACCCACCTATGCACCCACAATGGCCACCAAAGGCCAGTAAGTCTGGCCTCCCACACAAGGCATGCTGGGAGTTCCACCCCAGGCATGCTGGGAGTAGTAGGCATAAGCCTTGCTTTCTATTAATTTCTTTCAAAATACTTAAATCCCCAAATTCTGTGTTTTTAGATTTTTCTGGTACATTGTACAACCAGTCCTTATCAGCATGCCAAATTTCAAGTTTCTAACTCATCTGGAAGTGGGGGGGGGAATTCCTGCCATACATTGCACACACATACTTTCCCTTTATAGGTAGAGATTTATATCCTGCCTTTTTTATGCCAAGGAACGCAAGGCAGTGTACATTATCCTCCTCCTCTTCATTTTATGCCCACAATAACAACCCTGTGTGGTAGGTTGGGCTGAGAGAACCCAGATCTCCCGACTTTCCTCCAGATGTTTTGGACTAGAGCTCCCAGCATTCCAAGCCATTGGCCATGCTAGCAGGGATGGAAGCTAAAGTCTAAAACACCTGGAAAGCACCAAGTTGAGGAAGGCTGTGTTATATTCATAGTGAACTCAATCTCTAAGTCTGAATCTTTACGTAACCAAAATGGCACCATCCACACACAACAGGGAGTTATGAACAGGCTTGGGGGAACCCTACGTTTTGCAGAAGTACAAAACAACATTAGAAAAAAAAACTCTAAGGGGGTCTAAATAGCTCAAGGTAGACTGAGCATGCTCAGTGGGCATTGAATGCTGGCTCACTACTGGAGTGAAGGGAAACAGAAAACCAGGAGGGAGATGCAATGGAATGGAGTATCGTGGAAAAGGGTATAGCTGACTGGCTAGAACCCAGACAGGAGCACTTTACAATGCAACATTTTATTGCTGGATCCACTTATGCTTACTTATTACTCATTTATATTTTATGATGTTCACATTTTTAAAATAATAATAATAATAAGAAGAAGAATATAAGAATAATATAATCTTTAAGAATAGTGCTTCTTAATTAAAATCCTACTCTTGGTTAGGCACTTTTGAGAATGGAGAATAAACTAAATGGAAAGCGCAGAGTGTTTGGGATACTTTTTATTCTTTTTGATAAGTGATGAGATTATTCAGCTCACACACACACTTACTTTAAACTCAAAGACCAGAGTTTTACAAGTCTAGTTAAAGAGAACATTAGATCACAGCTGACTGGAATGCTGAACACCAGCCAACCAAAGCTCATGGTAACCATTGTGTTTTTAAAGATCCATTTTAAGAGAATAATTAATATTCTCCTCAGGACTTCAAACATGTTAGAAGTCCAACTTGGCAACCATCGTGCTAAAGATGGTGTTTCTGCTTTCAGCCAACTTGCTTTCTGGAACAGATTTGTAGGGTTAAAGACCACTACACTCATTTTCATTCACCAGGATAGAATTAGCAGGACCTCCTGATATGTGCCAAGGTAAATATTTACTTAGATTTACAATGGGTCTTATCTAGGCATCAAGTAATGCTACATAATTTAGATATCTCTTTAAAAAAAAAGTAGCACAATTTGACACAGCTGAACAGATTACCAAATAACAACCCACAGCTATTTCAAGCTGTCAACATGCAAAAAGGGCAGATTTCACCAAAACCAATATTTGTCAGGTTTTAGAATACAAAATTTGACAACCTGTCATGGTCACTACAGTCCTATGAGTTCTTCTCCAGCTCTGCTTGTAAACTAATAAGAAATCCTCTCTCCCTTCCCATTTCCTTTCCAACTTAACTGGCATGGCAGAACTAACAACAATAGCAGCTGGGAAGTCTTACTGGAAATATCCCTTCTCAGTGTTTGGAGTTTGGAAATTCTGTCAGGGCAGTGCCAGGGAGCCTTGGAAATGAATTTCCCAGGTTGGCAGGGGCCCTTTGTATGGAGTTGGGCACCTTGGGAAGACTACTTTTCCAAGGGTCCCTGATGCATTCCAAAAGGCATTGGGAAGGAAGGGTGAGATATTTCTGCCATTTGATCAGGAAGTGGGAAGGGGCAAGCCACAAGGGCTTGCGGGCAAGGGCTGGAGGAAGATGCAACCCTGTCTAATACATCAGGAGTGCAAAATTATTATTATTATTATTATTATTATTATTATTATTATTTATTTATTTATTATTTTAGAAATAGGTTGGTTTGCAGAGCCCAATTCTTCATCATGTCAGGAAGACATCACCAATCACTGGTTTGTTACTTGAAACTAATTCTTAAAGGTTATGTGGGTCTTTTTATGTTTCAGAGGTTGCTCACTTGAAGTTGGGATTGGGGAAAGGAGTTATTAGAAAATCAGAAATGTATTATATTTATTAAACTTTCAAGATCTTCTATTAGGAAATACCTTCTTCTTTTTCAGTAAGTACAATAAAAATATTACCAACTAAGTAATCAAATTTGGAAATACAATAAATTGAGCAATTTATTGACAACTAAGTTTAGACTATATTTCCAATTTTTCAGGAGGAAAAAAACCAGTGCTCAGGGGGGAACCTCCCATTTTTTCCTGTTCCCTTCCCCCAGACCTTACATCTCTAATCCCACACATATATCATCATCATCATTATCATCAGTTTATTGTGCTAGCTGAAGGCATGACAAATACAACATATATTATGAACCAATTACCTAGGGAGGTTGTGGGGTCTCCCACACTAGAGGCATTCAAGAGGCAGCTGGTAAGTTATGCTTTAAGGTAGATTTCTGCAATGAGCAGGGGGTTGGACTCAATGGCTGTATAGGGCCCTTCCAGCTCTACTATTCTATGATTCTATGATCCTATGTAGGCTGCTGTACACTCCTGGAAAATGTATGATCAGAAGTGAGGGAGCGTGGGCTCTTCTTGTTCCAAAGACATCATGAATTTAATAATTAGCTACATTCCAAGAGCATGGACATCAATTAGCTCTCAGCAGGCCTGGCATAGCCAATAACTTCAAATGGCAATATGGGCAAACTAGGCCAAGGACTATAAGAGCAATGATAAAGTGGCTAGAAAAACAGTACTGAGACAATATGAACATGTTCACAAGACCTGAAAACTGCAGAAAGTCAGATGTGCTTTTTGATATTCAGTCAGTCAGGGGGACACACACAAAATGAGGTATGTAGCTTTGGCTCAGTCCTTAGATTCAGTGTGAATCACAGTCCCAAAATATCAGAATAAGAAGGCAGTTAAGATACTACAAAGAAACACATATTCCCAATATTCAGCCGAAGTTGTTACATGGTTGCTTCAACAAAACTTAGATTTACACTGACTCTAGAAGATGTTAATGTATGGACATTGGATCACACACAGGGAAAGGGTGGTCCAAAGCATGAAGAGAGCTGTTTAGAAAATGTGTGTTTGTACCTTCACAATTCATACTCAGCTAGAGGGCTGTATCATAAAACGACTCAGTGGATCAAAAATATCATAATGGAATAATGGTCTTTTACACCACATTATGGAAAAAGGTAGAAGGAGAATTATTCAGAAACTCTCTTGGCATTCAGAGGTTGACATGGATGGCCTACAGCAATATTGTCAAGGGACCTAGTATCCTGCCGAGTAATGCAGATTAGCTACTCTGGTGGTCCAGAGTGTTCTATTACAGCCCCCTCAAAGAGGAAAAATGGAAATGTGTTAGATTATGTTGTCATACATCATCTTTCTCCTACTCCTTATAGGGCATAGACATCTGGCCCTGTCTATGTGGAAGAAATACAAGAAAAGTAATAGATGAGCAATAGAAATAGCAGGAGATATCACTAAACACATACCTTTTTAAAAAGACAATACTGGAAGTAAATACATTTCATTTTTAAATTGTTTATTATTACTTTAAAAATGTGGCCTACATTTTTATCTACATAAAAGCTGTATTCTCCATGCAATCTAAAGCATGCATTATAAAATATGGCCATGAGCTAAAGAAAGAAAAAATCTTTTAGGGATAAATCAAATAAAGAAGGAGTACAAAGAGTTCAGATAAATTTGTCTCCTACAGGTGTCCAGGAAGAGGTAGGAAAAACATGCAAAAATTATGGTTTATCCAGATGCCTTGCAAAGTCTGGGGAAAACAGTTTTCAAAACTGTGTGTAAAACCTTTCTGGATTACGAGGAGAAAAAGAAAGGCTTACTACATCCCACAAACTAGCCAGCTGTGAAGGAAACAGCCTGGTGACAAACCAAACCAGGAAAGCAGGTCAGGATTTCCTGCTGTAACAGAAGCTGCTACTCAAATAGAAACTAAGAAAAGGGGTCAAGCTGTAAAAACGGTTCCCTCATAATGGACAATGTCAAAAATCGATTGTGTGTAGCAGCTTAAAACTGGACTCTCATTCCATACCATTTCCAATTTTGTGCCAATCTTATACTGTATATGTTATCTTGGCAATCAAACCTACATTGCACTATGGGTGGAAATCATGAACAGTTTTAGGTTCTGGCTGGCAAGCAGTCCCCAGTCCTTGTATGTGTGCAACCTGCAATGCTGAAAAACTCAGCTGCTTTTTTAAAAAAAGAAATGTTTTGAGCCCTCATAGATTTGCATATGTGAAGATAAAGTTTCCAGTATGAAGATATGTGCCAATCAGATTGTTCTCTACTCATTTATACTGAAGTGATTTCAGATTGTGTACATGAATGAGAACTAGAAGCCATTTGCCAACAATTTTAAGAAAACAGATCCCAATCAATAGAAACACTGAATTTAAATTAGATAGATTAAGGACGATATGTGCTACATTGCATAACAATACTGTCCTGTCCATTATTGCACTTCTGTTCCTTTGAAGGCTAGAGTAATGTACTTCAATCTCTCAAAAACATTTCCCACATATTCCTCAAGGACACACACTGTTTCTACCAACCATAGTTCACCAAAGTTTGCTGGTCTCAAATGACACAAGCTGCAGTTAATGAAAAACTAAAGTGAAAGCTTGTGGCTATGCCAGAGCAGAAGGGAGGAGAGGACAAGCCCAAGGCTTGCCTTGTAACTCTGTCCTATGGTTTGCCATTATGTCCAAACCAGCCCATTATCTTTACTCTTGGGAAGCAGGCAAAGATGCTCCAAGTGCCCCCAAACTTTGTGGTGTCATCACTCTCTCCCTGCAGGCAACTGCCAGAACATTTGTAAGATCTTTCAGATTGCAGGTGTGGGGCTCCCATAATGGAATGCATCACCACTAAAGATATTCATACACAGAAAACTGGCATGAAGGGAAAGAATCCTTCCTCCACAACATCTTGTTTTCTATTTTCATGGGTTGTTTGCTTGGTTGGGTTTTTTGTATAGAGGATTTAAAGGAGTATAAGTCCAGACACAGGTCTACCACTCATCTGGTGTTTGTGAGAGTGTTGTGTACAGCTTTGGATAATTTCAAACACTTCACAAAGGCAAACCCATGTGCTTACTGAATTTACATTCAAGATGAGATTCCTAAGGTATACCTGCATGATACACACATTGGCTCAGTTCAGACAACACATTAGTCAATGCAGTGAGAAAACTCCACTCAACAGTTGAGTTTTTAGAAGGTACTCCCCACACAACATGTTCTAAATCCACCACTGTGTGATTGTGGGCTACCGTAGAGTTGAGTAAAATTCATTGTGACCTTTGATTGACAGTTCCTCTGCCCTCTCTCCTCCCCTGGTCCTCCCGATGGTATCCCATCAGCCATTGCTGCAAAAAACAATCCCAGTGGCTGTCCTAGAGTGGCGCTCACTCCTTTTGCCGCTCTTACCAGGGAACTCTGTAACCAGTGGGAAAAGTCAACTCGACGCAATGGAAAACTCCATGAAGCCTGCCACACAACATGCAACACAACTGTCGTGCAGGAACTCTCCTCTGCAAAGCATGGCTATTCAGTGTGGAATGTTTTCCCAAAAAACTCAACCACCAGACAACACATTTCTTAACGGTGGTGTAAAAACTCCACAGTGGAGTTCTAAAACCACTATGGAGAAACGTGCAGTCTGAACTGAACCATTGAGAGGTGGACTGGAAATTTATGTCAAATTTTACATTGTTTGGGTGAACACCTAAAAACAAGGTGTCTGAAGTGGCTCACTCATGCTGGCTGGCTATTTCCCTGGGCTGCAAGTCCCTACTCCGGACCAGACTAGCAATGCTTTCTTCATATGCCTTTTTGGTGGGAGAGGGAATCCAAAGTCCTTGTTGGCTAGATATTGAAATGAGCATAAGTAGAGTCAATGATGAACCAAGATGTTTATTAAAACGTGTATTCTATAGTGGCACCCAAGATACATAAACCAAGGCTGGGGGTGGGGGAGCTAAGGCAAATTGGCCAGCTTCCAGTCTGATTTTAGTAAAACATTTGTACGTTTGAATATTAAATATCAACCCATATTACTGAAACAAATTAAATTGAAAGTGAACAAAGTTCTCCTCTGACAGTTGATTTTTCAAACAATTTCCCTAGAAGGTAGAAAAAATACAGTATTTTAAGACTTTTGAAACTCTTCTCTCATAACTACCTTGTCTCCCGTTTTTTGAACATTATGAGTTCTTAGATGGTAACATTTTAAAATGGGTGTATGAGATTGTAACTATTAAGTCAGACATCAAAGTCCACAAAGCAATAAAACTCTGAAAAACAATCATTCTTTGTGGGAAAATTTTCACAGAATGATAACAATAGTGATAGCAGCAACACAGGAACCAAAACAGTTCAGTGATGTTATCAGATGACAATTAGCTACAGTTAATGGGTAACACTTAGTCAGACGTCTACAGAAATGTCAATATAGCACATTAATAGCTATGTTCTCATTCTTCTCTGAAAGGTGTTTTTTTTTTTTTTTTTGGCATCTTGTGGGTTCACTATCAAAGCTCTGCTTTTATCTTTCAAGGTGAAAGAGATGCCACATCCTTATTTGCTGCAACAATCAAAGCAATGCTTAATATAATTCTAAAACAAACAGCCTTATTGGGGGAAAACATCAACAGGCTAGTAAAAGGTAAACATGAGGCGCTTGCCTGTTTCAGCTGGTCATGTAATATTAAAGTAATATTAAAAGAAAGAAAGAATGTGGATCTAAAACAAGGAACAAGCTTTCAGGAGCTTTATCTGTAAGGTTGACAATATGGCATTCTTATGAGCAAAGGTAAGAACCAAAACAGATATTACTTGAAATCTGTGTCTAGGAGATATGTCTTTTCCCCATTTTTATTCTAGCATAGGCTCAGCAGCCGCAATCCAGATTGGGACCCAAGTGTGGGGCGGTAGAGAGCATCTCAAGATCTGGAACAGGGACCCCTGTGCCTACTCTAGAGTGACAATGAAAAGACATATCTGCTAGGTACAGATTTTAAGTAATATCTGGTTTGGCCGTAAGGGACATGGAGGAGGGGGCTGTTTATTGTGTTGAGGTTTCAAAATCCAAATTTGAAGCATATATTAAAAGGCAAGTACCTGATGTAACTTCAGCTACTTTAATTACTGCGCAGGCTGCAATTTTATACCTGCTTATCTGGGAGTAAGACCCTTTGAATTCAATAGGACTTACTCCTGTGTAGGAATGTACAGGATTGATGTGTCATTAAAATTTGATTCTGGTGCCAAAACATATACAAACATACCAAGTTACAACCCCATGGCTCTCCTTTCCTCTATCCATACTCATGCATACACACATGAGAAGACAGGAACTTAACATGTCCCTAACCAACTAAATATTGATTGAATCTTCTCACTTCCTCCACACACAGATGTTACAGATCTAGGTTTTCTGAGTAGTTATGTCCAGAAGAAAAGAGGGGGGATAGTATGTTCATAAGTCAAATTAAGGGTGGGGGGAGGAGATATTATCATTCCTACAATAGGTATTCTGAGAAAATGAAAGAACAAGATTTCTTGAGAAAAAAACAATACTAACCTTCATTCCTGGATAAGGTTTCTTTACCCTCTGGTGTTTTATCTGGCATCTCCGCCAAGACCAGCTCAGTGAAACCTGAGGGATATGAAGAAAAGAAACTATTCTCATACTGAAGCCAGTATATTTGCAAGTTCAGGATATGATTACAAACTATTTCACACATTCTTCATTCTCTAAAAACAAGAACTACAGCGTTCTTGTTTCAGTAAGAGGGCAACACAGTTAACAAATGAATAAATATGAGCACAAAGAATTGCAAACTCTGTAACAAGATTGTATCAGATTCATTTGAGGGATAACAATGCCATAGTATTTTACAGCAAGTGACCACTGAACTTTCCTTAGCCATTTGCTAAGCAAAGGTGAATCAAATATTCCTAAGAAAGACCAAATCATTTCTTGGTAAACAAGTTTGATGGTCTCCAGTTCAAAACAAGACTTAGTAAAGTCACTAGTGAAAAACAAAGCACTTAAACACTAGATACAGTGAACTCATTTTTTAAGGAATCTGATCATTTGCATATGGTGGAAAGCAATTAACAGTATTTTCCAATCCAATTTCCTGTCACTTCACAACTGTTCATTTATTGAAGAATGCACGACAGTGTGTTCTTAGTTAAGGTTCGACAGGAGGTGGAAAGCATTCTACCATTATAAAGGGGTAATTGGGGGGTTGGTCATTCTAAAATTCATAAAATCAAAACTAGTACAACAAAATCTAATACACTCAAACAAGTCAATCTAATACACTCAAACACGCTATGCTGGGACAGAACAATTCTGTGACAAGACAATACTTTGCAATCGACTAGACATAACAGGCATAAACAAAAATGAAAACCACATGTACCTCATTGACAAAGCAATATGTAATAACAAAAATGTTGCGGAAAAGAGAGAAAGATATATACTACTGGTTATGGAAGTTAGAGAACTATGGCAACAGGAAAAAGTTACAGTCATTCCATTAGTCACATCAGTCACCAGCATCACATCAAATTTGTTTTATAGAAAACCTTCAGAGACCAAACGTACCAAAATACATCCACACCAACATCCAGAAAGCAGTCATACGTAAAACATGTTCAATAGTCAGGACATTTCTGAATCAGTAAAAGACAGCATGACATGGCAAAGCCAGTCATGTTCATCTAGAAAAACCACCATGAGCAAAAAAGGAGATATTAACAACAACAACAACAACAACAACGGCAGCCCTGTTAAATTTTTTTTAAAGAAGCCTGGATCACCGCTCTGGAGAGGCCCATTTCCGCACTTCCGGAAACAGGCCTCTCCAGCCCCGCCCATCCAGGCTCCTTCTGGGTCGTCATAAGCAGCCTGAAATTGTTCATCATCAGTTTTCCACAACCCCACAGTCACCTCTGCATATCATATTCTCTATCCTGTCCTCATGGTTTATCTGCTTTGGGAGAACGAGAATTTCACTTGTACTTTCTACCTCCTTTGGGAGGATGTGGCGTTAAGGCTTGTGAGCCTTAACACCTAATTTCCCTGCTTTTAGGTGCTTGGTTGAAAGCTCTAGACCCTTAATTCATTTTGTAAACCGTAGGTGTTTTGTTTAATGAATTAGCATATTAATCAGCCTATTCTTCTGGTGCCTAATTCTACTGAGTTAAGTGGGACTTACAACTGAGGATGGTTGCACTGTATCATCCTTAGACATCCAATCAAATGTTAGTTGAATCATTTCAACTTTCCCAACCATTTCAATTAAATTGTACACATTTAGGACACAATCCTATGCATGTTTAGGATTGCACCCTTAGGGTCCTTTCTTATCCTAAAAAATTAGGAACCTGTAATCACTATGCTATAGTCAATACAATAAAATGTTGAAACATCTAAAATCTGCGCTTAACACTTTCCCCTAAAAACCTATGCAGAGGAAACAGTTTTGTTGTTCCAGTTAGAAAATACATATTATACAGCCTTAATTTTTTATTTATTTATTACATTTTTATACTGCCCATCAGCCGAAGAATTCTGGGCAGTGCACAACCAAAAACCATAAAATATAACAAGTACAAATTTAAAATGTTAAAAAGTTAAAAAGGCAATATAAAACCAGCTACATTAAAAACCAGGGAAAGCCTGTGTAAAAAGGTATGTCTTCAGTTGTATAATGTGTACATATTATACCAACTCTTGCCCGCTTGCATTAGCTGCCTATATGCTTCAGAGCTTGATTCAAGGTGCTGGTTTTAACCTATAAAGCCCTACATGGTTTGGGACTGCAATACCTGATAAAGTGCCTCTCCTGATAAGAATCTACCTGTACTCTATGCTCAGCATCTAAGGTCCTCCTCCAGGTGCCTCCTCCAAGGGAGGCTCAGAAGGTGGCAATGAGGGAGAGGGACTTTGTGTAAATTGTTTGCAGGTTTTATGCAAATGATTGTATACTGTATTTTAATGTAGATGGTTTTTAATCTTTGTAAGATGCCCAGATAGCCTCAGCTATGTGGCGGTAGAGATGATGATGATGATGAAGAGGAAGAGGAAGAAGAAGAAATCATCAATGGATGTCACTGTGAATATGGGTATCACGGAGAATATGGCTATTTAAACTATCTACAGTTCACACATCATTGTGAAATACTGTATTATTCAAGTAAAATATACAGAAATTCATGTTTAAAATTGAAATTTCTCTTCCAGAAAGGAGGAGAGAGAAATAATCCTTATATTTTCAAAATAGATCCTTGGAAGCATTTATCATCATTCAGTAACTGAATATATGGTCTTTATCTCTAAAGACTTGGCAAGTGTACTTTTATCACTTAGTGCTCATGTAAATCATATTGTTTACAAACGTATACTTAGTTCATAAATAATAATTCAGTAAAGAACAGTAGTTCTGTACACTTCATGAAAGAAAGAATCTGAAAGAATAAAAAATGTTCCATATACAGTCATAGAGAAATGGAAGGAGGATTAGGGCTTTAGAGTTTTTTTCTCTGTGAAAGACATAACTGATGTCCTCAAGCTGAATGTTGACAGGACCTCAGTCCAAGCTAAGCAGACTATTTTGTAGTTACTGTTAATTAAAATGGATTGATACCTGCTCCATTAGCCAAACTACAGTGGATGATTAAGTCTGCATACTTTCCTGAGGTAATCCCCTTTGAACATAGTGAGATTTCCATCCGAGTAGATATGCATAAGATTTCACTATATCGTTCTTGCACTGTTAGCTATAGGATGGTAAATGCCTAATGGGTTCGTTTGCTTTTAAGTTAAGTGATCTATAAAGAATCATGTAATCCTAGAACATCTTCCTCACTCTTGCCAGCTTCCATGACTAATTTTAGAAAGATGTGAAAACAATGTCAAGGAGCAATTTGCTCAAACTTCAATTAATCTGTGCTTGCCAACAGTACGCTAGTTGGCCATGAAAGCATTGTGTTACCAAAAGCACTCACACAACACAACTGAAGATACTTATTTAAAGTCTTGACTGCCAGAAGCACCACAAGATTGATCTATACTGTTTAAAAACAGGTACACTGTGAGTACATTACACTGCAAATACATTAACCTGGATTTTCCCCAGATAGTAAAGAAGTATAACCACTTTAAAGTAGCATCGTTGGCTATGAGTACTTTCAAAATATCCTAGTAATGCCATCCTATTATGCAAACCTATTTTAAGGGAATCAAATAAATAAATAAATAAATAAATAAATAAATAAATAACTGTTAACAGAATTGGGGGGGTGGAATTCTCCACTGGGTTGAGAGGGGGAAGACTCCTGAGCAGATTTGGGGCACAGGCAGCTGCATGAGGGAAGAAAGCAGGGGAAAGTCCCATCGTGTGGGCAAAGGTCTGATGCTGGATTTCACCCAAAGAATAAACCCTGGCATCTCCAGATAAGGCTGGGGAAAACTCCATTAGAAATCCTGAAAAGCCGCTGCCAGTCTGTGTAGACTGGGGGGTTGAACTTCTTTCAGCCCAAGGGCACAGTTCTACTTCAGGATGGGTCCAAAAGCAAAAGGGTTGGGGCCAAAATACCCAACATGCCAGTATATTTTAACTTAAACCTTGAACTGTCAGTAACTAAGGTGTGAGGTTAGGGGGAAGGGGTAGGGCCAGGGGGCATGTTCATCTGGGGAAACTCAGAGAGCCTTATTGGATTTTGCCCACAGCCTGGATGTTCTGCGCTCCTGGTGTAGGCAATACAGAGCTAGATGGACCAAAGGCAGCTTCCTATGTTCCTATGTTGATCTGACTGAGAATTTCTTGCCTGAGAGATCTGCAACAGGAGTGTTTCATCAAGGAGGGATTTAACAAGTAGCCCAATTACAATGACTGAGCTAGACTAGTTATTTCACAGAAATAAACAATGTGACTCTCACAATTACATTTGCTAGAGCTACACATAACCTATGTTTATAGGCAAATGTTAACTTGATTCACTTAATTAAGGAAAAATATGGCTGATAATTATAATATATAATAACAATATGTTTATTTCTTACCCGCCTCTCCCTCTGGATTGAGGCAGGGACCCACATTTAATACAAAAATATCATATAAATCAAATGCATAAAACTGATTAAAAACATACCGGACATCTTAAAATTCATCTGGGTAGGCCTGCCGAAAGAGATCAGTCTTTACAGCTGCCTTAAACTCAGAGAGAGTATTAAGTTGACGAATCTCCTCCGGCAGGCCATTCCACAGTCTGGGAGCAGCAGAAGAGAAGGTTCTCTGGGTAACAGTTGTCAGCCTAGTTTTGGCTGACTGGAGTAAATTCTTCCCAGAGAACCTGAGTGTGCGGGGTGGATTATCAACATTATGAAGGAATACACAAGGGAAATCAGGCAAAAAGGAACTAGTAGGAGCTATAATTAGCACATAATGGAGTGACATTTCCAGAAGACATTGGCATTTTATATTGGAAGTGCTTTGTAAAGTGGTTCATTATGTTCTCAACCTAAGCGGGATCTGCCCAGTCTAAAAATACATTTCAAATATCACTATACTTTTTCAAACATAACTACTGAATACAATGGCAATTATTTGTAATACAGGATATACAGTTTTTGCTGTGTACTGGTAATGAAGAGTGAATGCACATAGAGAAACGGAGCAGCTACCTGAATCAAACCAGGATTTATCATGTCACACATGCATATGTCCCATGTTTAATGATGACTTGGTTACAAAGCCACAGGACTTTGTCACTAGAGGGAGTTCTGATCTCACACATCATATTAGGTAGGTATATCTGACAGCATGGAAAGCTGCAAAATGTGACTGATCCTTTCCTTTGCAGCTCATTTTCTGATAAAGATTGCCACCCCCCAAACTGCTTTACTACATATAGGGGAAAAGATTTTCAAAATGGATAATTGTTATTGAAAATAAACTCTCTACTGATAACGAGTGCATGTAATAGTGATGTGGGCAGCACAGAAGAATAAGTTTATTTGAATTGTTGGGTGAGCAGTGATGCAGGGCACAAAATTTCCCAGTCCTTTAGTTTTCTGCAGAAAACTTTCCATTTCAATGATTAGTAACAATGAACAGATGCCAATTGCAAGTACATTATTAGACAAACTTGGTGGTTTGAAAGTTTCAATTAATGTTTTCAGGTGCTTATCCCTAGCAAGAATATGAGGAAATAAGTATATGTCATTAAAATACATACATATTTCAGAACAATTTAGCCTAATTTGCATTGGAAAATTACATCACTGTGGGTGAGCCTTTGCCATTCCAGTGGCTGTTTACATTTAAGATCTCACATTAAAAACAACTTGTTTACTTTTTGAAAAAACACTGGAACAGAAAATAATGTATAGGAGCTGCAGCACACAAATCAAACCTAACAAAAAATAATAACAAGGGCACATTTTTACACATGTAAGCTCATAGGGGAAGTAGAGAAAAGAGAAATGGGGGAAAATTGACTTGGCATTACTTATGATTATGCATGAGCAAAATACTATTTACAACTTGTTAGCAGATCATTGCAACTCAAACTAAGGCCGTTGCTAGACGAGGGTTTTGCCTGGTGCGAGGCCCAGGCTCCCTGCAGTGTGTGCAGGGAACGCACAGGGGATCCCGGGGTCAGGCTGGGCTAAACCCTCCCTTGACCCGGAATAACTGGATCCGCTTATGGCCCGGTTTTTCTGCAGCCCCAGGCTCAGCCCGGGGCTGCAGAAGGTCTAGTTAGTTCCGTGGCTTTTCCCAGCTGCTCACTTACTCACGAGTAGCTGGGAAAAGCCACGCACTGGGCACAGCGCTCCGCACTGTGCCCATCGGGCTGGGGAGGGGGGAGATCACAGACAGGGGGGCGGAGGGGGCATCGGACATGGCGAGTGGGCGAGAGAGCACGGGGGTGGACAGTTAGCGTGGGGGTGGACGTGGCAAGCGGGGGGGTGGACATGGCAAGCGAGCGAGCGGGCGAGCGAAGGGGTGAGTGGGAGGGTGAGCGGACGGACGTGCGAGCAAGGGGGCAAGTGGGGGGGGCATCCTACATTGTGGGGGGGGAAATTGGGGGCAGGGGGAGTGGGGAACCCTTTTTTAAAAAAACAAGGACTTACCTTTTCGTTGGTGCGCTCCTGCGCACATGGCCCTTTAAGGTTTTTTTTAAAATGCAGGATGCGACGGGGCTTTCCTTTCCCCGTCACATCTTATGTGTAGAAAAGGGCGACGGCCCGCGCTAGCTGTGGCGCAGCCTCACTCCTTCTCCTCTCCGCATTAACTGGTAGGTCTAGCAAGACCCTAAATTGGTTGACACTTTGTTATCTCAGTAAAGAGTCTTTTAATGATCTTCTGGTACTAAATTAATGCACACAGTGCAAACTGTTTTATGTAAAACAGTACCGCAAGCTTCCTTTAGGTTTGCAAAACTTTCAGTTGATAATCCAGGATAGATTATGAAATACACCATGGATGAAATGCATCATAGAGACTAACATCAAATGGGTTTCCAGATGCCTCACCACACTACCCTGGAGCCTGATAAAGCCTGCCACCTGAAGATAAGTATTGGAAGAGGTGCTTGGTGAAGAAGGACTGAATAATGTCAAGAGTCTGAGGCCTTAGCTAGACCTAAGGTTTATCCCGGGATTGTCCCTGCTTGCTCCTGGGATCCCCTGTGTGTCATTTACATGAACAGGGATGATCCCGGGATAAACTTTAGGTCTAGCTAAGGCCTGAGTGTATGTGGGGCTTGTAGGAGGACTGGCAATCTTTACCTCCCCAGTTGAAAGATGGGGACAGGACTAAGATAGGAGATCCAGGTGGGAACTGAGCCCAACAAAGTCATGAGTGAGAGGTTTGGCTACCCAGCCAGTACTTGTAGGCTAATTGTGAAGAAAACCATATTGCCTTTGTGGAATGGAGATTTATTTATCCTTGTAGGGAGTGCTTTTTTAAAATTTCTGTGTTACACTTTATTTTCTCTCCTTTATTCTCTCTAGTGCTCAGCTCCTGGATTTGCTTACTGTATTTGTACTGTTTTATTTGATATTGTATGTATTTATGTCCCCAAAGCATGGCTATTTCTAATTGTTCTTACTGTATTCCTTTTTTAAAAAAAATAATATTGCTGTTACATTTATGCTGTTCATTTGTTATGCTGTTAGCCGCTTTGGGCACAATTTTGTACAATATATAAATAATTAGATGATGATGATGATATAGGGTAATGACTCAACAACAGGTTGGTATTATGGATCTGGACTGCAGAATAGAAACTGACAATACAAGTGCAATTGCAATCTTAAAGATGTTTACTCAGAGTTAGAAGCGAGTCCCACTATTTTCAGTGGGTTACTCCCAAATAAGCGAGCATAGGATTTTATTTAGTTAGTTATTATATGTATTATTACATGTATATTCTGACTTTTTTACTCTTGCAAGGTTCTCCTCTTCTCCATTTTATCCTTACAACACTGTAAGGTAGGATAGGCTGAGAGTCAGTGATTGGCCCAAGGACACCCAGTGAGCTTCATGGGCGAGTGGCTCTAGTACCCAGATCTCCCAAATCCCAATCCAAGACTCTAACCACTAAACTACAACCTCAGATTGCAACCTGAGTTAAGTAAATCAGAACACTCTTGTTTGTGAAGGCTAACAGCTCGATCCTAAACTCATCTACAATTCATTCATCAAGTTCTATTAATTTTGATAGGCTTCACTACCAAATATACTTTGAACAACATCTTTAGCCATGCACCTGCAAATAAAAAGTGTAAGCTCCATCTTGACCATAGATCCTATGTGTGTTCATTTCCTCTCAGCTCCCATTTGCAAAATGGAGACAACCGCCACTCACTGTTATGGGGCAAATACAAAAGACTGCAAAGACATAAATTTAATATGTCATATAAATTATTTATGGTAGCCATTAAATGCGAACTATCAATTGTAAAATCAGGATGGAGACAAGTTTTCTTTTTTAAAAAAGGATCCTTACTTCAAAATCCTGCAAAACATTTTTTTTTTTTATCCAGAGACAACACCACAGTGGGACAAAAGTAGTGTGTACTTTACACACTATGGGAAGCTGGACCAGACCTATAAAGCAGTTCCAACTTGATTGGACCTATAAAAAGCAATTGTTAGTCTCCAGCCTCATACAGGTTTTTTGTTTTTTTAAAAATGAGGGAAATAGAGGTAAAGCCACGGTGGTTCAATATGAGCTCACCACATCTTCCAGCTCTGCCTCTGTCAGTTAAAAGGCATTTCAAGAAACAATGCCCTGAACTATTATTATCTACAGTATAATTGCACAGATTTTGCAAAGACCTCCACCCCCTGTGATAAAGAAAACATCAGACAAGGGTTGAAAGTTGTTTCTGGTGTGCTCTCACATTATAGAAAGAGTAAAATGAGTCATGCCTATTGGACATAAAGATTTCAAGGGAGAAATATCAGCCAGGCCGGTGTAATCCACAGCAGCATGCTCAAAAAGTTATTGCACACAGACTCTTGAGCACCTTCACTTGCCTGCATATGTATGCCACCAGGGTGGTTATGAGAATTGGTTCTATCCATGCACATCCCTCTAGCCTTCTTCAAGCATTATGAAATAGAAAAAGTGGAATGGAAACAGGGATTTGTGCACCAAGGCCCGCCTCTTCCACTCTCAACCTCCCTATATCAAGGGAAAAGTCTTCTGTGAGTCTGCAACTGCATTTGGATGAATGCAGTTACAATCCCCTATGGGACTTGGAAGCCTGTGCCATCAACATCTGCACCTTGAGTTGGGCTCAGTAGGGAAAAGGCACTCACAGACAAACCTCCTGACTGTTAGAGCAGTACGACAATGGAACCAGTTACCTAGGGAGGTTGTGGGCTCTCCCACACTAGAGGCATTCAAGAGGCAGCTGGACAATCATCTGTCAGGTATGCTTTAGGGTGGATTCCTGCACTGAGCGGGGGGTTGGACTTGATGGCTTTATAGGCCCCTTCCAACTCTACTATTCTATGATTCTATGTAGCTCCTTCAGAAATTATATCATATGGCTCTACCAAGGCAAACCAACCAGAACAACAGCTGCATCTTATACTAACTCAAGCTTCCAAACTATTTTCCAGGGCAGCACCACATATAACAAATTACAGTCATCCAACCTAGAGGTTGGTAGTACATGGATTACCATCGCCAGACTATCCCTATCCAGGAAAAGTTGTGGCTGACAAGCCAGCTGAAGCTGGTAAAAAGTGCTCTGGACCATCATGACCATGGGCTTCAAGAGACAATGTTGGATCCAAGAATACCCCAAGCTGCACACCTGCTCCTTCAGGGAGAGTGCAGCCCAATCTAGAACAGGTTGTACACCAACTTCCTGGATATGGGAACTGCCAACCCAGTGTCTCCACCTTGTCATGATTCAGCTTCAATTTACTGGTCCACATCCAGCCCATTGTTGAGGCCAGACAGCAGTTCAGCACCTCGACAACCTCACCTGGATCCAATGACAAAGAGAAACAGAGCTGAGTGTCATCAGCATACAGATAACACCTAATATTAAATCCTCAGATGACCTTCTCCAGCGGTTTCATACAGATATTAAAAAACACGTTGGAAAAGATGGAGCCTTGTAGGACTCCACAGCTCAAATGCCATGGATTCCATCAAAAATCTGCCAATGTTATTTTCTACGACTGATCTTGCAGGTATGAACCAAACCACTATAGCACTGTGGCCTCTTATATCATGGTCAATGGTATCAGAAACCACTGAGAAGTCAAGGGGTATCAGCAGTGTTGCACTCCCCATCTCTTACCTAGTAAATTCTTTATACTGTTTCTATTATGTTGTATTTTGATATATATATTTAATTGTTGTAAACTCTCCAGAGAGCCTCAGCTATGGGGTGGTATAGAATAAAATAAATAATAATGGTGCTGGTGGTGGTGGTGGTGATGATGATGATGATGATGATGATGATGATGATGATGATTTACAAAGCCTCTCCTCAGGTTTTCCTACACTCACTCACTCTAAATTGCTCAGATTGTTTTATCAGGGAGATGAACTCCATGCTGATAATTCCATTTATGAAGCAGTCTTACATTTCCCAAAGTAAGTGCACAAGCTCAGTTTTCCTAAAAACAAAAGAAGGGGGGAAAGGGACCTTGAAAGTTTGCAATAACAATGAACACTTCAGCCCAACACAAGCAGCAGGCTATTAGGAACTGCTAACCCTCTTAGGGGGATGTAAAAAACAAACAACAAAAGTGCATTTTTATTTACATTCATGTTAATTTATTTATTCATAAGCACTTGTAAAACTACTTAGTAATGTACACTGTTTGGCATCCACCTGGCCAGTTTTTTGCTGAACCTGATCAGATTATTTTATGCCCAAACTGGCCCCATTATAAATGACCTATTTATAAATGACCCCATTATAAATGACTGGGGATGGGGGGAAAGTAGTAAAAGAAATTGCAACTGTCAAAACACTACCCAAGCTGGCTTGAAATTGGGCATGCTGATACGTACTAGTATTAAGTAAAGTACTCCCAATGCAAAGTTAGGAAAGGCAGCTTCACAACCAGACATTTTCAAGTATGGCCTTTGAAATGGACAGTTATCTTTATGTGCACGGAATGGTCAACATTGTCCACTATAAACACATGTTAGAGAATTCTTGGATATAAAAGGAAAAAAGCTGTTTTCCAGTCTTCAGACTGAATTCTAAAGAGCCACATGCTAGGAAAGTCTATAAAACCCCTTCCTCATGATCAAGAAATGGTAGATTTTACAGGATCTGTATTGGATTTAGTCAGGGTTTTGTCAGATTTGCAATTTTCTCAACTACTATCCAAATACGGAATTAACATTTTCTAGAAAGTTCTGTGAATTTGTTACTTCTTGACTGAACAGAGTTAGTATAATACAGCTATGGACAAATATGAACACATAATGTAATGTAATGCAATACTATATTAATAAACAATCCATGTACTCCTGCCAAGACACTTCAGGGTAGGTCTCCTTTAAACATGATGACTCATGTGCACTATACAGCAGTTAAAACTAGGTCATCAGCAAACAGCATAGTTCTGAGCCAAGGATCCAGTTAAGAAAACACATATATAGCCAGAGAGGTGGGATCATGTTATGCTGCCAGAAACACATGTAGGAAACACGTCCATTCAGAAAAGGTTCTGTCATAGATTAGTGAATAGCAAAAGATTGCTACTGCTTAAGGGAAGGAAAAAAAGACAAGCATGTAATATACTTTAGTAACTCTAACAATAAGGATGTGACATAATTTTCCATTTTCTGCTTCTCCAAGCATGCCACTATGATACTGTTAAAGAAAATGCTTTGTTTTCCCTCACACATAATAGTATGCCCCCACAATTCAGGGTAAAAAGCGTTCTTCTGTTACTCTGCTGGACTTCAGCAAAGCATATGCTTCTAGCCATACCAGCATGGCTCAGAAGGAACATAGTAGACTCTTGTAGACTCTAACCTACGGAGTTCAGTTTCCATAGCAATTGTGGTTTGTGGATGCTTTTCTGCTGAATCTGCAGCTTGCTAAGAGACACACTGATGATGATGTAGAAGGTTGCCATTCAGCCAAAAGCTGTCATTTTCTAAAGCTTATACTATATAGAAGCCTCTAATCATCTACTAAGATGAAAACAAGCTCCACTTCCCAAACATGGTCAGCTAAAACAAAGTGGATGCTTCCATTTCAAATCAATTAAATGCAACTGTGACAATAATTCCGATTTTTATTTCTTAAAAACACACACAAAATGAGCCCTTAGCTTTTGCTAGCTTTCAGTCTAATGTTGTTTCATGTCAAGAACAGCAGTCTCAGAAATTCAGATATTTAATAATATATCAAAGTTTTGCTTGGGAACACAAAGTTCAAACATTTTGTGTTCCCAAGTAAATTTTGGGCCATATTTGTATAGGTGTAAATATGTATCATATAGAGAATATATTATAATTTAATATATTTTTATCATTTTATTTAATGCATTTCTTAACCACCTTTCAAGACTTCAATCTCCCCAAGACACAATATAAAATATACAATTCTACATGAGTACAAGTTTAAAAAGTCATAAATTAATTTAAAAGCAAATTTAAGAATTAATCAGTAACACAAACATGGAACCAGCCATATATTCCTTGAAAGTTCCATAGGGTAGAGACCAGATGCTACGGTGCTTAAGTACTTAGCCAAACCTGCCTATAGAGTAATAGTCTTAAGAAAGATGGAAAAGAATATGCAAGGGTTTTTTTAATTAAAAAATAAATAATAGGAATACTACTCACAGCTCAAAACCTGTACTTCTAGGTCATCCAAACTGTCCATAAAGACAGGATGCTTACCTGTAACTGTAGTTCTTTGAGAGGTCAACTATTCATTCATACACATGGGCTCTGTATCTGTGCAGAACCCATTCAGGAAACTTCAATAACTGAAGAATTTTAGGCAGGAACCCTCTCCTACAGTCCCCATGTACATATCCCTAGTGGGTATCCACCTATTCTTTCAGATCCTTGAGACTGCCAATTGCAGACTCAGAACTGAGCGAAACCTCAATACTAACATCCACATTGAAGTGGGAATGATGGGAGGGTTGTGTAAATGCACAGATGACCACTCAAAGAACTACAGTTACAGGTAAGCAACCTGTCTTTTTTCTTTGTGGACTCTGTGCATCACATATATTGGCCAAGTAGCAAGCTAACTTACCAGATGCGGGTCACTGTCCTACTGTAACATTGCAGGCAGTACGGCTCATTCAAAAGAACAATCCATCCTGGCCCACACATCAAGCCTGTAATGGCTAATGAAATTAGATGTCAGCGACCATGTAGCTACCCTGTACATTTTGGGGAAGGTGACTCCTCTTTGAAATGCCGCTGATGTTGCTACAGCATGAGTGGAATGCACCCCTTACTGGGTCCAAAAGTTTGGGACCAGACAATTTGTAAGCTAGTTTTATGGCATGGACCACCCAAAAGTTAATCTCTGTGATGACAACAGGTGTCCATGACGTTTATCCACATAGCAGATAAATAAGCAAGGAGACTGTCAAAGAATTCAGTCCCTGATGTACAGTATACATGGCCAGCGCTCTCTGAACATCCAAGGCATGAAAGGAGTACTCAAGCTGCGTAGTAGGGGAAGATACATGATGTCATGTCAGAGTACCACCTTATCGTCATAGATGGCATATAAGGTGGGTCAACGAGCAATGTGCACAATTCACTGGACGTACGAACTGAAGTAATTGCTACCAAGAAAGCCATCTTCCAAGAGAGGAACCAGAGGTCCACCATCGCAAGCTGTTCAAAAGGTTTGGCAGTCAAAGTCTGCAGAATAATGGACAAACTCCATCTTCATTTGGGGTGGGTGTGGTGATGTTCCATACCCCAGAGGAACTGCTTGACCATCACATGTAAAAATACAGAAAGACTGGGAAATGAGAAGCTGAGATAGGTGCCAGGTTTACTCGTAGGGAGGTAAGTTTCAGCCCTTTTTCAAACAGAGATAGCAAAAACTGTAAAACCTTGTGCAATAAGAATCAAAGAGGGTCAAAACTGCTAATAGAGGCAAACAAAATGCTGCCCGCTTATGAGCATAGCAGAGAGTCATGGTTAGTTTACAAGCTGCATCAATTATGCACTTTACCACTGAAGAGACATGACTGGGTGCCCAAGTTAGTGGATCCATCACGTGGTCAAGCAAACCATGCCAAAGTCTGGAAGCCCAATCCTGCCTCAATCCCAAGTAAGAAGGCTCAGAATCGAAGGAAATCAGAGAGGAGAAAAGGGAGGGGGTGAACCACAAGTATGCAGTTGGACCTGTCTGTCATTATTTTTACTAACATTTTCATGATGAGCAAGAATTGGGAGAACAAGTAAAATGTCCCTGTCCACCAAAAGGTTAAAGCATCTCCAAGAGATCTCACATCCACTCCTGCTCTGCTGCAAAAGTTCAAGCAAGCATTGTTTCTGCCCAAAGAAACAAAGCAATTTCTGTATTGCCCCAATGCTGCAATAGGTCTGCCAACACCGTCCTGTCCAACACCCACTTGTGGGATGCCAGGTAAGTACAAGTCAACTGGTCAGCAACAACATTGTACACACCAGCAATATGTACTGCTACTAGTCTAATTCAATGGGGGATGCACCAGCTGAAGATGCAGTGGGTGAGATCAATGAAAGGAAGAGATTTTGTCAGATCCAATGATGAACTGAAGGAAGCGTTGGCATTTCTCAATTCAGAGGGAGACAATCATGGGGTCTAGGACTGGCCATGGCCTTACCTATTTTGTTTCTGCAATTGCCATGTGCATGAACGCCAGCTGATCTGCAACTTTCAACACACAAATCTAGGAATGTAGCTCTTTGCCACAGTCTAATGTTTGATATGCTGGCTTAGCTCTCTCCACAAGTGGTCAACATATAAACCAGAGGTGATATGTCTCAGGAGAAACCAGGCTTGATTTTAGAACTGCCTAACACTTGCTGCTAAAGAGAAGCCTAGTCAAATTAACAATTCATTGTTGCAAACCATGCCTGGTGGCTCTTTCTGGAGTTGAAAGGTGGTAAACAATCACAGAAGTCAGAAATTCCACGAGTTCCTCATAAGCCAAAAGTAACACAGAAAATAAATGTCTACTGGATACATCTTTGGTGAATCTTCACAGGTGATATAGTACAGTACAATATCCCTTGCCACCTAGAATGTAATAGAAATTTTTGGAATTAATTTACATTTGAGCTCATTATCATAGCTAAAATAGATTTTGCCCCTTTTGTGGAAATTTCACTTGCTGTGATTTGTCCGTGCTGGCACAACCTTAAATGCAGAACAAAGCCTAAAACAACCAACAATTTCAGCTACAATAACATTCCTTTGATTAGGTTGAATGCTCAACTCCTTAAAAATAAAACTATTACACAAATATTTACTTTTACAAAGGGTCAAGGGAAAAGTATATTTTTTCATAAGAAAGCCAGATGTTTAATTTCTTCTCCAAAATGATACTTCTGCTGATAACTAGCGTTTAGTCCCGGTTTTAAAAAAGGTTCATGTTTCATTTCCTCTACTGAAAGATCCACATCACAAAATACTGCCCAAGTATTCAGTATATGTTGAAATCACTCCATGCAATTTTGTAGGGAGAAAGAAAAAGAAAGAAAGAAACATTTTCGTAAAACTACGATAGTAGTTAATATATTCCGACATAAAACGCTCATGCTCAACAAATCACTATTTAGTTCAATAGCTATTTTGAACCTAATCCATACCCCTGTACATGCTTTGATATACATGTACAGTTGTTGTGCAAACAGGCTTTCAATTCAAATGCAGCTCTAACACACATCCCTGTGTGCATGGGACTCGCCTGGCTCCTACCTTGTGGTCTTTTTGGAACCACATGAAAAGCTTTTCATTCTTCCAGGCTTTGTCATCCTTCATTTAAAAAATTGTGTTAGTAGTACATTTTTAGATTTCTGCATTGCTGTTGGCTTTTACTTTTACTTTAATTTTTACTTTGGTTTGCTTTTTTTAATTTAAACTGAAGGTACTCGTATTATGTTTTATTTTATTTTTTACACTTTATGTTCTTAAGTTTTGTTTTGTGAACCACTAGGGTTGTCAGATCTCCAGCTCTGGTCCCAAGACTCAGGTTTTGGATCTATTTTCAGGGTGTCAAGCTTAATACTCAGGGTTTTCAGCTAGTTTCAAACTACTACCATTTAATCTTGAGTTTTGCAGCAACTTTTTTAAAATCACTCATTCTGAAAAAAGAAAAAAAATCCATAAGAGGCGTTTTTTCTTCATCTTGCAAATGATTCCCTCAATTAGACAGTGGGAATAAATACCACTCAACGCAGGTGATCTGAAGCAGAATGGAGCATGATCAGCACAGGCAGGGGGAGTGGAGACAAGAGCTACTTGAAGGAGATGCAAGAGATAACTTCAGAGAGAGTGACTGAGAGACCATTATCACAAGAATGATTCAGCCCCCAGGAAGAAACACGAGTGCAGACTTTCTGTCGCAGCTGCCGCTGTGCTGAGCACCAGGAGGGATGGGGGAGGAACGAGGCAGCCAGAGGAGGATGAGGAGAGGGACACAGGGTGCCCAAACCACCTCTCCTCCCTCTGACCTCCCTTTGGCTGCCCGTTCCTTCTCTCACCCTGTTTTTTTAATTATTATTATCTGTATCTGCGCAGCTTCGCAGATACAGATAAAAAAATCAGGGTGGGGGAAGGAATGGCCTCGTTTTTCTCCTCCCTCTCGCCATTTTTCAATTATTATTATTTACCATGGGGCTCTGCTGAGCAACTGGAAGTCCGCCTCCTTCTCTGTCCAGCCAATGGCAACCAATCAGGGGATGCCATTACCTGTGGCATGCCTTGCAGACAAAAAAGTCGGGGTAAGTGCCCAACCTCTTTTCAGTGGAGTTTCTGGGGTTTGCCCCCGGATGTAGATGACCTGCTGCTACTGCGAATCCACCCCAGGGCAAACCCATCATCTAGACAAGCCCTCAATCACAGAATAGAAGACAGGCAAGACACTGAGTGAATGAGTGAGTGAGTGACACAGTAGGTACTGGGGATGGGAAAGACAGTTTTCATTTGCAATATGAATGTGCTGCTCATATCCCTGCCTGTCTTGCTTACCTGTCTCTGTTGCTTATGTGGAACTTCCCAGAGGTAAGTTAGTCCACATCTGTAATAATGCACAACTAGCATGGGTTGTGCCTTTCTTTTTCCATTTGAGCTGCTGTACAATTGGAGCAGATCTTTAGCTTACTGGCTCCCTTGCATAGAAAAAAAAAAGTAAAGTTCCCCAACACATGTGGTTTCTTTTAGTTTAATTGTTAGTTTAAAAACTATTTTCATCCTTAAGACAGCATAATTATCTGAGATTGTTATTGGCAATTTCATGTCTATTCAAGAGTTCCACAGAGTTCGGTGGAATATACTTCCAGGTAAATATGTACAAGATTGCAGCCTGAGTCAGATATGTTTGAATTTTATCAACCTCTGTGTTCTAAATAATTTCATATGGGCATTCATTCATTTATTTACAGTATTTTCATGCAACGTCTCATCCAAAAAAATCTCCCACAGTGGTTTAGGGCAAAAGAAGAAGGGGAAGTAATTCTGTTAGCAGGCCTGGTCAAATGGCATTGCCCTCCCTCTCATCTTCCTCATTTCAGCCTACTGAAAAGGCTGCTTTTGCAATCCCTATCCTGCAACTGCAACTTGAAGATGGGGAAAAGATTCCTGCAACCAGGCCCCGGCCTTTACGGCAGTGCTTTGGCGCTAAAAGGCACCTTGCTGCATTTGCGTTCCTTCCTGGCATCTGCACGGGAAGGAAGGCAAGTGCAAATTTTCCGCCCCCACCCCGCCTCTGGAAAAGTAAAAAAAATGGGGGGGAGCCCTCCCCTCCCCTTTTTAAAAAAATGTATAATCTATATCTGCGGAGGCAGATACAGATTATGAGTGAGCCAATGGAGGATGCAAGAGGGACTGGGCAAACCATGTCTCCTCCCCCTGGCTGCCTGTTCCTCCCCACCCACCCACATTTCTTTTTATTTTTATTACCTCTATCTGCGGAGCTCCACAGATACAGATAGTAAAATTTAAGGAGGGAAATGAGGGGAGGAAAGACCCGTTCCTCTACTCCCCCCCTTTTTTGTTTTTGTTTTACTTTTCCAGACACGCTGGGCTGCCCATGGCAACCAATCAGGGGGTGCCATGGGCTCTGCTGCCAAAAAAGTTGGGTTAAGTGCCTGACTTTTTGGGAGCAGAGTTTCTGGGGTTTGTTCCCAGATGGCTTCACAATGGTGGCTGTGACATGTAAATGACGTGCTGCTACCGTGAAGCCAACCCAGAGCAATCCTTTCGTATAGACGTGCCCCAGGAAAAAAGTGTCATTTCAAGATGACTGGAGACACGATGAATTTATAGAATGGATAGTGAAAGTTGACACCACTACTTCAAAGTGCCGACACTATAATATTAACTTTATAGTTAAATATGATGGCATCAAGGCCATCTTGGAAGCATCTGGTAAGGGAAATGCACATTAAAACCTCAAGAACAGCAAGGCGGAATGCAGCCTTGTCATCCTTCTTTTCACAGACTCAGAGTTTAGAGGCTCTCTTTGTTGCATCTGTAGAGGTTGGCAGCATATACTATACTGTCATGCACCAGCCCAGTTACTACAAATTGTGGAATAAAAGTCGCATCAACAACGTTTGTTTGAGGACTCTGGTGTTGTCAAGAAAATGAGTGATGGGGGAACCAAGTCAGACAGCATAATTCAAAATGTGCCTGGACCCAAATCAGTTGACAATGTTGTGCAGGCACTGGGTGGCCATTCAACAGTAACAACAAAATATCATTTTTCTGCAGACACTGATACCTCTAATAAGGGCTTCTGTAAAATGTTTCCTGTGATTGTCTGGTACTTTGATGCTGACCTATGCATTTAGGAGAAACTGCTGGACTTTTATAAGTTACCATCAGAGGCTGATGTTGCTATCAGTGACAGCCTTCTCAGAATTTAAAATGAACTTGGGTTATCTACTGAAATCATAGTTGCTTATGAAGCAGACAATGCTGCTGCAAATTATGTGGCAAAGAAGTCTGTATTCCAGATACTGAAAACACACAAGAGTTCTCTTGTCAGGGCCGACAGTTATTGCCATGGGTTCCACAATGCTGCCAGACATGCCTGTTTAAAGATCAAGTATGATGTGGAAGCTCTTGTTCATAAAGTTTACGCTGAGTTCTCCCGGAGTACCCATAAACTGAGAAACTCAAAGAATGCTTTGAGAAGCTTGGCATGAAGTTCCATACACTTTTAAGCCATGGAAACACTTGGTGGCTCTCGCTCGCTCGCTCATCTCATGGCCTGTTATTAAATCCTATTTTCTGGAGCTGGAGGAAGAGCAGATCAGTAACACCATATGACAGTTTATTACTGATCAGGCAGATGAGATAACAACGGATACCACTTCCCAAATTTCATTCCCAGAGTATTGCCTCTATTTTGTGCATCATTTCATGAAAATGTTCCATGATTCTATTATTTTTGGCAGAAAACATGCAGATAGTCCACAATTGTACACATTGGTATACAACTTGAGTGAGAAACTAGTTAACCACAGGGACAATAGCTAATCACAGGGACAAATAACATTCTGGAGCAAAATTGTTCTCAAGTTTAAAGCAGCTACCTCATTCCCAATTATGCATTTCAAAGCAGATGCAATCAAAATGAATAATCAGGCAATAATGAACCTTTAAAAATGACTAGAGAAAGCACACACACCCCTACATGACTTCACAGCCTTTCATCTTGATTTAGAGTCAGAGAAGGTATCTCTTGAACATGTCTGTAAAGGTGCCAAGATTCTGGATGTTGATGTTAATATATAAGACCTTTTTGATGAGCTCAGCCTAATTCAGAAGCTAAGGCCAGAGGTGAGAAAACTGATTCTGCATCAGAAATCTTATTTCATCTCATCTATTTGTATGTTGCTTTCCAACAAAATTGCTCAACCCCTTTGACATCACAAGACCTGCCCCTGGGTATCAGGTTTGGCTCTGAAAAATCAAGGATGCTGCTGTCCTGGCAACCCTACGAACCACCCTGGGAGCTTTGCTTATTGGGCAGTATAAACTCAACAGACAGACAGACAGATAATTCAAATGAAAAGGGAACACGTGCACATCAGAGAAACTACAAGGAATTTCTTGGGGATACCATGCATAACCAATGTGGGTCATGAGTATCCACATTGGATGGGGAATGGGCAGAGAGGAAGCCTATAATGAAGGAACCCTTCAAGGAGCACAATATATCTACATACATACACTGTATCCACAATTGGGAAAGAGGCCATCCAGTATCAGGTGGATGTTTTGCCCCTATCATGGCAGTTTCCCTAGTTGCAGTTTTAACTTTTTCCTATAAAAATGAATGGCAACCATTAATTTATATGGGAGCAAGACAAATGATATACTCAGATGCACTTTTGGGGTGTCCCCTGACCTGGGGATCCCAGTTTCTTGCAGGGAGCAGTTCTTGCTTGTCCTTCAGTTTTGCATATTGCAGAATATTTCTTTCAGGAAAATAAGAAGCTGTGACCTTGTTTAGATGACACACTAAGCCACGGTGGTTAAGCATTTTGAGCTAAACACTATGACTTAGCATGTTGTGTGAACCATTCCTTACCATGGTGGCTACATAACCACAGTTTAAACATGCTCACTTATCATTTATTGCAAAAGGGTTAGTGGCCTAACCATGGCTTAGAGTGTTGTCTGAGCCTGTTGATCTAGCTCAGACTTGCCTACACTGACTCACAGTAGTTCTACAGGGTTTCTCTCAGGACTCTTTTCCAGACTAACCTGGACAGTTCGGGGGTTGAACTTGGGACCTTTGGCATGTAAAGCATGTGCTCTACCCACATGAGCTACAACCCATCCCTTCATGTACAAGTAGTGCAGAAGAGTACAGTTAAAAATGTGTACAACTATGCAAATATAAATTCACAAGACTCTTCCAAGGATATATATTTGTGTCTAGCCTGCGAGAAAAAAGAAAAAAAGATCAGGGACAGAAAAAAAGAAAATCATCACCAGTTCATGTTTTTAGGATCTATGTGTTAGTCACACCTGTATCTGTGTAACAATGTAGACAGATGCCTCTTTTTTCACCTCCATTGAAAAAGATATATTGAAGATAGTTCCATCAGGGAACAGGAAGCTTAACACAAAACAACAGATGTACAATAATCACAAATGCCCGTTCATTTCCTTTATGTCAGCAAATACAAGCAGTCACTAATTAAGAACCTCTATCTATTGGGTACAAAAGGAAGTGTACACATTTCCCTGATCATTTGACCATAACAATAGAAAAGTCACAGGAAGGGGGCAATCTGCTTCCCTGCAACTAACAAGTCGACATGTCTTAGCAATGTTATCTTTTCTTAGAATGTTTTACACTAATATAAATACATCTTTAGCAATATTTCTAAAACTGTTATTATTATTTATTACATTTCTATACCCCTCCCCACATAGCCAAAGCTCTCTGGATGGTTTACAAAAGATCTATGGAAAACAATTCTAAGCAGTATTTTCAGATTTCCTTGTTCTTTCATTTTTATCCAGCCAAGCTGATTCTTACCCCTTACATCAGGGTTGGGCAACTTGTTTTGGCTTACAGGTCCCATCAGCATAGCCAATGTTGAAGGATGATGGGAGTTGTAGGCCAAAAGATCTGGAAGGTCACAAGTTGCCCACTCCTGCACTACATGATGTTTGATTGGACTGTACGGGTATTTTTTACATGTTTTAAAATCCAGAAATGGTTTGAAGGTAGAAGGATCAGGGACAGCATTAATAAATCTGTACAATGAAAGTTCTTTTGAACAGAATCATATTGCAAGATATTGATAGACTCATAGTTGTACGCTGATTGTGTGTCAGGTTATAATGTTCAGAAAATGCAAGAAGAATTTATTGGATTGGCTAAGGCCACATCCTGTGCACATTTTCTTAGGGTTAAGACACATTGAATTAAATCCAGCATTGAGCGAATGGACCTCTACTCACACACTGCAAATTTGCTCTGGAAGATGCCCCAATCCTTCAGAGCACATTTGGGGGTACATGGAGTAGCTGCAGTGGGGAGGGAAAATCCATCCTGCAAGCAATTTCCATTCAACTAGCAGACAGACACCATTGGATCTAACCCATTATTTTTGCTAGCATTATCAAGTATCGATGGAGATCAGCCTCAGGATCAAGGGTTGGATGTCCCAGACAAAGTGGCCAAATTTGTATGTCACTTTAAGCCATGATGGTTTGTTAAGATGCTCACAGTAGCCTAGTTTGAAAATAAGCTATTGTTATCCTCCCCACCTCTCTGATTGTACAACTAAGCTACTGTGCATAGTTTGTTTTCCCTGCCTACACGCCTCTTCCCTCTACAGTCTTCCCGCTTGGCCGGGATGATATCCCAGCTTCCTTTTGTGTTGGAGTCCAAATCCCAATGGCCCCTGCTATGCTGGTGCATTACATTCATCTCTCCTACTGGCCTGTCTTCCCACCCAACCAGCAGCACAGCGATTCTCAAGGCAGCAGTAGAGGCAGCAGCAGATTTGGCAATGGAAGTGCTGCATAGGGGCAAGCAGCTTCAGTCCAGCAATGGCCTGATGTACACTCTGAGGTGCGTCCATCCCAGAAAAGCAGGAATTGTAGTCTGGTACAGAAACCTGTGCGCTGTGCCTACGAGAGCACAACATTGTTGCCTTTATGGTACCCATGGCTGGCCTTGAGCGGACAGCTATGAAAAGCTACTTATATCTCCACACCTCTGGGGATAGATACAAAGCAGGGGAAGTGGAGGGGGAACGGAATAGAATGGGCAGCTTTTGCAAAAGGGAAGGGTTATGGTGCCTTGGTGACCTCTATTTCTCCATCTCTCTCCTCCTTGAGAGCTTCAGACATGGAGCGCCAATGGCTCATGCTCTTCTCTATCTTTTCCTTTAATCTCCAGAGTTGGAAGTCTGGGTGTGGCCCAGCCAAGGGATCAGCAAGCAAGGTGGCTAGGTACATTATGGGGGGAATATCGGCCTGGGGAGGCATGGGGAGCAACTGCTGCAAGGACCCATAAGGATGCCCCCAACATGTAGGCACTTTGGCCGTGGGGAATATGCATGGCCTCTTGAAAAGCTGCAGTCAGTGAATACAAAACATTGGTTTGATGTTCCAGCGCAGTGCTGCGCTTGTGAAATATGCATTGGTGGGAGGCGTTAAAGAACATATGTGACTCTTCCACAGAAGCCAAATGAGTGATTGGCTGGTGTTTGTGCTGAGCATCTAGAGTACTTCAACTATGATGCAGAACCTGTCATGCTCAATTGGCTGTTTTGCTTTTCTCTTTGAACTACCATGTCAACCTATGCACTGCCAGCCAATCCTGTAGAAGGATGTGTCCTTTTTTAAAAAACAAAATAAAAATCAAACCATGATTTAAGATCTTTCCCCACACAAAGAAGGGTTGTGTGGTAAAACACATGCTTTGCATGCAGAAGATCGCAGGTTTAATCTCCAGGTAGAGCTCAGAAAGATCGTAGCTTCTTCCTAAGCTGTAACGATAGTTTCTTGACTCAAACAAAATGGAAAAATATTCTTAATTGAGTATTATTAAGGCACTGTGAACAGAAGAGCAAAGGACTGTGTGCACCAGCAAGAGGTTTATACAAATATGGCCCATAGTATAGTTTGAAGTTACAATTGCTTCTATCAGAACTTTGGTGTAAAGACCAAACTTAGGAGTCCCAAACCTAAAGGTTTCATTGCCAATGAAGTATTGGCCCAGTTTGCACATGCCCCAGGATTATTATTATTTTTTAAAAAAAAAAATGGCTCTTTTTTTTCTAAGATGATTGTTATCATTACGTGCGAACTGGGCCAATTCTGGGTTATGTTGAATGAGGCAGTGTGCTGGTGCTTGCTGCTTGATAATCCCCGCTGCCAAGGAGGAATAGCTAAACAAATTTCCATCATGGTTTGGTTAGCATTACATGTGAACCAAGAACTTTGGCTTATCTCTCCATTGACAAGCCAGAGCAAAACTCAAAAATAAATCATGGGTTCTTTCTCTGGCTTGTTGTGGGGGAGACAAACCAGAATTTCTGGGTCACACGTAACATTGACCAAAGCAGCTTGCAGCAGGACTGATGATGTAGCTTGTACCAGCATGCTGCTTCGTTCACAAGAATCCAGAAATTTAAAAATGCTGACTTATTATTATGTGAGAACCAGGACCAGATCTACACCAAGCAGGATATGACACTTTGAAAATGGTTTGAAAACTGTATATGGAGTGTGTCCTGGGCCCCAACAGTTTTCACTACTGTTATAAACCGTTTTAAAGCAGTAGTGTAGATCCTGTCCTGGGTCTGTTATTTATCAGAACTTTGCATAGAAATCATAATCTCTGCCTTCATATCTGTTACAAGAGAAATATTATTTTTAACAAACCTCAGTAGACTTATAGTTTGGCATATTTTTAATAGGAATTTGTCTGAGTAATTCTAGGTTATTGGGTAGCTTTGCGCATAATTACAGTTCAAATTAAAGCCATACAAGTATCTGAAGTGACCACAGAACAAAACCTATTTCACTCAAAACCTGCCATTCAACACAATTTTACGTACTTCCAGAGTAAAAATCCAAATGTATAAAAATAAAACTAAGGGGCAATTTAAGATTTGTAAAGAACTCCTTCTCCCAAAGAAAGTGCTATGCAATGAAAAAAAAAGGACTCATAACACTTCCATCTATTTTAGGTACTGTATTTTTTAGTAGAAAACTATTGATTTGCAAGTAGTTTTCAATGATACAGGTTTGCCTGCCATGTACCAAACAGAAAGAAAAAATACTTTATAAAATAGAACAGAAGATGTTATATTTAAAATAAAACTACTTCCAAAATATCTACCTGGTGATCTCTATCATCTTCATGACAGTGTCCAGTCAAAACACCAATCCATAGTTTGGCATTATGTCTGAAACTATGCCACCTTAAAACCAGAAGGGGCCATGGGAGGACTCTTCCATCTACAGAAAGACTGGGATCCACTAGAAGCTGCTGCCCCTAGGAGGGTGACAGAAGGCGAATTCTGGTGATTTCCCCTTCCCCCTACAGCCTCCTGCATCACCTTCCATGATGTTCCGGAGAATCGTCCTTCAACCACTGGAGCATATGTTTGAACAATACAGGGGAAATCGGCAAAAAACACTCTCCCTGCCATTTCTCTGAGCAAAACTCAGTTCATGGGATCTCTGAATCCAACCCACAATGCTTAAGGATAAACAAAAACCTAAGGAAAAAAGCTTCCAAATAAATTTCCAAGAAAACAAGCAGCAAGTGGTGAAAAAGTAGCCAGAGCAAATTCAATATCATTAAGCTTACCAATTCTACACTCTTGTCTGAAATGGCCACCGTGGCTAGAAGGTTTCAGGACTTCCATGAAGTATGTGATTCATTACAATGTTAATAATCCTTCTCATACAATAGACAACAAGGCCTCCCTAATTTTAATCAGGTGCAAGTTATGGGAGTGCTTAACCACTGTGCCACCAAAAATCCAGTAATGAAAATGTATATAACCAAATCTGTAAACATAGTTGAATTCTCACTTTCATTATTAAAACATTATGACATCAGACTGAAATAGATCATGTATCACTAATTGTTTTAGTTATTAAGTTCACATTTTCAAGGCATAACGAGACACAATGGAGTTAGTTCCAAGAAAATAATCTGCAGCAACTGCAAAAGATCAGAGAAAGCTGCATGGCTGGAAACTAGAAAAGAGGAGGTTCATACCTGGATAGTTTCCACTGGAATAGCTGTAAAAGGGCCATATTAAGAACAGATGGATATGATGAAATGAAGGTGCTGCCCTAGGAATGTTGCTATAATCTCAAAAGTGAACTAATGTTCACACATCTACCATCACAGTCACCCACAGGTCTGGTTTGAAAGTTAACACTAAATCATGGTTTAGTAATAATCTCAGCAGATTTTGCAACTAACCAGACTTTCCTATTATGCATAAACTGATCCTGGCTTGTTTAAACAAATCAATGTGTAGTATCTAATGTTAGTCCTATGTAGAGTAGGCCCATTAAAATGCTTGGAACTTAAGTTGGTTTTGACTAACAACTCATTAATTTCAATGGGTCTAGTCTACATATGACTAACTTTAGTTATTATCTGTAGCCTAAACTAACAGTTCAGCCATAGTTCAAAAGAAACAAGAAACTCTGGCAAATTTAAAAAGGAAATGAGAGCTTCAGAGCACATCCTCACAGTCATGTCAGAGGAGGAGACGAGAGAGGAAGTTCACAAGCTTGCTGTCCCTAAGCTTGATGCTGCTTATACTCTTGTCTGAAATGGCCACCCTTTGTGGATTAGGGGCAGGAGTAACCGTACAGAACAATGGGCTTTGAACAATAGAATAACAGGACAGATGAGCAATATGACAAACCAGTTTTTAAAACTGAGTTTTTTGGGAGCAGAGAGGGAGATTTAGGGATTCTAATATCAAAAGTATTCAACAATTGTTATAAAAAATACTTTGATAGCTGTGAACTTGAGAAAAAGCATTTGGAAAATACAACATCAACATATGGCAAATGGCTCCTTACTAGCTGAATAAGATAAACAACTTGGATAAAGGTGCTTTCTGAAGTTGTGGGAAATTGAATTCATGTCTTCTGATATTGTGAAAAAAATTAAACAACTTGCTTCCTATTAAACAGATTATGGAATAGAACCCCAGAAGGCCCAATTCCTGTCCTGTTGAACTATTTTAAGCATATATAGACACTTTCCAATTGTGTATAGTAATTTGTAAATAAAACTACAAACAAACCAGAGTAGCCTGGAAACACTACGCTGTTCAAATGCAATTCTCGTTGATATGCCTAGTGTAACCTTTCCAGTGACCATACCAAGGATGTGGGGTATGTTTATCCGAAAGCATTTGAATGGTTATTTCCTTGCTATGTCTGACCATTTTCTAGGGTTAGTTGTATTCAGACGCAGCACTAAACCATGGTTTAGCATTATAAAAATGAGCCTAACTTTACCCCCAGGCTCACACACTCCCCCCCCCCCCAGTACAGCTACTTCTGTTTTGGATTAACCACAGTTCAGTGTGTTGTCTGAACCCTAAACTGTGGTTAATCTGAACTATTGTTAGTGGAAACAAACCAGCTTCATGGTTTGATGTTTGCTTGTTTCCAGTGAAAATAGTTAACTGGAGTGCAGATTGTCTTGGTTCAGACTACAAAAAATTGAAGTGCAGTTTTCCATATTCCTTCTCATGTCCATGCTGGAGGAGGAGGGTGATTCCAGGGACAAAGCTAGGTTTATTCTCTTAACATGAACACACAGTTAACACTGCATTTGAACTAGCCCAATATCTACAGTAAGCATCAGAAGCTGAGCCAGAGTAGTCCTAGATATACGCCTACCATCACAAATTGTTGTTTTTAAAGGAAAGCAAATTTATAATATACATTTCTGGTTTTAGATGCACATGTATTTTGAACTCCATACACCAAAATAACATCATTTATTTTCAAGGCAGCTGCTTTTTAGAAACAAAACTGTAGTTTTCTTTTCCTCAACCTTCCAAGTCATTATTCAACTTAATACTCTGGATAAGGCAAAAAAATTTTTAGAAGAACACTAAAAAGTGTGTTCATATACTTGAGTGGAAACTGTTTACATCCAGCTGCAACTGATTTCCTATATGGCAAACTGCTGCAGGCATTCTGCTAGATGGGAACATTACAGAGGCCTCCTACACACTACCAGGTTTTCAGACCTCAAAGGTGTTCCCAGTGGTCATTTCTTTGTCAGAATAAACAGAGCTTCTATTGATCTTTCAGTATATTTAGCTCGGTTCTCCAAACCATAAACAGGCACCAACAACAACAAGAACAAAAAATTTAAAAACACACAACCGTGTTAAATATTACCCTCTTTCTGATCAAACAGTAAGTCACTGTTGGATGGCTTTTTGTTCCTCTCACCAGAGAGCTATAAAACACTTAAAAACAACATATTCTTTCATGCTTTCAGAGAAACATCATTGTTGCAGTAAAGGAAAATAAGCCATGGATGAGTTGTCATGAAATATGCTATGAAGGCCTTACAAAGTATTTATACTTCTAACTCCATGCATAGGAGGGAAACTATCATGTCTGATTGTTCATATGGTGCATTGAAAGAGAAAAAGGGTTGAGGATTCTTATTTATTTAGTTAGTTAGTTATTACATTTCTATGCCGCCCAAAGCTCTCTGGACAGTTCACAAAAATTAAAACCACAAAACACAGCATAAAATACAATATAAAATATAAAGACTTAAAACAACGGTGTAAAAGTACATCCAGAATAAAACTTAGGAGCAATAGAGAAACTTAAAATACAGTAGCAGATTTAAAACAACAGAGCTAACAGAATAAGATGACTGGAAAAATAAAAAGGTCTTCACCCAGAAGGAAAGAAAAAGGAAAGGAACCTCTCTTGTGCAAACACTTGAGTCATTGCTGACTCCTAGAGGGACGCCTGCTTTCGCTGACGTTTTCTTGGCAGACTTTGTAGCGGGGTGGTTTGCCATTGCCTTCCCCAGGCACAGTTACCTTTCCCCCAGCTAGCTGGATACTCATTTTACTGACCTCGGAAGGATGGAAGGCTGAGTCGACCTGAGCCGGCTACCTGAGAACCAGCTTCCGCTGGGATCGAACTCAGGCCGTGGGGAGAGTTTCGGCTGCAGTAACTTCCGCTTACCACTCTGCGCCACACAAGGCCACACCCAGAAAGAGCACAATATAGGCAAGCCTCTCTAGGAAGATCCATGCATTTGAAGTTGAGAAATCTCTGGTAACTTTTCTCCAACAATACAAGACAGCATAAGAAGAGCCTTCAGGACCAGACTGATGATTCATCTAGCACAGGATCCTGTTTCCAATGGTGGCCATCTAAATTAGGTTGGCCATATGGAAAGGAGGACAGGGTTTCTGTATCTTTTCACAATTGTATTGAAAAGGGAATTTCAGCAGGTGTCATTTGTATGCATGTAGCACCTGGTGAAATTCCCTCTTCATCGCAACAATTAAAGCTGCAGGAGCTATACTAGAGTGACCAGATTTAAAAGAGGGCAGGGCACCTGCAGCTTTAACTGTTGTGATGAAGAGGGAATTTCACCAGGTTCCCCATATATACAAATGACACCTGCTGAAATTCCCTTTTCTATGTAATTGTTAAAGATACAGGAGCCCTGTCTTCCTTTTAATATGGTCACCCTATCTAAATACCTCTTGGAAGCACACAAGTAGGGCACGAAGGCAGCAGCACTCCCTCCTTTCTTGTAATAACGAAGTAAGCTTTCGGTCTATTTGCCTATCCTCTACTCTAAGCTCCCTCTTTCTCTACCTTGCCTTCAAGCTGCACATAATGAAAGTAAAAGATAGATAACAGCACCAGTTTTATTCAAGTACTACTCTTGAATGGAGCAGACCATCTGAGCCTCAGCTTTTCTACATGAGCTGTACTCCTCCTGAAAGTGTAGCATAGTCAGTAATTCCACATGGCAGCTACATCCAATTTCTGTTTATTTACATCAGGGTTGGGAAAGCGTGGCCCTCGAGATGTTGCTGGACTGCAATCATCCCTGGCTGTTGGCAATGCTGACGAGTTAAAGGACTCTATCATCAGTAGGGCTTTACACTTTCTTCTTTCCACAACCTCAGATCCTAATCTTTCCCCCTATGACCTCTGGTACTTCAACAGATATTATTCAACACCCAGATTCTTTAGTTCCTATACATTTCTACAAATCTCACTCTTCTCCAGTTTCCATCTCACCCTTTACTCCCACCAGTAAGGTTTTTACTTTCCACAGCATTTGCCCAGAGCCCCCATTTTACCATTTCAAACACTCGCCGGTTCTTCCCGATCTCAAGCGAGTCTACAAGAAGAGGTTCTCTCCGGTCTCATCATAATGCCTCCTCTATGCTTCTTATAATCTCCCACATCCTTTTGGTCTCATTCCCTCCACTTCTTCTTAAGATCTTTCTAGTGTTCACACAACTCAACATTCATTTCATCTGTTGTTGAGCATTTTTTTTTACTCCCACCCACATAACTGGTCACATGTCCCCATGCATGCCTACTCACTCTGCTCTCTTCTTCCAGTAAAAATATCTCTCACACTGGCAGGGAATGTCTGACACTGGAACAAAGGTATGTCAGTTTGACAATATGCATAATTCATTCAGAAAACACAGTGTGTGATGTAATTTGATGCCCGATACTCAAGAGGCCTTAATATAAAACTTTTGAGTGATTGCAGAAAAAATATTCTATGTGATTTTGTAGAGAACGCCAAGGCAACATGTCCAACAAGATTGTCAGTATTTAATTTGTATTATCAGTTTAGAAGTTACAGCTATATATATATATTTTACGAAGAGCATTAATTGTTCTGGAAGTGCAGTAATTGGCAGCACATATTATCTGAGATCTGAAGACCAATACTAATATTTAAAATGCAACAAACAAACAAACACAATAGCATCTAGGGTTTTTGTTTTGTTTTTAAACCTAAAAGGAAACCAAATTTAGACACAGAGTTAGATCTGTTTAAATATAAGCTAGCAAAAGTTTGGCTGGTAACATCCAAGAAATAAGTGAAAAACATTTTAGCAACTTAGGACCTCACTTGTCAAAGAGCCAAAGACCTGAGAAGTATATCTACTGTCAAACATGTGGAAACTGAATTTCTCTCTTGATTGCTGGCAGTCAAATTGCTTCCTATAATAGAGAGAATTATGCTGTATAGAAAAGCCTCAAAAGGCCACATCTCGAGCTGGTCCACACTTACTAGCCCCATTGAAGAAACAGGGTTTAAGTTAGTGGGATGGGGCCACGGTACAAGACCATTGCTGGCACCATGTTTGAGTTGAAATACAAGACTGAAATGCAAGACATCAGCAGTCAAAGGTATGTGTTGTTGTGCTCAGCCTACTATGGCGAAGGGAACAAGAACCATGGATGTCAGAAGGGTTGTACTTTAAAAATAATTAAACAAAACTTTATCAGAAGTCATTTGAAACCAGGTTTTCAGATTCCTTTACTTCTTACCCAAGCCAAGACCTCCCAAAACCTATATCACTTTTTCTGAATCATAGCCATTTCACAATAACTCCCTGAACTCCATACCACTCCCAACAGATGTAATGTCAATATATCAAATTGACGTATTAGTTCACATTCCTATTTAGTTTCTGGCTATAGAGTATCAACATAAAACTGTTCCAACATTTGGTTTCTATTGGAAATTGGAAGAAAGGCCTGTTGTGCACTCTGAAGTACAACTTTGTCTCCTCGCTTACCAAAATAATGTGCATTCATTTATGTTTTTGTTGTGAATTATAGTTAGAAAAAGGCCATAACCTAAAGATTTAAAACTGTAGTCATTCACTGCACTGTTAATATAACAGCTATCAAGAACTTGCTTTGCACCAAACCAGGAAAGCGTGGCTCGTGGCATTATGCATGTTGCTTTTGCTTAGAATGGGGCCCTAGAGCTGTGAGATCAAATCTCTTGATTTGCTGCCCTGATGAAAATATAGGCTCCCTGCTTCTGTTTAAAAGGCCTAGAGCTCCACATTAGAGAACAGGCTTTGTATGCCCAGTTCCCAGGTTCATTCTCAGATAGCAGGGCTTGGAAAGACTGCTCTCTGCCTGAAATGTTGACTAGCGGCTGCCTGCAAACATAGGCTCAGTATACATCTGCTTCATATGTAACATGTCCCTGTAAATAATTCCAGTGCGCATTGCTATTTTTGCTAGGCATACAGGAAACTTCCACAAGGCCCAGTAAGGCTTGGGGTACTGCACACCATGTATTTTCAGCTTTATTTAGAACTTTCAAGTCGGGGAGTCTGATTGAAAAAAAAAAGAAGATTCTTCCATGCTAAGCAAAGAAAATAGTATAGCTAACTCTTCCTCCAGCAGTGCCTGGCTGAGATTCTCCAGGAGCATCATTAAAATAAATAGAATCATGTGCACAGCCATGTATTAAATTACTTTCTGTAAGCCTCATGGACTTCAAAGCTGTATGTACAATGAAAAAGATATGAGTGTAAAAATGCTAGCAATATTGATACATAGAGGCTATCCTTTTCAGAATCTCTACATTTTAAATTTGTCTTCAAAATTTGTCTTATCAGAATTATACACAAATTTGTAGTGTATCACTTCTCCAAAATATAGGTGTGAAGCTTTGTAAGGATCCCTTTCAATCGGGGTTCTGGCCCAGTTTTGGCACTGTGACTGCCTTGGTTGTCCTATATGGGAGACACAGGGTTGACACAGGGTCCCTATTGATACTCTTTGAACTCTCAGTGGCTTTCAATGCTATCAATCATGGTATCCTTCTGGAATGGCTGAAGTGAGCATTGAGAACTGACCGCAGTGGTTTCGCTCCTACTTGGAAGGGCAGATTCCAGAGGCTGAAACTTAGGGATAGTATTTGGTCCCATGAATCCTCCATTATGGGATTCCACCTGGCTCGATCTTGTCCCCCATGCTATTTATCATCTACATAAAACTGCTGAGTAGGGCCATCCAGAGTTTTGGAGTGGCTTGTCATCAATATGCAGTTATATTTCTCCATGTGTGATTGTGGATGTACTGAGCCAGAGTCTGCTCACGGTAATGGAATCTCATTCCAGAAAACACAGAGACACTTAGAGATGTGAAGACCTGGGAAAAACCCAGAAAAAATCAGGGGGAAACTGTTTTCCCCTGTTTTTTTCCGAAGCCTTTTTTGGTTTTTTTCTGAAAAATTGAAAAAAATGAAGAAAAATGGATTATGGGATGTTTTATTTTAGTATGATGAATAAAATGTTCAAGACAAGATGTTCAGATATTTATTTCTCCAAATGATTTCTAAAACCTATGTACAGTAGTAGATTATTACAATTTCTGTGCACTGAGGACAAGCAAGTCCTAGGTTGCAAATTAGACTACAACTCTCAAATGCAAGAGGAAGATGCATTTCTGCCTCTAGGCGGCACTGCCACTGAAGCAGAAACTGAAACTGATCGTGATAGCTATAGATCAGAAAATAAGTCTGATTAAATTTCATGCATATTCATTGAATCTTGGTGTATACCCTTTTTCTCAGTTCTTTTTATGGGAATGGGTGCTTTATGTCCGCTTGACACTGTGGAGGACTAGCAGAGACATAAATAATTTTCTTCGTAACTAATGTTGGTTTCCTCTGTTGTTGTTTAAATTATTTTTTGCCTGCTCCTCATAAACTGGCAAAACCAAAGAGGTTCCTTCATAAAGTGGCAAAATCTAAGAGGTTCCTTACAGTTCAGGTGTTCCTAACAGTTCAGGAGCTTGTAGCTCCATTTGTTACCAAAAAGGTAAAAAAAAAAAAAAAGTAAATTCATTTTGTAATAATTGTTTGTATATAGTGTACTTTTAATATACTAAATGTAATAATTTTATGCCAGACCAACTTGGACATAATTACATTTTACGTTCTTAAAGTAACAAAGTGACTTTCAATCTGTAAAAAGTGCTAATATTGCATTATTTCAATTTCCCCCAAAAAATTCCTTTTCCCCCCGAAAAAACCTGGGGAGAAAACGTTTTTTTTTCCATGGCTTCAAAATTTCTGGAAATTTTACATCTCTAGAGATAATGTTAAAAGATGGGTCTTCAGTCCAGATGGGTGAGATGCAACCAATTCTAGATGCAGGTAATACTCCCCCTGAATGCACAGCTTGTGGGCGCTCTTGGATTCATCATTATTAGTGACTTTTACCAGGTCAGCGAGTGGACCAGCTATGCCTCATCTGGATGGGAATAGCTTAATTTTAGTAATCTACATTTTGGTAATTAGGTTAGATTACTGCAAGACTGCCTGGACCCAGAGATGGACATTCTAGGCACTACTCTTCATCCCCCTCTGAGAGATGTTCAGAAGACTGCAATGAGATCACAGAACTTTTCTGTGGTAGCCCCCTGATACTGCAATGTTCTCTCCAGGGAAGCTTGCCTGCTGCCAATTTTAACATCTTTTGGATGTCAAGTAAATATGTTTCACTTTGTCCAGGCATTTGCCCAGTGGCTTTAGTGGCTATTTTTGTTTTTCACTTCTGTGCTGGGGTTCTGGGTTGTCCTTTAGGTGATCTTTCCGATAGGATACTTCAGTAAATGTGTATGGTATACTGTATTTGTTTTGCTTTTTATTTTTTTGTAAATTGCTTCAGGATTCCTTTGGTTGTATGCAGTGATACATAAATGTAAAAAACTGACAATGTCATTAAGGGATTTCACAGTATTTCTTGGGAGTTAAAGTTTATCCCCCTTCAAGAAATCAAACACCTAGAGCTTATCTAAACATTTGGGGGGGCAGGGGAAATCATGGCACAGCCTTCCAAAGACTATTCCACCGCAAAATATTAACTATGGGATCACATGTGCCGGATTGCTCATTCATGTAAGTAACTTGCTTTACTTTGGCCCAGTTTGCATGTAATGGCAATTCGTAGGTTATTTAACCCACAAATTGTCAGGGGTGAGTGGAAGCGTGATGTCTGAACCCAGAAACTATGGGTTGTTTAGGGGATAAATTGTAGGTTAATTCTTGTTTTTCTAACCCCTTAACAACCATTCAGACACCACTTGTAAGACTTCCATTTGGTTTACAGTACATTTTTGTGTAAATCCTGATTGGACATGGACATTGAAGTAGTCCTACAGCCCTACTACTAAATCAGCAATTGTGCTTGTGGAAAAAGACCATGACAGCTGCTTCACTGCCTCCATTTTTCATATCTCAGCTGGCAAAGAGAGAGTGACCAAGGACTGAAAATAAATCTAGACTGTGGTTGTATGAATTGGCTCCTAAAATTATAGCAAAGATTAAATTTCCATGTTCATTTCCAGCTTTAAAAATGTTAAAATGTGTTAGACATCAATAAGAACAAAATATTTATGTTATGAAAAGATGTTGATATAATATTTGCCTACAATTCACCCCACCTGATATCATCTATAGTTCTATAAAAAAATATTCAAGTAGTTAGTTACCATTAGCTAAATGCATGGTTTTATAGGAATATTGGATGTACTACTGGATGTCAGATAATTTTAAAAAGTAAATCACAAACTTTAAAGGCAACCATATACTCCTCCTTTCCAACCACAATTAATTGCATATCCCATAGCTGCTATTTCCAGATTTAACTTTACTACAAGCAAACAGGATTCCATTATAAATTTAGCTAGAGGCCAGGACCACAAGCAGTTGTGGAAATTTGAACCACACGTCTTAATCAGTAAAGGCTGTTCACTGAAAAAAAGGAAGGAAGGAAGACATAAAACAAAGACACCATAGAATCCTTCTGGTATTTTATTGTAATATTTATAACTATAAATTTATATTTTTATGGCAATAAACTGTGAACAAGCAGCATTGGAAGAAAGAGTTAAGTAGGACATCAAGGCCTTGCTGAGACTCTTATCCTTGCTGAAAGATAGTGAGTTGGATCTTAATTTCCCTTCCATTAACAGAATGGAGTTCGCATTCAAGGAATGGGGCTTTCTCGCCTCCCTTTCCCTCTCTAGCACCCAAGACATGGTGGGGGACTACAGATAGAGAGGAATTTGCAGAAGGTGCCCTCTCTTGCATGGACAGGAAAGCAATGGCCCAAACCTACGCAAGTCTACTCAGAAGTAAGTCCCATTGATTTAAATAAGGCTTACTCTGAAGTAAGTGTATACAGAACTGCAGAGTTAGAATCCAGGCCTGTGCATGTGTGTAGAAAGGAGAAAATGGGGAACCTCTAGCCCGCAGGCCTGATTGGGCCTGCAGAGATTCCCCATTTACCCCACAGAGGCTTAGGGGCCCTCCACAGGCCCCATCGCCTCCTCTCCCCAAGTTGTGCCCCCTGGCCCAGAGGCTCCCAGGAGCTCAGGGAGGAGACAGGAACAGGAATCCCCTTGTAATCTCAGATCAGATTCCCCTTTACTCAACGTGCCACATTCTCCCCAATAAGAGATGGTGCAGGGTGTGTGAAGCCAATTTCCAGGGACAGTGTCATCCACAATGCAGGAAGAGCGAAGCCAGCAGCACACTCAGACAGAGCTGAGACCCTAGAACAGCCAACAGAGTCATCGTTCAACTGAACAAATTTTTCTTAACACAAGGCATCATCACAACCGCCATCTAAATGCTCCAATTCCCGATTTACAGAACTATAGTTCACTGTGACATCCAAATTGGGTAAACTATGGTTACTGCAAACTATAGTGCAAGGGTGCAGAACCTCTAGCCCCAATATGGCCTTCTGGGGTCCCTCAGACAACAATGCTCCCTTCCCTCTGGCCCTGCTTCCTTTCCCTGACCACTGAACATTTGGCAGCTTCCTCACTTTTGTACTGTTTCTACCCCATTCTAAAAAAAAGTGCCTCTCTTAAGGCTTTCTTAGGGCAGTAAGAGCTTTAACCTAGAATATGTTGGTATTTTGGCACCGTCCACTTTGACTTTGGCCCCACCCACCACTGGAAACCAGCTGCCAAGAGCTTCTCTGGAACGGAATCCAGCCCTTGTGCTGAAAGAGGTTTAATAGTGGGACTCCAAATCACAATTGGAATACCAATTCAAACTGTGGTTAACCCCTATATCTAGTTTAAAGTTCCACTTTGGGTCTTGGTAATCATACAGCTTCAGACAATTCCCAACACCAACACACAGATTGAAAGCATGTGAAGGGTTTGGGCCAGCTTGCACCCCCCCTCCCATTGTGCGCTGGCTGGCTGGGTGCCTGCTAGCTGCACGTTGACATTGGTATGAAGGAGCCATATGCAAGTACTGATTTATGCACATGGGTTCCAGGATTCCCAGGCATCAGATGTCATGGCCGTGTACACACTGGCAGCAGGACTAGTCAGCATGACCCTCTCGCACATGCTTTCAATGTGTGAGGGGGTTCATCTGAATCCCTGAGAATTTCCCCTATTTTAATCTTACAGCAAACAATAGTTAGCATTAAGGAGGACGTGATGGAGGGAATCAGAATGTGTGTGGTTGGGGGGAAGGAAGAAGTCTTTTCACAGTGGCCAACCCACTTGGCCTGGGCTGTTCTCACAATAATCTCTGCAAAGATAGGTCAGTTTGGTGTAGTGGTTAGAGTATTGGACTGGGAGTCGGGAGATCCGGGTTCTAGTCCACACTTGGCCATGGAAGCCCATTGGGTGACTTTGGGCCAGTCACAGACTCTCAGCCCAACCCATCACAGAGTTGTTGTGAGGATAAAATGGAGAGGAGGAGGATTACGTATGCCGCCTTGGGTTCCTTGGAGGAAGACAGGAGGGATATAAATGCAAAAATAAATGAATAAATAAATAAAGTAATTATCCTCATGTTACAGATGACGCTGAAGATAAAAGAAATAGCAACTTGCCTATGGGTCCCCCAGTAAGTTCATAAAAGAGGTATCATTTGACCCTTGCACCAACCACTTCTCAGCTCGCTTGCTCAAACACTATGGGGTCCTCACTTAGCACAGTAAAACATCATCCCCTAGTGAGATGTAGTGCCTGTGTCCACTACAGTGAGGGGCACGCACATCTTCTGCCATAACCATCCAGCATGCTCCAGAACAACGTCTTGAACCACCCACAGCTCTGAGAATAGGAAGCTGCCTTAAACTGAGTCACACCATTGGTCCATCTATAATCCAGTGTTGTCAACACTGACTGGCAGTGGCTCTCCAGTGTTTCAGGCAGGAGTTTTTCCCAGCCCTACCTAGAGATGCCAGGGATCGAACTAGGGACCTTCTGTTTGCAAAGCAGATGCTCTACCACTGAGCTACAGCCCCTCTGCATGTGCCAGAAGTAAAAAGACTGTATGTATCTCCAGATTTCTGTAAGAATGAAATGGCTTGTAAGCCATTCTGCACACTAGGAAGCACTATATAAAATTATCTGTATTGTCTTTAATATGAGTGGTGGTCAAGCAATCCAAGCCATTTACTTCCTGCAACTTAATGATCAAGGCCAGAAAGAGCATCCCTTCTGAAAACTACTTCTCTTAAACCACACTGTGGCAATAATGCTTTTTTTTTTACTCCAGTATAATACCAAGGATCTTTGCCATTCTGGTATTACTTCCTACAGCAGTCAATTTCATTTAAAAACCACAAATGATTGCTAGAATGCATCTCTTCAAAAATCTAGGGTTGCCATCCCCTCTCCTAGCTTTTAAAAGCAGCTCGACAGCTAGAAATACAACCTATCCTGTTCTTCCCATCTCTGAAGCTCCATAACATGAAAAGCTGCTTGATTTCTCATTTTCATGCATCTGCTAAAAGCACAAGAGCAACATCTCTCATTAAAAAAGGTGGCAACCTGGGTAAAAACATGAACAAGCACAAATTAGACAGAGTGCATCAGTTGTGAAGGTGGAAGCTAAATGAGCAGGTGACTTATATATTGCCTTTCATTAACTTCCAATGTTTTTTGAGCAGAGCATCAGAACCTGGGTGTAGTTTTAGAGCAACAATTTATAAGAACAATCTGGCTAGGTCATTACACTTTATGGAACCAAACATGTTATGGATTCACAAAACATTACTGACTAGGATCCCAAACTGCTTTACAATGCAATCCTATACAAGTTTAGGGAGAGAATGAAGTCCTACAACTTCTGGCGTTCCCCAGCCAGCATAAGATAGAGTCCTTAGTTATCAAAAGAAGTTGGGGAAGAGCTGTTCCCAACGAGTAAGCCATAACTCTCACCTCTCATTAAGTTATACTTTTACTTATTCACATGATTGTGGCACAGTTATCTAAACTTTGTTTAGAACGCAGATCACATAAAAGCTGTTTTTTTAAAACTCATCTCGCAAAAGATACACGAGGAAGAAAGTAGGTTATGCAGTCTAGACAAATTAATGGTTCATTAGAAGCTAAAATAACCAACTGAGTGGAGTTTATTCAAACAATCTTTTAAGAGTCTCCCAGCTAGAAGCTTTTCAGAACCGAAATCAGAGAAGTTGAATAAATACCATCTGGAATAGTAGTTACTTTCAAGAAGAGGGCTAGTATTGTTTAAATAGCAGCAGGTCTCCCTCTTCAGATATCAGAAATCTTTTAAAGTTGCACACCACCAGGCATTTACTTCCCATGCCATTTGCATGTAACACCATATAATAAAGGGGCTCATTCTAATAAGAGCCCGAGAAAGAATAACCATGAAAAATAAATTATTTGCCTGTTTTAGAGACATAGGACTGGATCCGGACTTAAGCCATTTTGAGTAGCCCTGCTGGAATCAGTGGAACAAGTAAGTAATATCAAGCTTAAGTCAGGATCCAACCCACTGCTTTACCAAAACCCTGTACTCTGCCTATTAAAGCTACTTCATTTACAACTTTCAACTTACACATGTGTGGGGATAAAATGTGCCCACTCATGTAAGCAGTCTTGTGTCAGGAATGCCCACCTGTCTATGTAGCAATGCATGTTCACTTCAGCCACCCGCTGCCAACTGTAGTTTCATATACAGACATAAACACAACCTAACCTTCACACATGACTGTGTACACAAGCCACCGCAAGAGCCACAGAGGCGCGGTTCAAATAAATGTAAATAAACTATATTTTATCCCTACACCTTGCAAGGAGGAGCTCTGGGATCCTTTTAAACGCGCGCGCACAAAGCACCGCAAAAGGAACTCCTCTGCCGCACAGAGCCGGCTGCCAAGTCTCTTCAGGTAACAAAAGATAAGGATCCCGTGGGCACTTTCGGAACCCAGCTAGCTTTTGGTTTCTACCTGCAGTGCTTTTTTTCCCCTGGGCGTGTGCAGCTTTACTTTGACTGTTCGGCCCTTTAGTGGCTGTATTGTTTCCAAGCTGATATAAGCCACAGAGCTCAAGGGAACCTAAACGAACGAGGTGGCGTAAAAGTAAGAGCAAACAGAGGCACCCACAGTACGAAGGAGTCCAGGGGGGGGGGAGTGCACCCAGAAACATTCAGGAGTGTAGAAAGAAGTCCACAGTCAACCCTCCCCCCAATATTTCTGCCGGTTCTCTTGAATAAGCCCCCGGTACCGCATCGCCAGTTCTTAGTTCAGCTTCTCAAATCAATGTTCAGCCCTCTTCCCCCACGGAGCGCTCGCTCGCTCGCTCGCTCGCTCGCTCGCTCCCCCTCCTCCCTATTCAAAGCAGTTACATGAACAATAAATCGTATGCCCGGCTCGGGAAACAATGGGGTAAAAACCTCGTCGCAAACTGCTCAGGACCCTCCCCAGAAAGTATCAAAAAGACACACAAAAGGCGGTGGAGATGAGAGAGTGTCAGGTGGAGCCGGAACATCCGAGTCCTCTCTCTCTCTCTCTCGAGTCGAGGGACAGCCCAATAACTAGCGTGCATTAAAACGCTCGTCGGATGAAGAGAACCGGTTCAGGGCCAGAGAAAGGCGCTCCGAAAGCAGGAGCGCGCCAGCCTCTCGCCCAGTCCTTGGGGACGGGTCACACACACACACATACACACAAAGCGGCCGCTCTTACTGGCGGAGTCGGGCGGCAGCTCCGAGCCGCCGTGAAAGTCCCCTGCGGTGATTCCGAGTGAGGCTGCTTTTGCGGTTAAATCCAGGAGCGTCGCTGCGCAGGCGGCAAAGGGCTCTCGCTCCTTAATTCATTCTGAGGCGCGGCGGCGAGCAGCGCGAAGTGGCTCCTTCCCCCCGCGGCGCGACTCTTTGGGAAGCGCAGTCGGAGGTGGGCGGCGGAGCACCCGCCGCCGCCTCTTCTCCCAATTCCCTCCTCCCTTTCTTGTGCGCGGAGAGAGCTTGGCGGAGTTGCTGGCGCGGCTGCTTGGAAAACTCCCCTTTCAGTCGGTCTCCAGCGGCAATCCGGCTTTCGCCTTGGTTGGCTTGGCTCCTCCTCAGGGAGGCCTGGCTTAGCCTCGGGCTGCAGCTGGAGTTCCCGGGGGGAGAAGGGTTGGGAGGAGAGAAAGATTAAGCACTTGGACTTGCCGGTGGAGTGACGCCAAAAGGAAAGCAAATTATAGCCTTCGAGCCCAGCTACCGTTTATACACGCATCAAGCACTTCGGTGATTGGGACCCTTGGTTTTAGCCGGCTCTCTAGTTTCGCAGCTTCTCCTTTCAGTTTTCTTACTAAAACCAATTTTCCCCAAAGCTTTTTCTAGCTCCCAGGCAAAGTGGTTTCCATCCTAATCACCAGTGGAGCAACTAGGTAGTTTTCGACGCTGTACTTCTGGGAGGCCCCATTAGACGGCCACGTGGACTACTTTCGTTGTAAAGCAGATAACTAACGCCGTTAACACTAGGAATCTTTACAACTGCTTCTACATTCCTGATATGTTAGAACAATCAAAAAACATATTGGTCTTCCAACATATTGGTTCATATTGCCTAAAGTTATTGAACAAATAAGGTTGCACTTGTCTCACCTTTCAGGGCTCACAGAGTCAACCGGGAAAGCTGTTCCCAGAATTCCCTGTGGGTGAGCTGGAGCGCTGGGGTGCCTCGGCTGGGAAGAATAAATTGGGACAAGCAACAGGCCTGTGTAGGTGGGAGGTTGATCCAAAGTAAGCAGTTTTATTACTTTGTAGATCTGGCCTTTATGTTTTCATAACTGGAGTGTCATCCATTGCTTCTTTGTCCAAGAATGTTAGGTGTTTTCTGATACCTGCAGCATCTACCAATGACACATTCAGTCAGCAATCACCATTTTATCCCTGTTTTAGAACTGAGACTATACTACAGACCTCATGGTCAAAAGATTGTGTCCAATTATTGAACTTTTCTGTTTCTTACCCCCATCCCCTGCCTCTTGAACTTCCCAGTCTGATGAAGAATTCTTGAAAACTTAAATCTTTTGTGGCACATTGATTGGCCCTAGGCAATAAATGTATTGCCTAACTGTAGATTTTAGATCCCCCCAGCTCCAGAAGTTGGATGTTTTACTCATGGACCAGTACAGCTATGCTTGTTCTTTATTACCCTGAAGATGAGCTGGAATAGCTCCTTGAGTGAGGATTTTAAATCACAGAGGTCAGCAAGCAATTGCAGCAGTCCTAACTGGAAGGAAGGACTAAGTGACACAGCCGTGGCAGCAGCCGCAGCACATTAATTGCCTTTAATCAAATTTATGCCAGAGGCCTGGAAATCTATTTCCATAAATCTGTATTACTCCAAGAATGCTTAGTTGCATCAAGTGACCATACCTTTTGTAAACTGAAACTGGTAAAGTATTGCCCAAGATTTACAACAAAGCAGGAAAGGATTAACTACCTTATTATGCTTCCAGGAGAAAGTAAGCTTACTTAGGCAATTCTTGTTAGACAATTTTAACTGATACATTTTCCAAAATGGAAGTATGGAAGAAATCATTTAAGTAGGCTGCTACCTTTTTAAGTATTAGATGATTCAGTAATTATTGTAGTAAAGAACTATTGAATTATGGGAATGTTTGATATTTTCCACTTTTAATTTTAATAATCATAAATAATGTGTATAGATACTTGCAGTTTTTTGAAGTTGTAAATTATTCCTTAATCATCATTAAATCTTAAATACTAAAATATATAATACATATGTTATGTCAATATTATGTGTATTTAAATATGCTATGGATGTGCTAAGACACAATAAAACGGTGTGATATTATTATTATTAGTAGTAGTAGTAGTCTTTAGCAAGGGTGCTTTTACACTTGTTCAACATACACAGTCTTGTCTGGTCAATTTTCTTGTATGTTTCAGCTTCTCCTCCCTCCCTCCCTCCTTGACTCGTTTTCCTTGTGTGTCATGTCTTTATTAGATTGTAAGCCTGAGGGCAGGGACTGTCTTTTTTCCTAAGTGTAAGCCGCTCTGAGAGCCTTTTTTGGCTGAGGAGCGGGGTATAAGTATGATAAATAAATAAATAAATAAATAAAATGTGAAAATATTATAGTTAATATCTGGGCTGAAATCCAAAGGAGTGTTTCAGTTCTGTGAATCAGATCCATCTACTGATTTCCTATAATAAATGGATTCAGCAATTCATGCCATAAAAATACTTTAAATAATGAAGTTCCCAGGCAAAGTTTACTTAGGGCAGTATCCAGTCCTACGCTAATGCTAACATTATGTTGTGCTAGAGTAAGCACCCACTAGCACAACACCAACAGCATTTCCAAAACCCGTTGCACCAACACATCATTTATTTTCGTGCTAGTGTAGAACTAGATACTGTCATTCATATTTACTTTAACATAGTCTGTTCTTGTTTTAATTCGTTTTATGTAGGTGCATGCTAGGCCTCATCTACGCTAAGCAGGATATTGCACTATGAAAGCAGTACATAAAAGGCAGGAGTCACACTACTGCTTTATAGCAGTGTTGAAGTGCACTGACAACCGTTGGGGCCCATAAGATACATACCATATACCGCTACATCCTGCTTGGTGTGGTTCCTGCCTTTTATATACTGCTTTCATAGTGCTTTCATAGTGCAATATCTGGCTTGGTGTAGATGAGGCCCTAGTTCTTGCTGGTTTTGTGACTTACCAGTTATATCTTTATATATTTGCAAATGTGGTTCTTACCCTCTGTCAACAGTGTGCACTTGATCTTCGAGCTCTATGGACTCTTGTAAGCATGTTGCAAGCACACTTAAGCCCTCTCACAGCTGGAAACAACCACTTCAGGAATTATTGAGAAACATAAATGAAAATGTTTATATCAAGGTAAAACAGGGACAGGGCATGTGTGATCCTCCATATGTTAGACCTAGTCAGCCTAGCCAATTGTGAGAGATGATGGGAGTTGAAGTTCAATAGCATCTGGAGGGCCACAGGTGTCCCATCCCTCAGGTAAAGGGTACCAGAAGTTTCAGAAGCTTCCACACTTTATTAGAAGCCTTTTGGAATACAGAACAAAATGAAGTAAGTTTGTCAACTTAGCATGCTTAGCAACTCGCACCAATCTCCTCCCTATTCTGCTGAATCAATGGTAACAAGAAGAAGTTAAGGCTAGTATTAAGAAGTTGAACTTACATCTATGGCCATGAAAGTTTTCAACAGAGCATGGAAATACTCAATCTTGTCGTCTGTCAGCAATCAAAATCAACACCAAAGCTCTACAATTTTTAAATCACCAACAGCAGTAGCAACCAGACCACCCATATGGCTCTAGGGAAAAGGCCCACTCATTCATCACTTAACCAGTCACCACTTAAGCCATTGCCAGTATGTCTGTGATTGCGGCAGGAGAGAGAGAAACTGAGTTGCATCTGGATGCTAATCTTAGGATTTGGGGATCATTGCATTTTCATTTGTTTTGTTCATAATATATTTATTGCAAGTCTCTTTGTGAGGCCTTGCCTTGAAGTTGGGGTAGAAACAAATAATATAAAATAAAATGTCTGCCATTATGCTGTTTGGTTTATAGAATATAATTTATATTTTGCTGTGTCAGCACTCTTTTAGCTTCAGAGACACAAATATGTGAGGTTGCTTTAGGCATTCTCTGGAACTCTTCTTTGACCCTTGTTTGAACCTGAATTATTATTTTTCCTGGAGATCAGCCATCCTTTTAGTTCTCCTGCCAGGAATTATTCCTGGAACATATGAATCAAGATACTAACAGATATGATGTATAGGACCTCTTGCTAAGAGCTCCATCAGATGGGGGAGAAATCACGCTTGCCTACCGTCGCTTCTCCGCCCCTGCTTTTGTTGCTTGATACTTCCTCTTTCTCTCAGGGAGAGGAAAGAGGAAGTAAAAAGTGCAGATGGCCCATTCAGAGGCCATCTTTTCTGCACCACTTCTCCTGCACACAGTAGGAAATAGCGGCAATTTCCATCTTCAAAAATAATACAGACTTACCGGGGGGAGAGTTGTTGCGCGAAGAAGGCTAGAACAGGCGGGAGGCAGACAACATCGTGAGAGGGACCTGCGGAAATCTGTGAGTGCCCAGTAATGAACATGCAATAAAATGCTCATCTGATGATTCCCTACAGAAGAGTAAAAGTTGCCATTCCAATTGTTGCTCTTAATCTGCAGAAAAATAAAATAGAATCTATGTGTGCTATGACTGGTATCTGATAACTAGATTTAATATACTCATGTTCCACTCTTTATTTTAGCTCCAAGAGGAGATCTCTGTGTTCTCCTATCAAACATTGATCAGTTCACATCTACTTTGCTTCAACAATGATAAAAACAACAACATAATGCTACAGCAAGAGATCACTGTCGCTGGTAGAATTATAGAAGAAATAGCGTCACTGCTTAATTTTAGTCTGTGCTATTAGGCCTCAGGAGCAGTTTCAAAAGCTTTGAAAAAACGGAAGGTTCCACGTCATTCAGTAGGCCCTTTCTTTTCTCTGTATCTGTGTGCCAGCTTAGGACTGTTTCATACACATTCCCTTATAATTTCTGTTACATTTGCAGGGCTTTGAACGTGTGAAAGCACACAATGGTCAATTGGTCAAGACTCCGAGGCATGTATGTACTGCATGTTTTCAGATACATAAATGTTATTCAGTCATTACAGAAAACATGTCTGCCTTTTTCTATAATATGGGAAGCGCTCTCAGAGGGCATGGCTTCCAGGAAGGCCTGACATCTCTAACCTTATCCTGGGATCGTCCCAGGGTCGTCGCTGCCTGCTCCCAGGATATCCTGTGTGTCATTTAAATGAACAGGGTTGACCCCGGGACAATCATAGGATAAACTTTAGGTCTAGCTAAGGCCCAAGTGTCTTGTTTACAAATAAAATATACTGAAACTGATGGGACAGTTCACTAATGAGCTTAAGCCATCATATTTCTGGACCACATCCATCAATCTAAGTTTCTGCTTGGAGTAGGCATCCGGAGGAGGACCTTAGATGTTGAACATAATGTTCAGGTAGGTTCATGTTGGGAAAGGCGTTCCATCAGGTATTCTGGTCCCAAGCCGTGTAAGGCTTTATAGGTTAAAACCTGCACCTTGAAGCCAGCACCTTGTTGTAAATAGAAGACACTGCGCACTGAAGAGCAATCATGTGGAAAGGTGCATTCAAACTAATTTAGAAAATGTACTCCCCCATCCAGAATCTTAAAGATGCACATCACTGTTCTTCTGTGGGTTTTCCCAGGAGAATGTGTGTCGCGGAATTTTAGCTGGTTCTTTTGCTATGCCCATAGGTATGAGAAAATGGCCTATCATCCTTAGCTATAGTTCATAAAGTTCATGGCTTCCTGTTCCTTTAAACCTTGTTTTTAATGCTGCAATTGCTTTTGCTTTTAGAGTTAAGTTGATGCAGAAACTATGTGACAACATAGGCGTTGTCCACCCCGGCAGTCAGAGGGTGGAAGATGTCTGCAAGGAAAGATAACCAAGAAAATAACAGATAGAGATGTTTTTCTGTAACTGTGATATCTTCTAGTCGGAGAAGCACTCATACTCTGTACATGCCTAAATGCTTAGCTTCTTATTAGTTGTTGCATTTTCAGAACTGTATTATGATTGGTGAGAAAGTTCTGCCATGGTATCTAAGTGGAACTGACTCTATAAATATGTTGACATTTCCTGAAATTATTGGGCAGTTTCCTCAGACTGCCACCTTGCAGCGCTGCTCGTAATAAACCTTCTAAGGAGAGAGAAATTGTGTCTTGAGAGTCTTTGACCACCACTCAGCGAACCACACAGGAACCCGTGGTTTCGGGTTCCGCCACAATGTGTCTACTGAATCATTCAGCTGAATGTGTGAATATTCAGGTTACTATCAAATATTCACATGGGTGTAGCACAGAAAACACTCCCTCACTTTTTGTGAACTGCCCAGAGAGCTTCGGCAATTGGGTGGTATAAAAATTTAATAAATAAAATAAATAATATTACTAATCAAACTGCATTGTTTATAGCACACTTCTTGGATGGATTAAATGGCATAAGTAGATACATTAATTTTCTCTGTGTGGCAGGATTTACAGTACCGCTTTATAATGGTTTATAATGGTATTGACAACTATTGGGGCCCAGGACACATTCCATGTACCGTTTTCAACCCGCTTTCAAAGTGTTATATCTGGCTTGGTGTAGATCTGGCCAGGGACTGCTTATCATAGCAGGTTTTTGGAGCCACACATCTGCTTCATTGCACACTGGCAAAATCTGATATATTGGATAGGCAATAAGCAATACAGCTTATAGAGCAACCTATGCTATAGCAACTTTGAGGATAAACAAGTACACAAATCTGACCATTTATATTCAGTATGGTTTGTAATTTAGGTTTAGAAAGAAAGAAGTCCTACAATTCCCAGCATTTAGATTCTGTTTAGATTCTGCCCCCCCCAGTCTAAATATGCATAGGACTATTCATTTAACAAACTAAAAGTGGACTGCTTCTACAAATAAAGTAAGGCGCTGCCAAAGCCAAGTGGCAGAGAGCATGTTTTGCATGATCCACAGTATCTCCACTTATAAATAACAAGGATTAGGAAAGACCTTTGCGATTGACTCTGGACTGCTGCTGATGGTCAGAATAAATGGTGGGGTAATAATCCACTCAACATTTGTTTATCTAGGGGGTACTTCCCACACAACATAATAATAATCAGCCATGGTGTGGATTAGGAACAGCATTGAGTTGACTCACCCATCCCCCCTCAGTCCCCCCACTAGTATCCCATCAGCCATTGCTGCCAAAAAACTAACCCACTGGCTGGTCTAGAGTGGCAGCTGCCACTTTGACCACTCTTGCCTTACGACTCAGTAGCTGATGAAAATAACCAATGGTGGTCAATGAAATAACCAACAGTGCCTCCACATGACATAATAACCAATGGTGGTTCAAATAGCCAACTCTGCACAGCGTTGGTTCTTTGCATGGGTTATTTTGGCCAAATATTCAACCGCTGGTTTAAAAAATCCCTCTATACAACATGATAACCCATAGTGGGTTAAATAACCAACCGTCGACTATTTAAACCACCATGGGTTATCATGTTGTCTGAACCCAGTAACTGTGAATGAAAGTAGATAGTAGGTTCACTTGCAGAGCACATGCTTTGCATGCCTCAAGGTTCAATCACCAGCAGTGACAGATGCTGGTCTGGGAAAGAGCCTTTCCTGAAACTCTGGAGAGCTGCTGCCAGTCAGCATAAGCAAAACTGATCTTGATGGCCCTATGGCCTGACTAGTAGAGGGCAGCTTCCTAGTTTCTTATCAATGTATGTAAAGTCATGTTCCCAGTTTTCCATCACATTTTGAACTGTGGACAGCGATATGGAGATCAGCAGGGTGGGTGGATTGTTATGTAGATTGAGCCTTGTTCCATGAGTTAAAAATAGGTCCTGGGTGGACCTGGACTTTCTCTGATGTTGTGTGAGGCAATGGAATGACTTTCCAGAGGAAGTACAATGTTGTATTCTTTGTAAAAATGTTCTGAAAGCAGTAAAATGCACAACTATTTATGAAAAACTTTGGGCTAGATATACTGCCTATTCAGTTTTATGGCTGTGTCTGTGCTCTAATTTTAAAATGTATATTAGTTCTTATTCATTGTTGCTTAGCTTATGTATTTTGTAAGTTTTAAGGTGTGCTGTTGTTTTGGAAATATGTGACACCTGAGGTTTGTGTGAGAAGGCAGGATACAAATGGATAAAATAAAATATTTGCGTTGGTGCATCCCACAATTCCAGTCCAATGTTTTGGGAAAACAGTCTATGCCCCACAAAAGATGACCTGGAACACTCTGGATGAGTCCACCATACTGCTAAGAACATAAGAAGACTCATGCTGATCAGACTAAGGGTCAATCTAGTCCAGTACTCTGTTCACACCATGGCCAACCAGCTGTCAAGGGATCCACAAGCAGGACATGGTGCAACGGCACCTTCCCACCCATGTTCCCCAGCAACTGGTGTATATAGGCTTACTGCCTCTGATGTTGGAGGTAGCATACAGCCATCAGAACTAGTAGGCATTATCCACCCCACTTTTAGAGCCATCCAAATTGATGGCCATCACTATACCTTGTGGTAGCGAATTCCACCTTGGCTTGTGCAAACAACATAGTCAGTCCTACCTTTGTTGTTCTCTTGTCCACTCTGCTGGGACCAATGCGGGTTGAATCCCCATAGCAGTGGGCAGTAGGAATCAAATTCCTTGAATGAATGCATTCTGTTCCCAAAGGAAGAAATCTTTGAGAAGTATGCTTTTAGAGTACCTGTTGGGTGTTTTGTTTTTGTTTTTGTTTTTGCGTTTTTAATCCTGGTCCAATGCTGCTCTGTTGGAGTGGCCATGTTTCCCCATGTACATTTGTGTTGTCTACCTTTGTGCTAATGTACTAGTGGGTCTGAAAGAGCTTAAAGACCCAGGTGGGGTCTAAGTTAAATTGCTCTACCCTGCATGCCTCATGCAAGGTTTAATTGTGGCCAGAACTATCAGGTAGTCCGGTCCCTGAGAGGGCTGGATGCAGAGTTGTCTAGCAGTGAAAATATTAGGCTTTTCCCACCACAGAATGACAGGTGGGACAATCCATGCCTGTCACCTTTTATACAACTCTTAATGGCCCAGGAGCCTTAATGTGGAAGCCTTGGCCCCAACAACTAAAATACTGGTTTAGCTGCCTCTCTGACTTTATCATTGTTAACCAGTTCATTTTCTTTTTATGTAAAGCTTTTCTGAAAAGAACGATAAATTAATTTTGAGAAGGCTTCTCAACACATGGCCCAGACCAACCTGTGGTTTTGTCACACATGGCAAATACAGCTTGGCCAAAGAATTGTTTTCACAGTTCTAGAAGCAGAGGGCTTTTCCTATAAAACGTCTGAAAAGCTTTGATTACCAGCTGTTAATTTTTTTTAGAAAAGGAAAACAAGATCCAACTAGCAAGAAGTCAAGGCTTCCAGCTGTTTCCTCTTCCTTAGATAATAAGGCCAAGAGTGCCAAGCCTGACTTTTTCCAATTCAAAGCGCTTCTCAAAAGGCAACTTTGCTGAGGAGGAACTTCACTTCAAGTTGCATGACCTGAATGGCTTGATTTCATGAGTCACTGTGCTGCCCAACCCAGCATTGTATTGGTGACACTAGCATGACACTGCAGTTTATCCTACCAGACTACCTGGGAATCCAGGATATTTCATAGTGCAGCACTTGCATGCCATTGGCAACAGATCTTTGACAAATACTGCAGTGGCCTATTGAAAAGGTACCTTTTGAAAAGGTACTTGTGGATGGGATGAAGTTACTAGTTGGGTTCCTGCCATAGGTTCAGTTGCACAGACTCCATGCATCTATTTCAGTAAACAAACACATCTGGGTCTTAGGTCCACCACTCTGTCACCAACAGCCATCCAGCTCCAAAGTACTGGTGAAGCTCGAACTAAGCACAGCATAGGATACCATACCATATGCATATTGCTTAACTAGCACATCTGTTAAGGGTCTGGCCCTTAACAGCTGTAATTTCCTGACATTTTGGAGCTTGAATGAACATGGAAAACCCTTAACACAACATGTTCAATCAAAAGGGGGTTTGTTTATTAATAAACTTGTGGCTGTCACATTAATCAGCTGCTTCAGCAAACTCTATGCTACCTCCTAAAGAAACCATACTGCTTATACGTCCGTCTTATGCGTGAGTGGTGCCATTTTGGCTACATAAGCAACAGCACACGTGCCTAAACATTGGGAAAAGAGGAAACATGTACAACCTGGAACAAACATGTTGCTGTATGGGGTGTTCCTGTTCAAGATTCCAGCAAGCCATGCCCTTTCCCCAGATATCCAATTCCTTCTTCTTCTTCTTCTTCTTCTTCTTCTTCTTCTTCTTCTTCTTCTTCTTCTTCTTCTTCTTCTTCTTCTTCTTCATCATCATCATCATCATCTTGCCCCCAACAGAAACTCAGGTCTTAGCTAGACCTAAGGTTTATCCTGGGGTCGTCCCTGCCTGCTCCTAGGATATCCTGTGTGTCATTTACATGAACAGGGATGACCCCGGGACAATCCTGGAGTAAACCTTAGGTCTAGCTAAGGCCTAAGTGTTCTGTGCCTACTAAGCATGTTCATTTCTCATTTATCTGGTTTTTGTTTTGCTTTGCAAGGGGGGAGGGTCCCCCCCCCCAAAGATTAGTTGTGATCCTGCAAACCTCAGGGTTTCTCCCAAACTTGCCAATACTTCCTCTGGTGTATGGATGCTGCTACAGAATGACTTGGGCTTAGAAAATGAAGTCACTATTATAGGCTGACCATAAGGATAGGAGGACAGGGCTCCTGTATCTTTAATAGTTGTATTTTGTATGCATGCAGCACCTGGTAAATTCTCTCTTCATCACAATGGTTAAACCTGCAGGAGCCCTGCCCTCTTGACCAGATTCCGTATTGACACCTTAACTAATAGCATACAAAGTTATAATCAGAGAAAAGCCGGTGGCGGGTGGGCAGGATACAAATCCCAAGTTAACATAGAACATATTATTGAGCCATATGTTGTCCCAGCAGCTTTTTATGCCCAAATCAGAAAGAGGTTTTCCTCCTTGATAAATCCAAATATTATAGATACAACCCAAGAAATGTGCATTTTATAGAAATTAAAGAAATAATGTGAGATATCCTGTTGTTAGTTATACTTCTGCAAAGCCTTCAGATGTGTGTCAGGAACTGGAATTGGGTCATGGGCTTGAGATGAGAGCTGCAATGCCCCATACATATATTTGAGAGTCTGCCCCATTGAATTTAGTGGGGCTTGCTTTCAAGCAAATCAGGCTGCAGTCCAATGCAGGCATATTGGGTGTAAGTCGCCTTGAGGCTTTAAATTGCTTGGTAACACATTCTGTGCTGAAGTAGGTTTTGTCTCCAGCTCTTCCCTGATCATTCCCTCTAACAACAAACTTGATGGCCCCATGCCAATCAATAGGGCAGTGAAATGGGGCCACCCATAGACAAGGCTCTCCTGTAGGCATAAACATGAGTTAAAGCAAGAGAAAGCAAGAGGAGTGGGGAAACTGGCCACAAAGGGGGTGGCAATTTCCCCACCCTGTTGCAACAAAGAATAAAAGGAGGGACTTACAAAGTGGCAAACATTTGAACAGTGCCTTACATTAATGGCTAACTATACATTAGCCTTTTATATAGACTTATTTTTGGCATGATCCAGCCAAAGTAAACTGCTTTTCAGTGCAATTCTATGCATGTTTACTTGGGTGTACATTTTATTGAGTTCAATGGGTCTTACTCCCAGTAAAGATGTGTACAATTGCAGCCTTTAAATTAAATACGTTACTTTTAAGGAATAAATTAAGTGCAGACTCCCCTTAAGTGTACTTGCAAGTGACCTTTCTCCATAGGTAACTGATTACTCATATAGTGGTTTCGGACAATTATCCTAATGGTAGTTTCTGCAGTAATTCAAAGGGAACACCTTAAAGTATATAACTATAGTCTTCGCTTGGTCTTCGTAACTATTAAAAGAAAACAGTTTGAAATTGTGCTTTTGTAATGTAAGCTGCGCCTTTCAACACTGCAACATCGCAGTATAATCAACCTAATTGTTTTAAAGAATCATCAGTAAAAAGTAATAAACCAAATTAATCCCTTGCCTAAATTTACTGACATTATATGAGTCACAAGCAAGTATGAACCAGGGACTTCCTTCCTCCAAGCTTATTCTCTTAGGGCAGAATCCTATGCTTGTTTAGACTGAAAAAGTCCTACAAATCTCAGCATTCCCCAGCCAGCCATGCTGGGGGTTGTAGAACTTTTTTTTTGTTTAAATATGCATAGGATAGTGCCTTAACTGCTATAATACCCTAGCTATTGTGAACTAAAAAGAGTAGGGCAACTATGAGCCTACTATATTTTGAAAGGGCAATATTGAGGGGTACCTCTTTGCCAAAGGCTCCATGACTTGTAACTTCCTTTCCCCAATCTGGGCATGCTTGGAGAGTTGTTTTCATGTAATGGTTAAGAGACTGAGTTTTGTGCCAGAATATCCCTGGTTTTCATTTCACCTCCACCATGAGATCATCATTTGATGGCCTTCTGCAAGCCAGACATGGATGAAACTTAACTTATAGGGATGCTGTTAACTTATAGGGATGCTGTTAGATTTTGAGACAATGGGATGGTTTGCATTATCATACAGCCTGCGGTGGCTTATTTAAGGCATGGTGGGCTGCAGTGTCTGCTGGCAGCCATTTTGTATCTTCATTGCCTGGCCCCTGGCTTCACACAACCCCATCACCTGGGTTCACATGACAGGACAAGTCACAGGCAATGAATATTCAAATCTCACCCAGCACATGTTGACACATACTGCAGCCCACTGTGGCTTATTTTGATCATGCCACAGTGGACTATTTTGATTGTGCAAAATGGGTCAATGTATGAGAAATAGACTGAACACTCAAAGGTATCAGATAGAAGTGTTTCACATACGTTATTGCAGAAATCTTGAGATTGTATCATTTTTATTGTATTCCAAATGCAAGACTAGTGATTCTTAAGGCCTTACCTGTTCGCACCACCACAATGAGCTAAATATTTTCTCCACACTTATGCAGGATCTACACTACTACTTTATAATGGTTTATAATGGTACTGACAACTGTTGGGGGCCGTAACACATTCCATATACAGTTTTCAAACCACTTCCAATGTGTTACATCCAGCTTTGTATAAAGATGGCCTTAGATGCATCCCTGTGAAAAGTCCTCAGAGGATAATATAAGGCGTCACATAACCTATGGGCTGTTGTAAGGTTATTTGAGGGTTGTTTCCCCTTCAGACAAACCATGCCTCCTGAGCTAGGATGACATGACAAGTTGTGTCTGGGTGAGTAATTAGGGAAATGTGCCCAGCACACAACAGCATGTGCCGGGGATTAAAACAAGCCACCATGGCCTATTTAAGCCATAGTGGCTTGTTTGATTGTGCAAACTGGCCTAATATATTTTTTCTATTTTCTGGAGCCTATTGTCAGCAACCTCCAAAGAAGTGGCTATATTTTGCAAAAATAGTGCTTGGTTTTGTTTGTTTTTTGCTTTGTTTTACTGGAGTGTATTATTAAATTGCCATAGCAATAGCATATTCCATGAAATTGCTGTTTGAATTCTTTAAAAAATATTCTTACCCTTGGCTCATGGGGTAATTGATATAATAAAGAGGGTAGTTCTGCTCTGTTTCCTGCCCAATGAAGTCCAAATAGTTTCTCCTTTACCTGGCTATACCTCACTGCCTTTTTTGAATGGTGAGATAGAGCAAGCCCAGCAGAAGATCTCCTTTCAACCATCAGAAGCCAATAACCACTTAAATCCACTGTATGTGAACTCTGCCATGAGTTACATCAGAACCAGCTATATTACTGTAATTTTGTTCAGCTAAATTAGAGTTTAACAGAAGCTTTGATCTCTTCTTATGCATCCAGCAGCCAAAAATATATATATTCTGATCCTGAGAGTGCTTCTAAACATTCAGAAGGCACTGTGCGTCTTTTGTATCATTTCTTACTAAGCAGATTTTCCATGGTAAGAAAAAGATAGAAGTCCCCCCTCAAACAACTCCAACTTTTCTCTTTTCTGCCTCTCATCCTTGGAGGTGCCTCTCAAAGAGAACATTTAGATGACAAGACTCCACGAGCAGCCCTAGTTTTGATTAATGTTGTGACACAGGAAAAGTGCCATGTCTATATTCAGTCCAGCTGGCACCCATCAGCTGTCATCACATCAGATTAGGAAACAGATCATAATGGTGCAGTATGACAAAACACTAATAACTGTGTATTGGCTTAATTTGCATGCCCTAATCTGTTAAGAAAATGCTGACCTGGCCTTGATGAAGACACAAAGAATGTAAATGCAGCACCTGGAAACTGGGAAAGGTCAGGGAGGCAGCCCGCTTGTCTTAGAAGTATGATGACTCAACTAGTTTCCAGACTTGTTCTTTCCACACTTCCCATTCCTAAGATAGCCGCAATATCCTCCTTTTGCAGACTTTCTAGAACATCCCTTGCATTCATTCTGAGTTGACTAGGACATACATGCAACTCATGCCATCCAAGGGCCAGGACTGCAAGAGATCATGATAGATCATGTGACTTGGCTCTGGCTCAAAACTGCTCCCAGTCTGAAACAATGCTATACCAAAAATTGCTTAGTGTACTGAGAATATGCATGACTTCCTGAATTTGAAACAGTAACATAATGTATTGCTGATCACCTTACAATATACATGCATATTGTGCAATGTGATTCACCAGAAAAGGTTCTAGCAATCCTGGGTGGGGATTATTGACAAATGTATGCTAAAGCTTCCTTGAAATGTTCTTTCTTCAGATAAGTTAATTAAGAAGAGCTCTTAGATTGTTTATAAAGTAGCCATGGGGATGGTAAACATTTGATTGTGGTAATGGTGAAGGCTCTGTCTGCCTGTGGTTGAGCTGCCCTAATATCACAGAAGAGTGGTGGGGCAAGCAGAAGTTTTCTATTCGCCTATTTCTAAGCTGGTCTGATCTAAAGAGTCTCCGGCTGCCATTGACTTAGCTATACAGTTCTTATAGTGGTCATGGGGAGGCAAAGGAACCTAGTACAGGATGAAGAAAAGCATAGAGTTTAAGAAAGATGTAGCAAGGGAAGTTGGCCAAGGGAACTGGAGTGGTGGAAATCTATGAATGGAGGCTTGGAAGCAGAAATGGTCCAAAGGAATGAGAGGAAGAAGACCCAGCTTTTGGAGGACCCTGGGAGAAGAAAAGAGAAAAGATGTATCTATTTGTCAGGTGCTAGAGAGAAGAAGCTTTGGCTACAGGCTCCTAGTATTGCTTCATTGTAAAACACTGTAACTCTTTTTTTTTCTCCTTACAAAAAAAATGGGAGAGGGAACCCTAAAACTGATATTGGTCTATAATGCCATAAAGCTTTGTCATGCATATGGTTCTTGCAGTGTTTGTACAACTTCAATGGGACCATCTTCATACACTCTCCCTTTTCTCTCCTGAGGGTACCTTAGATATAGATTTCTACTCATGGAGGTCACAGATATCCAATTTTAACTGTGGAAAGCCTGCAAGGAATTCTTTGGAGCTTGTTTTGTAATTGGTGGATCCAGGATTACATAAGCTCACTCAGGTCCAAACTATCTTGGCATGAATCCTTTAGAGTTGTATGGTGAGTATGCTAAAAAAAAGGGGGAGATCAGGTGTGTCTGCAATAAGAAAAGAAAATGCAGGACAGGAGCATCCAGCCTTTTTTTGCTCAGCATTTCCTGTTGCTGTACATCTTTGACATCTTTCTGTATGTTTCTTACTTTTGCAATAGAGGCAAAAGGACATAATCATCATTCAAGATATGGTCTTTACTCACATCCGTCACAGTTCAATGGGACTGCAGGACTGCACACTGTGATGATTCTGCCCTGATGATAAAATTCCCTTGATCCACTATCAGTGTCCACTAGGGAAGCATTGCAGTCTCAGTTCAAATGTATATGCAATGTGGCAAATCTGTATAGGGAATCATATACAGGGAACCAGCTCAGATCACTCCTTCCTCTGCTGTTTAGGATAGCACTCTCTTTGGATTAGCAAATTCTATTCTTTTGATATGATACGGATAAGAAAAAAAAAACAGGAAATGTTTTCTTTACTTGCAGAAAAATAAATATTTATACAATTCATTTGCAATATTCCCCCATTGGTAACTGTCATACTTCATGGTATTGTTGGGTCGATTTTGCAAAAATTATGAGGTTTCTGCAGGTCACGCAAATAATTCCCTTAATAATGTGAAATGCTAAAGTACCAGGGGGTGGGGAGGGGAATCCTTTTAGACATTAACTACATCAAGTTGCATTAAACAGATTTTAGAGTTGATAGTCCATATAAAGAACCTGTCATAGAGTAGTTAAAGAGTAAAATAAATAAATCCTGGCATAATCACTGCCTTTTGACTCACCTTTTTTTCAGCCCAGGATAAGTGATTATAGAAAAACAAGGGTTGTTATTTCTGGAATGTGGAGTTCATAGTTCCCTAGAGAAACACAGTGACCTGTGAGTGATCCAAGAGTCAGAAAGGGCTGAAGTGCCACATAATTCCATGTTCTATAGACAAAGATTTTTATATCCAGTGTAAAGAGGTTTCATTCCTTTTGGTTCAGTCAAATTTCTATTTAGTTCAAAGTACAGTATTAAGTCAGAAGAGCACTTAACATGTTTCCAGCTGCAGAAAATGTGCAAGCTCACCCTATGCAGGCTTATGGGAAGTAAGTCCAATTAAGTTCAAATGTGTGCATGCACAACTGCAGCTTCAAAGTACAAGCAAGATGGGGGGGAAAGGGTGTTGTTGTTTTGCAATGGGAGGTGCATTATGGCAGGCAAGAGGAGATAGGTGTAAATGGTGTTGTGTATGTATGTGTGAATGAAATAAAAAGTGAGGCACAGACCATAACATATGTACTAAAATTTTTTTAAAAAATGACACTCTAATTCATCAACCATACTTTCCAACTAGAACTGAAACAAGAAAATTTTCAAATTGGCCAGTATTCATATCTCTTGGAAATGATTGTTTGGAAGCACTTTTAGACTCAGGATGAGGATAGTGATTAAACACACATTTTGCTGGACATTGTATTAATGTATGACATCCTACATGCATAACTAAGCAATATAAGAATGAAGAAACTCCAGGTGAAATAAATGGGAATTGTGCATATTAGGGTTGCCAACTTCTTTCTTTCTTTCTTTCTTTCTTTCTTTCTTTCTTTCTTTCTTTCTTTCTTTCTTTCTGATCCCATGTCTTCAACAGCAGGCTAGCATGCAGAAATTAAGTTTGGAAAGATTTTCCCCAACCCTTTGTTTCTGTTGCCAGGAAAAAAATTCCTTGCTAAATATCTATACTGAGGCTGCTGTTAAATGCACAAGAGTGGGGCCATTAAAATGTTGGCAGCTCTATATTTAATCTGTCAAGCTGCATTCAAAAAGGCCATTCTGACATAATGCCAAAATGTTGTTTAGTGTTACAAGCATGAATAGGCACAAGTTGTAGGCTCACACTTCTCCACTTGTGAGCTGATATTGGAAACTTCCAGTTCCCCCACTAAACTCCATAGGACACACTTCTAAGTGAACATGCATAGGATGGTGCTCTTAGGCTGCAATCCTATACTCACTTACCCAGGAATAAGCTTTACTGAACTTAATGAGGCTTACTTCTGAGTAGACATGCATCGAATTGCACTATTAGCGTACGAACATAGAAGCAAGTTCCAACTAAGCTTACTTCCAAATATATTAAGTACCAACAAGGAATTACTTCTCATATTATTACTTGGGTGTTCCATGCTACTAACGAGGCTTCAGTAAGCAAGTCTCTCTCCCCACACCTGCCTCAGTTCACATGTAGGGATAACATGAAAGCAAGGTTTGATGCCCCAATCTCTGCTCCTATGCCAGTTTTTCATGCAAGATGATCACACCATAAATATAAGACACAGACGTCTTCTCAACTTCTGTCACTACCATTTGTTAAAGGTCTAATAACACACATTGCAGAATCTGAAGAGACTATCCATTTCAACGCTGAAGAACAATGAATGGTTTCCGGGTATTACTTGACTCCACATGTGTAAATTCAGAAAAACAGTAGTCAATGTAAATTTGCGCTTTTCTCCCTATCCAATTCACATCCATTGACTGTCTGCAATGTCAAGCTCTCTGACCTAGAAGCAATATTCTAGATAGCAAAATGATTCTTTTAAGAGCCCCTTGACATTTTGATCACAATTGATTAATGTTATGGCTAGGCTGGTTCAAAGCTGGTATATTATTAGGAATGAATTTTACTTGTAACAGTTTGGCTCCAAAAAATGGCACACAAGACAGGAAAGTCTTTACAGCTGAGCTTACTTGCTGCCAACAGAACAGAAATAAAAATGACATTTAAAAAATCTCACTTGCCTTGATGTGTTGTTTATTTCCATATTCTACAGAGAGCCTTGAGTATTAATATTTTTTAATGAGAATGTATTTCACAAACTGGGTCTCCGTTCTGTTTTGATCCTGGTGTTATGAACATGGATAGTAACAAAGTTTGCAACCAGGGATGAATAAGCGTATTTTGCAGAATTGTATAACTTTCAAATCATGGGTTTAGGAGTTCAGCGTGAACTTTCAAAAGGTGCAAGGGGTCACATCAGAAAATAGAGTTGGAGGGTAGAAAGTAATGCACAGTTTCTAACTATGAGTTAACCATACATAACAGAGAGTTCACAACTGAACAACAAACCATGAGTTCTCTTCTTAAGTTGTTTGTAGTTAACAACTTATAGTTAAACCATAGTGCAGGGTTCACACATAACAACAACCCATGACTCAAAAACAACCTACACTCAAACCATATCTGGGTTGTCATTACATGCCAGAATCTTTCTACCTGTCAAGTGCAGGCTCCCTACCCCAGGAATCTGTGCAGGATTACAGCCCAAGTACAAATGTACAGCACTGCAGTGGGAAACAGGTGAGGCAAGTGTAATGAACCAGTCCGATCACTGGAAGGATGGAGGACTAGAGCCAGCATCACAGCTGGGCAGTGAATCCAAGGAAGGAGGAACTGGGAACAGTATAAGACTGGCCAGGCTAGGATGGGAGGCAGGCTGAGAATACGATAACCACCTTTTATGGTCAGAAATATAACATCAGAAGGAACTTTCTCCACTGCTGCACCTCCATATTGGGAGAAAGGTCTAGCTGTTGCACATCTTCATGTTCATTGAACAAAGTGGCAGCGCTAGTTGGCAGCATAAGATCATGAAGGAAAGCCTGACCCTGGCCTCAGAGCTTCCATCCCCAGAAAGCCACCGTCTTCAAATCATGAGATCCATAAAGAAGACAAACCAGGTCGGCAGATGTGTGAGAAAAGGCCTCTATCAGCAAAGAAAAGCATTTATCAGTGACTGAGGCTGCAATCTTATGCATACTGCCATAGGGGTACATCTCATTGAAATTAATGGGACCTACTTTTGAGCAAACCTACATAGGATTGTGCTGTTACTGAGGTAAATACTGGAATTAAGAATTTCAAGACTCCTCCAGGGTTTCAAATGGGAGCTTTTCCTAGCTTTCCCTGAAAATGCCAGGGATCGAACTGGGATCTTTTCCCTCCAAACATCTGCTCTCCCACAGAGTTACAGGCCTTCTCCATAACTGGCTGTTGCACTCACGGTGCCAGAACCATGGTAGATTACTGTATGCAGAATAATTGATGAGTACTGATCCATAATGTGCAAATGCTTGCGTGTGCACATTGAACTTGCTTCATGAGGGCCGTTGGCTCCAGCTTTCAAAGCTGCTCTACTCTTGACATTTCATGTGTTTGGTTATCTCAGCAGAGGCACAGTGCTTGGGAAAGCCAATGGAATTTCTGGAAGTACTTTGAAATTTCACTTACAAAGTCCTGTGCCTCCAATGCCAGGGTGGGCATCTCCTGTTCAGTCAGTAAACAGAATGGTTCCATGCATGAAAATTGAACTGATTTTAATTCCACTATTATGGAAACTTTCAGGATCTGGCAAGCACTGCGATGAAGAATCTATGTGGATTTGTTTTGTAATAACGCATTAGACAGTTGCACGTTGCTTTCACCAGACTTTAGGTTTACTGTTAAATGAGCTGTTGTAGCATTAATGGGTGTCTGTCTCCATGTGTGCAATGTACAGATGTCGTTATAAGCGCAAGCATATGCAAGATGCTATAGAGATATAAAAATTTACCTCTGTCTCCGCATGGCTTCTCAGTTGCTCATCAGCTTCTTGGCTCTGGTGTGTTGCTAGCAAAACAAAGCTTTTCTTGTGCTCTCAGCAGGACTATTTTTACAGCAGGACTGTTCTCAAAGGGCTGCCCTGGTACTCTTCCACCATTTTAAAAGAGGAGAAAAGTAGCTCATTGTACTTCCCTGGTAGGCTGGAGGTGAGTGCATTGCCAGCAATATCCCTGGGTTCCTTAATTAGAAGACCCCAAATAACAAAACAACAGCAACAACAAAACCTGAACACTTTCTAATAGTTAATAGTGCAAGAAAGGTGAGGGGGATGTAAAAGTAAGGAGTGGAAGCACTCTATAACTAACACACACACACACACACTTGTTCTCTGCCTTCGTTTTTAGATTCAATCCACCTCGTTGCTGTAGCGAGTGCATGGCAATCTCAGTCCCAGGCGTTGTGGCCTCTCCAGGCAGCCGTCTCTATGGTTGCTATGTGTGTGTTTTTTTGTGTGTGTGTGTGTTTTGTTTTTTTGTGGAACAGCCATTTTAACAATGGGAGCTCTACAGATGACATGGTTAAGCCACTCTGGGGTCTCAACCCCTGAGTGGATAAAGAAGCCATTGTGGTCATGGTTCTCCCCCCTCACATACACACCCCACCATTGTTCCCTCAAAAATGCTAACCACCATGGCTTAGCATGACATCTGAACATGCCCATTATATTCGAATGGGACAGGCCTGTGAATGCACAAACATGGCTAGCTGTTGCTGTTGCCTCTAGGACTGGGGAAGACTTGTGCTTGAAGATCAAACTAGAGGCAACAACAACAGCCAGCCATGTTTGTGCATTCATGGGATTGTCCCATTCAAATATAAAGGGCCTGATCAGATGTCATGCTAATCCATGCTGGTTAGCATTTTTGAGGGATTGAAGTGGGGCCGTCCACAAGGCATGTGCTGTACAACTGAGCTCAGTTCAGAAAGTATAAATTAAACTCTAAACAGACTAATCACAGGATAATCTAAGCTTATCAGTTAACACTGGGACTGGTAGTTTAACTTTAGAGCTCAGTGTCAAGAGAACAGGTCAGATTCCCCCAGAGATGCCCCGATCCAGCTCAGTTTACAGTTGTCATTCCAGGCCCAGACCACTAACTGCACTGAGAGACAGTGTGGTCAGTTAACACCGAAGGAGAATTGAAGCTGAGCCAAGGAAACCAGGTCTCACATTCCAGCTCAGCCACGGGCACACTGGGTGGCCTTAGACAAGCCACTGTATTCAGCGTGTTTTAAAGCAGGGGGTATAACTGCTCCCTCCTTCATAAGATAATGGTCATGTAACGCTTTTTTCTGCATGAGTGCAATCTGACTAAAAGAGCTCCTTGTCAGTGGTTACTACCTATGTCTCTGAGCTTTTATCCAAGGTTAAGGATGGATTGCTCTATGGCCGGGGGGGAGGGGGAGTAGAGAGGTCTCTAGATTTTTTTGAACTTCAACTCCCAACATTCCTAATCATTGGCCATGCTGGTAGGGGCTTATGGGAGTTGAAGTCCAACAAATCTGGATATCTTGCGTTTGCCCACCCTTGCTCTATAGCCAAATCTAGATATAGGAGAGTTGGCTGCAGCTGCACTGAAGTGTGCAGCAGGTTCGCCAAAGTCCCCCAAAGCCTTGTATTCCAGTAATTCCAACAGGTATAACTATTCAGGCATGTATTCCAAGCAGGCAGTGAGCTCTATATTTGTCCATGGTTTGGATCCAGGGCAGTCTTTAGATGATTTGGACTAGAATTCCCATTAGCTCCAGCCAGAATGACCAATCATTTGGATTGTAGCCCAAAACATCTGGTGAGGACCCGGTTGTCTACTCCTCGTTTGGATCATATTGTATCTGAAAGCTGAAGGACTTGCTAGATGGCCCTGAGGGAGGAACGTTGCTGGCCTTTCACTGGTTACTAAACTCCTACCCACCACTCTTCTGACATCTCCTATTGAGGCTCCCACTGTGTTATTTCTCTTCTCCCTTCCTTCCTTATGTCTAAGGTATATTTTCTGCAAAGCTCTTGCTCCTTTGGAGCTCAGTTGTCTGGATTGCACCAGCTGAACTGGGAGGAGGCGAGTGAGAGGCAAGTGTGCCAGATTCCCTGGTTTCTAATCTCTATTGCTGTCACCTCGTCACAGATTTGCTCCTCTCAGGTGCTCTGAAGACTAGTGGTATTTGTGAGACTCTGGTGTCCAGTCATTGTCTGACTCAAGTTTGTCTATTGGTTCCTTGTTCCTGACATACAACATCTGTGTCTTTGGTTACCCCTCTCACCTGCAGTAATTTGGGACTAGGGCCAGTCTCAACATCTTCTTGCCCCAGGTGGCTCCGAATCTGCGTGGCGTTAGTTAGATGACGCAGCTGCAGATTCAAAGCCACTCCGGGGCAAAGGTGTGCAGCTGAAAAGTCAGGAACTTACCCCAACTTTTCCAGCCAGAACAAGTCTGCCCTTGCTCAGGAGCCACTCCGTAGCTGCTCTGGGGACATTCCTAGCAGATGGCAACCCCAAAATAGCGCTGGAATGCCCCACACCGCCTTGCTGTGAAGAGAAGAGTTTAGGGAAATAAATTATTTTCTTCCCCTGAGCTGCCTCCTCAACCTATGTCTTTTCTTGTCTCAGGGAGGGATGGGAGAGGGGGCAGATGACCGCCATAAATCCCGTTTGCTCCTTGGTGTGGGGATTATCTGGCGCAACCACACAAGAGTGAAAGTGCGGGGTTTGGGGGGAATGTGGCACCAAGTCAGTGCTGTGAAGATAGCCTCTAGGAGTCACTGAGAAGATCTTTCTGGGGAATTCATATGGGTCATTGCAGAGGCTGCTTGGGATTGGAGAAGGCAGCACTGGGGCCACATCAGGGTCATTCCCAGGCATACAAGCACATTCTGCATCTCTTGACTATTCTGATATATTACAGAGATCTGCGACCTCAGACTGCAACATACCTTACTGTCCACCAATCCTGCCTCATCTTTTCTCTGACTCCACCCACCTACAACATGTTCTAACAATTTTCTTCAGCGACCTGCCTAAAATCACCATCACAGAGTTGGGCACCTGTAATTTTCCATAACCAAGCACTCCCATCCTTGCCTGCCTGTAATGATAGTGGAGTTCAGGATTAAAGTTCTTTCATGGTACTGCCTCAGTGACAGTTACTGAAGCAATGGTACCCCCTAATTGGTCACCATGGGCTGAAAAGGGAAGTGGGTGGCCCCACGCCTCTGTAAAAGTAAAAAAAATAAAAACAGGGCTTGTGTGAAGGAGAGGAATGGGGCCGTTCCCCCTTTTAATGTTATTATCTGTGCAGCTGCACAGATACAGCTAATAAAAATAAAAAATGGGGGGGGGAACGGGAAGCCAGAGGGAGGAGAGTTGGTTCGCCCAGAGTCCCTCTTCTCTTGTCCTCCTCTGGCAGCCTCGTTCCTTCCCCCCTTTTTTTATCTGTATCTGCGCATATGTATCTCCCCTCCCTGGTTTTTTGTTTTTTGTTTACTTTTAGAGTAGGAAAGTTTGCACTTGCATTCCTTCCCATGCAGGTGCCAGGAAGGAATGCAAGTGTGGGAGCAAGGCGCACCAGTATGAGGCGGGGGTCTGTATAGTTCAGGTACAGGATGCGGGTTTTAACTACCTTATGGCACACACATATACTGCTTGAGAGGAGTTCAGACACATTGGCTCTCTGTACATGTGTCATTTCTACTATGTGTTTTTGTTGGCATCCTTAGTGAAAGAATCTGTTTTGCTCAGAAAAGGCAGCAGAGCCAGAAGCTTTATGTCTGAAGGAATGAGAAAAGGGCTCTGAATGGCAGCAGAGGGGTCAGAATCAATTGTCTACGCACCGAATTAAAGGGAGTTTCTCCCAGGGAACTGCAGATGCAGGCAAATGCTTATCTAAATTCACCAATCCAGGGTGTTGGTAGGAAATATGGCCCAATCATAAAGTGTTCCCATTCCCATGATAAATAAGCTGACTAGCGTAATACCTGGACACCCCTCACGATACCTTCTGTTTTGCATACTTCTACTCAATGTTCTTCCATGACATGCCTTTTCAATATTCAGCTTAACTGGCTTTAACCAATTTAAAAAGCCAGGAGCTCCCCTGAGGTTTCCTTGCCAAATTATTGCTAAAAAGGTTTGATTATGGTGGTAGTACTTAATAGTAAAATTCCCATACTCTTTAGTTGAGACTTGAAGAGATCTAAAAAAGCAACTATCACTTTTTGGTTACATTAAATGTTGTTGCTGAATTCAAATTCCATTTTTTTCTGTCCATGTGTACAAAAACTAACAGCATGTAAGAGAAATGAGATACTACATTTTCACCTGAATTTCCTTCATGTACTTACACCCTTCCAACTCAGAATGAAACTGAATTATTGCAGAGCTATTTAAACAGACAGAAACTTCTGAGTAAACTGCTAAACCATATGTTTCCTTGAAAGGGAGATCTAATACGTTTTCCATATCTCAACTTCCTTAACTTGAGAAGCAGCCATCCGTCCTTTCCTCAGTTTTGATGTCTTGCATATTTACAAGTATAGGATGTAGTAAAAAAAAATTTTTTTAAAAAAAAATCTCCACTTCCAGGAGCATGTGTGTGTGTGCGTGCATGTGATTGAACATGTGATCTACATTAATATGTTTTCTTGAATGCAAAATAAAGGACAACTGGATTGTATCTGTTGGCACTCGGTTGGTTAAAAAACAAACAAAAACCCCACTAGCTCAGTTGTTGAGATAATATTCTGAATGAACTTCGTACAAATGGAAATGTATAATCTTGATGCAAAATCCAGATGCATAACTTAACTTTCTCTGTTGAGACTTCAGTATGATCCCAAGCCAAAATCTCAGTAACACGCTGACAAAGAAAGCCAAACAGTGTAAAAACCACACCTAACATCTTGGCCGGGTATTCAGTGTATCTCAGATGCACACCAACTGTTGGATATTTGTTTGGCTTGAGTATCCTTATAGACAGTGGTGCAGTGAGGTAATTTTAGACCCTGAATTTAATAGTTTTATGGTGGGCCCTTTTAGACGACCATGTGTATTACTTTCGTTGTGAAGTACACAACTAACATTTCTCTTCCAATCCCTCTCAAACAGCTATTCTATGTTCCTCATTTGTTAAATTGTTCACCAACTCTGCTTAAAAATAAAGACTCTGAGCATGTGTTGTTTCATATTTTAAGTTTACTGAAATCACAGCACCGTCATGACTACATGAATAAAATGGAGCTTGCTTCTGTTATTCTGATGCCCTCATAACCTGCTGCTCTTTGAATGGTCATTTGAGGCGGGCCTTAGGCTGCAGGGCCCTGGTTTTTGACCTCAAGGTCTTGCCCTAACTGCACCACTGCTTAGAGATTCTGGCAAGATGTAAACTTTATCCATATCAAGCATTACCAAAAAGGGAGAGCTCTTTTGCCCTTTTGGGTTAAAGCTTTTCCTCCTATGAAACATTAAAGGTTTTGTGGTTTTATGTTGTGGTTTTATATTAAGCTTCCATATTTTATATTTTACACTATACCTTATGGCTTTAATTCGGTTATAGAAATGAAATGAAATAAATAAAGCTTACTGTGGTCCAAGAAGCAGATACTGGAGCAGGGTGTGAATGACAGCTTGCCTTATGACCATCCCTACTTTGGTCCAGATTCAGGTCAGATCTACTCTCGTACTTTTTATCGTTATTGATGCAACCCTTATACCGCTTTTCTAGCAGCATTTTCCACTTTTAATTCCGTATTACCTCAAACCTAATTTGCAATGAATGTTGCCTTTTAACTACTTTCATTGTGCAGTATATGCAATTGTCTTTCCTAGCTGTGCACACATTGCCTGTCTTGGGTGTTTTCTAACGTTCATGTACTTCCAAAAGCCAATTGCTGTGAAGTGAGCATGTGCTGGGCTCTTGGCAGGTTCACCTTTACTTTTTAGAGCAGTTCTCTGCTTGGTCTCTGCCATTTCATGCTGTGTTCACAAGTGCTTTCCTAGCCGCTTAATTTTTTAAAAAATGGCTTTTACCTGCACACCTTCACAGTTGTGCAGAAGCACACCTACCTAACAACAGCATTCACTTGCACATGTGCAGGTGTCAAATGTAAAAAAATGTGCCACCATTATTATTTTTACAACAAGGGTATGTGAAGATCACGTAACAGGGGACAGGGCCATCAGAAGACCACCATATTATTGCAGTATGAATACTCATTTAAAGAAAATGTGACTTGTGCTAACAGAATAAAGGACTTAAAATACCGTAACAGATGACATTGTGAGCGCTGCAACGTAAAACTGCACAAGAACAATATAGCACCACCATGATTGGATCATATCAATATGACCCTAGGTGTAGATCTAGCTTTCATTAATTCTTTCCCTCATTCCAGCCTCTTGAATAAGTATAAACTTCTGAAAAAGCTTCTTTGGTTCCAATCAATCTGCAATCCTATCACTCCTCTCTCATCTCACACTATCGCCCCGCTCGTGCTCTTCGCTCGTCTGATGCCATGTTTCTCGCCTGCCCAAGGGTCTCTACTTCCCTTGCTCGGCTTCGTCCATTTTCTTCTGCTGCCCCTTATGCCTGGAACGCTCTTCCAGAACATTTGAGAACTACAAGTTCAATCGCAGCTTTTAAAGCTCAGCTAAAAACTTTTCTTTTTCCTAAAGCTTTTAAAACCTGATTTTGTTCTGACTTTATACTGTTAGTTTTACCCTACCCAGTGCCTGTTTACCCTACCCTGTGCCTGTTTGCATTCTCTTCCCCTCCTTATTGTTTTATTATGATTTTATTAGAATGTAAGCCTATGCGGCAGGGTCTTGCTGTTTACTGTTTTACTCTGTACAGCACCATGTACATTGATGGTGCTATATAAAATAATAATAATAATAATAATAATAATAATAATAATAATAATAATAATAATAATAATAATGGAGCAGAGTAAGGTCAGGTGGGGAGGGATGCTTAACCCTTTCCTTGCTGGTCATTTTTCTTATCAAACTCGCCCCCAGCTTTGTTTCCACATATCTTTCTCCCTGCATGAAGAAAAGCAGCTTGAAGTGGTGGTGATTTGGAGAAGAGAAGCCATTTCAAGGGAGAGAGTTAAGCACGCTCGTCCCATCCACTCTTCTTCTGCTTCTGACTGCAGCTTTCAGCAGCTGCTTTTAATTTTATAAAAATTACATGGAACTCTGTGAAATGTGTAGCTTGGTCCTCAGTTCAGACAGGTTATCAGTTGTGTAGGAAAGAATAGAAATGCAGCCAACTGGCTGATGACCCACATAAAGTGAGAGCATATATCCCAGAATCATGTGGGACATGTTCTCAGTTCAGTTGGGCTTCTGCCAGATCAGAGCCAGCCTGCACTCTGGGGCTTGCTTTCCCTTCATGCAGGTACAGCCCTATAATACTATTATGGTTGGAAAGGGTCCTGCTCTTGAGAAGCTTAAAACTAGTGATGAGCCTAAGTATCAAGACAATACTTTGGTGTGACATTACAGTGGACAGGGCGCATAATGCCCCCTCAAAAATGGAAGCAAGCCAATAACCCTCGTCTTCCCCACAGTTTCCAGAACAGTGCAGGAAGTTTGGGAATGTTGCCCAGTTGCCTTGTGTTGGGAATTGCAAGGAAGTTTTAAGCACCAGGTTGCTTCTGCTGCTTCTAGGACAACAAGGGAGCAATAAGAGTATCTTTAGGGCATCCTCCTCTTCCAGGAGGCTAGGTAGAGGTGTTGCCCAATTGCCTAGGCAGTTGGTTGAGGTTCTTGATCTTCCAGCACTATACTTTTGGGGAGCTGTTGAGAAGATGAAAGCACCCCCAGTTAGCAGATGCAATTCCAGGGGTGCTCTCCCTTCTGCTTGCCCACAACAGCAGAAGGGGGCTTGTTTAGCCTGTGGTGGTTGCAAGTTGGCACTGTGTTGTTTATATGGTGCAGCTGCCAACTCACAGCCACCATGGGTTTTACCCCTGGAACACCAATTTTTAAAAGTCGCTGACTTAACGCGACTTTTTCCTTTACTCCTAGGTCACCACCTCCTTTGCTCCATCTGTCAGTGGTGATCTCACTTCAGATTGATGCTGGGGGTGTTCTAGGGGCAGATCGAGGCTCAGGGAAGGTCAGGGGACATGCAGGAAGGCCGGGCAGGGGGTGGCCTTGATGGGCTGAATGGCCACTGGTGCTGTCCTGATGGCCTGCTACTTCCTCCTGCAGTGGAGATTTGCCACTCCCACCCAGCAGCTGTAATGCCATGGGGGTTTGAGGGAATGAGCGGCAAAGCAATGTTGACATGGCACCCTCTGGGTGAGTTTTGCCTAAGTTCATAGGGCTCCCTGAAGAACCAATGAAAAGGAAGGATCCATCTTTGCAGGCTGTGGGGAAACAGCTATGAAGTTAGTGTTGATATTTTGGTTCAGCCCTAGTTAAGACATAGTTAAAACGTACACTACCTCACCCCCAGGGCAGGGTAACCTCTGGTCTAGATTTTAGGCTCTAGGGCTTATTTCCTAAATCAAGAAAATGCAGATCTTAACCTTTGATTGGCGTTTGTTTGAAACCAATAAGCCTGGGTCACTCCCATAGATGGAAAAAGGTCTGTGGCAATCCACATGTTTTTCAGGAGAAAAGGATGTTGAGTTGGCATGGTGATTGGAAGATGTATCAAATTTTCATTGGCCTAAGAAGGGAGAAAGCAGAAACATCTGTTGGATTCGTGACTAGTTTGCTGGTTCAGTCAGAAGGGATGTCTGGAAGAGATCTTCCCATCACCAGTAGGCGTCTGTGCAATCATTGAGGGTAATTGTTGCAGAGGAGTCCAGGACACACCCACGCCAAATGAAAAGAATTTGAAAATATAATAACCACCCGAGTATTCAGTTATCTGAGAAGCCAGCAGCAGATCCCTGTACTCATGCATATAATTTAAAAAAAAATTAAAGCATGACAAGAACATTGATGAATTTGAGCCTAAAGGAAGCAGCTATAGCCATGTCAGTTGAAAGCCCAACATGTCTGGGACTTATTCCACCCTTCCATCCCATTGTGATTTCTAAGACTGACTACAGGCATATTTTCATACCACACACTGATATTGGTTTTATATCACTTTAACTGCCATGTCTTCCTTGAAGAATCCTGGACCTTGTAGTTTGTTGAGGTGCTGAGAATGTTAGAGACTCCTAGCCCCATACAGTTACAATTCCCAGGATTCTCTGGGAAAAGAGAATGGCTATTTACCAGTTATCTCTGTGATATCGATTAAGGATAACTGAAACCCCCTCTGCTTGGCTCAAAATCCACTTTTGTGAGTTTTGTGAGCATGCCCTTGAGGGGGGTTATGGGTGATTGGCAGGTAAGCTCACAAGACATGGATGTGTTTGAAAGGCCTTCCCTCCCCTGCATGTTCCCCACAGGCACACACACAAGAAAGGGGGGGGTAATAATTGGGAGAAGGAGGGAACACAGTCTCCTTCCATGTTGTCCCCCCACCTCCCTGAGAGGAAAAAATCCACTCACCTTGGGCAAGAAAGGCATGTTACACATTGTTACAGAGTCCCTGAAGCTTGGCAGTGGCCAATCGGTAGCAAATGAGGTGAAGAGTTGGCCTACCAGCCCCATTGTTCTCTTGCAAGAAATGAAGTGCAGCTATTGAGAAACCCATGCAAGCCTCTCAAAGTCAAAATGTGTCCCTCATTTTCTGCTGGAGACTCATGGAACTTGTAGCCCTAGCAGGAAAAAGATGCTCATTTACTTCTCACCAGGCAGCCCACCGACTATTTCCCAGACTTCAGGGAGGCCTCCTCAGCCTACAAGCCCCATTATTCTCTATCAAGAAATGAGGTGCAGCAATCTTTCCTCCACTTACCCAAGATGATCCTTTATTGTCGTTCTTGGAGAAAGAAGGAAGGCTTGACAGACAATGGAAGGATGGACTGCAAGCCAGTTGAGAAGGCTGCCAGCCTTGATTGGGGTTGCTCTTTGACATTTGAGTGCCCATGGATGGATTACTGCCTTATTTATAGTATAAATATGCCCAGTGAGTGCTGCTCCCTTAAGTTTAGCACCCATATCTCAAGCTAGGAATGCAAGGGTGCAAAGACAGGTGTTCCAATGTCTGCCTCTCAGCTTTGGGATATCATTTCCCTAAACACTTGCCAAAGCCCAAGTCTGAATGTTTTATATAAAAAGTGTAAAACAAACCGCTGGCTTTTGTGAGCCAGGGTTGGGTGAGAAGACATCACGTTCTCTTCATTCTGTAATGTCCAATTTATATAAACAAGTTTATATGTTTATATTATTGCACAGACTGAATAAAGAATGCTTATGTAAACTAAGTCATTATGAGAGTTTAAAAATCATCTACTCAGCTGAAGATAAGAAAACTGATGTTAAATTCTGCTATATTTATTATGTTGCTAATATAGGCCTCAATCAAGCCAAAGTAAAGTTCCATTGATCTCGCTGAATGTGAGTTAAACATTTCACGTCATACTGCAGAAACGTGAACCAAAGCCTGCAGAGAAATATCTCCATTTCCAGTAACAGCTCCTTCTTAGCTCCCCTACACCAAGCCAAGCAGAAAGACAGCACATGCGCTCTGAAGTCATGACCTCTCATGATGAGGAGCAGACATGAAAGCATTCAAACTGATTGTGTTTTACATTAGCTTATTTGTAAAGTCAAGCCAGTCTCCAAATAATTTCTCCAAAATGCACACTGTCTAATGGTACTCTGGCGACAACTTGGGCAGGATCTGAAGCCACTCACTAGGGGTGACATGATACCAAAGATACTAAATGATAACATGGAAGGGCTGATTCTAAATTAAATCATTTTAATTGCCCACATCTGAGGGGTTGCTTTTCAGCCAAGTTACTGTTTTCAGCCCTTGAAATGACACTGTTGACATCCTGCAGGAAAAAAAATGTTGAACATTATGCAAAGTAACTTGAGAAATTTGTGAACAGTTGTTTACAGCAGCACATAACAGATTTATTAAGAAAATGTGTCAAATTCTGCTCTTCAAATACTCCAGCCTCTTTGCATACGTTAAACTATGCAGGACTGGGAACAAAAGCCACCGACAGCTGCTACAAATAAGTTGTTATGCCTATTACAGTGTTGAGACTAGGAAAGTCTGTAGCGCTACTCAAAATATGTTATCCTTTTTCATATTTCCTGGATTTTCTAGATTGTAAGTCCTTCTCACTTCCAGGTTCTGTGAAATATCTAGTCTGTACGTGTAATAAGCCAGGGATCTCTGTGCCATTGTGGCAGCTTGCCAGAGATGGGAGTTGCTGGCCTTTTTTTTTTGATGCATTGTAGCACTATCCTTGGAGATGGCCCATGGATAATATTGCAGCTACCAATGCAGCAGGGATCAGTTGGCACAAGAGAGCAACAGGGTTCCATTTGGTCTTACAAGCTTATTCTAACAGGTGTGATTTTATTGAAAAGAATGAATACGAACCACATGATACTGATGGGGATGGTCCCAATCCATGCACATGTCAGTACACGCAAATGCTTCATTGTGCCAAGGCATTTAGTATTGTATTGTAGTTTATTTCTCATGTATTCCTCATTATACCTCTATTTCTGGTCTGCAATCCTCTACACATTTACCCAAGAGTAAATCCCATTGAACTCAATGGGGCTTACATGCGAGTAGACATCTTTAGGATGAATAGACATGGATAGGACAAGTTTAGGTAGTTACTCATTGTTACCTTTATAAACAGTTAAATGGGCCTATGTAGATAAGCATGGTGAAGGCACAAATCTCTGCAAAAAAAAAAAAAATAGAGTGATTGACTTGTCTAGAAAACATTGAAGTATAAAAAAAAAGAAAGTAAGTGCAACTATCTTGAAATGTACTGCATTTTCCAATTTAAATATATCTAGGGTGACCATATGAAAAGGAGGACAGGGCTCCTGTATCTTTAAATGTAATGTAGAAAAGGGAATTTCAGCAAGTGTCAATTGAAGAGGGTGGAATTCTCTCTTCATCACAACAGTTAAAGCTGCAGAAGCCCTGCCCTCTTTTGTATCTGGCCACTCTACTATAGCTAGTGTAGCTTTAACTGTTGTGATGAAGAGGGAATTTCACCCACTTCAATTGACACCTGCTGCAATCCCCTTTTCTACATTACTATTAAAGATACAGGAGCCCTGTCCTCCTTTTCATATGGTCAGCCTAAATATATCCCAAGGACTGGCTGTGGCGTTACACCCCACAAGTCAATTCCAAATGTATGCCTAGAGTTTGTAAATCTGTGGTTTTTAGAATGTTGGCCTAAGTGGGCGGAGTTAGAATGTCTTGGGAGTGGGGAAGAGTGATATATAAGGGAAGGACTGAGGGGATTGAGAGAGTTCTTTTCAGGAGAGTTCTTGTTCTTTTTTCAGGAAAGCTTTTCAGGGAGACTGGTTAGGTACTCTTAGAGTCTGTAGTGCTCTCTGTGTTTATGGTACTTAAGTTCTGGGAAATTTGAGAGTCAGTGTAGTGAGTGGTGTCTTTAGAGTGTGGTGTGCATGTAGTGGAAGTATATTAATCAATACTGATAATAAAGAAAGTTCAAGAGTGATTGTGTGAGAAAAAGGAAAGCGCGAATGTGTATGAGTGACCGGATTGTATGAAAGGTTTCAAAAAGGTTTTTAAATTTTGTTATTTGAAACAGAGCTTATGAACTTTTAAAAATAAATTTTGATTGTTTTGTTTTTAAACTACCACAAAAGTCCCACGTGTCTGTTTGGCATTTATCATCTTAAGTTTACACATTCAGCACCCACTCTGACAATCATTCACCTAAGCAGATATAACTCACAGCGCATTATTATATATATTAAAATCCTTCTCCATTTTAAACCCCTTTCTCCACATAGTTTGGAGGAAGGTGGGCTTTATCCCTTGCCTCAGGTGTATCAAGTGGTGGTGCTTGGCTTGAGCAGGGAGTGGCCTCGGCCGGGTCTGGTGTTCAGAGCCTGTGTCGCCCCATAATAAGTGGTGGCAGACGTGAGGTCTGGTGTTCAGAGCCTGTGTCGTGGCACTGGCCTCTAACCTCTTTTGAGAACGTTGCCTTCCCCCAACACCCCAGTCCCAAAGAAATCTGCACATATAATGGCAATGCTTAAGAGGTAGCCCTGTAATAGAGAAAGAGAGTGGATTGTAGTGCAATCCTGTGCAGGTCTATTCAGAAGTAAGTCCCACTGAGTTCCCTGAGGTTTACTCCCACGTAAGTGGGTATAGGATTGCAGTGTTATATTCTCTTTCCTAAGGTGACCATATGGAAAGGAGTACAGGGCTCCTGTATCTTTAACAGTTGTATTGAGAAGGAAATTTCAGCCGGTGTCATTTGTATGCATTGTAGCTCCTAGTGAAATTCTCTCTTCATCACTACAGTTAAAGCTGCAGGAGCCCTGCCCTCTTTTGTATCTGGTCACTCTAGCTATACTCCTGCAGCTTTAACTGTTGTGATAAAGAGGGGATTTCACCAGGACCTGCATGCATACAAATAAGACCTGCTAAAATTCCCTTTTCTAAACAATTGTTAATGATACAGGAGCCCTGTCCTCCTTTTCATAAGGTCACTCTACTCTCTCCTTCTATTTACTTTTGTGTTATATAGCTTGATAACTGGACTGTGCTACAGGTATTTATTTACTTGAAAGCTATTTTATCTCTTTTAATCCACTAATATAGTGCTTGACTGTGACTTTAACATTTGCTTTAAAATAATGGCAGTACATAGAGATTGAACATTGCAAATTACATTCACTGTAAAAAACAAACAAAGAAGCCCTGAACAAACCCAAGCCTGCTCACAAATGGCATTTTTACAACCGAGTTGTATATAACCAAAGGGAAAAAAAATGTGTCCTGTGTACCCTAGCACCGTGATGTGTGAAGGTTTCACATGGGAAGCTATGATTAGTAGTAGCTTCCAAACACGTTAACAAGCTGTAAAATATTAGACACTTTTTTCTGCTTTGTCTGGGGGAAAATTTGAAACTGTCTTGCATTTCACCATTAGTACATGTGCCAGAGAATCTCGGACAATCAGGACAGTCCAGTATGTATACATAGGATGAAGTGACATATGTAGCCATATGACTGTGTACCCATGTTTCCACAGCTTATGCTTTTACATTCCAATCCAACAGAGCATGTATTCAGCTATGCGTACACATTAGGACTGTGCATGTACACACACACACACGGATCCACAACTTTCAGATCAGATTTGCTCCGCTTTCGGACAATCTGCCTCCATTCCGCTCTGCTCCGCATTGGATCCGGATCTCCGCTTTCCCTCCCCCATAGACTTGCATTGAAAATGTAAAATGCCTATAACTTTTTTGGTTTTCAAGTTAGAAATATCAAAATGGGCACCATGACAGCTTCTAAATAGATCCTTATTCATCCCCATTTTGAAGGAAATCAGAGCATGCCCTGATTTGGGGGGAATATTTAAAGATAAACCTAAATAAGAATCTTCCTCTCAGGTTAACCACTTCAAAAATGAACACAGGGAAAAAAGTGTCTCTACATGCCTCTGACTTAGTCCTCCCCTCCAACATGGGGATTGGAGGCTGCTTCACATCAGGTGATCACTTATCAACACGATTGGAAGATGAACCTGTCTATCAACACTGAAAAAAAAGGTTCCCCCCTCCCGCTTTACCCATTCAATAAAAATTAACAACAAGCAAAATGCATGACAAAAAGTTCTGAAAATCTACACAAATGACCCCCAGTGACCAATCTCTAAGCACAGTAAGTTTCAGGGATCTAGCTTTAAAAACAAAGAAGTTATAGGCGTTTATTTTTGCCCAATGCAATCCTATGGAAAAGATGCCCAAAATGGTGGACGGCACTCCAAAAAGACACGGAGCACTTTACAAATAAGAGAACTGCTCCATGTCGCTCTACTACTCCCCCGACCAGCTTCGCCTCCACCAAAGGTGGAGGCGAAGCGGGTCGCTCCACTCCCGCTTCTACAACCAGAAATGGAGCAGAGCACAGCCCTACTACACATAGTCCTTTAAAAAAAACCCACACAAAACCATGCAATTTAATCGCTTTGGGGGGAAAGAAGAAGAGGATGGTGACTGAATGCAATTTCCCATTTCCACTCACTCCAGCCAGTTGGATTTTACTTTTGTTTAAGGGGCGACACATATGCAGTCCAGCTTTCTGACCAGGAATAGGGATGTGAATGAAGAAACCATTTTCATGTGTGATTTCCAGTCCAGTTAGGCATATACTGAAAGCACATAGCTGGATTGGGATACAAAGGTATAACATGTCAAGTGGCCACCATTTGGGATACGGATGCCTACAATGTTACCCTTGCCAAATGCCATTTCTTTCTTTTTTTCTTTTTTCTTTTTTAATAATTTTTATTGCTTTTCCACATTACTTAAACATATATCATTACAATAAAACAACAACAACATACTACATACATGTTGAATAAATGTTGATTACAAAGTATCATATCATAACATAATCAATCTTAACATATAAGTGCACCCCCCACCTCGGGATCTCATTCCTGATTCCAAAATCTCATACTTTCTTCTGTTGGCGGTTTCCCACTTCCCTTAGAAAACACAAATATTAGGAACTGTTTCCAAATTCCTTCAAAATCATTTGTTTTAGCTATACCTCTTCTCCACTTAATATTACAAGTCAATTTATCATTAATAGCTATATCCCATACTTCTTTATACCATTCTTCAATAGAATATTCCCCTTGAATCTTCCAGTTCCTAGCTACCATCAATCATGCTGCAGTCAGCAAACTCGATATCAATTCTTTAATTTCTTTTCCACATTTTAAATCTTCAAATAGTGACACCCAAATGGCCAAATGCCATTTCTACTGATGGTTGACTAACAAGTTAAACAGTCTTAATAACAATCAAATGACCGTCTGTATATTCTGTGGGTAGTATCCAATTGTGTCTCAGTGCTAGCACCAATAACATTACACAAACCAATACTTCTAGCACTAAGGCTCAATTGGCTACTACCCTGTATATTAAAATGTAAGCTTGGTAGCGGGTGGAAAGTGTGATGTTGAGCCTGGTTAGAGCTTCCCTTTGAGTCCTATCCCAGCAGCAGAATTTAAAGCAACAGCTGCCTGACTTATGGCTAAAAGACCAGGGTGACAGAGGACAAGAAAGGTCACTTGGAACAAATAAGATAGGATATATACAAATAGGATAGGAAATATAGCAGTGGTTATATATGGATATGTTATTTTTAAGAGAATATACTTACAAATGGAAATGTTTTTGGGTTAAGTCACTGATACAGAAACTTTTGTATATGTATTAAAGAAAAGAAAAATACAAATAAACAGTAATAAAGCAGGGATTTTCAAATATTTTCTGACCAGCATGCTGTCCCATTCTTTGCGTATTTTTTGTTATTAATATTATTCAGATTTTAATTTTAATTTCCATTACTAATACTATTTTTGAGCATTCTGAATACTGATAGAACCTTTTCTGTTAACAGAAGTTAATAACTCAGTACTGATACTTCATACTGTTTCTAGTGGCCAGTTCTGCTAAAGTGCAAATAGAGAAGGCAGAAAAAAGATGGTGGAAAGAAAGAAAAACATGGAAAACTATATTGCTCAAATAACATCTCAGATTTGTCATCTACTCACAGCCAGTCCACTTCCTTCCACTCTTCAAAAGTGGGCCAAGTTGGGGACCAAGTTGTCCTACTTTAACTATCTGTCACGCTCGTTTAGTAATGCCGCCCTTAAATTTAGCAAGCAAATGGACTACACATTTAGCAATGTCAAAATGTTTTCCTTGCAGGGTGAAAAAAAGAAGAAGAAGAAGAAGAAGAAGAAGAAGAAGAAGAAGAAGAAGAAGAAGAAGAAGAAGAAGAAGAAGAAGAAGACAATATCACTGACTGCAGTCCTATGCTGATTTAACATGCAGAAATGTTATGCTGTAGACTGAGATGATAGAATTCTGGACTGTACCACTTCAGAAGGCAGGTGGGGGGTTACCAGTTCAGATGCTTCTCAATGTAAAACAATGCCTTTTAAAAAATTTCTGATTAAGGAGAATAATATGCTAAAACTTTCCCCTAATATTTTTGTTTACTCTATTAAGGGAGGTTTTTTATTTACGTCGGAGAACACTAAAAATGTGATTTGAAGTGGTACAGGCACCACTCCTGTACCACCTCAGGACTCTACCACATCATTCTGAAGGAAGATACCATTCGACACATGGAAACTCACTGGCCTTTAAAAACACTCTATAGTTGAGGGTGGTTGGAGGTGGAATATTTTTAAGGCTAAAATATTATACTTCAAAGAGTTGTAAAGAACTGTGTATGGTAGGAAGTGGTATAAAACTGAAGCCAAATGGTAGTGTGGACTAGATAACCCAGTGAATACTTCCAAGTGTATGATGCTAAGTATAGATCCAAGAAAATAGTTATTGTTCTGTGCCTGCTACAATATTAATAGAACAGGCTGAGCCCTGTGAGATATGCTGAGCTTCTAAAGTTTTCTAATCTGAGTGGGGAAGTGCAGCTGCATCGAGCTCCTAATTTTACAAAGCTCTAAGATCATGTCTGACCTAGGCTTCCTGCTATGAAATTTGCCTTGCAAGAGCTAAATATGGAAACCATACAGAGTAGTTACTGTGAGATAGCCTTCCAGGGCAGAATGATGGCTTAGGGTTTGGCCTAATTTTGTGGACCGATCTGAAAAATCAGTTGACATTAAAGCATGTCAATGCTATATAGTTGGTGCTATTGGTGTGCACAGCACATTTCAGAGTAACATAAACAAAATCCAGGTGCCTGCCCCAAGTAGCTAATCACCTACATTTAGAGCTCCATCAGATGAGTGTTTTATTGCACACTCATTGCTGGGCACACACGGACTTTCACAGGTCCCTTTCACGTTGTCTGCCTCTTGTGCACCACCCGCCTTTTCTGGCCTTCCTCGCCCCACAAAAAAACACCCAGAACGTCCAATTTATTTTCTCCGTGTAAAATAAAAGCGCCTTTCTGTCCCATGTATAGTTGTCCTCCCACTATGTTGCTTTTGTTGGGCGCAGTCCTGACAAAAGAGGAGAGCAGGCCGGTTCTGAGTGTGTTGGTCGAATGAACGGACTTGTGCTGAGCTGGTGGAACAGACTTTTGCTGCTCCAACCCTATTATTATTATTATATTTATTTGTATCCCGCCTTTTGCCCAATGCTGGGCCTCAAGGCGGCCTTACAAAATTTAAAACATACATGGGGGGGGGGAACAAAACCATAAATGTTTAAAATACACAACAAAATTATAAGACATTAACATAGATGGAGGGCCAGATTATTCTCCAAAGGCCTGCTGGACCAAAAAAGTTTTAGCCTGTTTCCGAAAACCCTACCCGATGCCCAGCTGATTAAACACTGAATCAGTAAAACCCTAGACAACAAAACCAGAGCAAGGGGGGCGGGAAGGCAACCACGTCAATCACCCAACGAGAACCAATGAACTGGAAGTGAAAAGAGAAGGAGTGGGCTGGGGTGGGTGCAATAGCAGGAGAGAAAACAACAGCGGCAAGCATGTAAGCGACCAGTGCTTGCCATGCTAATGAAATGGAGGTCAAAATTGCTAAATGTGTAGTTTAGCTTGCTAAATTTAAGGGTGGCATTCCTAAACTAGTGTGACAGATAATTATCATTCAATATCTAATGTTCCATCATCATCATCATCATCATCATCATCATCATCATTTTATTTATTTGTTACCCACCTCTCTCTCTGAATCGAGGCGGGGTACAACGCTAATAAAAACACCATATTCCTCAGATACTGAAGAGAGTGGTAGCTTCTCAAGTCTTGGAGGACACTGATTTAGATTAATTTCAATCTGCCTCCTGCCATGGTTAGGGGACAGAGACACTCTTGGTCTTGCTGTTGAATGACTTGTGCCAAACAATGGATTAGTGTGTGTGTGTGTGTGTGTGTGTGTGTGAGAGAGAGAGAGAGAGAGAGAGAGAGAGAGAATGCATGTAATCCTATTGGTTCTCTTGAACCTCTCAATGACCATCAGGAGCCATCAATATTTCCCAGAATAGTGTATATCAGAGATGTACAGGGGCTACCACAGAAAAGATGCTGCCCCTGGTACTCACCACCAGCCTATAGCTCTTATCAACAAATTAAAAAGGACAATTTCTAAATTCAGGCAGGTACATAAGGGTGCAGGTGGTCCTTCAGATAATCTGCTTACAAGTAGTTTAATTCAGGAATAATAACATTTCTTCCATTTAACTGGCTGGATCCTATGTCACATCATAATTCATGATATTTCTCACTCAGTGATATTGGCTCAATATCTGGAGTTCCTTTCCAGCTTCATCACTGCTTACTTGTTAACTATCAATCTATGCTATTCATTTGTATATTTTGCTTTAATATTAGCCTTACTGCACCTTTGTGGGAAGAAAAGAACTCCCAAATGTGACTTCGATTATTCAGGCTTGTTGCAAGAAAGTTTGAAAAGAAGTTGGAGTCATACATTACTATTAAGTTAATTATTCAAGGACATCAGAATGAAAGAATTACTGGAGGAACTGGAAAGGACATATCCTGAGATTACCATTGAGGCAACAAAACAGCAACAGCAGCAGGAGAGGAAGTGTGTCACAGGAATGCACGTCTCCCCCCAGATTGCATCTATTCGGATGACAAAAGAAATCTAATTTTGCCACAGGAAACAATAGGAAAACAGGAACCGTTCTGGATAATCTAAGGGAAAAGCAAATTCACTCTTCAGAAGAACTTCTCCTAGCTTGATAGCCTTTCAGAAAGGAGCGTGTTGTTTCACACTCCCTCTTCCCCAAGTAGTGAGAAATCCACGGCTGCCTGCAAAGGAAAGATTTCCTTTGGAGAAGGGAGCACAGGAGACTGATGGTGTCTTTGTCAGGATGGACCTGTTTACAGATCTTCAGACTTGAGTATGCATTACAGGGATGCAGTAGCAAGCATGCAGGTTATACTAGATTTACAGCAACATCCATTCAGTCTCCCCAAACTCAAGATTTTTCAGCTGCCCTTCCACTTCATATGCATTCTGACAAGCAAAATTGGATTTAGGCCTCTACACTAGCATGTGTTTTGTTTCTCTGCCCCCCCTCCCCACTTCATTGTTTAATAAATCCTAGTTCCTGTTTTACAAGTTGCTCAATGTTTCCCCAACCCCACCCCTTTTCAAGACACATAGTCTGATGTTAGTATTTTTCTCCCACACCCATCCCCCTACGGTATGAACCCAGGTCCCATGGTTTCCACCATCTCACAGGTTTGCTGGTAGAGAAAGTGAGGTTACATTAACAACCTTGTGAAATGGGTCATTATATTATTCCTATTTTACAGACTGGAAAATAAGGTTGAACTTGAAAGGCAGTGAAGTACTGCCAAGTAGTGAACCCAAAACATACCTATGACAGGAAGGCTAAGACATGAAGCTATGAGAAGACTAGGGTAGATGGAGGGGCAACTCTAAATGTCTTTTTGGGGCCAAGGATAGCAAAGAAAGACAAGGAAGCAAAGGAATTGATGGGCTTAGGTGCCTAGAATCAAGGAGCTTAACAAGGAACCCATGGTAGAGAACGGGGAACACAGAAGAGACCATTTTAAGGTAGGTAGAAAGGAGTTAGGAGACTAGTGAGGCCAAAGGTGATGGCTATAAGGGGCACAGAGGGAGATGAGGCATTAGTGGCATTAAGCTTACAGCAGGAAGGAGGATCATAGCCAGAATGTGCAAATACACTGTTTGTGGAAATGCAGTTGTTTCAGCAAAATCTGTATTTGGACTACAAGCAGTATATGGTACAAATTATAAAGCCGCCATGAGAGCCTTTTTTGGCTGAATGGCGGCATAAAAATCCTTAAATAAATAAATAAATAAATAAAGAGAGCTTTGGCTATTGGACAGTATAAAAATAAATCATTGAATAAATAGTAAGGAAGAAATAAAAGTTTTGCAGTGTAGTAATTTATGAAACTGTAACCAGGACATATCATGGATGATGTTTGGAGACAGGAATTAAGCTATGGAATCTTACACAAATGTTGAGAATGAAAGCAGTGTGATCTTTGGGAATATTGGATTTCAACCCTCTGGAATGATAAAGAAAAGAGGTGGCAACATACAAACATTCACAGAGAGAGAGAGAGAGAGAGAGAGAATCATGAAGTAATTGGGACTGAGTTTTCAGCCAAGGCACCCTTGTAATCAAGCGAGAACCTATTTCCAATTGGCCCAAGCCTCCAATGGCTGAATAAAGAGGCAGAGAACAATGCAGATGGAGTGGCTCCTTGTTGCCAGCTCTAATTAAGGCCTAGGATATCTGTTTGCTTGACCTACATTACGTGGGATTTACACTTGACAGGCAACAGGATGCCTATCTGCTTGGGTTAGTTCATTACTGGAAATCAGAGGTGACTAGTGTGAAGTGAACTTTTAAAGCCTGTCGACAGAAATGGGGAAGTGGGGGAATAAGACAGACAATACTTATACTCTTTGGCCTGATAAGACTCCCTCATTTTTGAATGAGAGCCATCTCTGGTGTAACACTACTTACACAATGCAAGTTATTATCGTATGTATGTACACTAAGTTGGAATGAGTGCTGTTGGAATAACCATGCATAGGTTTGGGCTTCATGAACATTTTATGAGCATTTTATGTATGGAATTAAAAGTGTCTTTCCCACTGTCGCTGATGTGCATGGAAAACCTAGATGACTTAAAATGTTCATTTGTGGGTTTGTGGTGGGGTTTGGGGTTTTTTGTCAGTTCCTTTCTTTAGTTTTCTAGCCTGCATTAACGCCATTCACACAGAAATACCAGGAGCGCTACAAAGCCACTTAAAGTGTCAGGTGCAAAAATGCCCCAACAACTTTTTATTTCTCAACTCAGTTTTTTTCTTTCTACAAATCGTGCAATGACATTCAACTATTTATCTTTCAGTCCAGTCAAACCATTATTACTATTATTATTATTTATTTATATAGCACCATCAATGTACATGGTGCTGTACAGAGTAAAACAATAAATAGCAAGACCCTGCCGCATAGGCTTACAACCACCCACCTGCTCTTCCATTAATCACTGATATTAAAAACAAAACCCTGGAAAAAATATCTGAATTCTATTATTATTATTATTATTATTATTATTATTATTATTATTATTATTATTATTATTATTATGTCCTGCCCACCCCTCAGTCAGCCCATTTGTTGAGTAACCTTTGACATCCCACTTCCCTTCCCCCACCCCCACAAGTCATTATTCTCATCAGAATTCATGCTTGGTTTGCTTTTCTGAATTTGGCACAGATTGGATGGCCCAGATGCTTTTTCCCCTTGCTTCTGACCATGTTTGCTGGGCTGCCACCCCCCCCCCCCCCACCCCGATTTATATCAGTGTTGAATGGCTTGGGGAATAGCAATAGACAATACTAGAACGGGAGACCATTTTCTTTCCCTTTCATGGCTATTGTGTCTGCTGGATAGTCCAAACAAAGACTGCAGCCATTCAAGAAAGAAAGGGAGAAGAGAAGCAGAGAGGAAAGGAAGAAGAAGCCATTGTGTAACTGATCACAGAGAATGGATATGCCAGTAGTCCAATTGCTGTGAACAAAATGGGTTAAGACAGGGGAGATTAATCAGAGATATTGTGAAGCCTTGAAGCCTCGCATGGTCTAAGCCTCTGTACAAACAGACTATATGGACTGTTCCCCATACAAATAACAACCTGCCTGTCAGCTCTCTCCTCGCCCTGCCTGAGCCTCCATCTGTTTCCACTTCCTTAACATATGTTGAACCAAATAAAGCGTTTACTAACTTCACATCCAACTTTTCAGAAGTATACAAGATCTGGCAATGCCAAGACTGGGAGAAGCTAAGATTAAACTTAGGCACTTTGTATAAAGCTAGTGTGGTATAACAGCTAAGAGTCCAAGCTGTGACTCAGAAAGTCTCAGGTTCAAATCTCAACTAATGGTGGCCTTGTGCAAGCATCAGCATCCCTGCCTGCAATAAGAGAATACTTACACTGACTTACCTTGTAGGGGTTTTGTAAGGGTTACTGAGATAAAGGCTGGGATCCAAAGTGCTACTTTTAAGGGACCCAAATGCTTGGGTACACCTAAAGACGTATTTGAATTCTGCTTCTTTGAACAGCAGATCAACCATGCCACATTGCAAACTAATTTTGAAAGCCCTCTTCATTGGTGTAGAGGTAAATGTTGGCACTCATCATGACAGCCTCCATAGGTACAACTTCAACTAGAGTCCAAAAGTTCAGGAAACTATATTGGTCCATATCAACAAACCAGTTCTACCAGTTTTATCTCCACGAGAAGATGACCATTCAAGACCAAGCCACCCCCAAATACTTTTTATTACAACTAGAAACAATATTTTGTTGCTGGGAAAATTAATTTCCCCTCAGCTACTTTGAAAACTGCAGCTAAGCTTAGAGGAAACAGAGGATTCGGAGGGTGGGGTGGCTCCCTGCTAGTCAAAAAGTGCTGGTGCTACTATCGCAGGGCACGATCCTATGGATGTTAAAACAGAAAAAAGTCCTACAACTCCCAGCATTCCTTCACCAGAATGCTGGGCTGGGAGTTGTAAAATCTCTTTTAAAATCTTTTCACTGGCTGCCAATTAGTTTCCGGGCGAAGGATAAAGTGTTGGTTATCACCTTTAAAGCCCTACATGATTTGGGTCCAGGCTACCTGCGGGATCACCTTCTCCCATACAATCCACCCTGCACATTCAGGTCCTCTGAGAAGAATTTCCTTCAGCCAGCAAAAACTAGGCTGACAGGTATTACCCAGAAGACCTTCTCTTCTGCTGCTCCCAGACTGTGGAATGGCCTGCCGGAGGAGATTCATCAACTTAACAGTCTTTTAGCATTTAAGAAAGCCTCACGTCTGCCACCACTTATTATGGGGCGACACAGGCTCTGAACACCAGACCCGGCCGAGGCTACTCCCTGCTCAAGCTAAGCACCACCGCTTGATACGCCTGAGGCAAGGGATAAAACCCACCTTCCTCCAAACTATGTGGAGAAAGGGGTTTAAAATGGAGAAGGATTTTAATATATATAATAATGCGCTGTGAGTTATATCTGCTTAGGTGAATGATTGTCAGAGTGGGTGTTAAATGTGTAAACTTAAGATGATAAATGCCAAACAGACACGTGGGACTTTTGTGGTAGTTTAAAAACAAAACAATCAAAATTTATTTTTAAAAGTTCATAAGCTTTGTTTCAAATAACATTTAAAAACCTTTTTGAAACCTTTCATACAATCTGGTCACTCATTCCACATCCAGTGGAATTTTAGGATGCTTTTAGGATATTTTAACTATGTATACCATGTTTTTAATCAGTATTTTATGTATTTTATACTTACTGCTGTTCCCCACCTTGATAAAAATGAAGAGGCGGGTAAGAAATAAATCTATTATTACTGTAGGACTTTTTTTCTGACTAAACATACAATTGCACCTTAAACTGCTGAAACTAAGGCCATAGCTAGACCTAAGGTTTATCCCTGGATCGTCCAGGGGTCAAACCTGTTCATCTTGGTGACACACAGGGGATCCAGTGCTCAGGCAGGGGCTTACCCTGGATGATCCCAGGATAAACCTTAGGTCTTGCTGTGGCCCTAGTGATTGTTATTGTTGTTAAGTATTATAACTGCTTTTGTAGTGTCATATTTGGAGGTGTTAATTGGACTGACTTTCAACACTGCTGCACTGAATCGAAATGACTAGTACGTTTTCTTTGTCCTAAGACAGGACTCCTAGGCCATAGGATGTTTTCTTGCCAAGATGTTTTCTTGCTAACAGGATGGTTGCTGGAAGATGGATTGTTAAGGTGGCCGCACCTTTGTTAATAGCTGACTGTGCTAAGAGGTGTGGTTTGATTGACCTCTTGGGACATAAAAAGGCCCACTGGAAGGCAGAAAAGAAACACCGCATGCCTTGCTATAATTTTTATGTTCTAAAATTTAGAAGAGGGGTGGGGATTTTCAGGCTTGGGGGCAAAACCTGACCTATCTGGAGGCCCAATCTAACCTTCCAGGATTCCCCCAAATGGCCATGTTCTTTTACTGTGGCCTCACACCTTTCCCCCAACCACCTGTTCTTTGGTAGTTTCCTGGCTTTTGTGCAATTTCCCCTGCCCCTCCTACGGTTCAGTTAGTGACAGTGAGATCTTTAATCTACAATATGCTCTCTCTCTCTGTGTGTGTGTGTGTGTGTGTGTGTGTGTGTTGTATTTTGCTTTTGATCACCCCCCCCTTTTCCTATGACCTCACCCACCACTGGAATGCAGCTTCCAGGAGTTTCTCCAAAATTGAAATTCAGCCCTCGGTCCCCACTCTGGTTTAAAAAAAAAAACACCGGGGAGAATTGCTTTGGAGCGACCAAGTGGTGGACTTTTCTTTATAATATGAGCATAATCTGTCTATATATTTGAGTCTCAGGCCTTTCCTGTAGCTATGGATGTAGCTATATCTGTAGCATCCATTCACAGATAGAGTGTCATCAGATAGGGGGGAGGGGAATTGCATTTCCCTACCATCACTTTGGCTCCTGCTCCTGTCCCACAACAGGGACAAACAGCTTCCTCTTTCTTCACACAGGGAAGAAAGAGGAAGCAAGTAACACCCACGTGGCCCATTCAGTGGGCGTTTTTATCGCTCTGCTTCTCCTGCACACAGCAGGAAATGGCGGCAAGTTTCATCACAGCCAAAAGAATAAGATTTTCCAGGTCTTTTCTTGTGACGGAAAAATAAGCAGAAGGAGCGGGAGGCACATGGGTGACAGATGGCACTGTGAAAAGAACCCGCGAAAATGCATGAATGGCCAGTAAGGAGTGTGGGATAAAATGCTCATCTGATGGCATTTATTAAGCACCACAATGCTCATGATAGAGTTGGTTTCTGCTAACATGATTTCCTTGTGAAAATGGAATTGAGGTGTTGTTGTTAAAATTATTATGCAAACTTCAAGCCCAGCTCCAAATCCTCTCAAGTTTTATGCAGTTTAAGAAGTAAATTACTTCTTAAACTATGACTTGGAGTCATAGTGCAGGAATAAACTGTTTTTGAACCTTAAAAAATTGATTTAATTCAGATCGGCCTTTAGTTTGCATGTAGTGCACTCACCTCTTTGTCCCTGCAATTAGTGTCATTTCAATGAAATGGAAAAGAAGGGATATAAGTTTTATAACTTATATGGGAAGCAGGGCCGGTGCCAGACTATTTTGTGCCCTAGGCAAGGTGAGCTACTTTCACCACCCCACTACCCCCAAAGAAATGCCAACTTTGATTTTTAAGAACATATGTTTCCTGGAAAAAAATAAGAAGCACAAAACTTGAAACTGCTAAATTTATTTTAAAGTTCAAGAAATACGTCATGCGAATTATAGCAAACAAATGGGAAAGGAACGTCTATGGGTCTAAAATGCATTATTTAATAGGAATATCACCTCCAAATCATTCCCAACTCACACACGCGCACACACACACGCTCAGCATCACTCACTCCAAACAAACACACGCATGAACACATGCATTCACTCAAAGACCCCATGCACCCCATTCACCCATACATTCTCTCTCTCTCTCTCTCTTCCGGGCGCGTTCCGGAAGTCCGAATGTGGAGCTGCCCCACCCCCACCCCAGCATCCCTGGCTTCACTTTGGCTGGGCAGGCGCAGGGTGCCAACTCACCTGCCCAGGCCCAGCTGAATCCTCAGGCCGGGCTGGCTCACAGCCAATGCGCGTGAGTGCTGCGCTGTGCCTGGCGCCCCTCTTAGCTTGGCGCTCTAGGCGGCCGCCTGAGTGGCCTCTATGGTAGCACCGGCCCTGATGGGAAGCAGTTTCATTCCTAGGCAAACACAAAAATATCAAAGCAAGCCAGTAACCAACACCCCCTTTTGCTTTAAACGTGGATGTTTCTGTCAATCTCATTATTGCAACTCTTGATGTGTAAGAGGGGTTCTGCTTCATAATACCTTCCAGATGATTCTTCTCTGAAATCAGTCATGCTTGCGTGATCTCCACTCACCAGAATACAATGATGTATAATTTTGTTTCCTTCCTCTACTGGACTTAATGTTGATTGCTTGGAGAGTTCTGTCTTAAATTCTTGTGTTGCCTTCTTGAAGAGTAACCAAACAGATACTAGTTATTCCTGGAGCTTTTGGATTTAAATGTTTAAGGCTGCAATCCTATGCCCCATTTATCTGGAAGTCAGTCCCATTGAACTCAATGGAGTTTACCTCTGAGTAGATATGTACTGGATTGCACTAAGGCCCCGATTGGAGCAGAGTAGGGGAAAGTGCGCTTTCCCCTCCTCCACTTCAGTTGGGGCCTTAAAGGGGAAAGCATGTCATTCTCAGGCATTATAGAAAATTATAGGGAATTCCCCCTGACACTCAGGATAGAGCAAAAATGCAAACAAATCCAGAGAAATCCACCCATACGGTCACCCAAACTATATGGCTGCAATCCTAATCACACTTATTGGAGAAGAAATTCAATGGAAATAAGAAGGCTTGATATCCTAACAATACATTATGTTAAAAGCATGCTTAACTAATGTGCTTCAAACTGGCCACGTCTTTCTTTAGCAAAAGCAGCCACAGTCCTCTCCCTTCCCTTTCAGATCTGGACTGTGGTATGGGGAAGACATTTCTTAACCCTTTGCTCCCATGCTGTTCTGCAAAAATATTGTTTGCTCCCATAACATGCTATTTGCTGCAAATAGCACTTTCACGGGCAAATTACAGTGTCAGGGGGGAGGGATTTGGGGCAGAAAATGGCCTGGGGGAAAGTTAAACCTCCCTTTCACCTGGACTGCAGCCTTAATCCAATCACATAGATACATACACTTGTTGTTTTTTGCTAAAGAAAGAGACATGAACAGTTCTAAGCATGTTTGTTAACAGCACCTTTAACAACATTTCTTTTGGCCCTTACTTCCAAGTAAGCATGCATAGGATCGCCCTGTATAATAAATTAAAGCTTTATTTTCAGACTTCTTTGTGTGTTTTTAAGCCATTTTAATATGTTTAGCATAATAGGTAATATTCAATATTCCTATATTTATTTTTTTTAAATATAGAATTTCCTTCTATCAATGACTGATAGCGTTTGTTTATTAAATTGCCATCCATCCAAAAACTTTACCTTTCCTTCAGGATCCCCAAAATGACGCCTTTATTTAGAATTCACCGTCTAGAAATGCATGGCATTGGGCATTAAAATGTCCATTAACCATTTTAAAAAACATCTTAATTGGTTGCTGCTTCATAAGGACATGAAGCAGCTGCCCAGTCTGCTTTGGAGAATTGCTTCTTGTTTTCCAGATCAGCTGCCCAGAACTCCTCATGCATCTGTTGCCTGCATATCAAAGGGGAATACTTTCAAACTACATGAAATTTGCTTGAATATGTCTCTTGTTTCTTGTCTAGATAGCTACTTTGGTGGCAAGTTTGTGTCATTGAGAGACTTTCACAAGTCTCAGCTTCCATTCATTTGGTCCATGGGATAATGAGTTTGCAAAATATATTGCTTTTGGGGGCCCTGCTACACTTTCCACTCCCTCAGCAAGTGCACCCATTCTTGAATAGAGAATGATTGAGTGTGAAATTGGCCCAAGCAGCTGTTTTCAGCTAAAAACTCCTCTGAAACTTCCATTGCTGTGGTCTGTAGAAGGTGCCACAAGGAATCTCATTCAAAAGAACAATAGGGTGTGGCGGTAATCACTGCCAACATCCTTTGGCCTTCCCTTAATACCAGATAGCAGCTGAACATTCAGGTCAGGGGTCATGATGGGCTGTCTGGCTCTCTGACCATGGACCACGATACCTTCCGCAAAACCATCCTAGAAGAAACAGCACTTCACATCAGCAGCCTAAAATAGAGAGATGGGAGTCTTGGTCAGAGATATTGCACATTTTTTAATTAGACATCAGTGTGATTAATGTCGGATTGGCTCGGAAATAGTGAAGCTACTTTCCCCTTCCCACGAAATTGGGAAATAGCTCTGCTTAATTTTACCAACCTGGTTTTGGTAATAAGATGATACTATACACATTCAGGCCCTTTCTACACCTCCCGGCCTTCCGGGATGGAGCGGGGGAGGATCTCAGGATTTCCTGGTTCTGAGATCCTCCCCCTGGGTCCACATGTGGTGCGTGATGTGCCGGGAGGAAAGAGGCACGTCACGGCTGGCATTTTTTTCTTATGAGCGGGGCTGGTCACGCAAGAGTGAGGCCCCATTCTAGCGAAAAAGAAACTGGGGGGGGAAAACATAACCACATGCCCCTTAAACCACCCACCACCATTGCAGGGATGACAGAATTGCTGCCACCCCCTCCCCTGATGGGCACGGAGCCACACAGTGCAGCTCCATGCTCATTTCTGGTGCCGCAGATGGGGCGGGCACCCACACCTCCTGCAGTCTCGGGATGGTTTCTTTATCCCTGGGAAAACCTGTGCCCGTCCCCCTGCTCCTGGGAGTCCCTGCGTGTCATTTGGATTCACAGGGAGTTGGCCATGACTAGCCCGGACTGTCGGGCTGGTGTAGACATGGCCTTGTCAGATGGAAATCCTAGGGAGTTCAATTACACTCCTAGGACTGCAACTGTTGATCTTCTAAAGCAAGAAGATTGCCGCTTGCAAACTTAAGGCACACTAGACACCATTTTCTCTCATTTCCAGAGGTCAGTGTTGTAGCAGTGCAAAACTTTAGATTGCTGTCATTTTAATCCAAGGGTCTAACTGCACATTACGTTAATGACAAGATCATCAATTATTTCTTGGATTTTTTTTTAAATTAAATATCAGGTGTGTGTTGGGGTGGAGGGGGGTTGTCCTCAGGTATGCAGCATGTAGGGAGGGCTGATTTAAGCCTTCTTTCCCCAGCCATAACATTACTGAAACTTGCTCTCTCCCTCCCTTGCCGTGGCAGTTAGCACTGGTTGGGGGAACTCCCATTGGATCAGAATTAAAATAATGCGCAGTTACTAGTTAAATAGATTCCATGCCAGCTATTTTCAACAATAATTTGTGTATGCGCCATACTGCCTTTTCTCAACAGTTTTCAAAACTTAATTATGGAAAGAAACAAGACTGCCCCACATTCTAGGAAGAAATAGTTCAAATTGCTTTGCTGAAAATGAAGCCATCTCATTGTGGCCTAACAAACCTTGTTTTATTCATAGCACCAGCATGGACTCCCTGCTTTTCTACCTCATTACCTTCATGATGAAAAGTATATCTGTAGTTTTATGACAGCCAATAGGAAAGCTGGCACCTGACATGACATTTTTCACTGAACATGGTAATAAGGTGATGAAATTTCCCAGTCATCTAAATCTTCTACTCAAGCAAATTCACCTTCCTGTAAACTGCAGAATTTTGTCAGCAAATTTAGCAAATGAATAAATTCATGTTAAAAGTATAAGGCCAAGACGTTCACTCTTGTTATTTACTTAAGTAAGTAGTTCTTTTAATTGGAGATAATTTGTCATTTAGAAAAAAGTAGGTCACTGACATATCACATTCACAGCTAGAAAAAAGTTAAAACATGTCTTCTTTTATCCATGCTAAAGTAACCACAACATCTGATGAGGTAGACTGTCTCCGCAAAAGCGTATCCCATAATAAATGCTTTGTCTTGAAGACTTTTTGTTGTTTTTCTCAACTATCTTCTGATTTTACTCATGATCTATCCTTGCATAATTTATGTACTCAACTGGGAGCAGCTGAGTGAAAATAGACATTATAGAACTTATGTTCTTTGAGTAATGCAACTTTTCAATAATGAGAACACTTTCCAGCTATCAGAAAATATTATCTTATGCTTGGTGGTGGATGACCATGAGTAGGGTGCTGGGACATTCATGACTTTCCACATGGTTACTGGGCATCCAATAATAGTCTTAGTCAACCCTCACTCAAGTTCTGCCCGCATCTTTAAAAAAAACGGAAAGAAGCAGCAGCAGTCTGGTTCCAAAATGGAACCAGACTGCTGGCACTAAATATAAAAACGGTAGCAGAGCAGGTTTTAAATCCTGGGGAAGGCTGACAGGAGCTGGGAAGCATCCGGTTCAGGTTAAATCATCTGAAGGAGATGAATCTGAACATGTTTTTGATTGTCCCAATGTAGAAGGGGAGCAAATAGGCCATGAGTACAGGAGAGAACATGATAGCCAATCAAAGAGGCTAAAGTGGCCTAGAGGTGACCACATTACACCAGTTTTAAAATCTCTACACTGGCTGCCGATTAGTTTCTGGGCGAAGTACAAAGTGTTGCTTATTACCTTTAAAGCCCTACATGGTTTGGGTCCAGGCTATCTGTGGCATCGCCTTCTCCCGTACAATCTGCCCCACACACTCACGTCCTCTGGGAAGAATCTACTTCAGCTAGCAAAAACTAGATTAACAACTGTTACCCAGAGGACCTTTTCTTCTTCTGCCCCCACATTGTGGAATGGCCTGCCAGAGGAGATTCATCAACTTGACAGTCTTTCAGAGTTTAAAAAAGCAATAAAGACCGATCTATTCTGGCAGGCCTATCCAGTGAAATTTTAGAATGTTTTAAGGATGTTTTAAAGATGTTTGAATCATGTGTGGTATGTTTTTAATCACTTTGTAACGTGTATTTTATATCATGTTTTTATACTGTTTGTTTTATACTTTGAATGGTTTTAGTTTTGGTGAACCACCCAGGGAGCTTCACTATTGGGCGGTATAAAAATGCAATAAATAAATAAATAAAATAAAAGTGAAAAAGGGACACGTCAGAGACCTCTGGGGAGGGACACTGTGTATAGGTGTTTCTATGCAAATGCTAGAAGCCTCTGAGCCAAAATGGGAGAATTGGAGTGCTTGGTTTCAAATGAGAACCTGAACATAGTGGGCATTACAGAAACTGGTGGAACAGAGAGATCCAGTGGGATACCCTCATCCCTGGATATAAACTCTACAGGAAGAACAGGGAAAGGCATACTGGGGATGGTGTTGCTCAGTACATCAAAGAGGGCATTATGTCAAGTAGAATAGAGCACCTAAACGGGGCAGACTCTTCCATAGAAGTGCTGTGGGTGACAATACGGGTCCCCAAAACTAATTTAGTGCTAGGAACATGCTATTTTCCCTCAGACCAAAATGCTCAGGCTGACCTTGAGATGGAAAACAAAATCAGGGAGGCCTCCAAATGAGTAAATGTTGTAAAAATTATAGAACTCACTACCACAAGATGTAGTTATTGCCACCAATTTGGATGGCTTTGAAAGGGGGTTGGATAAATTCCTGGAGAAGACTATCAATGGCTATTAGCCCTGATGGTTATGTGCTACCTCCAGTATCCAAGGCAGTAAGCCTGTGTGCATCAATTGCTGGGGAACGTGGGTGGGAGGGTGCTGTTGCACCATGTCTTGCCTTGTTGGTCCCTGGTCGACAGCTGGTTGGCCACTGTGTGAACAGAGTGCTGGACTAAATGGACCCTCAGTCTGATCCAGCAGGGCACTTCTTATGTTCCTAAATCGTTTGAACTACATCAATAAATATTACACATTTTTAAAATGTACTATTCTACTGTGATTTCCCCCCTGCATTACTGAACTGCTGTGAAGATGAATGCAAAGAATCCACAAAAACTTAAAATCAATAGAGGGTAGACCTGCTAGATGTCAGCATATGGCCAGACATACTTGGGTTGTCTTTTCAGAAGCAGTCAGAATTGAACATTTAGCAACAACTATATTGTCTAATACATTGTTGGGAGCTATTAGATTTAGCATAATTTTGTGGCAGATATCACAAAATTCAACATTTAATTCTCAGTGAACTACAGATCAGATAGCTGAGTGGAAAATCTTTGCAAGTTTCAAGTCAGCACTGAAGGAGAAACTGACATCTGGCTGAGAAAAAAAAAAAGCCTAACAATGTACCTGCAATCAGTAACAGGTTGAGGCCCTGGGCAAGGTACCCTTTGCCCCTCTATTCCTGGGCAATCCATCCCTCTAGTTGCTCTCTCCTCATTCTCTCTCCCCTTCTCTCCCCCCCTCCCATCTCTCTCCCTGCTCCCCAGTACTTTCTTTCCTCTGGCCATATAGAGGCTTTCTGGGGAAATAAGTATATATAGGATTGAAGTCAGTGGTGCTTACTTGTGAACAGACATCCATCCATAAGATTGTGTTGCTAGTCTTTATGTGCACTACCCTCCCAGTTCTAGAGAGTTTCTGTCATCTGTGTCTGTGATGGACAAGCATTTATATTAAGTGAATGTTGTCACTTACTTCCACATTAGTCATAGATCAGCTGAAAGGAACCAAAATGACCAGCTTCCTTCCCATTGGTTTTTACAACGTGCTGTAAGTCATAGAGAAAGAAGCTCATTTCCTTTCATCTTAAACAGGATCTGTAAGAGTTCTTCACTTGATTCTTTGTATTGGTGGAAATGTGAGTAGTTAGTGTAAATAAATGACTTCACTACTTTCTTTTGAGGTTCCTATTTTAGGTTACCAGTTGTAAATGCCATTTGTATTTTATGAAATCATCAGCTTTGTCAGGATCAGGATCAGTCTCCATCATGTGGATGCCAAATCAGACTAAGGCTGAAAAAGACCAGTCAAGACAGGAAGGGTGTGGGGAGGAAATTTCTTCGAGACTCTCTAGGAGTCAAGGAGAAATCTTCCCAGGGACTTTTCTGAGGCTCAGACATCATCTTCGCCATTCTCCCTCTCCCTAGAAACTCAGTCTTTGTTGAAGGGGGAATCGACAGCTCGCAGAGTCGGCCGCAGGGTCAAGTAGGCAGAGTTGAGCGGAGGTGGGAGGCGGTCTGCTAGCAGTGGTTACAACTTGAAGACCGTCCCTGAAGGAGGGGTCTGGTAAAAGCCTGTCAGGCATGGTGGGAAACTGCATTTACTTGATAGGCAACTGCCTTGCTTTGTTAGGCTAATTAAGCTTAGAGGACAGCTCCTAACATTCACAATCCTTTCAGGTGTTATGAGGTGTCTATCACTGAATAAAGCTTTTGTGGATTGCATAGCAGACCTTTTTTTGCTCTCTCACCTTTGTGGGGGTGTGGTTTGGAATCAAAACAGCCTTGGTAATACGAAAGGCTGTTAGACGCTTGAATTAAATTGTTTTATACATTTTCAACCAATTTAGTGATTTCTAAGAGCTTTGGATTTATTTATTTATTTATTTATTAAAAAACTTGTACAATCTCACCAGAAGACATTAGTCAAAGAAATTACCCACCTATCTTAAAAAAAAAACCATAATTGTTATAATTTCCTTTATCGTAAAAGTCTCCTATCAGTCCCGAAGGCGAAAATCCTCAGGGAAATTACATATGGTCCTTTCTTTGTTGGCTTTTAGGAGCACCTTACAGACCTTTTTGTTCGAATGCACATTTGGGTAACTTACATTTCTGTGTTTTAATGATTGTTTTTTTCTGTTGCTGTTAAGTTTTAATGTTCTCCTGTTGTATTCTTTTAATAATATGGAATTTGAGGGTGAGAACAGACACTGTTGGCAGAAAGGATTCTCCTTCCCTTCTGCAGCCTCCCTCCTCCCCCAGGTGTCCCCAAAATCTGTTGTGGAAGCTTGGAGACCCACCAGAGCAGATCTGAGGAGGATGCAGGGTGGATGAGAGCAAGGGGAAATCCACTCACATGACACTGAAAGTCACCTGTAGTATATTGTTCTTTCTCTCTTATTATATTGCCAGCCTCCTTGTGAAGTAAATACCCTGAAAGGCAAGCTAAACTTCTGTTAAAGAATAAATAAATAAATAATACAAGTCTGACTCCATGCTAAGAAGCTGTGTTCAATTCTAGCTAATCTGTCACAAAACTTAATTTAAAATGGCATGAGATATAATGTCTGTCCAGAGGCAACATCAGAAACAGCAGTGCATCACTAGCAGGGAGCAGGGAGACTTTCAAGATGTGTTATTTTATTACTTCATGTTTTTATAATTCAGCATAAGAACTACATACACAAAAGACAGCAATACCATCCAATTGCACACACCTATCCCCACCCCCCACAAAAAAAGTACTGGAACAGAAAAGGAAGTACAAACTTTCAAAACTGTACAGGAAAGTGACCTCCCCCTCTCCGCCCAGCCCATATGCAGGAGGTGGTTTGTGCTAACAAGACAGACCTGTTCTTTGTTCCATTCTTTATGAATCTGCATCCCTGTGTTTCTTTCCCCAGAGGACATATTTCCAGCCAATCAGTGTAAATGGAGACATAGTCCTTATTCATACTCCATGGCCACTTGGGAAGAAATGTTAGAAAATACAAGGAAGGCCAGTATTAAATCATAGGGAAGGTTGAGGAATGTATTCAACTAGTTCATCTGAAAGCTAAGAACTCAAACACAAACAAATGCTGTTTTCTTACCCAACAATGTGGTCACCCCTAGGCTTTCCCCTCTTCCTCTCCCCCTTTTGAATTAAAAATCCTCCAAGAACATTCTGTCTCTGGGGATTGGTGGAGTAATTAAACATTTGGTGCACTGTTTCATTCCCAGCCAAGCAGTTGGCATCTCAGAAAACCTCCCTTGCCAGTCTTTCTCTGACGCCAAATAATATAAAATCCATCAACCTAAAGAACTCTAAAAGCACTGAATTAGCTCTTGAGTTCCCAAGTAACTTAAACAGATTGATGGGTTAATGAAAGCTGTTGGTATAGTAGCTGATAATAGCTGTGTTGTAGGCCCAGGCATCATTTATTTAAAGTGGAGCCTGTCCTCAAAAGTGCATAGAATGGGCATTATCCTTACTGCTGTCAAGTGCTGCAGATTGTAACACCATCCTCACGCTGCTACAGCCAAAACGGCATGGTGTTATGCCTAGTTGATATGCAAGAGGGGATTTTGGGAGGGCAGGAAGGACAGTGCAGCAATGTTCCCCCTGTAAGGAGACTGAGATGGGTAGATCTCTAGGTGATTTGCAGTAGAAGGGCTTCTGTTATTTAGCTAATAAAATCATAAAAATCTCTATAATTACTAGTCTCCCCCTATTAACTGTATCAGCCCCAGGACAAACCCCACACCCAACACATGCAATGGATGATGACATTAATAGAGTGACAAAAATGTTCACTATTCAAAGGTACTTTGCCGTGATAACTCAATGGAAGTTCCTAGGGTTTAAGGAAGAAGTTTTTCCTGTCCTACCTGGAGATGCTAGGAATTGAACCTGGGACCGTCTACATGCAAAGCAGATGCTCTACCACTGAACCACAACCCCTCCCACCTTTGCCACCACCATGTTAGCTCTATGGAGAAGTGGTGGCTGTGCTCCTGTGAGAACTCTCCCTGGTCTCATGAGCTCCCCATGGCCACTTCTTCCAGCTGTGTAGCTCTCCACAGAGCTGACACAGTAGCAGCAAACCTACAGTAAAATTAAAAACATGTTATAAAAATTAAAAACAGTAACAGATCAAAAGGGAGGGGAAATCCAATACATTAACACAGGTCCAGATTAGCTCCAAAAGCCTGCTGCAACAAAAAAGTTTTTGCCTGCCTCCGAAAGTGTAGCACAGAGGGAGCCAGCCTAGCCTCCCTGGGAAGGGAGTTACAGAGGCTTGGAGCAGCCACCGAGAAGGCCCTCTACCGTGTACCCATCAGGTGTGCCTGGGATGTTGGTAGGACTGAGAGAGAAAGGCCTCCCTAGAAGATCTCAGAGCATGGGCAGGCTCATATGGGAGAATACGGTCTTTCAGATAACCTGGACCCGAGCCGTAGAGGGCTTTTTAGGTGATAACCAGCACTTTGAATTGTGCCCGGAAACAGACCGGAAGCCAGTGAAGCTGTTTTAACAGGGAAGTTGTATGCTCCCTGTAACCAGCCCTGTTCAACAATCTGGCTGCAGCTCTTTGAACTAGCTGAAGTTTCTAAACAGTCTTCAAAGGCAGCCCCACGTAGAGCGTGTTACAGTAATCCAAACAGGATGTAACTAAGGCATGTGTCACCATGGCCAAGTCCGACATCTCAAGGAACAGGCAGAGCTGGCGCACCAGCTTTAACTGGGCAAATGCACTCCTGGCCACCGCCGAAACCTGGGCATCCAGGCTAGGACTGAATCCAAGAGTGTACCCAAGCTACACACTTGTGTCTTCAGGAGGAGTGTAACCATATCCAGCACAAGCTGATTCCCTATTCCCTGATCCACCTTTCGATTGACCAAGAACACCTCTGTCTTGTCAGGATTAAGCTTCAATTTGTTTGCCCTCATCCAGTCCATTACTTCCGACAGCCACCAGTTTAGCACAGAAACAGCTTCCTTGGAAATGGGTGGAAAGGAGTAGTAGAGTTGGGTGTCATCAGCGTACTGGTGGCACTGCACCCCAAAACTCCAGACAACCTCTCCCAATGGTTTCATGTATATATTAAATAGCAAAATAGAGCCACGAGGGACTCCACAGGCCAACGGCCAAGGAGTTGAACAGGACTCCCCCAGCACCACCTTCTGGGTCTGCCCGTCCAGGAAGGAATGGAGCCACTGTAAAACAGTGCCTCCAAGTCCCATCCCAGCAAGGCGGCCAAGAAGGATCCCATGGTCGATGGTATCAAATGCTGCAGAGAGGTCCAGCAGAACCAGCAGGGACACACTTCCCTTGTCCAGTTCCCAGCGTAGGTCATCCACCAAGGTGACCAAAGCTGTTTCTGTCCCATAACCAGGTCTGAAGCCAGATTGAAATGGATCTAGATAATCCATCTCATCCAGGAATCCCTGGAGTTGGGAGGCCACCACATGCTCTAATACCTTTTCCAAAAATGGAATATTGGAGACTGGCTGGTAATTATCCAATATGGTGGGATTCAAGGAGGGCTTTTTCAATGTGAGGCTCACCACTGGCTCCTTCCAGCAGGTTGGCACCCTGCCTTGGCAAAAGGAGGCATTGACCACTCCACTTACCCACTCAGCCAGTCCTCCTCTGGCTGCTTTTATAAGCCATGAAGGGCAAGGATCTAGCAAGTGGCTCTCACCTCTCCAAGGATCCTGTCCACATCATCAGGCTGTACAAATTGAAAAGTACAAATTGAAGTTCTCATACAAAGTCCAACTCTCTGGCCTTGGACAGCTCTTTGTGTATGGAAAATCCAAGCAGTGGAGCTAACGACAAATAAAAAGTGAAAGGGCATCATATATGAAATGATAGCCAATCCTTCCTTTGCACAAGGAAATGGTTTAATGTCACCCTTAATACTTGGAAGCAGAGGAGGCTGGTGGCTGCAATATCAGCAGGATGATGAATCTACTCTGGGCTTTGGTCGGAACTAGTCAGAACTCTGCAGAAGCACCTTGGGCAGATCCTTTAGAGTTCTGACTAAATCACTGCCCCACTCACTTCAGAGCCACCAGCCTCCACTACTTCCAAGTATTACAGGTAACTTACTGGAATTACACTGTTTGCTGCACAATGTCATAAAGAAAGTGCAAGGAATTGTTTGATTAAAACAGCAGATCAGCTTTTCTAAAGCAGGCCTATACAACATGTGATTTACCAAGCTGAAAATAGCCCACCACCTATTTATGGTGCCTCATCAGGATCCCAATAAACCTTCTATTTCTGCTGCCTGCCTAGGAATTGCATGCATGCACACGCACACAAGGATGTTTGTCAAGGGTATGCCATGCCACAATTCCACGCTGATGGGCTGTTGTTGTTTGGGTTGGTGGGATACTCTCAAGTTCCACAGGCTTTGATTTTTTTATGCTATATGCATTTCAAGCAGAGTAATTGTGCCACCTAGTGGTATATAATATATGTCATCTCACCGTTATATTTTGGGCACAGTGCATGTGGCACATTCCGTGCTGATAATGAAAATAGTTCTTTGAGTTGCATAAAAGTCCTCAGAATCTCTTTCTCTCTCCTTTAAAATAAATCTTATGATAATTGCCTTTCAAAAGCACAATAACCAATATCCATAAATGCTTCTCCATGTTAACAAAGTACAGTATAATTAGGTTGTACTAATTACCTGCAGACAGACACCCAAAATATTTAGATGATTAGGACTTCTGGTGTGGATTGAGCCTTCCACAGATACAGCAAGAGGTTTGTTCAGTAGTGATCATAAGCATTTAAGATGCAAGGATATTGTCAAAAACAGATAAAAGCCTCAAAAGGTAAAAGCCTCATTTAAATGACCTCTGGGTTTCCCACCTCCTAACGTGCCACAGGCACATACCATTATGTTCCATTGACAGCAATTCCCTTCACCTGCTGTGTGGCCTGGCACCTGGAGTCCTGCTCACCATATGGGATAAGGTAGGAATATGGAGGTGGACCCATGTTGGCTGGCTTATTTTCTGAATCCTGAAGCATCAGGGCATGTGTCCAGTGTTCAAGTTGCAAAGTGGCAGATCTATTCATCCACCTGAGAACAATCTGTTTTAGTTCAACTTACAGAGCTTTTCCATACGAGGCATTTGGTGCGCACTTGTGACTTCTTCCTCACGCTTGTTTAAGGGCTATTTAGATGACACAATGATCCTCCAGTTTGGCTTCTGTTTTTCCAGAGCACTTTCCAATTAATTAATTTATTTGTTTATTTTAGAATGGAGAAAATGGGGAATTACTTCTGAACACAGTGTTTCTTTTGGTGTATTTGCGCTATTCCACTATAGCATAGCTCTGCCTAGAGGTTATGTAGCCAAAAAACAGGAAAGGAAAAGCTCTTTTTTGTAGTGCTTGGATCTCAATTTTGTCGTGAAACCGAAAGTAGAAAAGTGGTTAACAGACTTGTGAAGAAAAGGTCCTAGTTCAGAATTCAGGGCTAAGAAAGAATCTGGTCTGAAACCCTAGAAAACCTCTGCTAGTCAGTGTAGACCAAGGCTGGGGAATGTGTGGCCTATCTGATGTTGTTGGACTGCAGTTCCTATCAGCCCTAGCCAGGATAGCCAATGGTGAGGGATGATGGGTGTTGCAGTCCAACAACTTCTGAAGCGCCACATGGCTATGAGCCATCATAGTGTAGACAATACTGAGTTAAAGAGATCAAATTTTTGACTCGATATAAATGCAGGTTCATATGTTTAATGCTTCACTACATCACTGCTAAATCCAAGCAGATTTGCAGTGCTTGGATTAAGTAGATAAACATACTGCTGTCATGCAAAAGCTATTTTTCCCCGCATAATTTTATGGACACAGGACTCAGAGGTATACCCAAAAATGAGAGAGAGAAAGCTAGCCAGATATAGGTCATTTATTTATTTATTTATTAAATTTATATACTGCCCCATAGCCGAAGCTCTCTGGGTGGTTTACAAAAGTTAAAAAACAGTGGACATTAAAAAGTATACAAAATTTAAAACCATCAAAAAATATAAAAACAACAGTATACAGTATCCATTTTAAACAACAACAGTTCTGGGCTCCATTAAAAAACAAAGATTACAGAAGTACATGTTCTGCCCTTGTAGGGAGTTCATAATAAATAAATAATAATTTTTGTGAACTGCCCAGAGAGCTTCAGCTATTGGGCGGTATAGAAATGCAATAAATAAATAAATAAATATACCACAGGATTTTTTCAGGGTGTTCTATCATTCTCCAACACAATAATAGCAGGTCCCATACATCTAGTATTAGTGGGAGGTCTTCTACAAACAGAAAGTATAGCTTCCCCAAACATCAGAAATAATAAGCAGCAGGGCCTGCCCTGGCTACATGAGGCAAAGAACAAGATGACATGCTCTCCTATTCCATGTACAAAAGCAGGGGAAAGTTACAATTATTCTGTTAGTCACATCAGTTACCAGCACCACATCATCATATATATTTTTACAGAAAACCTTCAGAAATTAGGCTTACCAAAATATATGCATGCCAACATCCAGAAAGCAGTCATACTTAAAACATGTTCAATAGTCAGGAAATTTCTGAATCGGTAAAAGACATCATTGCTTGGCAAAGCCCATCATGTTCATCTAGAAAAACCACCACGAGCAAGGAAAGAGAGATAGATGATGATGATGATGATAATAATAATGGCAACCCTATTGATTTTTAAAATGATTTTTAAGAAGGATGAACAATTATCAGCCATTGTTACAAAATATAGGTCATGCCAATTATAGCAAACAAATTGAAGAGGAAGGTCTATGGGTCAAAATGCATTAATAGGAATATCACCTCCAAATCATCCCCCCCCCCAATTCACAGAAAACTACAGCAGGCATCCCATTCAGACATCAATACACTCACACACTGCCAGCACATGTGCGTGCGCACACACACACACACTCACGATAACCCACTCCAAAACACATGCCACACACACATTCATTCACTCAAACACCCCATGCACGCGATTCACCCAAACACTCTCCCCCCCACACACACCTCAGTCTTACCTCCTACTTGCTTCTCCTTCTCCTCCTCTTCCTCCTTCTCCTGCTTGCTTCTTCTTGCTGCTTGCTTCTTCCTTTTTCTCCTACTCCTGGGCTGGTGATCTCACCAGCCCAGGAGAAGGCTAGATCAGCGCTGGGGGAGGGACTTGACGACGCATTCCTGAAAGTCCAGGATTGCGTCTTCCAGCCCTTTTCCCCAGTAAATTGGGGCCCAGACCCGGTTGCCCCGGAGATCTCCATTTTTCTGAGGTCTCTGGGGTTTTCTGGGAGATCTGGTCACCCTACGTGGGCAATGGGACGGCATCTTCACCACACCTGAAGGCAGCAGGCTAACTTAGGACTTGTTCAGACAACACACTAAGCCATGATTAGACCACTAACCTTTTTGCAGCAAATGGTTATTGAGCATGTTTAAACTGTGGTTATGTAGCCACCATGGTTAGGAATGATTCACATGAGACACTAAGCCATAATGTTTAGCTCAAAATGCTTAATCACCATGGCTTAGCATGTTGTCTGAACAGGGTCTTAGGGGGCCCAAGGCAGGTCACTTGGCAAACAATTCTCTCCTCCCAACAATTTGCTGCCACTTCCCAGAAACTGCCACTGAGGCAACAGCCTCATTATGCTTAATGGTAGGGCCAACCCTGATAAGTACTGTATTTTAGCTAAATATTCACATTTATGTCTTAAAATGGCCAAGGGCAGGAGACTTGCACTCCATAGTGAGTTCAACATTCTATTTTATTTATTTATTTGTTTATTGCATTTCTATGCTGCCCAATAGCTGAAACACTCTGTGTGGTTATAAGACAAAGCTTAAAACTAGGGCTGTGCGTGGACCTCCCAATCTGCTTCATGGCCTGATCCGGAAAATCTGGATTGGGCCCGATCCGCTTCGGGCCGAACCGCGTGTTCCCCGCTCTGCTTTGGGGAACGAGATCCGGCTTCACCGCTGTCGCCACATGGACGGGTAAGCCACCCCCAGCCTGCTTACTTGCATCTGTTGCGGGCTTCAATTGAGGCCCCGGATTGAAGACAGAAGAGGCCTCGGCCTTCATTTGTGGCTTCAGCCGGGGCCTCAATTGAAGCCCGCAACGGACACAGATAAGCCTCCCTCCTCCCTGCCCCCTTACCTGGCTCCATCATCGTTGCCGCAGGGCCTGTGGCACCAGCGCCAGATAAGTCCTCCACCCACCCCCACTTACCTGCATCCAGAGCTCCGGATTGAGGCAATCCTCTTCGCCTCAATCCGCAGCCCCCGCCCCGACTCTCTTCGCCTCCGCCTTTTCTGGAGGCGAATCAGGCTGCCTCGCTACTGCTTCTCCAAACCGAAGAGAAGTGGAGCACAGCCCTACTTAAAACCATAAAATATAATAACATAGTAAAATATCATATAAAACCATTAGTTTAAAACAGAATAAAACCAAAGTAGTAACCAAGATAAAAGCCAGCAGCAATGAAAAGATCTAAAAACACACTAACACAATTGTAAAAAATGAAGGGCTATAAAGGCTGGGAAAATAAAAGAGATCTTCACCTGGTGCCAAAAAGACCACAATGTAGTCACAGGTGAGCCCCATATACACAAAAAAAATCCAGTCCAATACCTTAGCCACTACACCACATATTTCATTCTGTCTAAACTATATCAGCTATTTATGGGTGCAATCCTCTCATATTTAAACAGAAAAAAGACTTACAATTCCCAGCACTCCCCAGCCAGCAGTGCATCTTTAGTTACTGAACACTTCTTTAGTTACTAACAACATATAACATTGAAAGGTGGCATTTAAAAGAAAAATCTCATAATTTCCTTTGTGAACGGCAGCCATGTTTGTACTTTGACATGATTTAATTTATGGAAAGTGACCCAATTTTCACAGGTTATTACAGTCCACCCACCTGCTCCAACAGCCTGTGGCTCCTACATCTTTCTGTCACACCCAGGCTTATTATGGAATCATGTTAGGCTTGTTATTGTAGGTAGAATTTTTTTTTTAATCCAAGTTCTCCTTACAACAGCATTTCTGCATTCTCCCTTGTTCAGCAAGGCCTATTACATGAGAGGATTACCATTACAGAGAAATGTGGCACCTGAAGAGCTTTTCTTTTCAAGCCTGCTTACAGAAATCCTTCCCAAATAGTTGTCTTTTGTTCAAAGATTCTCATAGCTAAGAAGAAAAACCCACCACAGCAGTAGTGTTTCCCTTCCTCCTCCCCCCCATCCCCCCCAACATATTTAGTGCATTTAGAGGTTGGCTGCTTCCTTTTTTCCATCACAGCAGGGGTATCCATGACTACAGGGCCTAGAAATAAACCTGAACAAAGGCATCCAAGAGGTTCTCCCTTGCCACATCCCTTATGAGCAAGGGTGTGTGTATATAGTTAGCGGTGGCAAAAGATGGATTATGCCCAAAGGCAATGGTCATTTCTGGTAGTTAGTGCAGTTTAGTCTCCAAACATTTTCTGCAACAGATTTATTTCGTGTGCGGCCGTCCACAGATACAATTTCTGAATGTCTGAATAGAGCTAGTTCTTGCTTTCATTCCAGACTAGTGGCTCGCACCCCTCAATATTCTCCCCAAAGGTATCACCACTACTACACACTGATTCATCCCCCAAGAAAGCAGCAGAAAAGAAACGAGTGCCAGAGAGAGCAAGAGCCAAAAAAGACATTGGCAGCGTTCACACATCATGCTAACCCATGGTGGGTGGCAAGCTACAAAAGGGAGGTAGTTATGCCCATCAGATGATCAGGCAAACAAACTACACAGAGTAGTTTATTTCAACCTCCCTCACCCCTCCTCTTCCAGACGGGCAGGTGTCCCAGATTCCTTTGAAGTGGGACTTGGGATTGCTTGAGAGGAGCAGAGTGGTTCTAGCATGTTTTTGGCTACTCTTGCTGAGTTGCTCTGTAGGCGATCTCCATAACCCACACAGCATGACAGACAACATGTTAAATCTACCTCAGGTAAAATAACTCTTACTGCAGACTGTAGGTTCTCAGGGTGGCTTATTTATGGGAAATAACCCATCGTGGGAAGAAACATCCCACAGACAGCACATTAACCCATCATGGGTTGGTCTGGAAAAAAGCCCGCATCATGGGTTACTGTGTTATGTGAAATTAATCATTACCTTAAATGTAGTTTCCGTAGCTATATCTTTTTAGATTTTTATTCTAGAGTAGGTGCTGTGCCCCTGATCCGGGTTGTGTTCCTAGCATGGAGGATAGGGTTTGTTTGTTTTTAAAGATGCAGATCAGGAGCCCCATGCCTGCTGTAGAATAAATAAAAAGAAGATATAGCTGTTAAATATACATTTCAAAAAATGTCTGTTCTAGCCTCAAGGTAGTGCAGCTTTCACAAGACTCAGTGCTGCTTCTGATGATGTCATTGCCCAGCACAAGGTACAGCAAATCTTTTGAAACATTGCCCCCAGCATGATTAGCTATCCTGGCTAAAATAATCTTCTTTCTAACATACATACATACATACATACATACATACATACATATTTCCAGACAGGGATTTGGGAGGGTTAAAAAAAAATTCCTGACTGATAATGTCTTTCCTAATATGGTAAATTGCAGTGTCCATTAAATTCTGCCAAATGTAAACTATTTTAAGTTCCATTTGTAGCAATGGGAGATAAAGCACCTGTTTAAAATCTCTCCCATTGAAGTCAGTGGATCTTAAGCTCAGCTGGATCATGACCAAACTAAACATTCCACAAAAACAATAGCCTGAATAATTCACTTCCAAGTTTTTTTCCGGGGGGAATGTGTCCCCCCCCCTTCCCCATGCCTGCCATTCTCATCTGCATTTGGCAGGACGGGTGGGATGTTGCTGAAACTTTTAAACAAAATCAAAGCCTTGGTTTGTCAAATAAGCTGCCTTCCTGAACATCATTGGGAAGTAAGCTTGCTTTCTAATTCCGTTGCACCAGTGTTGTACTCCTTACTTACCTCTGTAATTTATTTCAACCTTCAGCAAAGTTAAACCAAAGAATACACACACTCATTTGTCATGGTAGCCACTGCAGAATTATGTGATGGATTGCCTGTGCTCAGCTGGTGTTATTAATGCCTACAATGCAAACTGACCCCTGCTAGTCATTCCCAGTCTGTATGTTGTTCAGACAGCGCTAAATTGAGAAGAGGGTTTTTGGTTTTTTTTACTTTCTCCCACCTCCCAAAGTCTTCTTACTTATCTCCTGTCATTTCTTCTCTCTTTCTCCTTCCACACACCTCTTTTACTGTATGCCCAACTGCCAATTGCTTTCATCCCTTCTTCCTGCTGCTTTTACATTAACTTCCCCTTATATAAGGTGACCATATGGAAAGGAGGAAAGGGCTCCTGTATCTTTAACAGTTGTATAGAAAAGGGCATTTCAGCAGGTGTCATTTGTATGCATGCAGCACCTGGTGAAATTCCCTCTTCATCCACAACAGCTGAAGCTGCAGGAGCCCTGCCCTCTTGACCAGATACAAAAGAGAGCAGGGCTCCTGCAGTTTTAACTGTTATAATGAAGAGGCAATTTCACCAGGTGCTGCATGGTCACCTTATCTTATAATTGCTTCCTTCCCTTATCACCTTCCTCTCTATTCCCAGAGAAGAAGGATGTTTTACCTCTCTTCCTTCATAGCCCCCTCTGGCCCTTTCCCTTCGGAGAAGGAAGAAGCCGCCATTCTTTCACCCCCTCAAATGTCTCAAGTCTCCTGGTCAGTGCCACCTTTACTCAGTTCCACCATCATGCCTCCCTGCTCACCTCCTACACAGGTTCTTGTGTTCCGGCACCACTGCCCAATGCCAGGTTGTTCTTTTGAGGCAGAGGCAGTGGTGTCCACCCCTGTGGCCAGAGAGCACAGCAGCAGCCTCAAATGCTTTGTTCACTCACTTGTTACAGGGCATCCCCACAATGCTATCATCTAATCATTGGCATTGTGCATTTTCCCGGTGGTTCTTCTGTGTTTTCTCAGAAGAAAGTCTTGCCTTTAAAAATAAGGATGGAAGAGGAGCACAATGATGTAGGTGCCTTTAGTACTACTCTTCCATCATTTTAAAAGGGCAGGTTTCTGATGTGGGCAGCGACATATTGGAAAAGTCAAGCCATCACAACTCAGTTCGCATGTAAATAGTGGGTGCTATTTATGATTTGTTTTTAATGATTTTTTAGGTATTGCTAAAACGTTTCTGGAGAGATAGGGTTTTGGTTTTTTTAAATGAAAAAGAGGCATCATGCTATTACATCAAAAGGCTACAGTGTGTGTGTGTAATAATAGCATTATAATGTTGTAGTTTTACATCTCTTTTCATGGAAGGAAAAAGGGAGGTATCGTATTAAAACATAATGCTAAATTATAGCATCATAATACTATGGTGCTAATTTTGCTATTATGGTATTATATTACTTTAATACAACAATAATGCATTTTTTAATTGTGTGGTGTGTGTTTTTTAAAAAAAAGTCTGGCAGTGAACAGAACGTTTTTTAAATTTTATTTAAGTTAGCATTTTAGCATTATGCTGTTATAGTGCAATACCTTTCTTTAATTAAAACATTTCTCACAGGAAAAGTGTTTTAGTGGTTACTAACAGACTGATTTAAAATTACTTATTTAAGTCTCATTGATTTCAATAGGAGCATTCTAAGTGTGACTTACAGTGCAACTATACATACCTACTCAGTCTTATTTCATTGAGGTCCATGGGACTTACTCGAAGGTAAATGGATATAAGTTTGCAGCCATAGACCTAGGTCGCACATAACGTTAACCCATGGTTTACTTAACCCATGGGTTGTTGAATTCTGTGTTTAGTGATGTGCAAATCTAGCTGCACTAACAAACCATGGTTTATTACCCAAAACAATCCAGAAAGAAAAAAATGATTTTTGTTGTTGTTGGGTTGTGAACTCTGGGTTATTTAAATTATGAGTTGTTGTTACGTGTGGCCCAGAACCATGGGATGCTCATGGATTGTTTCGCCAGGCTACAGAGGCAACAGGCAAGAGTAGATAAAACAAGCCAGCCATTCTACATGCCACTACAGCAGTGCCACAGAGGCATTTGGGATACTGGGAGGGAGCAGGCAAAAGAGGAGGGAAACAAACAACCCAGGGATTGAGAAAAGAAACCATGCTTTGTTCAATTGTCTGCCAGATAGATCCTGGTTGGGCAACAAACCACGGGTTAACCATCAGTTAAACCATGGATGCAGAAACTTTTTCTATCTGAGGGTGGAATTCCAATTAAGAGAAGCTCTTGGGGCTGTATTCCAGTGGTGGACAAGACGAAAAGCAAAGGGATGGGGCCAAAAATGCCCCCCCCCCATTTTAGCTTAAAGGTTTTACTGCCAGTAGCTAAGGCTTAGGAGAGGCATTTTGACTTTTCAGAATGTGGGAAAAAACTGCACAATACCTGGGAAACTACAGAACGATTGGTGGTCAGATAAAAGGGGTTGGGGTATGGGGAAGGGGCATGGCAATCTGGGGAACCCTGGAGGGCCAAATTGGAACCCTGGGCAGGCCAGATTTAGCCTCCAAGCCTCAGGTTCTGCACCCCTGTGTTAAATGAGTATATTTCATGGATTTATTTGTGTTAGATGTAAACCAGGTCGGAATCAAATTTGGCTCCATTCCATCATATATGTATGAAGGAACGCCTCCTCCCGTATGTACCTGCCCGGACCCTAATGTCATCCTCAGGGGTCCTTCTCCGCGAGCCCCTGCCAAAGGAAGTGAGGCAGGTGGCTACCAGGAGGAGGGCCTTCTCTGCTGTGGCACCCCGGCTGTGGAATGAACTCCCTAAGGAGATTCGCTTGGCACCTACATTATATGCTTTTAGATGCCAGGTGAAGACCTTTTTATTCTCCCAGCATTTTAACAGTCTATAAATAAATTTTAACTTGGTGTTTTAAATTTGTAATTTTGCATTGCTGCTGTTTTTATCTGGTTGAGCTTTTATATTGTATTTTATATTATGGTTTTATACTGTTGTTTTATACTTTGAATTGTTTTAATTTTTGTGAACCGCCCAGAGAGCTCCGGCTATTGGGCAGTATAGAAATGTAATAAATAAATAAAGAAAATATATCTATCTTTTAGGGCTTCTTTAAATAAGTGATTTATAGCATACTCGTAGCTGGCCACTCATGGAAGTTGCGGGTCATTTTGATGACATCATGAGCCTTCTGAACCTTTCCTGCTCCTTCCCCTAGTCATTCCATTGTTGTTGTTTTTATTATTATTTATTATTATTTATATCCTACCTTTTCCCCAGTACTGGGACTCAAGGCAGTTTATAAGATTAAAAAAAGGACAATTAAAACATATAAATTACAAAAGTTAAAATAGAATTAAACCTATAGTAAAGTTAAAAACATGTTTAATTTTTTAAAAACTGTAACAGATTAAAAGGGGGGATCCTATACATTAACACAGGATTAAAAATGGATATCCCGATTCTCCTGGAATCGCCTGGGATTTCCTAGTGTGTACAGCTGAAGTTGTGCTACAAAACACCTACTAGAGGGTGCTGTCCTATTCAATACTATGAGCAGGGAAGATTTAAATTTCAGGCCACGTGGTTGCCATTGTGTAATTCGGCTCATTACAATTGCAGAAGAGAAGCAGGACAGTAAGCAAACACAATTTCAATTTAATCTAAAGAAGCCCTTACTCTAAAAGCTGCCTTGGGATCCTCTTTGGAAGCTGAAAGATGGGGTAGAAATTTTCTAAAATAAAAAATGAATAAAATAAAGAACACATATGGCAGTTTTATTACTAGTGACTATGAATATGGAAGCAAAGCAATAAAAGTGTGTTTGATCTTGTTCATGCACCTTTAGGCTAGAAATCAAAAGAATGTGCCCCCCCCTCCCCAGATAAGTAACGTTTACACAACCCAGTGATCTCCTTTCCATGTTTACACATTCATGGAACATCCCTGCCATCAGGTCTTGAGCTAATCTCAGTTCAAAGTACAGAGTTATTCCAATCACAGAAATGGAAAGTCTTTAATGAACACATGTAAGACAATTTCAAATGGATTGTTTCATTTTATCTAAGAAGTTCCTGCAGGAGGAAATACAAAAGCAAGGAAGTTTTATGTTTAAATTTTATTTGCTTGTTAGCATTGCTCTCGTGCCTGAATATTGCCAGTTTGAAGCAGCACCAATGTAGCAAATGTCTATTTTTCATTTATTTCATTATAAAAAGCATTGTAAAAGAGGGGGAAAGGCAGGGGAGAAAATGCCCACACCAGTCTAGGCCAATAAATGAGCTTTTACTGTGGTCCCTGCATTTGGATGGGTGTTCTTCAAGCAGTCTACATTACAAATCATTGCCCCAATCCAGTAAGGTGGTCTCCATGGTCACTTCACCCACAATGCTTTGCCCTGAGGAAGGATCCCCTCAGAGTGAGGCATTTGGTGCCTGGGGTGCTCTCTGGAGGACTATATGAGCTGTTGTCATGCTGTGACACAAGGCATTGAGAGGCATGGTGCATCACTGAGTGGGCAGACAGCAGGTGGTCTTCCAGAGAGTAGATGGGGGTCCAATCCACCCCCTTTCAAAGAGGTGAAAGTATCATCCTGTCTCATGGGAGGGCTGTCCCTACTTCCTCCATAGTGAGAGTGCTCAGGTCTGCAGCCTAAATGTTTTGTTCTTTGAAATCTTGAAAAATACCAGAACATTTAGCTTTCCCCACCAGAAATATTTCATATTGTACTTCTGTTTGTTCAGAGCAGAACTTGGGAGTGCCGCAACACAAGCAAATCTCAAGACACAGTGACTGTGGCTGCAGTCCTATGCACATTTAAATGGAAGTTAATCAGATGGAATCAAGTGGCATTTACTTCCAAGTAGTTATGGTATGTCTTGATACTTGCCAGATCTCAAATGTGTAACATGCATATTTGTAAATGTATGTATGTATGTATTATTGCATTTATATCACGCCTTTTTTCCTCCAAGGAACCCAAGGTGGCGTACATAATCCTCCTCCTCTCCACTTTATCCTCACAACAACAACCTTGTTAGGTGGGTTGGGCTGAGAGTCTGTGACTGGCCCAAAGTCACCCAGTGGGTTTCTGTGGCTGAGTGGGGACTAAACCTGGATCTCCCAACTCCCAGTCCAACACTTTAGCCACTACACCACACTGGCTCTATATAAACAGGCTTCACCCCCCTCTATATAAACAGCCTCCACCCCTCCAGCACACTCTCCTTGCAATGAAACAGATCCTGGACTGGTGTCTGTCCTGGGAAAATGGGCAAGTTGGGAGCTGAACAAAAGAGTACATACAAAGCTCGCATCAAGGAGTAGGCATAGTTGGGCAGCTGCTCAAGACCCACATCCTAGCAGGGGCCCACTGACATGAGCCCTTTGGAGTTTCTGCTCCTCTTCGCCATTCCAACCTACTTGTTCACCTGCCTCTCGCTCTGCCACAGATAACAGTAGTGATGGCGAGAAGCAGTAGGTGCCCCCTGCCTACTTCTTCCTGGCCTTCTGCCTGCCAAGAAAGCAAGTGGTAGCAATGAAGACAAAACAGGTGAGGAGCAAGAGCAGCTGGTGACAATGGGGATGAGAAGGTCGACTCATTGAGGGATGGAGGCCCTTGAGGGAGCCTTGATCAAGAGCTCTCCAAAATCTGGAGGTGGCACTAAACATGTCTAGTAGTTATTTTCTAGCAAGAGAGGTGCTGGAGCTTCATCATGCCTTGCTCTGTGCTAGCTCTCCAGCTTAAAACAGATTTATCCCAGCTGTACTGTGGGTGCTTTTTTGTGGTTATTTGGTCAGGAGGGAAAGGGTTATACTCCAGAACCCACTTCCCTATTTCTGTTTCTCATCCAATATTGAAACACTAGCCCTGTAAATATTTGCTTCCTGTTCTAAACTTAAGGCAGACAATCTGATTCACCAAGCAATTTAAAAATCATATTTATATTCAGAGTGAGCATAGGGTACTGACTGTCCTAATCTAACACACGCATACAGAAAAGCACCAAACATGTTAAGAAAGAGTATTCTGCAATTCAAAGCAGGGAGTGCAGTAATTAAAGTGAGGGAGACCATTTAAATGCCATTGCATGTGTGTCCTTGGAATAATCGATAATCCTCATCAATAACTACCCCGATGAAGTTTACTTATTCTGACTGCTTACTGCTGGTTGTCATTATTAGTGCTTTGAAGGTGTCTGGATATAAAATGCTGGAGAGACGCACATAAAATGTAGCTGAAGAGTGTGTACTATGTATCAATTGAGGTTCATTGCAGCCTTCTTGTAAGTGGATGCCTTTGGCCATGACTACAACTTTTGGTGGATGCCACCTATGAAGCAGTTACATGTTATGAGAATTGTGGCAATATCATGTAAGCATGTCTATAAGTACATTCAGTGTGTTATTCACAGCATTTTCCATGTGTTTATGGGTTCATGTGAGCTTAAGAATCTGTTTATAGAGGAAGCTGCTGCGGGTTTCAATGGGGGCATTGTAAATAGTCAAGGAAAATGAACATCTCCAGTGAAGGCTGGTGGTTCCAATGTCAGCAGGGTGGGGAATTCGCTCCTGGTTTCAGTCAGAACCAGTCAGAGCTCTGAGCTATGGATAGATCTTTTAGAGCTCTGACTGGTTCTGACTGAAACTCAGAGTGGACACCCCACTGACATCAGAGTCACCAGCCTCCACTGGATTTCTCTCAATAGCAATATATGGCCAAAGGTTTCTTCCCAACTGTTCCACATTTATATAACCACCATAATATCATCCAGTGGCTTTCGTGTCAAGTCTGGCACAGTAGCATCTTTACTGGGGTACCCAACAGGCAACAGCAAAAGAAGTTTTTCATTCACTGGGCGCTTGAGCAACACTCGTAGGCGTGGGCCACAATTCAGGGGTGTGGAGGTAACTGTCACCAGGCCCACATTCTAAAACAAAGGAAAGGAGAGAAATACTGAAATACTGTAGGAATACTGTAAGAATAGCATTCTTCACGCTCATTACCTGTGCTCAATAAACTTCCTAGGTACCCATGTGTTTCAAGTTTCCATCACACTTTAAAGAAATACTATCATCAGGATATGTAAAACACATGCACACACACATGCGACACACACACACACACACTGTTAAATATCAACATATATTGACATAATATTCAGTATTAAAATTAACATAATACATGTCACCAATGCAAGTCACCATAAATCCATATCACAAGTACAGCTAGTTTTCCATAGATTTCCTAAATTAACATCTGAAATTATCTGTAGTTGTTAGAGGCCTGAACCACACGCCTCCATCACACATTTGAATTTGTATTGGTTAGAAAGTGGTGGCACTGGATGGTTTTATATCCACTCAACCTGAAATTTAATCATTTCCTCTTGAAGTGAAATAGAATGATATGTTCTTCAATCAACAACAGATCATTTCTTTTTTGTTGTTTCATAAGGTGTTAACTTTTGTAAACCGCCCAGAGAGCTTTGGCTATGGAGCAGTATATAAATGAAATAAATAAATAAATAAATAATGCTTAAGTTTCAGTCCAATGGCTTTAAAGGTGGATTAGACAAATTCATAGATAATATGCTAGCAATGGCTACTAATCATGGTAGCTATATATTATGTCCAGTAACAGAGGAAACTCTCAATGCCAGTTGCTGGGGAACATGAAGAGGAGGATACTTTGCAGTCATGTCCTGCGGGGAGCCATGGGCATTTACTTGGTCAATGTGCAAAAAGAATGCTGAATTAGGCCTTTGGTCTGATCTGGCATGGCTCTTCTTATGTTACGTTTAGTTATACTAAGTTTAATTAGTCTATTTCAGTTGGTTTTATATATAATATGTTTATGCAGTTAATAAAAATATCTTTAAAATACATTTGAAGATCTGGAGTACACTATGCATATTTCCAGAGGGGTAACCTTGTCAGTCTGTTGCAGCAAAAACAACAAGCTGGTTTCAGATGCAAGGAGTCAGGCCAGTATCCTGTGCTCCTGCACACCAGCAGGACCAACTGCTTTTTTGGGTTAGGGCATGTCAGTGGAACTCACAGAAGGGAGCTCTACTGATCTGTCTGGATCCACAAATTAGCATTTCCACTCATTTCTAGGGTTTCTTTACGAAGCACTTAACTCGCCATTGCGCAAGCAGTGGGTCCTGTAGGCATGGCGGAATGAACAGGAGTGCCACAGCACTTGCGCCTCAGCATATGCTTCTCAATGTGGTCACCTTTGGATTCTCCTCTCCCATTTGTGTTTCTACACTAGCATATTTGGGCACATGGGGTGAGGGATCTCTTCCTTCCCCATCACAGCCAGTGTAGCCCCAAACTCACCTTATAGCAAGGTGAAAGCTTGTGCTAGTTATCTGGAGGATGCTGTCTTGAATACTGCTGCACATTTTCTATGTTTCACGCTGGTCTTGCTCTTACCCAAATTGCATACATACCTGTAGTGCAGTGAGGAGAATGCCGCAGGCAATAGAAACACTGATCTCATTGTAATAGTGGGTTTTCTTTTTCCCATCTGGAAGCGTTCCATACACCTGCTTGAAAATAAGGATCAGGTAGGGAGCTGCATCCAAGTATTCTTTGATCCAGTTGGTCCTACAACAGGATTATTTTTAAAGGGTTATGTACTGGTAGCCTCACGTAAAATATTTGCAGTGGCTATAAAAATCCTGAAAATATATGATAACTCTGCATCTGGGTTAAAAAACAAAAACCTTGGTTGAATTTTTTCCACAAAAATGTTCTATGAAAAGCTGCCAGGCGACAGTGTGTGTCATTTTTCTAGAGAGGAGCATGTACAAAGTATGTGGTCAGAATCTCAGAAAAGACCACACACAGGCTACATTTTGCTTTGTTGCTTTTATTTTTCTTGGCTTGATAAGGGGCCTAGATAGACAGAAAGGTCTATATTTGTACAGTGAACACTCAAATTCTGATATTAAAAGTGTTCTCTTGGGCATCCCATTTCAGCTTCAGAAAGGAGGTAATATATTAGAAACTGAATATTTGCTAAATGTATATTTAAACAGTTAAGTAGGCTGTTTAAGGTAGGCTTTTAAAATTTGGCAATTTCTCAACATTCATCCCAGAGGCGCCTCATCTAATCTGGAAACTTTCATCCTAAACTTTAAAACAGTATGCATAAATTTTAACCCCAAATCATTAATATCCTGGTATTTTCTTTATTTAGAGAATATATATGCCATCCTTCAGACAATAGTTTCTTAGGCTGAAATCCTATACAAACTTACTTGGGACTAAATCCCATTGAAAACTGTGGCACTTACTTCCAAGTAAGCATATACAGGATAGGACTGTGCTTTAAAAGTGCTTACATATCATTAGAATAATAAAATAATGGAGCACTAAAATGGATAAATAAAATCACATAATAAATCAGATAAAAATGAAACATAAATCAGGAGTAGTAGAGGACTGAATTCAATTTTGGAAACGTTGTCGAGGGCCACGTTCCAATGGTGGGCAGGGCCAGTGTCAAAATGGGGTGGAGCCAGAGGCAAGAATGGGTGTAGTCAGAGCTCCCCCAAACCCAGCATATTTTATCTTAAAGCTCTTAATGCCACTGAGCCACATCCATTGTCTAAGTATGGGAGGACATCCATGTCCTACATTGGTATTAATCTCCACCCCCACCCCAAAATGATGCCTGGGCCCAGTGTTTCAGGCTCCGAAAGTTAGAACCAAGACTGAGGGGAGACATGATAGCACTCTTCAAGTACTTGGAAGGTTGTCAGGATCTCTTCATCATTTCAGAGTGCAGGACACAGAATAATGAGCTCAAGCTACAGGAAGCCAGATTTTGTCTGGACATCAGGAAAAACTTCCTGACTGTTAGAGCAGTATGACAATGGAACCAATTGCCTAGGGAGGTTGTGGGGTCTCCCACACTAAAGGCATTCAAGAGGCAGCTGGACAGCCATCTGTCATGGATGTGTTGAGGTGGATTCCTGTATTGAGTGGGGAGTTGGACTCAATGGCCTTATAGGCCCCTTCCAACTCTATGATTCTATGATTCTATTACCTTGAATTGCACCTGGATTCATTCATTCATTCATTTATTACATTTCTAGACTGCCCAATAGACAAAGATCTCTGGGTAGTTCACAGTATGAAAAAATATAATATAAAATCTTTAATCCTAAAAAAATAAATAAAACAGTTTGCAAAAAAGTTTTCTAAAAATTAACAATAAAACTACAAGGCCTGATTAGAAAAAAAAAAAAACCTGAAAACCCCCAGCCTATGCTTTCAAATGCCTGGGAACAGAGGAAAGTCTTAACCTGGTTACAAAATGATAATAATGTTAGTGCCAGGCAGACCTCACTGCGAGAGCATTCCACTGTCAGGGGCTACCACTGAGAAGGCCTTCTCCCTTGAGGAAGCCTCAGATGTTTATCATAGTGTATGGGTAGGCTCATATTGGGACAGGTGCTTCTTTATGTATTGCAGTTCTAAGCTGAGTAAGGCTTTCGAGATAAAAACCAGCATCTTGAGTTGGGTGGATATATTTATAATATCCTGTCCAAGATAGATCTCACACCTTTAGATCATGGGCTTACCCAAACAGTATATAGTAATACCCTTCTTTTAGCAATGTAAGCTGGAGCAGTCAGCATCAATGGTACCTCAGTCTTTTCAAGTCATTAACCCATCTATCTCCCATTCTTTTCTTGTAGTTTATTTCTTCTTCCTCTTCAATGATCTCCCGGATCTTATGTTTTATTTCTACATCTTGCACTACCACAAAGGTCCAAGGCTCAGTGTGCGCCCCACTAGGAGATGTTCCTTTAATCAAATGAAAAAGAAACATTCATATGAAAGAAAGGTGCTGTATATAGAAAATGAGTTTTAAACCTTTGGACACCCATCAGATCTCAGCCTACTTCTTCAATCTCAATGATTTTTTTTCATTTATTGGGAGTCTTAGAGCAATGGGAAGCCCAATCTTTGTCATATTGAATGCACATAGCAGAAGTATTACTCATGAACAGCCGCATATAATGTAGCAGTATTTGACTTTACATACATCAGGGGTGAGCAGAAGATAAATGTGGATCATTTGGTGGATCTCTTGGTGATTTGCAGTAGATTGGCAAGGATTTCTCACTCTCAATTGTTTAACAACAGCAGCAACAACATGGCTTCCTTGCCTCCTCCCTATTATACTGCTGAAATGATGAAAACATTGGGGTAACCAGGAATGGATTTGTGTGTGGAAGGACAGTAAGTTCCCTTCCTGTTCTGGTCAAACAAGTTCTGGGGCTCAGAAGTCTTTAATTCTAAGTTTATGCCTTTTGCACCAGGCTACAATTGGTGGATCTCACAGGTTCTTATAAAAGGCAAATTAGATACCGCAAGCACTAAGGCTGTAATATTTAGTCTATTAATTCCTTGGTTGACCATATTTAAAAAATTTTGATCAACTAAAAAGGAGCCCCCAACGAAAGGGATGACTTTATTTTTTAAGGTTATTGATTTTAAAAGAAGAACAAGGATAAACAGCATGTGACTGGCACTATGTTCAGAGAAACATTCTTACTTAGTTTCACACGGAGGGAAGAGCCTTTTCTAAAATGCTGTGATTTATACATGCACCACATAAAAACTGATAAATTATACATATTTTTCTTCCAAACTATTACGTTATGCATATAAACAGTTTATGCAGATTTAATCAACTAAGGGTGCAGTCCTCTGAGTGTCTACTCAGACCCATCAAATTCTAGTGGAGTGCTCCCAGGTAAGAGGGTCTAGGGTTACTGCCTAATTTATTAAAGCTCAGATGATTAGATCAACTATGACTACTTTAATTGGGTGACAGCCTTACAAAGCGTGCATGGTATGGCTAGCAAACATCCATACTTATCATTCTTCAACATTACAAAACCCCTATCTTGATTCTACTCCCAGATGTTTCCAAGAAAGTCTAGGCATACTAGCACAGGCCCCTTTCTTACATGAAGCTCGTGGTGTGGGACTTGCTGCAACACCTGTCCAGGCCACCAGAGTAATGTGGGAAACCTCAGGCCATGTGGGAGGAGCTTATGCTGCAGATCTTAACAACAGCATTACCCCATTTCTGGGCTGTGGCTCTTCCTATATGGTCCACGGCTTGTCACAGAACAGGTACGCATGAGGACATGTAAGAACAGGTACATGGCTGTTGAGGGCCACTGAAACCAGTCAGGGATCATGGTGTGAAGTCTCAGCTCCTCTTCTTCTTCACTAACATTGCTGACTCCTACTGCAAGCATGATTACTATCACTATAGTGGTGATTAGGGATGGGTGAATATGTCAAGCTTGATTTCACTCAAGCTCTGGCGTGGGCTGGTCCATGAAGTCACGAAGAGTCGGAAATGATTGAACGAATAAACAACAAACTCATTTTTCACATGCTAAATTCATTTCATCCCAATTCCACACTGGAGTGCATTTTTTTTTTAGTCCTCATGAAAATTTGCATGCATTTTTGTGCACATTTTTTTTAAAAAAAACCTCTGTACTTCTGTATGCATGTTTTCCAAATGTATGCATTTTTGCAAATGTACACATTTCCTCCTAATAAATAAAGCATCATGTATCTGTATTATTGCCAAGATTTGCATTTTTGTGTGTGCTTTGTTTTTGTTTGTTTTTGCAAAGATAAAGAGCAAATTTGGGTAAGTTTGCCTTGGAATGCGAACTGCGTGAATTTCTCACTGATCCCTAGAGATGACTGACAAATTTGCAGCTAAATCTAACAAGATGGCTGCCCAAAGGTTTAGTCATTCACAGGGGATCCATTCACACAATGCAGTACCTGCTGCTTTGATTACATTGTCAATTACCTCCCTTGGAACCGGCTCGTCGCTTATAAACCTGACAGATCTTCTCTTATTGAGAAGCTCGTAAAAATCCTTTGATCTTTTGACCATGTCTTCTTCAGAGTAATGCTCAGTTGAAAAAGGGACGTGAGCAATGCTGTCGTCTAATCCTTGCCATTCACCATCATCTGAGAGGGGAGGGGAAAGCAGAAGGGAAAGTTACACACTTTCATTGAGGGGTTTGCTTAACTGAATGAAGGGAGAGACAAACCTGTTTGATATCAGGGTAAAGAATTTCATCAACTTTTCCCCCACAGAAAAAGGCAATTCCTAGATTTTGACAGTATTAACCATTAGTTGCACATTGACAAAGTTTTTTCTTTGCTAAATTTCCAGAACCTTGATTGTAAGAAGTCATTGCTATTATTTTTTCCACCTAACTTTATTTATGGGGCTTAAGTAAAAATAAGCTACTTCTGGACAATGGTTTGAAATACAAGTCCCTTATCCTATCCTTAAACACTTTTCATTGTGCCATGTCTGCTGCATGTAGCTGTTGTCTTTCCTCAGTTACTGGGTCTGTATCTGCCCCTGTGCTCTCTCTGCATGCCTCCTACCAGCTTCTTCTTCTACAATGCATATGATTCTTCATCACTGTTCTATCTCTGGTCTCTCATAAACAGCCTGACATCATCTTATCATTGTAACATTAACCTTTTTATTCAGCCTTCCAGTACTTTCTTTACCACAGTGTGCAGTGTTCTTCATTGCCCTGCCTGATAGCCTGACAGAATGCATCCTTGACTATTTCTATATATTACAAGCACAGTACTACTATGATTTCCCCCTTCTTACTCAGGCCCTCTACAACACATTTGTTGCTCAATGCCTCTATTTCTAGTCCATTCCACTCATTGTACCTCTCTGACCAAAGGAGCCCCATAGATTGGCTTCCCCTGTCCCAAGAACCAAGAAGGTCCTTCTGTCCCAAGAAGGTTCAATCCCCAGTATTTCCAGGCAGGACTGGAAAAACTGCTTGATATCCTGGAGAGCCATTGCCAGTCACTGCTGACAATACTGGACTAGATGGACCAATTGTCTGATTCAATATAAGGCAGCTTCTTACTGTTCCTACGGAGTAGGAGGGGAGAGCCCACCATTTTTTGAGGTAGTCCTATCTTTCTTATAATGCTATAGTCCTATCTTTCTTTGTATGTGAGGCATCCAGTGCTTGTAGGATTATCTGGATTCCTAGCTTGGGGAAAAAAGTACATGTTATCGGTTGTGTTTTCTAAGCAAGCCAATTGCAGAAGGAGGGTTGCAATTCTGACCTTGGCTCCTTATAAAATCAATGACGGTCAGCTTTGTAAACACTCTTTCCAGAGCCATTGCAAAACCATTAAAATATTAGAGAGATATCTCCATTAATGTGTAAGCTGTTTAAAATCCATTAGGAAAAGGAGTGGCACACATATGTTGCATGAGTAATATTAGTAGCTAGCATTAACCAGTCTGAAATTCAAATCTTATCAGAGCTGTTCTGACACAATGAGAAAATGCAAGGATCTCCAGTTTTTGCATTCTGTTTTGCAGGGTGGTTATAGCTTGGGAGGGCCACAATCTAACAGAGATGTGCAGCACAATCCTATCAACGTCTACTTGGAAGTAACTCTCACTGAGTTCAGTTGTACTTACTCTGGGAGTAAATCTAATCAATGGGGTTTATTTCTGAGTAGATATGTATAAAATTGTGCTGTCAAGCAATAACTCTGTATTAGATTGTGGCCATTATATTTTATATTCGTAAATCTATGTTTGTACAGCTAGCTGTTTTGTGGAAGACAACTAAATATGATCACCTATGTATAGAACCAGTATACTACTGTGATGGAAGGCTTAGAGGACATATCAGTTAAGAAACTAAACAAAAACTTCATTATCTCTCTCCAACAAGAACAGAATGGCATCAAGAAACTTCTGACTCCATTTAGATACAACCAAGTCCAATGTTACCAACAGCTTTTCTACACAAGGCTTTTAACTTGCTGTTGATCTGCTTATCTACTTACGGTTTCAACACAGAATTGAGATCCAAGCACTACACAAGGAGCATTTCCTTTCCTGTTTTTCCACTACATAACCTCTAGGTGGCATTGTGGTATAGTGGAAAAGCTCAAGTAAATGCTACTAGCTATAGTAAATGCTATAAATTACACTAGTGGGGTCACAGTGTATTTAACTATGTATTCTCAGGATCCCCGAGTTGGTGGGCACATTTGGAATTTTGACCTTCCCGTCTTGGGTGTCCCTTCACAGTTTAGCTCATGGCATCCTTGAGGTGCTCAAGCTCCAGCACCACGACAAGGTAACGATCTCCTTTGCTGGAGTCATGAGTATTCTCACAAAATGGCTGCCTGGGGAGCTTGCCCATCCACAAAATGACTGCCACGATAGCTGTGGCCAGTTACAGAACATCCTTTTCACAAAGGCAAACAGAGGCTATGTGTGGCCATGGTTTTGTTTTGTTTTGTTTTCTTCATTCCAGAGTAAAATAAATACATTTTATTGTCACTGCTAATGGTATTGAAACACTGATCATCTTAGTTTGGTGACCAAACACGCCGTTGATCCACTGTCGTTCAGGGTGCAACATGTCAAATAATTAGTGTCTACAAATCCCCAAGAAAAGCACTTTTCTCAAAATAATATAAAAGAGAAAAATGGTGTGTTAGAAATAGAAAAATAAAATTGACCTAGAGCCATGACATTATAACACTAAACTGGTATGTTCTTCACCCTTTTCATTTAGAGATTTGCTGATGTTGCAAAGGAAGGTTTTCTTTAGTTGCAGACAAAATCATAAAAATTGCTTTGTAGCAAGTTTAACATTTCCCAGTCTATTTAACTCTATCAAGGGCCTCTAGAGAATTCACCCAAGCAGCTCAGTAGACTCAATGTAAGGGACTGCTGGGTCAGAAGTATGTAATGATCTAAGTATCTCACTTTCCCTCTCCTTATCCTAATCCTGTGAGGCTGAGCAAGTCTGAATGCAGGTAAAGAAATGCAAAATATAACACTGCATCATATAGGCTTAGTCAATATACTAAGAATATTTCTAGATAGAGGGCTCCTGCAGATATTCCAACTTTTCCTCCTTGATGGAGTTTTTTTCTGGCATGAAAAAGACAAAAGAAGCAGTGGGAAAACATGGGAGAGTTAGAAATTGAAGACTCCATTATCTGCACAATGAATGAGGCAGGGCAATTGCACAATAAAAGCTTCATCTGGAAGCACTCTTGGTTGTGTGGCTTTGATTCATTTGGTTCATATTGCCACCTTTACATCCCAAGCCTAGAACTATTGAAATGGCAAAGGAGAATACCACACATCAGCCTTCCCCAACTTGGTGCCTGCCAGATGTTTTGGACTACAATTCCCACAATCCTCAAAACTGGCATCCTGGCCTGGGGCTAATGGAATTCATAGACCTAAAACATGTGGAGGGCACATGTTGGGGAAGGCTGCCATACATCTTCATTTATCTAGCTATCAAAATCAGTCATAGGAACTGCTTCAGGAACTCTGGGGCTTGAACTGGCAACATGGAAGCTTTGGCTTGGCTCTATACTGACATACACTGACTTGGTTTGCACATAACAAAACCCAGGCCTTTGCTAGACCTGCCGCGTATTCCAGGATGGAGGAGGGGTGATCTCGCATTCTGAATAACGCGAGATCCTGCCCTCGTTTATACATCAGGCAAGGCGACCTCAATAAGAGAGCAGTCGCGCCCGCCATTTTTTTTAACTTTTAAAGGGCCGGCTGCACATGAGCGACAAAAAGTAAGTATTTTTTAAAATAATAATAATAATTCCCCCCACCCTGCCCCTGATGGGCGCAGGTCCCGGCTCCACGCGAGTAATCGCGTGGAGCCGGGAAAAGCCGCGGAAATGGGCCACATGCTTGCGGTCTCGGGCTGAGCCTGAGACCGCAAGAAAAAGCAGGGCCAAAGGGTAGGCTATATCCCAGGGCCAGGGAGAGTTGATCCCTGCCTGAGCCCAGGATCCCCTGGACACACAGGGACGATCCCAGGTATCACCCCAGGATATAGCGTGGTCTAGCAAAGGCCTCAGAATATGGGTTGAGTGTAGGTTGAGCACAGATTGTCATTGAATCTGGGGTTGCTGTTGAATCATGGGTTATCATTATGTGTGAACTATGGTTTAACTATGGGTTGTTAACATGAACAACCCAGAGTTCACAACCCAACAACAAACCATGGGTCCTTTCCTGGGTTATTCATGGTTAACAAGCCATAGTTGTTAACAACCCATAGGAATCCTGCTGATGGAATGGAGGAGACAGCAAACTTCATCAATTCCCATCTCCTCTGCAGCCCCCTATGCCCCCATCTGCTGTAGGATTGGGGGACCCTGCAGAAGAGTGGAGGAGCTGACACTGGGGGCTGTAGAGGAAGGGAGAATCCATGAAGATCACCTTCCCCCCATTTCTGTTGGGGGAGCATTCTGATTTGAACTCCGTTCAGGCAATGCCCCTTCTTGAGCAGGCACCGCCGAAAACATTTTCCTGGACACAATGGTGCTTCCTTCCATCTCCATGGACTAAAGTGAAACAAACTGGGCAAAAGGCCAACATCCTCAACTACAGTTGAAGACAGCAAGGGAGCTTAGGGAGTGCACAGGAGATCACATCACCCATACAGTTCTATCTGTTCTGCTGTCTGAGGCAGATTCCTCACTCTGCCTAAAGGTAGTGCCGGTCCTGGTCTGGAGAAAAAGAATCTGGATCCAGCCCATTAACATATAATGCAACCCAACCCAAACCACAATCTTGTGAACACAGCCTGTTGTAAACAGATCAGGCCATCTGTCTGGCACAAGCCGGCAGCTGTGGTGAGCACAGAAAAACATCAGTGGCTGTTCTGAGCAGCCACTTTCCTGCATCAACCATTATGCAGCACAATATATTGCTTGGAAGGCACTGTTCAGTGTCTTTGGAGGCTGTGGCATTGCAATCACGGATAGCATTTTCTCATGGAAGAATTTGCTTCGCTGTTTTAATTTCCTTAGAGATAAAAGGTGCTTGATTGGCAGAGACCCTGGAATTTAATCAAGTGCTGCGCAAGAAGAAATTCATATTTTGTTGATAAGAAACAAAGTGGGGGAGGGGAAATGCATAAAGGATGAGAGGTATGTTTGGGGGTTGTTTGTTCATACCATAGCCTATGTAAACTGGGGTTTTCCCCACTGAGTTCTTTTTACAAAGCATTGCCCCTCTGAAGATGATTCTAACCTGAAGGTGAATATTAAGGACAGCATTTTCAGTTTGGATTGTTTCAATCAATAGACTGAGAAGATAAAAAAGAAGCAAAAAGCAGATGTTGTAGAAAAATAGAATGCATAAAGCAGTATCTGAAACTGAGGCTCCTTATTTAGCTTTGGACACTTTCCCTAGTTTGAACATCTGTTTGCATTTGGTGTTTCTTTTAGGGATAAGGTTATCCACCATTACTATTTAACATCTTTTTAAAGTCTGACACTGTGGCAGGCATTGGATGGTACATGAAACTGTCTTGCATCTTGAATGTGCATTGTCTGCAATAAACAGACCTATTAGTATTTTCAGTACATAATCCCCAACTCTTTGTGCTTCTTTATTAGTTAAAGCAAGAAGAAAAGCCCCAGTTCAGCTATGGCCGGACATATCTAGAAGCTGTATCTGGATAGGGTCTCTATTTGCACAACGCTTCAAATCTCTCTAATGTAGTTTAGGCTGCGATCCTATGTCCACTTATTTAGGAGTAAGCCCCAGTGAACTCCATGGGACTTAGTTCTCAGTAGACATGCATAGGATTGCGCTGTTAATCACTGACGTGTAGAATGTGAGCACTTTTGATTAGTGAGGCACACACCAACGCAGGGGTGACCTCTCTTTCCCACAGCCCGTGGCATTCCCATCACCTCCTAAAGATGTTCGATGACCTCATAGGAGGCCCCACAGACCTCAGCGATGCTGGCATTGCCGCTTTGTTTTTCTCCTCTCAGAGCCCATCAGGCAGAGCCATGTTCTATCTAATGTACACTAGCAGGAAGTTTTTACTGACTTCCTCAACCACCTCATGGCATAAACTGCTTAGGAGCCACAGCTGACTTCCAAATCATGACCCACCAACCCTTGCTTTAAACCATTTTTTCTGAACCAGGTACCCTCTAGATGTTTGAATTACAACTCTCTACAGCCCCAGTCAGCATGGCCATGGGTCATGAACAATGAGAGTTCTAATCCAAAACATCCAGAGGCTACCAGGCTAGGGGATTCTGATCTAAAGGAACAGACTTTTCCCTTTCGGTCCAGATTAGAAGAACTTTGGCATTCAAGTGCTGAACTGTCCTCTCCTCTCTTTTGTTTTGCATACCTTCTTCCTCTACATGAAGGTCAGTGCTGTCTTTTAGGTCTTCATCCACCCACGGGCGAGCCTCTGCCTTCTTGTTGGTTTTGCTCTGCTCCTTGTTGCTGCTTTTCTTGCTGCCTTTCAGTATTATTCCAATCAAGATGCAGATTATTGCTACAAAAACTGCCGTGAGGGAGGAGAAGGCCATAGTCACAGGGCTTCAAGTGCAGGAAAGTACCCCAAGTCCCCAAGGGACCAATGCTTCCCTTGAAAAATACACCAAAGGCTTAACGAGATTGAGAAGGATAAGCATAGAAGGGGCCAATCAATGCACTGAATGAGAAAGAGCAACGTTCAGAGTTCTTGGCTTCCTCCCACCAGGAACCTTTCGCCCAGATCACTTACTCGTCAACCTCCAGCAATTTATGGATCCCTTCCAAAGGCTAGGTCTGTTTATTTTATCTCTGAGTTCATCAGACCTTTGCCAACTCTACCTCAACGTTAGAACCTTCAGTAACGTTTTTACAGGATAAAAAACTGGAAATGACTCTGCCACAGTAAGTGAACCACACTGAGGTGAACCTTTCTTTCTTTCTTTCTTTCTTTCTTTCTTTCTTTCTTTCTTTCTTTCTTTCTTTATTATAGGATTTATAAACTGCGCTACATGAAAGGATTTAAGAGGGGCATACAACTTAAACACTGAATACAATAAATAGATAAATAAATAAATACAGTGGCTGGAATTTTCTCATCAGTCAGGAAATGTTTGTTTAAAAAGGAAGTCTTCAGCAAATGCTGAAAAACACAATAAGCTAGGTGCATGCCTGATCTGTATTGAACATGCCAAAGGCCCTACTCGTGGTTTCCAAGCAGATCTCTGATCCATGTGGGGCCACCAGGAATGCCTCTTCAGAAGACCTCAGTGACTGGGCAGGATAAAGGACACCATCCATTATGATTGGTACTGAGGGCCAGTAGCCAGTGAAGGCAGCTGAGACAACTCATAGTAAAGTATCCTATGGATTATCCGTTAGAAAGTCATTGAATCCCTTTCTACTCAGTGAGACTTATCTGTACGTTTAGGGCACAGGTATAGGTACCATTTGGCCAAATCACTGCTGATGCACATGGCTGCCCTGCTAATAGGAGCCACTTCTTTTTGTGTGTCTTTGTTGCTGCCTGCTCCCAGTTAACCATCACCAGAGCTCTTCAACATATGCTGGGTGGTGAAATTCTTCAAAAATACAGATACTGCTCATGGCAAATCAAAAGCTGAGTAAATCAAACAGGACAGCCATCTACAGCGGTTCTTGGTACTTACTTGGGCCATAGCTAGACCTAAGGTTTATCCCTGGATCGTCCAGGGGTCAAACCTGTTCATCTAGGTTACACACAGGGGATCCAGTGCTCAGGCAGGGGCGAACCCTGGATGATCCCAGGATAAACCTTAGGTCTAGCTGTGGCCTTGGTCTACAACCAAGAAAACAGCTGTAGCAAGCACAACGTTCATCTTAACAATCTATCTACTTACATTTATAACAATTGCTATTTATGATCAATCCTTTCTCTTGCAAAGTTGGCATTAGACAGCAAGTTCCTTGAACTTTCTGTTCCTCCTTAACCCTCACACGAGAAATAGAATTTTTGTATCTTCCAGACCAAAGAGATATCAAGCTATCCCTCGCAACTGTAGTTTGCACATCTTTCAGGTAAAGAAGGTGAAAAAAATCCTATATGTAACAGAGATGTGGAAGAACAGGAAATATTTATTTATTTATTATATTTATATCCTGTATTTCCTTCTCGCACTTCACCATTTTATTCTCATGACTATCCTGTGAGGTAAATTAGTCTGAAAAATAGTAACTGGCCAAAGATCACCCAGTGAGATTCGTAGCAGGGGAGAGAGTTGAATCTGGGCCTTCTGAGTTCTAGTCAGACCCTCTAACTATTACACCATACTGTCTACTCCACAAAGTGCTTCCCACTTCCCTTGCATTCATATCATGTCCAATGACATCACTGTTAAGATAACTTATATGTTCCTTTCCCTGAGGGAATGTAGTGTTCAGTCTTTTAATGCAAGGCAAAGCAAAGACAGCTCATAATATTTTCAAGTCCATTTCCTATTAAAACTTATTTTATTTGAACCAATTGTGCTTCCTTGCACTTCAACCTCACAGAACCACCACAGTGCCTCAGTTTATTAAAACCAGGCTAAGTTTAATTAAATTCTCATATGCACATTCAAATAAAAGTCTTCTCTGGGGACTGGTGGCAGGGAAGAAGCCAAAACAGCTGATTTGAAATATAGCTTGCCTTTCTTTAGCATCTCCCTTACGATGCAAATTGTGTTTCCTTCAGTCTGCTGAAATTTCCTCTTTATAGGCAGGTCAAGCTGTGCCTCTTAAAATTATCTCCTACTTCCACAAAGAGCAGGCAACTCATACATACAGAGAAAGTGTCTGCTTGGGCATGAATGATGGTCGTCTTTCCCTGCTGAACCGAAATGCACAGAACCAACTTTTATCTGCACATGAATTATCAGGAAGAGCTATCACAGGAAGCCATCTGTAAAAAGCCCGCAGGTTTAATACATACCCCAGAGTCATTGTGAGGACAAACTTGATAAAGATTGGAGGAAGAAGGATTATGTGATTTTCTTCTTTTAAAAAATCCTTACAAAAGATGTCTTCCAGGCTTTAGATAACCACCATGACTATTTCCAATTTTAAAGAATCAATTGTTGCTGAGACTGCAAAACCATTTCCCCTCCATATCTTGATGTGTTAGGTTATCCATTTCCACGATGTCAAGTACCTTGAGCAACCATTCCATTCACTTCCATCATCAGAATCAATGTGTATCTGGACTTAAGTCATACTTAGTAGACTCACTGACATCAGTGGGACTTAAACTAAGTCCCATTGATTTCAATTGGTCTAATCCAAGTATGAATCAGCCTGGATCCAACTCATTATAGGGCTTGTTCACATGACACACTAAGCCATGGTTAGGCCACTAACCCTTTTGCAGTAAATGGTTAGTGAGCATGTTTAAACTGTGGTTAGGAATGGTTCACATGACACACTAAACCATAACGTTTAGCTCAAAATGCTTAATCACCATGGCTTAGCGTGTTGTCATCTGAACAGGGTTATAGTTTTCTTCCTTATTCTACTTCTGTTAAGTATATGAAAAGAAATACTTGCTTAGTCATTAAAATTGTGTGTGTATGGCTATTTCAGGGTTAAATAGAGAAAGACTATCTGTGGGCAATTACCTTGAGATAGAGGCTGTTCTGGGAACCTTGCCAAGATTCTAAGTTAGCCTCATCACAGCTGTATGTAATGTAGATAAGAATTGTGTAGATCTGTATATAGTTTCTCACTTGTGTAAAATGGAACTGATCACTGCTCTCTGATCACTCTCTGTGTATGCCTCAGTGTGCTGATCTGAACTGATCTGAATTGAACTGCACAGAAGCCTGAAGGAAATAAACCAGCTCTGCTGTGTAAGACCTGCGTGATGTGTGTTTGTTTCTGAGCACAAACAGAGTTCCAGAGAGAGAAAAGTTCTGGCACAATAACCCAACAAAGGTTATGGGCCCAGTCTAGACCAGTCTAGCCTAGACCAGCCTACGCCAGCCTAACCCAGGCAGAAGAACCAGAACTTGGTGGGAACGGTGCAGTATCAGAACCAGGAGTCTGCTAAAACAGAAAACTGTTGATGAAGGAAGACATCAAGCTGAAGCCAGTGCTGCAAAGTGAGGAAAAATCTCAGTCGGCTGACTCTGAGGAGGACTCTGAGCAGGAGGACGGTGAGATACAAATTCCTAAAGCAGAGGAAATGGCAGGAGCTAATATGTCTGGTTTGCATCAATTGTTGGAAAAGCTGAATGACTCTAACTATGCATTATGGTCTTACAAAATGCAAATGTATCTGATTCAGGCTGAACTGTGGTATGTAGTCACAGAGGATCCACCAGATAGAGCAGATCCACAGAATGCTAAATGGTTTAAGGACGATGCAAAAGCAATGGCAGTTATTGCATTAGCTGTGGAAGACTCTCAAATTTCCTTCATTCAGTTTTTGAATACATCAAAAGAGTGCTGGAATGCACTACAAGCTGTATATCAAAGAGAAACAGCGGGCAGTAAAATAATTCTAACCCGGAAGCTGTATGGAATGAAGCTGAAACCAGGGGAGTCTATGTCAAACCATTTGAAAAGCATGAGAGAAATCTTCAATCAACTCAGGGCACGAGGGATGGAGTTTACAACTATACACCAAGTCTATGTGATTTTGTCAAGTCTTGATTCATCGTACGACGCGGTTGTCACCATGATGGAAAGTCAAGAGGAGAAAAATTTAACCCTCGAGTATGTAGCTGGAAAACTACTGGAAACCTATGAAAGAAGACAAGCTTCAAAACAACAGAGCCTTAAACTTCCTGTGGCTGAATTTCAACAAAGCCATAAATCTTCTGATGTGGTGGCTGCATTAAAGGCAAGGAAATGCTTTAACTGTGGTTCCACAGGACACTTAAGGCGGGATTGCAACAACAAGAAGAAAAAGCAGTCAACAGCAAAGTGGAGAGAAGAAAACAACATGAATGAAGCTGAATCAACAAAGAAGTGTCTTCTAGCAAGAGTCAAAGAGACAATGAATCCTTGGTTTTTGGACTCTGGGGCTTCAATAAGTATGGCAAAAGACAAACTTTCATTTGTAACCTTGGAAACTTCTACTTCAGAGCAAAAGTGTGTTACCCTTGCAAATGGAACAAAAATCCAGATTTGTGGTGTGGGTAATGTATATTTTGATTGTCTGGGAGTTGAACTACAAAGTGTTTTATATGTACCAGAATTGGAAACAAACCTTCTAAGTGTGTTTCAGTTAACAGAAATGGGGTATGAGGTTTGTTTTACTGAAGAAAATTGTACTATAAAACAGGGAAACAAGGTGTGTGTGCAAGGAATAATGAAAGAATCTTTGTATGTGATTAATACTTGTACAGAAAATGAAGTTGTAGCCAGCAAAGTCACAACAAAAACAATAGCCAATTGCAAACCACACCAAGAGTGTATCCATTTAACTCATAAAAGGTTTGGTCATGCTAACTATAAAACAATTTCTAAGATTCCAGAATTGTGTGAAGGGGTGAAAATCAAACCATGTTCTAACTATGTAGAATGTAAGGTATGCAGTGAAACCAAGTGTCATAAGTCAAACATTCCAAAACATAGTGAGAGAACAACAAAAAGAATTTTTGAATTAATTCATGCAGATCTTGCAGGTCCTTTTGAGACAAGTCAAGGAGGAAACAGATCTTTCTTGTCTATTGTTGATGATTACAGTAGATTTGGATTTGTGTATGTGTTAAAACAGAAGAGTGAAACTTTTGGAAAGTTCAAAGCGTTTGTTAAGTGGAGTAAAAATAGATTTAAAGAACCTATAGCTAATCTAAGAACGGACCGGGGAGGTGAATTTCTTAGCAACCAATTTAAAAAATTCCTCAGTGATGAGGGTATACAACATGACCTTACTGCTCCATATTCACCATTTCAAAATGGAGTTGCAGAAAGGAAAAACAGAACCTTGCAGAACATGTTAAGAGCTCTATTGAAAGAGTCAGGATTGTCTAACCTGTTCTGGGCAGAAGCTTTGTCCACCTCAAATTATTTGTTAAACAGGCTTTACCACTCTGTACATGAAAAAACTCCATATGAAATGTTTTACAAAAGAAAACCTAGAGTGTCACATATAAGGGTTTTTGGAAGTAAATGTTTTGCTCATATTCAGAAAGAAAACAGACCAGGAAAGCTAGCTCAAAGAGGTTTGGAATGTAAACTGTTGGGATATGATACACAAACAAAAGGCTATCGTTTGTGGTCTCCATATCACAAAAGTGTAATTGTGAGCAGAGATGTAGTTTTTCATGAACAAATGCAGGAAACAAAACAGTATGTAAGTTTGCCTGTAGAACAGAAAGCTGTAGAAACAGAAGAAATTCCTGAACAATCTCAGCAAGAGAGGGAGGGGGAAGAAACTGTAGAGGAGGAAACTATGCCTGTAACTATGCCAAGACGATCAGAAAGGGAACGCAAAGCTCCAATTCGTTACTCAGATGAATACCAAAGCAAACAGGTTTCTCATAGAGCTTTACTAATAGCCTATGAACCTACTTCATTTGAGGAAATTCAGGAAATGGAACCTACAGAAGCTCAGGGCTGGCATGAAGCAATGTCAGAGGAAATCAGAGCAATGGAAAAAAATGAAACGTGGGAGCTAGTACCTTTACCTGAAGGTCGTAAAGCCATTACCTGTAAATGGGTATTCAAAGTAAAACAAAATGAGAAAGGACAGGTGGAACGTTACAGAGCAAGATTGGTAGCAAGAGGATTTGCTCAAAAATATCTAATAGATTTTGAAGAAGTTTATGCACCTACAACAAAATACTCAAGTGTAAAACTTTTGTTAAAAATTGCAGCAGAAAAACAATTGAATGTATTTCATTTTGACATCAAAACAGCTTTCTTATATGGAGATTTAACTGAGGAAATTTACATGACTCAACCAAAAGGTTTTGTTAAAAATCCAGGGTTAGTTTGTAAATTGAAAAAATCCATATATGGTTTGAGGCAAGCAGCAAGGTGTTGGAATAAGAAACTGGACAATGTATTGATCAAAATGGGTTTTAAACAAAGCAAAGCTGATCATTGTTTGTACACAAAACAGGATGGTTCAAATGTAGTGTATTTGCTGATTTATGTAGATGATTTGTTACTGGTTTTTAATGAAGAAGAACAGAAAAACACATTTGTAAACCAGCTGCAAAGACATTTTGAGTTAAAAGACCTTGGTTCAGTGAAAAGTTATTTGGGAATGCAAATTTCAAAAGATTCTAACACAGGGTCATTTCTGATTGAACAAAGTGGCAAAATTAAAAAATTGCTGGAAGAACACAGCATGGAGAATTGTAAAATTGTTGCCACTCCTATGGTCACTGATTTTCAAAATCAGACAGACAGTACTGAAATGGAAGACATACAGAAATATCAGAGTGTGATTGGAAGTTTACTTTATCTAGCAAACCTAAGTAGACCAGATATTACATTTGCTGTAAATCTTTTAAGCAGAAAAATGACAAAACCTTCTGTAACTGATTGGACAGCTGTAAAACGTGTATTGAGATATCTAAAAGGTACAATCAATTACAAATTGGAAATATCTACACACAAAGATGGAAATTTCTGTGTTTATGCAGATGCTGACTGGGCTAACGCAATTGATAGAAAGTCTACCAGTGGAGCAGCATTCTTTTACAATCAATCCTTGATTGATTGGTATACAAGAAAACAAAATTGTGTAGCAACCTCTAGTGCAGAAGCAGAATATATCAGCTTATCTCTGGCTTGTAATGAGATTGAGTGGTATAAACAATTATTTGCTGATCTAAGGTTGGAAATTGAGACACCAGTAACCATATTTGAGGATAATCAGGCATGTATTAGTATGGCTACATCTGAAAAGTGTAAACCAAGAACTAAACATGTGGATGTTCGTTATTCTCATGTGAAAGATATAATTCAGAAGGGCTGGATTAAGCTTGAATATTGTCCATCTGAAATGATGTTGGCTGATTTATTCACAAAACCAGTATCAATGGTAAAACACAAAGAGATGCTTTTAAAGCTGGGTCTCAGATTGTAACACAATTTAAACAACATGCGCAAGAGGAGGACTGTTAAGTATATGAAAAGAAATACTTGCTTAGTCATTAAAATTGTGTGTGTATGGCTATTTCAGGGTTAAATAGAGAAAGACTATCTGTGGGCAATTACCTTGAGATAGAGGCTGTTCTGGGAACCTTGCCAAGATTCTAAGTTAGCCTCATCACAGCTGTATGTAATGTAGATAAGAATTGTGTAGATCTGTATATAGTTTCTCACTTGTGTAAAATGGAACTGATCACTGCTCTCTGATCACTCTCTGTGTATGCCTCAGTGTGCTGATCTGAACTGATCTGAATTGAACTGCACAGAAGCCTGAAGGAAATAAACCAGCTCTGCTGTGTAAGACCTGCGTGATGTGTGTTTGTTTCTGAGCACAAACAGAGTTCCAGAGAGAGAAAAGTTCTGGCACAATAACCCAACAACTTCAACTATCCTATTTTTGAGCCAAGGAGCATTGCCCCCACTCTTAATCAAATGATGAGACTTACAGACTGAGTTACAAGTTTATGTTCACCTATGTACATTTGACAAAGGCAGGATCTACACTACTGCTTTAAAATGGTTTATAACAGTTTATAACACACTCCATATACAGTTTTCAAACTATTTTGAAAGTGTCATATCCTGCTTGGTGTAGCTCTGGCCAAAAAGTAGGATCCAATTAAGTCCTTCTGCTGACAGAGAGACTGTGATTTCTCCCTTCCCCTGCAGATGGGACCCTCCAGAGCAGGGGGAGTTTGGAGACCCTCCGGAGAGGATTTGGGGAGGAGGGCTGCAGGAGGAGGACATGAGAAGCAAGTCCTGTCACATGAACAGATGTCTGCTCGCATACATTTGATTCTGTGCACGGTGCTTTGAAATGTTTTTAAAGATTCTTCTATTTGATGGACTTCTTCCACTGTCTTAATGGCCATTGGTTTCTCTTTTAATAAAGCCAGTAACAAATAAGGAACTGAGCTGTTATACTGAACATTACTTTCTCTAAGGCTTCTAGCAAGAAACATAAAATCCCATCTGGGTCGTGTAGACTCACCATCATTTCAACCCAGATGGCTTCTATTGTGAATTTCTCACTGTCCCTGTAATGGTTTCTCTTAGGAAAGGAAAGGAATCCCTCGTGCAAGCACTGAGTCATTACTGACTCTTGGAGGGACGCCAGCTTTCACTGACGTTTTCTTGGCAGGCCTTATAGCGGGGTGGTTTGCCATTGCCTTCCCCGGGACATTATTACCTTTCCCCCAGCTAACTGGGTACTCATTTTACCGACCTCGGGAGGATGGAAGGCTGAGTCGACCCAAGCCGGCTGCCTGAAACCAGCTTCCGCTGGGATCGAACTCAGGCCGTGGGGAGAGTTTCAGCTGCAGAAACTGCTGCTTTACCGCTCTGCGCCACACGAGGCTAATGGCTTCTCTTACTTGGGCAGATATACACCAAGTAGGATATAACACTTTGAAAGTGGTTTGAAAATGGTATATGGAATGTGTCATGGGCTCCAAGAGTTGTCAATACCGTTATAAACTCTTATAAAGCAGTAGTGTAGTTCCTGCCTTGAAAGTGTATTAACTTTATCAGTATCTCCCTTGATTTCTCTTCTACATAAAAAGGCCGAATTAATTTGTATGTGTTCTCAACTCTCACATCATACTTATTACCCAGTTGAAGACATCCAGGAAAATAAGCTTTCCCAAAGGTACCAAATTACATTTTTTTCCAAACCCTCTGGTATTCCTCATAATTTCAGACTATGTTTTCTGCATTTGTTTGTAAGGCATTGTTGTTTCATTCCCATCTTCACTTCTATGGGGTTGGTTATCATCTCGGTGTAGCAGGAGGAATGGTGTAAAAGATTGTTCACCATGTGGAGAACATGAGAGTGTCTGTTTTGCCATAAGTAGACATAGTGGCTGTCTATACGAGTTAAAAGCCCGCAGTGGCTGTTGAGTGGTGCTGTATCAGTTATATGATGCAGCAGCCACCTCACAGCCACCACAGGGCTTTCCCATGAAGCTCTGCATACACTGGAGCGAGGTGAACATGGCCCTTCCACTGTCTAACCCCACTCCGGTGTCAATGTGGAGGCGTTCCCAGGTGGAAGGTGACCTATGATTGGTTGCCGGAAGCCTGGGCAGGGGGAGGGCGAGTGAGCCTAAGCTGCCTCTTGCCTTCTTTTGTATCTGGTCACTCTACAAAAGAGGATGGGGATCCTGCAGCTTTAACTGTTATGATGAAGAGGGAATTTCAACAGGTGCTGCATGCATACAAATGACACCTGCTGAAATTCCCTTTTCTATACAATTGTTAAAGATACAGGAGCCCTGTCCTCCTTTTCATATGGTCACCTTATGTATATCAGTAGCAAAAAAGTCTACCTACTCTCAATCTCCTAAGCCCCACCCCCCAAGATAGCAGATGATTTATGGCCCTTTATTTAGTATTAAATTTAATATTTAATTCTTAAAATTTTCTTAAAATGACTAAAACTGTTTGTGTTTGTGACACAAGTGTGTACTGCATGATGAGGGTAAAAGAGACAGAATCTGTGTCGCCTGTGTGTAGTTTGCTTGTTTGTTTGTTTGTTTTACCCAGCCTTGGTGAATCTCAACCCCTTGGGCTTGTATAATATTTGCCCCAGATGGTAGGGCAAATGATCCCGTTGGTAAGATGGTCTTTTTTAGAGCAAGACTATGTTTAACAGCCTCCTCTCCAAATGATGATATACATATCCACCACCATTTTAGAATGACATAAATCATGCTGCTTTTACATCATACATTACCTGTTTCTCTGTCAGGAAGGAGCGATTTTCTGGAGGAATCTGGTGTGGGTGCTCTTCCTTCAAAATAAAAGTGGTCACAATTATGTTTTAAAAAGAAAAAGAAAAAAAGAATTGAAAGGTAAGTATTTCATTTAGTTCAGTTGTGACAAGTTAGTGGAACAGCAGTAGTCAGTATTTTCATTAAGACTTCAAAGCCACGGCTATTCTTGCTCTCATCATATTTCATATATTCTGAATCAAAGTGCTACCTTTTTTCTTTTCTCTTCAGAGAGTTTTAGGTCATGTTTCTAATCTCAAGTCCTTGTATTTTAAAAAACTTACCTTAGATGATTAATCCCATATTAACCTTAGAAGTGAATCAGAACTTCATGTTAATGAAAAAAAATATCAGCTTGAAAGGATTGCAGTAGTGCTTTGCATTAAGAGGCAAGTACACACCATATATGGACGTCAACGATGGCTGTGACGTTGTTACTTGCCCCAAAGGGAGCATTTGGGTTAATTAAACAAATTCAAAAGCCTATAATCAGGAGACCCAGAAATGTTGCTTTCCAGATGCCTCTACTCTCAAGTGTTGTTTGCTGCTGTTCCTTTTAAAAGGGACAAAGAAGAAGAAGTGAAATGTTGTCTCTTCCACTGCTCGGTCTTGAGCCAGGGGTTATGAAGCCTCATCACACCTCGGCCCAGGCTTGTTTCAGTCACTGGTCCCAGATCAGGGTACTGCACATTTCTGACAGAAAATAACAGATCGCTCGGGTATTCCAAAAGCAAGCCTAGACCATGTTTTTCTCACAGCTGTTAGTTCACTGTATCTACTTCTGGATTCATTGCAGAGCACTACAGGAAGAGCTTTTCCACTAAATAACCTCTAGGTGACATTGTGGGGTAGCAGAATAGCACAAGTACATGAGTCAAATCAGCATTTTTTTTCACCATCAGAATACCCCATTTTCACTGCTCTAGAAATGCTTGCCTAAAGTACTGTTTACAAACAGAAGCAAAATTGGATGGTCATGACATCATCTAAAGAACCTGTAATCAATCATGAGTGGGGAATGACAAGCACACAACAAATTGCCTCTCGTAGAAAAGCTCATGTTCTTCAGATTCTGAAGATCCTGATAATACACTATAGCAGGGGGTGTTGAACCTCAGGATGTGGGCCAAATTTGGCCCACCTGGGGTTCCCCAGAATTTATTTATTTATTTTTTCATTTATTGCATTTCTTTACCGCCCAATAGCCGAAGCTCTCAGGGCGGTTTACAAAATGAAGACAATTCAAGTATAAAACTACAGTATAAAACCATAATATAAAATACAATATAAAGGCACAACCAAGATAAAAACAGCAGCAATGCAAAAATACAAATTTAAAATACAAATTTAAAACAGCAAGCCCCACCTCTTCCCCTGGCCCCCTTTTTTTCTCCAACTACTGATCATTTGGTGATTTTTCCAGCATGTGTGTGTGTTTGTCCTCTTCAAAAAGGTTGAAATGCCTTTCCTAATGCTCTGTCCCCTTTGCCTTTACTCTCCCCTGCCCCCCGGTAATAGAGCTCTGTGCTCTGTTTTCTAGATTTAAGAACAGAGTAACGCACCCCATGTTGCTGCCTTGATATCGGGGCTATGTCTTGACGGAGGCACATTGGTCCCGTGATCCCTCAACCCCAGCCCCCCAACCCATTTGTCATGTTGTCTGCATGATGCGAAGGAGCTAGTTTGGTTTTATGGAAGAGGAGGTGCAAACATGCACGGCAGCTCGGGACGGGGGCCCACGCCTCCTCCATTCTTTTTTTAAACATATTCGATGCTTCGCAAGTTACCTGAGCCTTGCTCCACTTTTTTAAAAAAATTCTTTGGAACTTCACGGGGTGCAGACGGCCTGAGTGAGCTGTTCCTGCACCCCCAATATTTTCCAGTGTTTCCCTCCTCCTCCTCCCCATGGCTGAAAAGAAAGGGAGAACCCTTTTTTTACCAGTGTTTTAGTGCCGGTATTTTTAACATTTGTGTGTAAGCACACAATTTCATGGTTCTATAGAGGCGTGGAGATGGACCGCCACCTCCTCACTGTCCTGGTGCCCCATGGTCCATTTTTTTGAATTCTGTATTTATTGCTGGGAAGCTCCCCAAGATCCGTGGAGGTGAACCAGCAGCCATTCCACTTGGTGGACCGCCTCCCTCCCCAGCGGATGGCGTGGTGCCCAGTCAGGGGGTGCCCTTGCCCCAGCCATGCCTCCGCTGCAACACCGGAGCAAGGCAACAGACAGCAAATGCGCGTCTGTGCCTTGCTCCAAGGAAAAAGTCAGAGTAAGTAGATGACTTTTTAAAAGCGGAGCTTCAAGGGTTTTCTGCCGGATGGCTCCACGATGGCGGCAGCATCATATAGATGATCTGCCACCACTCTGGATCCACCCCGGGGCAAACCCCTAATCAAGACAAGCCCAGGGACTGAGTTTCCTGGGTGAGTCTTTTCCAGTCTTTGTGGTGGTGTGCAAAAAGCAAAGCGAGTGAGAATGTCACTATTTATTATGTGTCTTTCCCACTTGTTTTTCTTTTTCATGGTTGGAGTGCCTTGTTTGACAACAGAGTTAAATGGCAGCCTACCGTCCATCATGGCTGGAAGTGAGGTAAGAAGACTCTTCATTGATTTTAATGCATTTGTTATGATTGCTTTCTTTCTGACTTAATTCCACACAGGCAGGGGTAGTGGGACTCGGTGGTGGTGGTGGGCGGGATCAGGATCTAGATGTGTACTCATTTGATCCTCCTCGGCCAAGCCCCAAATGCCTTCCTTTTCTAGAGTGGAGGCTGGTGGATCTGACGTCAGTGGTGCTGGTGAATCAGTCAGAAGTCTAAAAGATCTATCCAAGGCACTGAACCCTAGCCCCAGTGGATTTCAGCACCTTGGATAGATCCTTTAGACTTCTGCCTCAAACCCAGCGTGGATTAACCGCCCCACGGACATCAGAGCCACCAGCCTCCACTGCATTCCTCCCTCCATATCCCAACAGTAACAGTCGAAGGCAAACACTGACTTAAAATTATGTGGTCATAACATCTCGACAGCATCAACACTTGATTTTCGGCTACTATTAGGGATTTAGTAACAAATCTACTGGTTCCAGACAACATAACAGAATTCCGCTACTAAGCTAGCAGGATATTTTGACAACGAGGAATTTTGGTGTTACGCTGGTAGGGCAGGCAAGAGGTCAGAACATGTATCTAAACAGCTGTTGCCTCTTTTATTCCAGAAACACAAGATTATGGATCAGATTATGCATTCTGATTTTCACCTCATTACTGTATTAAGATTCATGACCATGGCAGTAAACAGGATGAAGCAATTAAGGGAACTGAGGACTCCTGCACTCCCTGATTAGCTTAGCAGTGGATGGTCTGCTTTTCAGGAAACAGTGAAATAGCATCTCTTACACAGCAAGTGGCTTTCATTTCTCTTTCTCTCCCTTCCTCCCTTTTGTATCTGCAGTCTCATTCACAATTCTTCAAAAGCACTCAGCTCTAGAGTTTCATGGCAGCCACTAGAGGGTGTCAAAACATTGTAACAAATAGCAGTTCTGAAGAAGATGGTGAATGCCTGCAAATTGGGATCCCCCACCACCACTCACAGAACACTATCATGTTCCACCACAGAAATACACAAACTCTCTAGCACAGCGATAGTTGGATGTTTCCCTTAGCCAAACAGTTAAACCTTTTATGAAATGGCATAAACCACTTCCTTGAAAGTTTAATACTTCCAAATGGAATACACCTATTCAAGAGGCTTCAGCTCTCAGTTATATATTATCAACATAAATTACCAGGTATTCCTTGAACCTAGTTTCACATGTCTTAGACATGGAATCAAACTGTAGAAAACCTGGCCATAATGCTGGTAATGGTTAGATTTCTCTTCCATCTCCTCAAATAAATGCTTGAGGTGGCTGTTGGAACTTCTGGCTATTATAGACTTGAAAGAACTGGCTGTGTACTCTTCAAAATCTTACCCAATTTGTAAAAAAGCAGAAATTTCCTGTAAATAATAAACTGTGGTGGTGCTACAATAAAAAATGTAGAAATCTTCCAGCCCTGCACTAATCAAACAGCCACTCCCAACCTGGAATATTGATTAGTTCATATGCAAATATTAGAGCTTTTCTACATGAGCCATTTATAGTGCATTCGTCATTCCCCACCCACAGTTGTTTATGATTTTTTAAATGATGACATGACACACACACACCCCAGTTTTGCTTCTCTGTCTAACAAGCACATTCAGCAAGTTGTTTGGAAAATGTGGCATTTAATTGTGAAAGTGAAAGCAAATTGTGAAAGTGAAAGAAAGCATGATTTCTTCTTGTGTATTTGCACTACTCCACTATACCGCAGTGTCTCCTAGCTGTTATGTAACAGAAAAGCAGGAAAAGAAACCCTCTTGTGTAGTAGTCAGATCTCAATTCTGCAATGAAACCAAACGTAGATACAGTGGATTAATAACCAATCAACAGCCTCATGTAGAAATGTTCTTAGTCTTCCAACAACAAAGAAATTAATATCTAGAGAAAGCATGACAGAGTTGCTCGCAGAATACAAATGCTATTAAATAAATCTGTTTAATCAAGTTTTGTACATGGCGAAAAACAGCACAGTTCACTAGCCAATTTCACTTATAGAGAAAGCCCTTCTTGACCCCAAACAGTGCTGAGTTAGAGGCACCTGAGAACAAAAAAGAAAACTCACGATTTTATAGAATCAAAAGTTTCAGAAAATACATGTTTACATCCACTCCAAGAACTTGTGTGGGCAAGTCCCACCACCCCAAATCCCTGCTACTTTGTCTGATCTCAGCCTGGGCCTGGGCCCCTTTCTCCACATTGGAGGGAGGCGGAGTTCTGTGCCTCCTTCCAGCACAGAGAAAAAAGAAAAAGAAAGGAGAGATGTCAGGGGATGGCGCCAGTGGTAGACCTGGTGGGGAGTAATTAAGCCCTCTACCACCACTGTACACCCTATGTCTTCGTGGTGGTGGTGCAATTCTGTCCATAGTAGGTTCCACAACTCCATTTCATAGGGTGTTTCCTGACTAGGGCCTTAGCTAGACCTATGGTTTATCCTGGGATTGTCCCGGGGTCATCCCTGTTCATGTAAATGACACGCAGGATATCCCGGGAGCAGGCAGAGACGATCCCAGGATAAACCTTAGATCTAGCTAAGGCCTAAGCTTTTATTGTGAAATTACCCTGCATCATTTATGGAATGTTATGATGGGTTTAAACATCGTTATTTTCTATCCGTGACCCTCCCATGCCTTTCCCCCATTCCTTCCATCCGGTTGAGGCTGATTTATCCTATGACAGTGGGGCGGTGAATCTGCTCCGGGTTTCTGTCAGAACTCTAAAGTAGCTATCCAAGGTGTGAGGTCACCAGCCTCCATTACATCCATTCTTTTTCTTACCACAAAAATAAATCAGTTGGGTGGGGGGAATGGTATCGTTGCACCATGCCTTTTGGCTGGTAGTGCTTGGAAACATCCCTCTGGAAGCACCCTCATCCGGGCCAGGGCATCACCAATTCACGTTTTATCTATGCGTTCAGGCATAGGAGAGACATCTATGTCTGCACAAACAGACTTCGCAAGTCTGCCCTTGTATGAGGGCTCCATCTTGTGCAACATCTCCTCATATGCTGCCTCAGGCAGGACGAGGCGAAATCTTTTGTGACACTAATGCACCACAACGGAATCAGATTAAAACTTCATGCTATTGTCACTCAGACAAAAATTGTGGCAGGAATTTCCTTTCCCTCTGCTCAGTGAATAAAAACAGCACACAAACACCCTTGCATTGGCCTGTGGGGCTGGCTGGGCTCCCTATTCATTGCTTCCCTTTAGTCACCGCTTACTTTGCTTCCTTAAATCAAGCCTCTGTAATGCTGGTAGCAACCATCACCTCTTCCTGTTTTCATGGCTGCTTGTCATTTTTATTCTGCTGTCTTTGGGGAAAAAAAATGGTACTTTTTGTTAGCTACCTTGAGCTGTTGGCTACCTTGAGCATTTTCAAGGAAAGGCAGGATATAAATATTTCTACTACTATGATGACCATGAACAGCAACAACAACATGATGTTGCTTTCCTTGGAGGTGAGGGATGCCTTTGGGATGATAAAGTCCCTCTTTAAAAGACTTTTTTTCATTTTCTGTTTTGTCCACCAACCCAGCCAGCCACCCACACAGACAGAGGGGCTGTTTTGCACATTGCAATTTCCATTCATAAAAATAATATCTCTCTAGGAAAATAATAGTTCACTGTGATGTGTACAATGTGAAACAAGTGTTTTTACTGCCACAGCTCATAATTTCAGCGGCTGTCACTTTCAGAAGTTGTCCAGTGAATGCATTTGCAGTATGAAGTCACACTCTCCATGTTACAGCAAACACGTATGTTTCTCTACATGGCAATTATCACAACATAAGTGTATTGTAATGTATGATGCAGCCTTGAGGGTTACACTCTGGGTCAAGGCTCCTATCATTCATCCTTAGGAATGAGCCCAGATGAACAGGAAGGAAAGGAAAGGAAAGGAACCTCTCGTGCAAGCACTGAGTCATTACTGACTCTTGGAGGGACGCCAGCTTTCGCTGACATTTTCTTGGCAGGCCTTATAGCGGGGTGGTTTGCCGTTGCCTTCCCCGGGACATTATTACCTTTCCTCCAGCTAACTGGGTACTCATTTTACCGACCTCGGGAGGATGGAAGACTGAGTCGATCTGAGCCGGCTGCCTGAAACCAGCTTCCGCTGGGATCAAACTCAGGCCAACTTTTTCTTAATTTCTTTATGAGGAAACTGACTGTGGATCTTTTACTAGTTTCACAGGAGGGGCACTTTTGAAAGGGAAAGGATAAGGTGTGGTGGATCAGGCCTCCCACAGTCTCTCAAAGTGGGTTACCAGCAAGTCCTCATTCTCTGTATGCTTCTTCTGCTGCTCAGTTATAAACTGGCTATTGGTACTCTCCAAGGCAAGGCTATATTAACATTGGGGCCTCTGCTGGTTGATCCTACTTTATAATGCTTTAGAAGTGAAATCAGATATCTTTGACTAGGACTAGCATTCTGGATTTGGCTAAAGGTGATACCTGGTCAGGGTCTTGGGGTGCTTCCAGCCAAAAGGCTCCTGCCATTAATAATCAAAAAGTTTTGTGCAGCTATTCCATCTGTCAGGGTTCCTTCCTGTGACCTGGACCTCTGGAGCAACTCCTTAAGGATCTCTGCCTCCTTAAGAGTCTCACCTTCCTTCTTTTTAGCTTCCCAGTAATGTGGGGTTTAGGCTGCAGACATAGGGTGAGTGACACTCCAGACACTTGTGGCTTAACACAACAGTTTACAACCAAATTACAATAAAAGTATTTATTCAGTAGAGCTCAGTAACATAAAAGGCATTAAAAAGAAAATGAAAGTTGCAAAAACACACGTTCTTTTACCCTAAGCTGCATCTAGACTTCTTCAAGCTACATCTGTCTACTCCTTCCTCATTGTCTGGTCTTTCTCTCCCCCTCCTGGCTGGCTTTCTCAATCTTTTGTACCCTTTCCCCCTCAAGTACTGCTTAAATCTTGAAGAAATGAAACTTAACTGGGAGATGACTCTTAACTGGAGAAATGAAACTACTCCTTTCAGAGATACCTCCTCCCAATAGAAAAACTCCAGGCCTCTAAGACCTGGTTTTAATACCTTCCCTCACTAGGCCCCAAACCTTTACACCACTTTTTCTTCCTTAGCCAATTTTTTCCAGTCAGGAAAAAGTTGGAAAAATGGTAGGTAAATGCAACAGAATTACAAAGGAAAGATACCATTATATGGGTACTGCTAATAAATTTTGTGTTTGATTGCAGGCAGGCCCGGTGCTGCCATAGAGGCAACTCAGGTGGCGGCCTAGAGCGCCAAGCAAACGAGGGCACTGAACAGCGTACCCAGAAGCTGCTCTCCTAGAGCGGCTTCCGGGTGCACTGTTCCAAAGCCACTGCCCTGGCCTCCGCCCAACCCCAGCGTCTTGGCTCCTTCGAAGCCAGGACGCTGGGGTTGGAAGCGGAGGCTTCAATATGGCACGCCAGGAAGCCACTTCCAGGCACGCCGCTTCAAAGCCTCCGCCCCGCCCCCCAACCCCAGCATCCTGGCTTCAAACTCAGGTTAAGCCCTACACTTCTGGAACCTCTCGCCTTCCAGAAAAGTGGGGGGAGCAGAGCGTTGCCTTGTTCTTTTATGCTGTTATCTGTGGAAAACAGTTAAGGGAAATGCATCTCTCTATGCACCACTGAACAATAAAGCAATGCAATCTGCAATGAAGTCAAAATACATTGGGAGCCCCGGCACTAGCATCGCTTGGCATCTGCCTTGTTCTATTTATAGCTGCCATTCTTTAATCAGTGCAGCGCCGTCAAAATGAAAATCAGACAAAGGTAACAGGCTTATCATTCAGGGGACTACTAATCCTCCTCCGTCACATAGTTAAATGAGGACTTCCTTTCGAATCAATAGAGCAGGTACACGAGGACTATCGTGTTCTAGATTTTTCTCAAACGTGTTTGAGGTGTGCATTGCATTAGGGTTCAGAGAAGGGAGTTGATGAGCATTTGAGTATGGCAGGCATTACATAAAGAAGCACTGTCTAAGGCAGGGGTAGAGAACCTCAGATGTAGGAGCTAAATCTGACCCGCCTGCAGTCCAAATGCAGCCCTCAGGGTTTCCCCAATTGCCGTGCCTTCACCTGGCCTCTCCCATTTCCCTGACCACCAATCATTTGGTGGTTTGTGCAGCTTTCCTTCCATTCTATAATATTGAAGTGCCTCTACTCAGTCTCCCATTCTTAATAAGGATCTTGCACCCAAGCATTGGATTGCAGACTTTTACAAAAGAAAGAGTGTGGGTGGAAGCTTTATTTCTATGGGATGGAAATGATGCAGGGGATAGATTAGCTTTCCCTTGGCTTTCATCACTGGGAGGGGGATCTTACTTAACTACAACCAACCCCAGGCAGTAAAAAAAACAAGTGACTACTACCTACATCTTGACAAAACTACATGTTCTAGCCATGGAAAAATAGAAGAGCTCTGTTGGGCGCTTAAGCACTTTCCCAAATTTTAAATGTGTTTTTTTAAAAATATTAATGCTTTTCTTTCATGATAAGACTCCCCAGCAAGTTCTCACTGCTGGCTTTTATTTTCAAAGGCTACTGAGCCCCATCCAGTGGCCTAGTTCAGACAACACCCTAAACCATGCTGCTTAACCACAAAATGGTTAAGGGATTCCCTTAACCATTTTGTGGTTAAGCAGCATGGTTTAGGGTGTTGTCTGAACCAGACCAGATGTGTCTCCTTGGTTTCTGGGGACTCTGCTTCCTCCTCTAAGGAGGATTCTTCTAGCAGGGGCATGGCGCGCGCACACAGAGAGTAAGCAAGTTGTTAATTGTAGGATTATTGTGCTGGAAAAGAGGAAATTTTCAGTAACGTCTCTCACTCTGCCCCTTCCAAAGTTCCAGGCAGTTTTTAAAAAGGCTACAATCCCCTACACACTTACCTGGGAGTAAGACCATTACACTCAATGGAACTTACTTCTGAGAAGACACTAATGATTCCACTAAGGAAATGTCCTGGTCCACAGCTGGTTGGCCACTGTTTGAACAGAGTGCTGGACTAGATGGACCCTTGTTCGGATCTAGCATGATTCTTCTTATGTTGTTAGTTCTGGCTGGTTCTGACTGAACCCATAATGGATTCAGAGACCCACCAAAATTGGAGCCAATGACTGCAGCTAGTGAGGGAAGAAGAGAAAGAATGGATGGGTGCGTATTCACAAGAAAGAGAAGGGTGAGGTAGCTCTGGCTGCCTCCTTCTGGCTCTGGCCCTGCTGACTGCTGGCATTTGACACCTGGCAGATTCTCCTGGAGTGAATGTAGCCTCGGGGTTTCCCATCCTATGACCCAAACATTCTCAATGAGCAGTTCTCACCATTTAATTATCTCATAATCTTAATCTGTCTCAGTATGATTGTGTTCGTAGCCTAAACAAATGTGCTTCGTCTCTTATTATTATCACATTTTTCCTCATTAAGAAATTACAATAAATCTAGTTATGTCTAGTACAACATGTGGCATGCCCCAGGCTAGGTTCTCTCATTCATTTTTACTGAAGTAAAATTACCACAAGGAGATTTCAACCTGACATTTGAGCAGGGATGGCACTTTATTTTAAATTATTCCAGATGGAGAACTGATATTTACTGTGCCTTACAGGAGCATTCTTCAGAAAATGGTATATTTTAGATTACACTTTAGGGGGGTACAATTCAGAAGACATGTCCATTATGAGAGAAGGATAGGTGAAAGTCACCTCATGATGGTGTTACCATACGAAGAGTAAATAGAGAGAATTGAGCCTTGCTCAATCTAGATTGCCCTGCTCAATCTAGATTTTCTTTGCAAGAATATGTAACTTCTATGCATGCATGTGTAACAACCAATGCAGGTCCGGGGGGGGGGGGGGGGGCTTTAACCAGAAATGTCTCCACACACAATGGACCTATATACTATGCTTTTACTAAAATGGGAAACAGCTGTTTCTAAGGTGGGGAAATTAGATCAAATGCTCATTCAAAGTCCCAAAATACAAAGTTGTTTTTTTTACAGAACCAATGTCCCAGTGGTTCCTGCAAATGTAACCCCACTTCCCCTGCCATGAAGATAGCACCTAGGACAGTTGTCACACAGAGGACAAGTACTTGAAAGGTTGTCACACAGAGGAGGGCCAGGACCTCTTCTCCATCACCCCAGAGTGCAGGACACAGAATATTGGGCTCAAGTTACAGGAAGCCAGATTCTGGCTAGACAGCAAGAAAATCTCCCTGACTGTTAGAGCAGTACGACAATGGAGCCAACTACCTAGAGAGGTCATGGTCTCTCTCTCACTAGAGGGATTCAAGAGGCAGCTGGACAGCCATCTGTCAGGGATGCTTTAATGTGGATTCATGCATTGAGCAGGGGGTTAGACTCAGTAGCCTTATAGGCCCCCTTCCAACTCTACTATTCGATGGTTCTATGATGCTTTGAACACTTTATAAACACTTGATTAAGTGCAAATTGCAAGTTTCATCAGGCTTAAACTACTACTAGATGCTTTTCCTATCTATTTACTTGGGCATTTATATTTTGCCTTTCTGTGATAAATTAAACTCAAGGAGATTACAAACCAACAGAAAAGTAAGTTCCACATCTTGGGATAGCTTATTTCATTACCCAATCATTCACAAAAACCTTCAGAAACAGTTGTTCACCCTTGTCTAGGTTATTGGTTCTCTATTAGAAATCCATTGTACCTGAAATGCTTTGCTTTTATTGCTTATGAGATCTTCTTTTGTACGGTAACTGAAACTTAACTCTAGACTTCATATGATTGTCTTTACAATTCTGGATAAATGTGTAACTCATCTGCAACACCAGGTGGCTCTGGCAGCATAAGGGGCATCCCTTACTTATTTTGCTTCTTTTATCCTCAGGAGTCAACATGAGAATTACAAAATACACAATGGTCAGGTATTACTTGGGCTTGTATTCTCTGGAGCTGCTGCTGTTTCACAGATTGCCATAACTCTTCTCCCATGTAGCAGTGATCCATCAAAACTTGCTTGATAATTGGATTACTGCCATCAGCAACAGCTTTTCAATGTAAGATTATCTTCTGCATCTGGAAAGATAAGTTAACTCATTTTTCCCCCTATTGATCACTCAGATTAGCTTATCGCTGCATTTCAGAATCAATTTGCTTAGGTAATTAATAGATAGGGGAACTGAGGGGAAATTTGCTTGCAGACAATTTGAATTTATTTCCCCCCTAAATTGAATGTTGTATGACATCTCCAAATTTAGCTAGTGGCAAGCTTATCAAGCACATGGCTACAAATTTACCCTGTGAGAAATTAGTCTGGAGGATGCTGAGGCTGAAATCCTACACACACTTACCTGGGAGTAAGCCCCATTGAGTACAGTGAGAGTTATTTCTGTGTAAAATTGTGCTTTACATGATATTATTATTATTATTATTATTATTATTATTATTATTATTATTATTATTATTCATATTATTATTATTTCTATACCATGCCATAGCAGCAGCTTTCTGGGCAGTTTGCAAAGTTTAAAAACCATTGAAATACTCTGTACAAAGTATTAAACCATTTACTTAAAAAACCACATGCAAACAGTGCATACAGAGACAACATATATCTTAAAACAACTTCAAACAATCAACTATGACCATAAGACAAATCCAGGTTCAAATTAAACTTATTGTACATTGCCAAATGCCTGAGAAAAGAGAAAGTGCTTGACATGGTGCAGAAAATATAACAATGTTGGTGCCAGGTGGGCCTCATTGGGGAAATCATTCCAGAATTAGGCAGCTACCACCGAGAAGTCCCTCTCTCTTGTAGACATCTTCTGAGCCTCCCTCAGAGGAGGCACCCAAAGGGGGAACTTAGATGTTGAGCATAGTAGGTTCAAGTGGTGAATCTGGTCCTGGATGTTATACTGCTTGGAAACTCAGCTCTCTGGCAAAAGAGGAGGATACACACAAACAAATAGATAATAGCCATCAGAAACATGAAACATACTGATTCATGCAGATTAATTGTACCACCAACAAAACATAGTGTATCCTCACCTCCTAACAGGAATGTTCCTGTTCAGGGTTCCAGCCAGCTATGCCATCACCCCAGGGCTCATCTACATGAGCGTTTCCCCCCATGGTAGCTTCGAAGTGGCAGCAGGTAATCTACATGACGCAGCCACCAGCCCAAAACGATCCAGGGGCAAAGCCCCAAAGCTCCGCACTAAAGAAGTCAGGGACTTACCCCGACTTTTTAAGCTTGGAGTGAGGCTCTGCGCCTCTGCAGAGCCTTGTTAAGGAAAAAAAATTTTTTTTAAGGGGAAGTTGAAAATCCCACCAGGGAGGGAGCAGCTCATTCCTCCCCCATTATTCCCCCCACATTTAGCTGTAAATGAGATCCTTCGCATTTACAGCTTAAAAAACAACAACACAAGTCAGTCCAATTTTTTTTTTTTTTGAAAAATCCCACTGACCTTAGAAGAAGGGGCGTGGATGCTCCCAGGTGCCCTGGACCTGCCGCGTGAGTGCGCAGGTGGGTGGGCGCGGCAGCAACAGCACCCGGAAAGTCCTCAACTGCGCTCCTTCTGATCTAGATGGTCGGAAGGAATGTCAACGTGGTGGCGGCGAACCTCACAGCATTCCCGACGTCGTCAAGATGAGGGCATGGATAGTGTGAATTATAAGGAGTTATCAGAAGCCATTCCATTCCTTTACCATGGTTTTCTGTCCCTGCCCAAAAATGACTCTCAACATTCTATGGCTCATGGGGGTGCTTTTGTTTATGTGTTAGTTTTGTTCCCTTCAGTATCTTTAAAGGTTTGTCGGGCTTCGGCAAACCTCAGGGTTCCCCCTGAGCATGCTGATACCTCCCTCTTGTTTCTCAGCGGATTCATTTTGGCTCCAATCCTGTTAGCATTCAACCACCTCAGTTCACTATTTGATGCAGGAAAAAGTTCCACCTTTATTTATTTATTTATTTATTTATTACATTTTTATACCGCCCAATAGTCGAAGCTCTCTGGGCGGCTATTTGTCAACACTTTGACAACTGCACCAACCACTTAAAAATAGGGGGCAAGTAGCAGGTGGCCAACACATCTTTAATTTCCATTAAGAGCCTTTCTACACAATTACAGTACAAAAGAGGCAGGACTCCTGCAGCTTTAACTGTTGTGCTGAAGATGGAATTTCACCAGGTGCTGTATGATTTCAAAGGTCACCTGCTGAAATTCTATGCAACTGTTTTCTATGCAACTGTTAAAAGATACAGGAGCTCTGACTTCTTATTCATATGGTCACCCTACGTGAAGTGTGAATCAGACTAATGCTGCAATCCTATGCACATTTACCTGGGAGTAAGTGGCATTATACTCAATTGTATGTACTTCTGAGTAGATGTGCATAGGGTGGCACTGTTTAGAATTCTACTGTGTGTGAAGCAAACAGTCCTCAATTGTAGTTAATATATATGAATCTAAATGCATATGAGAAATCCCCAAACAATTTCCTAACTGGGGGGAGTGGCAAAATCAATTCCATAAGATAAGGTGGCCATATGGAAAGGATAGTGCTCCTGTATCTTTAATATTTGTATAGAAAAGGGCATTTCAGCAGATGTCATTTGTATGCATCATGCAGCACCTGGTTAAATTTCCTCTTCATCACAACAGTTAAAGCTGAAGGAGCCCTACCCTTTTTTGCATCTGGTCACTCTAGTATAGCGCCTGCAGCTTTAACTGTTATGATGAAGAGGGCATTTCACCAGGTGCTGCATGCATACAAATGACACCTGTTAAAATTCCCTTTTCTATACAACTGTTAACGATACAGGAGCCCTGTCCTCCTTTCCATATGGTCACCCTACATAAAGCCAACAAGAGTTTGGAGGCAGCTCACCTTGGACAGCCAGGGCTAAGAAATCAGTTTGAGTGAGAAGGAATAAATAAATGAAACCCAGACTGAAAACTCTCATACTGGCAATTCCAATTCAGTTACAAATAAGCAATTTTAGCATGCACCATTATGTACCTAAGGGAACATGCAATTACTTAGACCTTTTTTATTTTGAGTAAAGAACAACTTGATTTCACACACAATGCAGAAAATAAGCTTGTATTGGTAAAACAAATTTGATGTTGTTTACTGCCACTGAAATGTAGGTTTTAATGAATCTGAAACTGTAAGAACCTCTTTACTCATAACTGAACTAACCTACTGTTTGTCTGAAATCACATAAATAATCCTGCTGATATTAACAAAGCCTCTTGTGTAAAAAGGAAGGTTTACACACTTTGCTTTTTTTCAAAAACGTTACCTCTGAAATATTTTTGTTTTCTTTTGTGAGAGCTGCAGCTTTCTGTTTATTAGCGAGCTGAAATACCTTCTCATTTCTTTCTGTCATGCTTATGACAATGGCTCAGTAATTATATAGCTATTTCAAACTCTAATCTAATCCAGGGTAATTTAATTTGGAGAAAATCATGGTTAAATATTTGCTTTCAGTACAACTGATAATGACTGCAAACATATGGTGCACTTACATTAGAGTAGTCATTTGTTTTGAACTTACTTATTTTTTCTGGAGAAATGGTAATGGAATTACTGCGAGACTTTGCCAGGGCTAAATTTATTGAAAGTAAGCCCCTTGAGATACACACAGAGAACTACAGTCCATCCTGTCCAGTGGCATCCTGTTCAATGGTGCCAGGGCCAGATCTCCACCAAGCAGGGTATAATGGTTTGAAAATGGTTTGAAAACGGTATATGTAATGTGTCCTGGGCCTGAATAGTTGTCAAGACAGTTATAAACCATTATAAAGCAGTAGGCCCAGGTTTCTGAGGGCCCTCAGGCAAAACACTCTCCATGGTCCCCTTCCATCAGTGAGTCTACCTTCTTACCGTTGTTTTCATTAGCTTCTAGTGCTCCTCCTCCTCTTCCCCATCATTGCTACCACTTGCTTGGTTGATACACAGAGAGTCAGGGAGCAAACGGGCACCTACTGCTCTTCTTTCTCTCTACCGCCATTGTATGGATCAAAGAGGGAGACAGGTGAACAACCAGGTTGCCAAGGTGAAAGGGGCGGCCTAGATTAACTGCCAGCAACTGGCGCCCTAGGTGATCCATGCAATCTGTGTCCCTCAGATGTAGCTGGGTTTTTTGGCAAACTGGGAAACATTTTGCTCCTACTTTCCATTTAATGAAGAGGCAAACCCCCACCCACCCCACTGCGTCTTTGGAACCAGCAATATTATCATTTATAATAAAATGCGCTCAAATGCTCGTTGTTGTTTTCAGCACTGAGGGTCTGATAAACACAACAAAGGAGGCAAACACAGCCATCTGATCCGCAAAGGAACAGAAAACCCATCCACAACATCCAACAGAGGTCCCTGGAAAAAGGGTCCCAGTTGCATCTTTGGTGCATCATGGCCAACGAGGCACCACTAGCCCCTACGCTCAGTCCTCTGAGGGCAAAGGAAACTGCTGCTCTTGAGGGAGGTCCTCCCTTCCTCCTCTAACTAGGAGCAGCAGCTAAGCAAGAGGATATCCCACACCACCTGAGGGAGGATTGGGTCCCAAAGGCACCTGAGCTAACCCCCACCATCTCACTCATCTCCACAGCCTTGGTCATATTCCATCTATATGGGCACAGGAATTGAAATAATGACATCTTCATTATCTTATTTATATTTTTTAAAATTTGTATTCCCCCCCCCTTGAATTTGATGCCCCACTTAACTTGGTGCTGTAAATGACCACCTAGTTCACCTATATGGACAGGCCACTCCTGAAAGGTGAAGAGTAGGAGCAAGTCCTGGTAGCTGCATGCATATAAATGACACCTGTTGAAATTCCCTTTTCTATACAACCGTTAAAGATACAGGAGTCTTGTCCTCCTTTTCATATGCTCATCCTAACCAGGTTCCCAGGAGGGTCCCATCTTGTAAGATGGCTGCCTTGTCTTGGAATGTAGGTTCCCTCATGGGTAGCCTAGAAATGTAATCTGGGTTTTACAAGATGGCATCCGTGTGGTCTCCATCCAACAAATAGGGGTGTCTTCACAGGCTTTTACTGCTCTTTCGTTTGCATTCTCTTTGAGGCAAGTGTTTAACTCAATCAGTTTTTACTTTGTTATGTGGCCTATGACAGGGACAGGACTATTGCACAACTGATTGCATTCACCATGGAATGTGTGTGTGTGCTCGATTTCTCTTGCAGTCATTTTTTTTTATCCATTTAAAGGTTGAAAAGTCAAGAACTAGGGTGGGCAGAGTAATTTTCTCCACTGAAATGCAAAGCCATTTTTCAAAAACTATTTTAAGGCTTGGAAGGAGAGGGGGGAAATCCAGCCTGAAATAGTGCTTAGCTGGGACGACTTGCACTTAATCTTAATGATTTTTCCACTGAATTGGCTGTCTGGGTGTTCTAGCCAATCGTCATGCTAGTCAAGGGATAAATTATACTGCAAGGCAAAAACTGAGAGAAAAAGGGGGTTTATTTTATTTATTTTTAATTTATTATTAAAGAGATACAGTGATTCCTTAAAACAGAATTCAATGCCCATCTCAGTTTTCATGGTCTTCATAGGAAACATCAAAAAGCTGTATGTAAGTTGTGGTAGGAGCAGGTCACCTTGGCCATGCTGACCAGCAGCCTGCCAATACCTCCCCCTCTTCAAAAATGCTGAGACAAAGTTTTGAGATATGAACATTAGAGCTGGTCGCCCCCTCCTGTAATCAGATCAGGGTTCTGTCTGCAGCCATTACATTCCAAGAGACGTTGCTGCCCAAAGTGGAACAGAACTGGAGTCGCTCGGCAGCATCCTAAATCAATGCTAGCCAATGTGGACCACACAAGGGACTTGGTGATATGCCCTTCAACATGCCTTTCAAAAGATAATCAATCTCTGTCCTTCATTCCTTGACAAAGTCCATTTTATTATCTTAAGAAGCATTTCCCACTTTCCTTCATAATGGAATGGAACAGATGTGGAGGGAGGGAGCTTTCAGATTATTTATACTGCTGTGGTTTCATGAATGTAGAATGACGTTGGCAGGAAAGGACCAGACTCTGGTGCACAACTTGTAATACTCTCTCTCTCTCTCTCTCTCTCTCTCTCTCTCTCTCTCTCTCTCTCTCACACACACACACACACACACACACACACACACACACACACACACAGAGAGAGAGAGAGAGAGAGAGAGAGAGAGAGAGAGAGAGAGAGAGAGAGAGAGAGAGAGAGAGAGAGAGTTCAATGAAGCCCACCAGCCATAAATGGTAGTTTTGCTGCCTGTCTGGGACTATGTCTTGCCCGCACATTAAGGTCATCAGTTGATGCTCTTCTTTGATGCTTTTTCAATTGTTCAGAATCCAGAGTCTGAGGAGAGGGTGTGTTGTGTGTGAGGTGGGGGAGTGGGGGCTTAAATAAGTCATTTAAAAGTTAAATCCATCCAAATATCATACATGAAATCATTGGACACTCTATCTGAACAAGAGAGGTTTTTTTAAAAAATGAAGTGCAATTCTTGGGCGTAATGAAACAGTGTTGAATGAAACATGAATTTGCAGGCATTCAGGCATAGCCCTCCAGGGGATCACCACTTAATCTGAAAAAAGCTTTGTAGAAATGGTCTCATTTATCCCAATGGCTGTCCTTGAATAGAAAGAGTAAAACAACAGTTCCAGGTGTTTGGAGACAAAGCCCAGAGGAAGAGGTGTTTTATAGGTAAAGAGTATTAAATAGGCAAAGAATGTTAACCTCTTACCTATACGAATTTATGTGCAGCTCAAAGGTCTATCTGGTGGGCGTGGAATAGAGATGAAATAGTTAGTTGTTCCTTTTTACACCAAATGGCTGCAGCTCATAAGAACGAAGGCCTATCTAGGCCACCATCCTGTTTCTTACAATGGCCAACCAAACCTCAGGAAAGCCTACAAGCGGGATTTGTGGGCAAATAACCCTCTTCCACTGTTGGTTTCCAGAGACGGATATTCAGAGGCAGACTACCTCTGATCATGGAGGAAGCAGATATTTGTCAGACCTAGTAGCCATTTAGTAGCCGTAAATCACAGTGCCTGACTTGTGTTTGTTGTTGTTGTTATTATTATTATTATTATTATTACATACAGCAGCATCAATATATATATGGCACTTACAGGTAAAACAACATCTCCCTCTAAGAAACTTAAAAGATAAATGAGGCAAAGATGTCTCTGAACCAGAGCACTTCTGGAGGGAGTTCTTTTCATGCTTCTTTTATTAGATTTGCCCTGTTTTGCACACAGTTGCAGTTGCGCACTCCACAGGAACAAAGAAGGGCAATGAAAATGACGAAGCCAGGGTATTCTGAAGAATAGCAAAGCTCTTTTCGGTGCCCCCTGCCCCCAATCTGGACTGTTCTCCCAAGAGAAGCTCACCTGGTGCCTACATTGCTATCTTTTTGGTGCTAGGTGAAGCCCTTTCTGTTTAGTTTTTAAGAACTCATACTTTAGTCCCTGCAATCTGGTTTTAACTATTATACCTGAGGGTCATTTTAGTTTTTGTATTTGTATTATATTTTCGCTGTGTTGGCATGTTTATTGGTTTTATATTGATGATTGTTTTTATTAGGGTTATATTTGTGTTTCAGTGTTGTTATTTTTTTGTATTTTGAATTGTGCAACACCTACAGAAATTTATTTCTGTGGCCTTTAATAAGTTAATGAATTTAATAAAATTGAGCTATTGCAAGGAGATGACTGCTACCTCCACTCAGTTCCCAGTGGTGTGGCTAAGGGTTCCATCCTGGCAGGAAGGAGCTCTGCTACTGGTCACTGATAAGGTCACGGACCCAATGGAATAGGGGCTTCTAATAAACATGCAGCCTCACAGCCTCATTCTACGTAGCACTCACTACTGCAGAGGTGGGGAACCTCAGATGGGGGCCCAAATCCAGCCACAGACATCCATGCCCCTCTCCCCTGGCTCTATCCCTTTCCCCCTGATCCCTGGTGATTTGGTGGTTCCTGGCTTTTGTGCAGTTTCCCCCCTGCATTCTGAGAGGTTGAAAAGCCTCTCCTAAGGCTTAATTACTGGCACTAAGAGCTGTATCACACCAGCATTTTATCGCACTCTTGTCCTGCCTGGTTTTATCTTGTCCTGCCTTGTTTGCTGTTTTGAAACACAATACTCACACGACGTTGCACCTGTCCTGCAGTCACTTCGCCTCTTCCCCTCCATTTCCCATCATTTCCCAACAATTTTTCTATGGTGGGGAAAGTGCAAATTATTTCCTCCACATGAAATAAAAACACCCTTCTGTCCTTGCACTATGTTGCTTTTGTTGAGGGCAGTCCTGCTGATGAATGAAGATGGCAGGGTGGTTCTCCTCTAGCTTGCTGAGTCTGTCAGTTGAACGAATGGACTTGTGCTGATCTGGTTGAACGGACTTTTGCTGCTTCAATCCCACCCTCATTGCCCGCAAAAACAGTGCCAGCCGATTAAACACTGAGAGCTTTATCACACCAGCGTTATATTGTGCAATCACTGCGAATTGCATGCAAAGGGCTTAGATGTTTTCCACCTTATAATCTGCTTTTATTGTGAAGTACTCCCATGCATCCTGCTTTAATTGTGCTTCAAAGCAAAAAAGATTCGCTCTATTTAGCCACTGCTTTCTGAGTGTATCTTCCGAGCTGCCGCTGGGACACAGGAACAGGATTTTAAAGAAATGCTTACATCTGTGAAAGCTTTAACGATAAAGACACCAAAATTGGCACATTAATAGATATTAGGGAGAGCATTAAGCTTACCAAATTTGAAGAATTGGGTCATCCATTGGTTTTTTATGATTTTTTACATTTCCTCCCTTCAGCTCACTTCCTGGTATGCAAAGGATCGCTGCCTCCCGATAGCAAAAACAACAACAACGGCAAAAGCTTAGCACTACGGGGATAATCCGAAGGAAGCAGGTACGTGTGATAAAGCTCTGAATCGGTAAAATGCTAGACAACAAAACCAGAATGGGGGGGAGGGGAAGGGCCCCATGTCCATCACCCAACAAGAACCAATGACCTGGAGGGGAAAGGAGAAGGGGCAGGGTGGGGCAAGTGCAATAGTGGGAGAGCAAACAAGTGAAAAGAGAGTTCACTGGTCCAGCGGTGATCATGAAAGGGACCAGCACTTGCAGCGCTAACAAAATGGAGGTCAAAATTGCGGGCGGGTACCAGGCAAAAAGTAGGCATGATGGAGCTCCCTGAGGGTTAACCTACAATATGCCAGTATTTTTGGTGCTTCAGCCCTTTCACCTTTGGTCCCAGCCCCTTTGCCCCACCCACCACTGGAAGGTGATCCTGGAGAGCTTTTCCAAACACCCCTGCACTATAGTAATGGATGCGCTGAGGAAAGAATCACACATTCCATTCCAGTAATTAACCTTGCTGATCAGTTAGGAAATGAAACATCCTCAGCAGAAGCAATGAGGAGCAATGCAACAGAGGCATTTAATCATTAATGGGTGAGATCCAGAGAGTTCCTTTCACGAACAGAAGGACTCAGTGAGGTTCACACTGGAGGAACTGAGGGTGGGGGAGAAGTAATCTTTGCTGGATTCTACACCCTGATGCATCATCCTATACCCTCTGAAAAGCTGCTCTGGAGGGGGAATATTGCCTCCCTGCTCCACTGGGAGCCTCCACTGGATGTGGGGCACTGAGTTGCCGTTTCTGAAAGGGGCCCACTGGATCCTACCAATTCTCTCCACACCAGTGCTGACCAAATAGACTCCGGCTTTTATTCTTTGGCCTTTCTGACTGCTTTTCTTTTTTCTCTCCTGGCTGTGTCATAGGTTCACATCTGTAATTACAAAGACAAGCTAAAAATGTTTTGGATGAGGGAACATTATTCTCCAGGCTCTGAGGTCTCCCGTCTTCACTGTGAAGGGGCTTGCAAAGACAAAAATGACGCCAAACCCAACACAACAGACTAGGAACCCCTCCAGGTGCACACGAGACAAACTAGGTCACCCCACCTCAGCTTTTTCTTCCTCCTGCCTCTCGAGACAGGTGTTTTGTACTGCCAGGTGAAATCTTGTAAGAAGAATAGCAGGAGCTAAAGGCATTACAAAATCCATTAACAGGAGATCAAGTGTCTATGCATGCAGTGCTTTAGCACACATTGTGTGCGTCCTTCCTTAGCCAGAATTCCTCATTTATCATCTGAGCAAGGAGAGAATTCAATCAGCATTAATTTTCTTTTTGTTACAGGTAGGGGATTTTGTGGCTGCACAAAAGCCACCCAGCAGCAATCTAGCATAGGAGTGTTTTTTTCTCTCCCTTCTGTAGCTCATTGGAAGGTTTCAGCTAGGTCCATTTTAACAGATGAACAGGGCTGGCACAATTCAGTTTCCTGCCTGGGGCAGAACTCTCCCTCTCTCCAGATCACAATGTACTGTGTTCAAGGCTGGTCAAAACAGCTCTTCTTCCCTGGCAGTAAATATCATCGTCATCATCATCATCATCATCATCATCATCATCATTTCATGATACCCTAAATCAGTTGCTTAAGGCAGCTGCTTTTTTCTGCTTAATGAAAGGGCTGATCCTACAGACAAACAAGCAAGGCAATCACATTTCTGCAGCAAGTGCAAACAGAGAGGGAGTGCAGCATAGTGGTCAGAGGGATGGATGGAAAAAAATGTGGGTTCAGCTCCCCATTCAGTCTTGAAAACTCATTAGCCTGTCACCATTGCTTGACCAAGGCACAATCTTGATGGCTGATTTAGTACAGAAGAAAGTACATCAGGGTTGTTTGTGACAGACTATACTATCGCCAATCCACAGCAACCCTGCTGGTTCCCTCTGGGAAAGGCGCATTTCCGCAAAGTCGTTTTAGCGCATTTTCCCCTTAAAAGTGACTCCTGCACAGATCCACTGCAGTGTGCTCTGTCCCCCCACCCCAACACACATCAAATCCTGGGCATGCCTTGTTTTTCTGTCCAGGCAGTGACCCTGGTCAAGGGGTGTGGCTGCCCCTCCCCCTTTCCCTCTTTTCTCTTCATTCACAGTAGGATGCTTTTGGACAGAGACTTCCTTTCTCACTTAGCTCTACTTCACAGTAGTGCTGTTTTTCCCATTCACAATAGCGCAGTTGCCTGAATTACCCATTCACAATGTGTAGCCAATTACTCCCATTCACAATAGTGTAGTAAGGCTGTTTGCTATTCACAGTAGCCTCTTTTACACGTTTACAATATGTTTTAACCTTCACAATGGTGAATGAGAAGGGAAAATAATAATAATAATAATAATAATAATAATAATAATAATAATAATAATAATAATAATTTCTTACCCGCTTCTCCAGGTAATTCAGTGCTTTCATAACACTTCCCTGAGCAGGGGAAGATGGACTGGGATGAGGTACCTATGCCATTGATGACATTCAATTCAACTTGCAGGACACCACCTACCCAACTCCAAACTAAGGTGGTTTCAACTGCGGTTTGACCTGTGAAAATGAGTTTTTAGGCACTGTACATTCCACTTTTCTTGATTCATGGGCAGCTGACAGACAAAAGCTGATTTCATGAAAATCAGGATAAAACTTCAAAGTGTTTCTTATACTGTTTCCATATAGATTGGACTCAAATCTATCTCACAGGGCAATTTATTTCTTTATTTCTTTATTTTAGTTTAGGCATTTTGTATCCCACCTTTGGGGCCCCCAAGATGGCTTCTATATTAAAAACACAAAAATATAATAATTGCATAAGAACAAATATATTTATTAAATCATTAAATCTCCAGCAAGAGAGGGGCATAAAACAAGTGGATCAGTTTAAGAATACATTGCCACAGCAGGGAATTGACAGAGATTAAAGGCACAGTAGAATGTTGAATCCTCCTTTGGTGGGAAAATAAACATGGAGAAAACTGAGATATGCTCTTCCAGCAGGCCTACCCAGATGAATTTTAAGCCTAAGAATTTTAAGATGCTGTGATTGCTATTTTAATATTGTATTGGTTTTATATGCTCTTTTAACTAATTTTATGTATTATATTTTATTTAGTGTTGTTTCCCATCCCAATCGAGAAGGAGGGAGGGATGATGATGATGATGATCCAAAGAGGAGTGGTAGAATACAAATTTGCTATGTAAATAAACATACTTGTACCCCTAGAATAAATGGAGATTTGCCTCCGTAGGCACTTCCAGGCAAGGTGCTTTGCCAACATACACAGAATTTTTCAGAAGTTATAATATTGTCAGCCATCGTGTGATAGCTAATGTGCTCTGAAAGACAAGTTGAAAACTTTTTAAATAAATAAATTTTAAATAAATAATGCCTTTTGATTGGCAGTTCCACAAGCAGGGCAGGGGATTGGTTTTGCTCATCATTGGATAAATCATGGACCCCAATCAATAGGCAGTAGTGACCTTTATATGCAACCATGTTCACACAAATTGCAATGACCCCGCTATCAGGGGGGCTGGAGCAGAGACTGCATTGTAACCAGAACAATGAGTTGGATCCAGACTTAGAGTAGACTCATTGAAATCAATGGGACTTACATTAGTTACAATTAGAATAAGTCCCATTTATTTCAGTGGGTCTACTCAAAGTATAACTAACTCTGGATCCAACCCATTAAGTTGTTGTGCAGGGAAATGAGAAAATAATAATTTCTCAAGAAACACCACTTGATCCTGCTTAGCAAGTGAGCCAGAAGTGCACATTTCCTGTACAGGAAGATGGTGCAGTTAGTTAAATGGCTTTTCCAGCCCATCAGGGTTATAGAGAAGTTTATTCTCTAAGTGTGTAAATTGGTACATCCTTGGTTCAAATTTCATCTCTACTCATAGGTGGCCTTTAGCAAGCCAGTATTCTTTCAGCTGCCATACATCATTCCTGCTGTAGGGTTTGTGGCAATAATGCTTATGAAGCACTTTCAACGCAATACATTATTAATAATAATAATAATAATAATAATAATAATAATAATAATAATAATAAATCACCAAACCGATCATAGGCAAAGGCCCCATGGCAGATTCCCAAGCACGGCATGCCTTTAATTTGCAGGCACTACCAAGAATTGGCCTTTAATTTTATCCAATTCTATAGTTGTTGCGGTTTCTTAATTAGGAGGACTATTTATGGAAAATTTGAATGTGCAAGATCTGTATTGAAAGGAAGGGGGATGTTGGTGAATTACATGGGAATCAAAAATAGACACACAACACAAGTTCTTTAATACGATCATTATTGGTTGAAAGTTATGTACTAAATTAGAGAAGTGGGATTTTAATCAGTCTTTTCATATATTATCCAGCTCTGAACAAAACATACCATTCGAGCACTTTGTACTTAAGATAGCATTCCTTTCTCTAGAACCAGCTAAGTCAAGCCAATTGCCAACCCCCCCCCCAAAAAAAACCCTCAAGAAACTTGTTTTCTTCTCAAGTACACATTATAAATCAGGATGTTCTAGCTTAGTTCTAGACCTAAGAAAAGATGTGACAGAACTGTTGCTATATCTTTGGGAACTTGAAGAGTATGGTGAATGATAAGTCACCCATGTTCAAAGTATGATATGATATACGCAATAAACAAATTAGTAAGAACTATCACACAGAGACATTCGCTTATTAGTAATGACTGAATATCCTTTAAATCACTGATGCAGGGTTGGGTAAAGTTCCCCCCTCCCTTCACTAAAAATTAGGGCAGGAGGCTTCAGATTCCAAAAGACGCTCACTGAGAGGTTTCTCAAATCAATTTAAATTATATTAAATAATGGACTCCTGAATCTGCCCCTTGCATTGTGCATTTAGAATGCCATTAATAAAATAAAGGTTGGGTTTATTGAGAAATGGAGCTAACATTTTCTGTATTATATTTGGATAATACTATTAGATGACATTTTTCCTCAGTAAGGAAATATGCTTTTATAAAATCATCAACCATTTGCCCTCCAAATAGAATTAATCTGTCATTATATTTCTGAGCACATTTTGACCCGCATGGTGTCTTCAGTGTTCAAAATTTGGCAGAGCTTCTGGAATAGGCCTCATCCATCTCCATGCAGCAGAAGATAGCAAGGTGGCCATGGGGCGAAATGGGGAACTGTTTTTGTTTTTTATTATTATTAAAGTTCAGCAGATTATATTTATTTTTAGGAATAGCAGTACTAGTGGTAGAGCTTCACAGTGATTGGGTAGCTTTTCTTTGTTGGTATTGGTTGGTTGGGTTCTGAGGGAGTTGATAGTTGAAGGGGGAAGAAACAGTTATGACAATTGCTGAGAACTGTGAGGGGAAGATGAGAGGTGTTTTATGTGTTCTGGTTTTATTGTTTTACTTTGCTTTGGAAGAATGTGAGTTGTTGTTACTATTACATAATAAGAAATTAAACACTTTGGGGCTGTTGACACAACACACTAACCCACACTTAGTGGTTAAGTGTGGGTTGTTGAACCATGATTTATTTGTTGTTAGCATGTTGTCTGAACTCAGGACATTTCCTGTAAGGTGGCTTGTTAACCACCTTGAACAACCCAACAACAAACCAGGGGTTCTCAAGGCAGCTTGATCAGGAAAAATAAACCCCACTGCATGATTAACTAGTCACCACATGGAAAATGTCCTGGGTTCAAACAACACGCTAACCCATGGTTCAACAAGCAACCCACAGTTCAACAAACAACCCACTGAGTGTAGGTTAGCATATTGTGAGAACTGCCCATCATTATTTATCTAGTGTGGGTTAGTGTAGGTCAATACCCATGTGAACTGGAGATGGCAGTTTGTTCAGCAGCAACATAGTTGCCCTAGGATTCTTGAAGGGTACAGGGTAATGAAAGAAAAAATCCTCAAATGGTAGCAACTAGCCGGTAACATCAGTGTTACAGAGTGGTCTAGAACTAGTTGTCTTGATTATGTCTGGACCCTGCTGTAAAATTCTGTGTTTGAGGGAAGGTGATTGCAAAATAAAAGCCTCACCTGGAAGCAGCCCTAATTTCCCACATTTTGTTTAACTTTTTATTTTATTTTATTGTTATGAAAGATTTAACTTTAGGAGAGTGCCAAACATTATGCTTCAAAGGTCCCTCCTGCTCACACTTCATACTGACAACCATCTCTGGTATTTATCAGCTTCACTGACCACAGCCTGGCTGATGAATTATTGGTTCTGTAAGCGATATTATATAAAGGGCCTTAATTAAGTGACTAGCCAAAATGGAACTTCTCTCACACAGGCAAATATATCTCCCAATTATTCCACTCGAGGCATGTTCTCATCTTGCGGCTTCTTTTTCCGTTTTAGCCTTATTAGCTACTCATAAATTTTTAGTACCTCATTCCTGTCATCCCCGCCTCCCCTCCGCCCCACTTGAAATGACTGCTGTCTACATCAAATAAAGTTGAGTCCAGGTCAGTTTTTTCACTGGAGAGCCTTAAGTTATATTTGTACAATGAGAAACTTAAAACTTGAAAGAACTGGTAATACAGGAATGCTGATGGTTCTGAATATGTTCTACTTTCTGCAGTGACAATTTTTGTGTCATATATATACAATTGGGGATAGTATATGTCATTGTTGATAAATGCAGATTTCAATTTCAATAGCTCTGAGGGCAAAATACTTCAGGAGAAACCATTGAGCTTTAAGGTAACAGATCTTTTAGAATAATCAAATATAATCCAGTGCTGTGCACTCAATGCACACTCAATGCATCATGCCCCAAAGTGCCTATTGTTTAAGATGCAATAAAGAAACCTGGGGTATGGGGTAATGCTATAGAAAGCTTTAAGTTCCGTTTGATGCAAATTCAGGGCCTTGTGAATGATGGACCCTAAATTGTGTTCTATGTAAACCGAGCTACCCCTTAATGCCAATTGAATTGCAAAATGTAATGTGTGAACTTGCCCTTCTACAAATAGCTGCAGCAGCCTGGTAGCCATTTCTACCACTGCACTAGCTGTGGAAACAGTAACCTGGTTCCACAGCTAGTGGAACCAAATGGATTTCCCCAACTACCTTTGCTGGGCCACTTGCAGTGTGTTCTGAACCTGAGCAGCTTGGCTTGTTTGAGGGGGCAGCAATCTTCAACTAACCCATGAACTGTTGGGTTATTTGAGAGTTGCTGTAACACACACACACCCAACAAGCTGCCCAGGTTCAGACAACACAACAAGCTGCACCAGCGAGGGTCATTATGGAAATCCGGCCATGGTGTGATCAGCACATGCAAGGGAAATAAGACATTGTGGCTTATTTTCTTCACTGTGATTGTGTAAATCTGCCCAGTATCTCTTGATGATCACTAAGGACAGCCCAAGACATTTTTCTGCTGGAGAAGGACAGCAGATTCTGTTTTATTTTGTTCTGTACAGCACTATGAACGTTGATGGCGCTACATAAATAATAAATAATAATAATAATAATAATAATAATAATAATAATAATAATAAGTTGCCCCCCATTCTATGTACAAAAGTCAACTGCATTGGCTTCAAGACTGACAATAGGACTATGTTCTTCTGCAGTTGAAAGAAGCCATATAGTTGTGGGGGGTTTGCTAAGATAAATGTATGTGCTTGCATATAGCTTTAAAGGAATGTGTAAGTTTAAGTTCTTGATTGAGACCTGGGTGGGGCTTCTAACAGTGTGCCATGCAGGTCCTCAGAAGTTAGTGTTTTCTCATGTAATGTTGTAATGAAGATCTCTGTTACAAAGTATTTGAACCTGTAGAGCCTTGGAGTGGGCTACAGGTTGAGCAAGTCACCACCCACTGCACATATTAATGCTTGTAATGGCCCTTGGCTCAGAAATGATGGACCTGTTATATTTTGATGTTATCGTGTGCAACCATACACAAAATCCACAGAAGGATAATACCTTTTTTAGGACCAACCAAAATTCCACGTGCTGTAACTGTACAACTTTGCTCCGTACTCCTGGAAAACTCCTGAGGATGGCAATACTTGAAGGACTACCTTCTTCCATACCAGCTTGCCTGCAATCTGAGGACATCAACAGAGGCCCTTCTCACTTGCCCACTGTCAAAAGCAGTTAGGCTAGTGAGTACAATAGAGAGGGTGTTCTCAGTGGTGGCCCCACATTTCTGGGAGTTCATCAGGCCTATTCTTTGCAGGTATTCAGGAAGGCTCTTGTTGTTTTTGCTGCCCACTTGTTTTTGCTGCCCTTCTCCCAAGTCTGGGCTGTTGGTGTTTATTGGTAGGTTGATTTACTGATTTTAATCAGTAATCTATTTTTATCTGTTTTTATTGTATCCACTTTGTGTGGTTAGCTAGACAGACAGAAAAACATAGATAGATGTAATTCTTTTCCCTCATGCCATGGTCCCAATCCCCCTCCCTGCCTACCTTTGAAGATTGCAGTTTGAGATTGATAAACAAATGGTCAAAGAACACCTAATTTCCTTGAATGAGTTCAAATCTCCAGGGCCCGATGAACTGCATCCTAGAGTAATGAAGGAGCTAGCGGAAGAACTCTCAGAACCTTTGTCTATTATCTTTCAAAATCATGGAAGACGGGTGAGGTGCCGGACGACTGGAGGAGGGCTAACGTTGTCCCTATCTTCAAAAAGGGCAAAAAGGAGGAACCTGGGAACTACAGACCAGTCAGTCTCACATCCATCCCTGGGAAAATTCTGGAGCAGATTATAAAGAAGTCAATCTGTAAACACCTTGAAATCAATGCAGTGATTACTAGAAGCCAACATGGATTTATCAGGAACAAATCCTGTCAGACTAATTTGATCTCATTTTTTGATAGGATAACCTCCCTTGTGGACTGTGGAAATGCTGTGGATGTCATATATCTTGACTTCAGCAAAGCTTTTGACAAAGTACCACATGACATTCTGATTAACAAACTAGCTAAAAGTGGGCTAGATGGAACAACTGTTAGGTGGATCCACAGTTGGCTACAGAATTGGACTCAAAGAGTACTTATCAATGGAACCTTCTCAAACTGGGGAGAGGCAACGAGTGGGGTGCCGCAGGGCTCAGTCCTGGGCCCAGTGCTCTTCAACATTTTTATTAATGATTTGGACGAGGAGGTGCAGGGAACGCTGATCAAATTTGCAGATGACACCAAATTGGGTGGGATAGGTAATACCCTGGAAGACAGAAACAAACTTCAAAGTGATCTTGATAGGCTGGAGTGCTGGGCTGAAAACAACAGAATGAAATTTAATAGGGATAAATGCCAAGTTCTACATTTAGGGAATAGAAACCAAAGGCACAGTTACAAGATGGGGGACACTTGGCTCAGCAATACTACAAACGAGAAAGATCTTGGAATTGTTGTAGATCACAAGCTGAATATGAGCCAACAGTGTGATATGGCTGCAAGAAAGGCAAATGCTATTTTGGGCTGCATTAATAGAAGTATAGCTTCCAAATCACGTGAGGTACTGGTTCCTCTCTATTGGGCCCTGGTTAGGCCTCATCTAGAGTATTGCGTCCAGTTCTGGGCTCCACAATTCAAGAAGGACGCAGACAAGCTGGAGCGTGTTCAGAAGAGGGCAACCAGGATGATCAGAGGTCTAGAAACAAAGCCCTATGAAGAGAGACTGAAAGAACTGGGCATGTTTAGCCTGGAGAAGAGAAGATTGAGGGGAGACATGATAGCACTCTTCAAATACTTAAAAGGTTGTCATACAGAGGAGGGCCAGGATCTCTTCTCGATCCTCCCAGAGTGCAGGACACGGAATAACAGGCTCAAGTTAAAGGAAGCCAGATTCCGGCTGGACATCAGGAAAAACTTCCTGACTGTTAGAGCAGTGCGACGGTGGAATCAGCTACCTAGGGAGGTTGTGGGCTCTCCCACACTAGAGGCATTCAAGAGGCAGCTGGACAACCATCTGTCAGGGATGCTTTAGGGTGGATTCCTGCATTGAGCAGGGGGTTGGACTCGATGGCCTTGTAGGCCCCTTCCAACTCTGTTATTCTATGATTCTGTGATTCTATACCTGCCAAAGCTACTATTACCTCCATAAAGGAAGCTTTGATTGATACCATTGGAAACTTTCCTCTCAGGGGCTAATAGCAGCCTTAGGTGGATTTTTAAGGGGACCATTGCTCCCCACCCCCACCCCAGCTACTACTTAAAGAACAAAAATCAGAGGTGTTAAATGCTTAGAAGCATTTGTCTCTGCTCTTAGAAGGCTACAGAGGGAGCATGATTTGACTAAAACGGGGTGGGTGGGTTATGGATTTTATCCCCTCTCCACCACTTAGATTACAGTTCAAGCACCAGATCTACATTGTTCTCAGATGTACACAGACTATTCTGCATCAGTTTTCACTTTTCAGGGAGAACAGCACATTTCTAGTACGCACTCCATCTGCTGCCTTCCGAGCTCCCATTTCACACTTGACTAGAGCCAAATAGCCCAAGTCATTGGTAGTATTAGCCTGACCTCTCTGTTCTTGCTTCTGTTCCTTTCCCTTCCAAATACATCTTAACACTCCCCCAAAGGCAGTCTGGTCATTGATGGCTTCTCTAAATCCTAACATGCTGGGTTTCACGTGGTGAAATCTGTTACAGGAAACAAAAGCTCCATTTCAGTTTCCCCAGATCTATATTTAGAGCCGTTGGGTTGGAAGCATTCTGAATATTCTGAAAAGCAACTCTTCCCTGTGGTAAGCACTGCAAGGAACAGAATCTTCCACTGAAAATGGAAGCCACATGGCAAATTCTTCCCTCTCTGTGTAATATATAGTTCAGCCTTCCCCAACTTGGTATCCTCCAGATGTGTTAGATTACAACACCCATCATCATTAACCAACATGGCCATGAGTTGAATTATATGGTGCTTAACGTTAGAGCTACCTGCCTGCTTGTGTTTGAAGATTTGTCCATTGATTTTTTAGTCCTTTTATTTCTTAGAAACGACCATTATTACTTTGGACTTCTCAGGAAGCTGTGGTGGCTCCATTAGTGCACATGTTTCATCTGGAGGACACATAGATGCATTTTAACCTAATTTGGGTAAGGAATACGAAGATGAGCATACTTAGTTATTGAAAGTTATTGGCATTGCCCCACATTCGGCATCTGTATTACCTAGATGGCTGAGGTGGATTAATGTTTATAGTTACATGGTATCTTTGTAAGAAACTACAGAAGAAGGCTCTCAGGTCAAAACGTACTTGGTTTTATGTTGAACAATTGTAACTGATTTTACTTGGCATTGTTTAAAATAATGGTAATAGAAGTTGGCTTTCGGTACATATGTATTTTCAGAATTTATAAAGTTATTATTGTGTACTTTTGTAAGTCAACATTAGATTTAGATTTATCAGTACTTTTAATTATATCGTATTAGTTACCTCATCCCAGTTTTCATCAGGTAACATTTACCTTTAAATCCCCAAACCTCAAGGTTCACCCATACACAAATCATAGTAGGAGGCCCTCCTCAGAAGCACTGGTGACAGTGGAATGGCCCTTGTTGATGGTGGCTCCCCACTTGAGGAATTTTCTCCCCAGGGGAGCTCACCTGGTATCTACTCTGATGCAAAGGAGGCTGGAGGCTCTGATTTTGATGGGGCTGTGAATCTGTTCTGGGCTTCAGTCAGAACCAAACAGAATCCTAAAATAGCTGTCCAAGGTGCTGATCCTAAATAGGTTCAAACCTTGGATAGCTCCTTTAGAGTTCTGGCTGGTTCTGACCAAACCTCAGAATAGATTCACAGCCCCACCAAAATCAGAGCTCCTAGCCCCCATTGCTCGGGTGTCTTTTTGACACCAGGGCCCTTTCTACACCTAAGGATTGGAGGGATCGTCTCTGCCTGCTCCCGGGATCCCCTGTGTGGCATTTGGATGTACAGGAATGATCCCAGGACGACCCCAGGATATAGGGCTGGTGTAGAAACGGCCCATGTCAAGATCTTTATATTTCTCTTCTCCAAGCCTTTGAACTCTCAGTTTGAACTGTCATGTTCCATACTGCTTTTACCTGCCATTTTTGAAAATGTAATTGTTCTTTTACTCTGTTTTATTTGGAAATCACCCTGAAAATGTTATTTCTTTTTCATCATTTGGAGTATTTTTAATCCCATTACCAGAGCAGTTTACAAATAATCTATAAAAGAAAACAGTGTTTGCATTGAACTTATTTAAACTGAAGGGTGCCGTATACTACATTAATAAAATAGATGGGTCAGAGGGGAAAAGGGAGAACTGATATGGGGCTGTTAATTCTACTGGCAGCCCCATTTTTCTAGTATCATGTACTTTCCTCCCTAACATTCACAGTCAACCTGTAAAAGTCATCTTAATTCTGGAATCTCCTTAATTCCCACACTTACCCCTGCTATTTCTTGAATTTAAGCTTCAGGATGAGAGAGGCACCAGCCAAAGTTTCTGCTCAAAAGGCCTGCCACCTCTGCCATTTCCAACCCCCACCCAGTAGCAGCAGCATGAGGACTGAGGCAGTAACAACAGCACACAAGATCCACACAAGGACTCCTTTTCGAAGTGAAAAACAAACCACTCTGCGGAGGCTTTTGTTCTGAGTGCTGCTGCTGCATTCTGGTGCAGTCAAGTGACCAAAGGCAAAGTCAGGCTCTTAGCCAATGTTCATTCGTTTAAATAAAGAAGATTGCAGGAAAAGTCACAAAACCAGTTTGAGTTTGGTCTACAATGTCAGGATGTTCGTATTTTTGGGCGATGCCTATTCAGGGGAGGAAACTGCCGGGTCAAATCCAGTCAAGATGGATGAAGGCTTCAAGAAGAAGAAAAAGCCTGACCAGTGACCCATATAAAATAGAAAGGAACGGTTAAAATAGTGTGTGTGTGTGTGTGTGTGTGTGTGTAATTGTATAGAGATTGACTTGCATCACAATTGGCTCCGTCTACAGCAAGAACAATTCTGGCTGTCAACATGCTAACAATGTTAGTGGCCTCTCGCTTCTCCCATTGTGGTGGCATTGCTGCTGCTGCTGCTGCTAACAAGAGAGCCTATATGAAATTGGGCCTATACGAAAGCCTGTATCGAATTGGGCCTATACGAAAGCCGCTAATTACCTGTTTCCTAGCCTCTGCCCATCGATAAATCTCTTTCACTACTAGCAGCTAGCACATTGATATTTAGGGTCTCCACTCCCACTCTGTTTTTGTCAGCAACACTGACAGAGCTGGACCTTTGGGCACAAGTACGCCCCACTACCATCACAGCCCTGAGGGGCCCCAAACGATGCTGGCAATGTCTTCTTACGGCTTCTTTTCCCCCCTTATTCTTATTTAACTCTTCCAGAGCAGGCGCGCGCTGCTGCAGAGCAATGATCCAGAGTCATGCCCGCCATCTTAATTTCCCAATCCCAGAATGCCCTTGGGATCTTCAAATTGGTAAGGAAGTGGAGGGAACAACCAGGCCACCCTTTTTCTTCCTTTTGTTAAAACAAAGAAAAAGAGATCCATTTGCTCCCTCCCCACATATGTACCAGGATACAGAAGAGACCAACTTAGGTGGGTGGGTGCAGTTTAGGACAGTTGGTGGCATGGGAGGCTGGTTAGAGAATCTGCAATAACCAGTCCTATCAAGCAAGTTCCATTACTGAGCCCTTATGGAACCTTATACATAAGAACGCAGGAAGCTGCCTTATACCTGTTCAGGCAATTTGTTTATCTAGCTCAGTATTGTCTACAGTGACTTGCAGTGGCTCTCCAGAGTCTCTGGCAGGACACTTTCACGTCACCTGCTACTTGGTCCTTTAACTGAAGATGCCAGGGATCGAACCTGCAACCTTGGCTGGCCATACCATTAGGCTGGGCAAGGTGGCTGCCTCAAGCAGCAGTTGTTTGTGATGGAGGGCAGGGAGCAGTGGGGAAGTGTTGGAGAACTGCACTGTGGATGGCATGTGGCCTGCCCTGTGCCTCCAGGTGCGGTGGGGGACACTGTCCCATTGCCAGAGTTGAAGTAAGATTCACCTGTCACCCCAGTTGGTTTCTGTAAGTGGAGGAAGAGGGCACAAGGCGTCTTGTCCTTCACCTCATACAGCAAAATGTTTTGGGGTGGCCCCTGCTTAGGTCCTTCTATATCCAAAGTATGGGCTGTACTACTGGATTAGGGCCCCATAGGGTCAGCCTTAGACTAGCTGCCAGCAACTGATGCCCTTCGTGAACCATGCAATCAGTGCCCCCACCCTCATGCCCCAAGGCCAGATCTAGGCTGAGATTTTTGGTAAACTGGGGAACATTTTGCCTCTATTTTCCATTTAATGATTTTAAGAGTATTTTTTTTAAACTGAGGCGTAACTATTCAGTTTTTTCCATTTCTGAGTTCAGATAAAATACAGGCATGAAATTTTCAGAACACATTTTATATGACAGTTAGACAATATTTCAGTCCAATTTCAAATAAAATGCATTAAAAATCGTAAATATATTTTTATTATTACAAATCCAAAATTATGCTATTCTGTTTTAACTGCCATTACCATCGCATCCAATATAGAAAGAACTAAGAAAATTCTTCAATGAACTTTATCCTGCAATTACAAAATACTTGAATAAAAAAACTCTCTTCTTGCTTGACATTTTGAAAATTCAGTCACTAGTTCTTTTAGATCCAGTTTTCTGGTTATTACATGTTTGACTGACATTGTGGCAAGTCTAACAAGACTTGTACCATTGTTGAATGCCGATATGTTTTTATCAATTTTAACTTTGAGAAGCTATGTTCCCTACTAGCAAAATTACAAGAATCTGTAGAGTTATAAAAAATGTTTTGAAAACTATCATATACAGTGAAGCAAGTGTTTTTTAATGCTTAAATTCCTGTGGATGCCCATAATATTTGGTATAACTCTACCTATAAAGTATTTGTATGGGTTTGTATGTCCGGAAATGTTTACCCACTTCCTGATGAGATAGAAGCTTGAAATTTTTGACACTAATAGGCCTTTGTGTACAAAGTTAAAAAAATATATCTTAAATCCAGATTTTTTGCAGTTTAACTATTTTTAAAAAATAATTTAAAACATATCTTAGGCTGATACCTACACATTCTAGCATGCCTACAACTCCTAGCAACTGAAAGCATGCTGGGAGGTGTAGACATAACAGAGATCTTAGGTGATCACACACAACCATGTGGGCACTCTCGTGAGATCTCTGTAATGGTTCCACAGCTGAGCATGCCTTTGCCAGCGCTGCCCATGTCGATAAGAGGTGAGAAGTGCCTCTCAGAGCATGTGGGCAGCAGCCCACCAAAGGCATGGTAGGAGGTGTACGCATTTCAAAGGTCTCAGTGGATTGCACGCAGCCTCGTGGGCAGTCCCCTGCATGGCTCCCATGGCCACCGTCCGCTGATAGATGGTTGCCCAGCTGTGATGCCCCACCCACTGCCACCACCGCTGCCTCAGGAGCCAGGCTAAGGAGAGAAAATGGAGGCGAGGAAGCAGGCGCTGCCAACCCACTGGCACCCAATCTCAACACTGCAAATATGGGCAGCAGAGGTGGCGGGGCAAGCTGCTGTGGAGAGTGGAGAGTGGCAGCAGCAGCGGCCCTGATCCAGGGGGAGAACTTTCCACTTGGCATCGATGGCAAAGTCAATGGTGGCAGCGGCAAGCATAGAGACATTAGACAGGTCAGGGAGAAGGTCATGAGGACTGAGGAGACAGTACATTCTTCCAAGACCCAGGCAATGCTGAGTATATCAGCTAGTTATAACTTAATATGAAATAATTACATCTTCATTATTTTATTTGTTTGTTTTCATTTGTATTTTTGTCCTCGAATTTGGCGCCCCATTTAACTTCGCCCCTAGGCAAGTGCCTAGTTTGCCTATGTGGACAGGCCATGAGCCCTGTCCTCAAAGCTGCTGAACTATGAGGTAACAATGGAGAAGCTGGGACAAGAGCAGTTCTTCCCTCTTCTGTGACTAATTTCTTGAGAAGGTCTCTCAAACTCCAATCCTCAATCCCAATGAATAACAGAGTATATACAGAGTTTATAATAATAATCTATCCATGTAGACCAATCTGATGAAAATACAAATTTTCCAGATGTATCAGTGTAAAAAGCAATTACACAGAAACCTTTCAGCTTTCACCATCCTTGGATGGAAAAAGAAAAGAAAACAAAAACTGGAAAGTTGGTGGGAGGGAGAAGAGAAAGAAGGAGAAGGGAAAGAAATTAATCTATTGAATTCTGTTCTGAGCTTTTGATGCAATCCACAGAAAAGCAGACCTTTAAAAAAGGAACATACCACATTTTAATTCATAGAATTCCTATGTACTAGTGTTAACGATCAAGTTTTGCCATAGTAAAATTTAAAAGAAAATTCTGGGGCTTAAGTATCACAATTAAAGAAAATCAGGCAGCTGTTCATTCTTTGCTGCGTATTACTGAGGATTTACTGCCTACAGATTGTACGTCCTTAGAGAAATTTAGCTTATTCTGATGAGCTTCAAAGGGTTTCAAAAGTAAATGTTATTTTAGAATATTTAGCTTAATCCTCTGTGCTTTTTCCTGAAGAATCTGTGTGTTCCTCCCCTGCAATTAAAAGATAACATGCGGTGCTTTCCACAATAAAAACTATCTTAAAGACTTTGCATATTATCAACATGCATTTCTACAATCATTTATAGTGCAATATAAATTGGCTTTCTACACAGCTCTTGTGCTTAATTTATTTTCTGATTAGGGCCTGACCCTGGGCAGAAGAAAACTTTTAGCAGAGTTAAACAGGTTATCACAAATCATCTGCAGAAGGCGAGAAGGGAATTGAAATATGCACTCCCTAAAGCAAGGTAATCTATAGGCAAGGGCCAATTTGGAAAATGCATGTATTGCCTAATATTGGATTGCCTAATATTTGATGACTCGTGCTCATCTTCGGCTATTGGGCGGTATAAAAATGTAATAAATAAAATAAATAAAAATAAATAAATCTTCATGCCAGAGGAGTGGTTGCTGTAAGAAGCTACACTCATCAGACAAGAGAGGTAGTTTGAACTGGGGAAATTTTGAGACCTCAGGTAGCCTCCAGCTTTTGAGCTCCATCAGATGGGGGGAAATCACACTTTCCTACCGTCACTTCTTTGCCCCTGCTTTCGTTGCTTGATACTTCCTCTTTAAAAAGAGGAAGTAAACAACATGCATGTGGCCTATTCAGTGGATTGTTCTGATCGCGCTGTTTCTCCTGCACACAGCAGGAGACAGCAGTAACCTCCATCTTAAAAAATATATCAGCCTTTCTGGGTGGTTTTTTTTTTTTTTTTTTTTTTTTTGTGGCATGAGGAAGGCCAGAAGCGACTGGAGGCACATGAGAGACAGATGACATCGTGAGATGGACCCGTGAAAATCCGTGAGTGCCCAGCAACGAGCATGCAATAAACCGCTCATCTGAAGGAGCCCTTTATCTGATCAAATCGCTCACTTGAGTTCTCTGAGACAGAGCCTTGCCTTGTGCCCTCTGGACTTCTGGTCAAGGTCAGCACACAACACCTTGTGTTTTTTTGTTCTGACTCCTCTGACATTCACCCCTTCAGTCTGTCAAATAATGTCACTTCTCCCTTTAAAATATCACAAAAGTTACCCCCCCCTTTTCTATACCCTTGGAAAAACACCAGTCCACACTTTAGTAATCTCTTGCTTGGTAATTTTCTCTTCTCTGGTCTTCCATTGCCTCATCTTGGTCCCTTCAAGTCTATCCAGTACTTCGTGGCCAAAGGGCTCCTTCAGAAAGGGGGAAATCACATTTCCTTACCGTGGCTCTGCTTTCTGCTTCTCTTCCGCATTTGCAACGAGCAAGCTACAGCAGGCTCCCTATTCAGACCTTCACCTCAATGCATTGACAGCAGGGGGTGGAGCCAATAGGGATGCAGTGGCAGCAACAGCCCCACTCTCCTTCTTATGCCAGGTTAATTGTTCAAGGGGATAACACCTGAATAGGGCTAAGAGGCCCGGATTGTTGACTCTTAGTGGCCACTTGGAACTTATTTCACTGGTATTAAAAGATCTTATAAATCTATTTCTGAATACAATGCTGGCTTTGACTTTGAACACTCTCCACAGCTTGGAATGAGAGATGTCAATGATCTGGACGGAAATGGGATACTCACAGTGTAATGACTTCAGGATGTAGATAAATTGTACTCCACATTAATGAGAGAAGAAAGGAACTTGAAAGGAGCCTGCCATTTTCAGTGGCAGCAGCCTTGTATTATAATGCACACAGCTCCATCCCTAGAATTCTGAAACCAAAGGCAAAGTTAAGGATCAAATCTTAGTCAGCAAACAAGCTGGTTTGTTATACATGAGAAAGGACATTTCCCTCCCAATTCCGCTTTCAGTGGCTGTGTGTTTTCAATTGTATCCATCATCAGCAGTGCTGGATCTGTTTTCCCATCATTTCCATGCTCGGATTATTCATAGAACAAAAAAACATAAATAAAATGCAGTGGAGTTACTGCTGGCTTACTCCCACATGAAGAAGAAAATAAACAAACAGCTGGCCCCATGCATGTAATGAATTATGCAGAAACAAGGCCCTGTTGAAGAAAGTCAAACAAAAGAACAATTGTCTTCTTGCTTGGAAACTATAATGCTACTTAGTCAAAAAGTCACTCAATTAATTTGCACATTGGTTAAAGGCCCATTGCAAAGAAAGCAATGCCTGAAAAATCAGAACAGGGTTCCATTTAATGGGCTACTTCCAATCAAGTGCAGACATCCTGCCTTAGGCTGCGTTTAAGGGTGAAACCAATTTGTAACCTTCCCACCACTACCTCAAGGAGGGAGGGACAGTCAATGTGTTTTGACTGGTAGTGCTAAGGAAAACCCTTATCTACAAACGCACCCACCCACCCCAGGTTTAGCTATGAAAGTTTCATGCTTCTTTGCGAGGAAGACTTTTGCATTCGCAGCAACAAAAATGGTGCAGGTGCTGCAGATGTCTGTTGTTTTCTCTGAAAGAGAGTATTAACTCTACTGAGTGAATCAACATCAATGTCTTCATGTGTTCCCCTTGGACATGTCTTGTCATACTCACCAGAGGGCAATGGAACATTCACCATGGAAAGTGTAGCATGCAGTTGTGGACAAAATGCATCATAAATAGGCCTGAAGTTAACACTTAGAGCCTTTCTACACAAGGCTTTTATGGTGTGTTTATGATTTCTCATTCATGGTAGTTTTCAGGTTGTTTACACAACGTTGTCATCCTCCAGAGCCTCTTGCTTGAACCATTATCGTGGGGTGTGTGTGTTTCTTAATGAGGAAAGTCTGGTATGTTTCTCAGTGGCTTTATGGAAGTCCCATGCTTTTGTACAATTCTACTATACCACAATGCCACCTACTGGTTGTATAATGTAATGGCAGAAAAAGAAAATGCCAGGAAAAAACCATATAAAGAAGACAAGCTTAATCCCGCAAAGAATCCAGAAGCAGAAGCCTCAGTATAGCTGCTGGTTATAGCCCTCATGTAGAAAAGCCCTTATATAGTGCTGCCCATTAGTTTCAGCCAGAGGTATTCAATGGGTGTGTTCAGGCAAAGAGAAGTCCAATTAATTAAGACAAATCCCATGCAATTTAATAAGTTAACTGTCTGGGTTCTTTAACCTCAGAGACTGTAATGCCCTGAGGGATGTGCAGGGTGGAATATGCCTTTCAGTATTATTTAGCTTAATCTCCACATAGGTCTTTAGCATCAGACTCTGAAAATTTGTAAATGCATGGATATTTGACACACCACGGAAAACAGACCTATTCCCTAAAATTATTTGAAAAGTGGACTAGATGTTTCCGAAAAATCATTTGGATTCTAATTTATATTCTGTGGTTGCTCAGTGACCAACATTTGCTAAGCTGATGATTTGCTAACATTCCATAATGGGTTGATATTTTCTCATTGGCAGTTAATGACTAAGGATGTTTCCCATCACGCACTAGAAAGGCGCTGGGGAACCTTTCTGGGCCAAAGGGCCAAATTGGCTACAAACAAGCACATTGGGGGATGCATGCCAGCAGTGGCCAGTGCCAGAGCCCAAAGTGGGTGGAGCTGCCCTGACCTGTGGCATGTGGCCCTGATGTGCTAGCCTGGAACCCAATTCACAGAAATACACCCAGAGATGCCCACCTTCCTTGAGGCACCAGCTCAGTCCAGAGATGGCTTTGATCCACTTTTGCTTTCCCTGTTAGGGGGTCAGGCTTTAGTTCAGGGTTGGGGAACCTGTGCATGTTCTTGGACTACAGCTCCCATCATACCTGACCAGTGGCCATACTAGTTAGTGCTGATGGGAGTCCATTAACATCTGGGGGGGGGGCACATGTTCCCTATCCCTCACTCAGTTGAAATGAATGGTAAATTGTGACAGTAAGGAAAATAATAGAAACAATAGAAAACCTGCTCTGTGATTTAATTGAAGTGATACTATGGTGAATTACATTAAGAAAGCAGAAAAGCAGCGCTTTAATATAATTGTAATTAATATCATAATGTTTCTCCATTTGATTGTTTTCTCTGGTCGTTTTCATTTTTTTAACTGTTTCCATTATTTGTCTATTTTTGTTGCATGTGGAATTGAGTATTTTAATAGTGGTTTTTAATATTTTCACATGTAAACCTCTTAGAGATTTTGTTATATTAAGTAGAACACAAGTATTATTAATAAATAATAATAAATAATAAATTACAAAACATCTGAGCATGCTGAAAAATCAATGAAAGAAAAAAAATCAATGGAGGAAAATACTTTCAAAGAGGCAAAGAATTTGTCAATATACAAAGGAAAATTGGCAATTAATATGGTGAAGAATATCTACATCTGATAATTAAAGTTAATAAACATTTGCAAAGAACAAAAAGCATTATGCTTCATATTTACAATAAATATAGAGCATTTGAAGGAAGAATTCAAGTAGACAGCTAATGAGTGGCAAAAGATAAGTTTGGCTATTGCTCAATCCACTACTACACTAGAAAATTGCGATGTCTGGAATATTTAGTAGTAACATAGAAAGAATCTACAAGTATCAATACTAAAGACATGTATTTTGTGACCATTAATTCTTGGCAAGACAGAGTCAATGACAGTGAAGGATATAACCTCTTCCCCCCTCCCTTAATTGCTGAGCCTAATATCCAGACCCTTCAGGGAGCATAAATTCTGTCTTTAACAGATGGGAAGGCATGGTGGATTTGTAAAAGTGGGGGCAAATGTATGTATGCATGCATGCAAGTGGAAGAGCATAAGTTAATGCAAATGGGGGGAATACTGGTTGCCAACTCTATTGAATGTATATTTTATTAAAATATTAAATGTCAATTCAATAAAGTACAGGCACTTGTCAGTTAATATTCTTCCTTATACATGCCAAGCCCAAGGTGTCTCAAGAGGCAAGTCAGAAGAACCCCCATGAGAAGGAGTCGCTGGACCTCCTCATGAGGAGGGCTTCTTCCAGACGTTTCTCATGTGGTGTCCTGGGGACTCTAGAAGCTCCAGTTGACAAACCTCAGTCCTAGGAAGGAAGGGTTGCTGGAACAACATTTGAGTATCAGCTTCCAAGACCTTACAACCTAGTTTTCCTGACCTTGCTCCTTCCTTTGAGTGATTTCCCATGCTATTGTCCCTTGGACTCCTGCTAAGGCTCTGATCCTTGAATTGTGCTTGCATTGGGCTGTTTGCCTGTACTTGACTTTAGTTTTGCCTCTGCCTCATACCCTGCTTTTGGACTGCTCTCTGGAATACTGGTGCTTCTGACCTAGGCCTGCCTTTTGACCTTTGAAATGGATCTACCACATAGACTGCCCCAGGACTGAAACAGCCACAGCAGGATACCCGCTCAGTTGGCCAGACAAGCCACGCCCTAACAGTACCTGCATCTTGTCTGGATGGAGTCTCTGTTTTTTGGCCCTTGATTATCATGCCTAGGCAGTGATTTGGAATGTCCACCGCCTCATTTGGATGAGAGGAAAAGGACAGGGAGACAGAGCAGGGTGTGCTTTGCATGTTGGAGATACCTCTGTCCAAATCTCTGGATGACCACCCAGGGTTTCATATAAATAATAAATAACCACATAAAAATAAAATAGAGCCCCATTGAACCTCATAACTGCTGAGAGGTAGATCAATAATCCCCCTGCATCACCTCCTGGAATTGGCCATCTGAGTGGAATCCCTCCAACTCCCAAGCTCAAATAGCCTATCCAGAAGATTACTTTGGTCAGTAATACTGAAAGAGGCTGACCAAGTCAGCTTCCATTCCAAAACTAGGTCTGGAGCCTGACTAAAATAGATGTAGAAAACCCCTGCCAATGGGAGATTTCCACCCAAAATAGCCAATTCAGAGGAGGAATTTTCTTCCGGACCACAGCAGGGAGCAAAGGATTAAAATCCCCTTCTACACTTGCTGCCATCCTGATTATTATCAGTGCCCTGACCCCACTGATACTATTTGCATTTATTTTAAAAAACAACAACTGCATGTTAAATGTAGATGTATTTAATGTTGCACCCTTAGTCCTTTGATCAGCCGTATTCATCGGTCAGAAACAGGTTACCATGTGTCCTACTTTACAGAGGACTGTTCTTTATCTGAAGAGCTGTCAGAGGACAGCCCTCTATTTGAAACCCTGTGCAGTCCAAGTCCTTAGCTAGACCTAAGGTTTATCCCAGGAACGTCCCAGGGTCATCCCTGTTCATGTAAACGACACACAGGATATCCTGGGAGCAGGCAGGGACGACCCCGGGACGATCCCGGGATAAACCTTAGGTCTAGCTAAGGCCTCTGTCTGGGTTAAAGATAGAGAACCATAAAAAGGGAAGGGGCTTGAAGTTGGCCATCTACAGTGAGCACCTGGACTGCAGACTGAGCAGGCACATGGGTCACCATGTCATGGACGTTTGTACTATGGTGAGATGTATTGTATTTCTATTTAAATTACAGCTATTATTTCTAATATTGTATGTATAAATTCATATATGCAAATAGGTGTCTTCTTTGTTTGTGTGTGGGTGGGGTTAATGTATTTTTTCTTCTTTGGCAATGCATAGGAGTCCACCCTAGCCAAGGCAGGGGTAGGGGGAAGGATTTCTCACTTTGTGTTTGTTTTAAAGCATATTTTGTAAAATCCATTATTAAAATTTGGAAGATGCAAAAATAGTGCAATTTTATGTAAAAACGCAGAGTAACAACACTCTGTTTTAGAACAGAAAACTACCGTTTAGAGAAAAAAATACGTGGAGCCTTTTTAATGAACTTGCCATAGAAGTAGCTGTCATGTCACCAGAAAGATTACAGCTGGGTGGGTAAGAATAAGACAAGCAGATGATGTATTGGGATGGGTGTATAAATGGAAGCCTTTTCAGAATTAGAAAGTAATGACAAAAGGGAGGGGGGAATTCACAGGAGGTATATTTGGAATTCAGGCAGTCCCTTGGGGAAAGGATATTAAGAAAGCTTTTTAAAGGATTTTTATCAACATTTTCTTCAGATATTAAAGGATATTAAAGCCCGCTTTAATTTTTTCAGTGTGATATTATATGGCAGAAAGCTGACTAATATGTATACTAGTCAGTAATTTCTTAGCTGAGTCACATCAAAGGATGACTGCTGCAGGGAGCTGGAATTATTAAGTAGTGGAAGGCTTCTTTCCGCAAACTGCTCTGCAGGTGACGTTTTCTATATAGTCAGCCCCACAGATTCAACTGATGGACTGAAATGAAGGATGTGATTACAGAGAGGCCAAGACAGTTAATACTGAATCATAGAAAAGAGAAGGTAAACCTATTAAGCTAATAGAATATAGTTGTGATGAGATCAGAGAGATTTGGAAAGTTGAGCTTACACACACACACACACACATATATATATGTATGTATGTATGTATGTATGTATGTGTTTGTGTGTAAGCTCAACTTTCCAAATCTCTCTGATCTATCTATCTATCTATCTATCTATCTATCTATGTTCTAGTATTGACATCGGAGTAACAGGGAGGGTGGCCATGTGTTTTCTTTTACCAAGGACAATCCTCTGTTTGAAGTGCTGCCAGAAGACCATCTTCTATTTGAAGGGTTGCCCTGTCCAATTCCAGTTTAAAGATAACGAACCATTAGAACTGCTATTGCCCATCAACATTTAGCACCTGGACAGCAGACTGAACAGGCAGAATACAGGACACTTACTCACAGTCTTCCACACCATGGTGAGATGTACTGAATTTCTATTTAAATTATAACATTTATTTCTAAATTTGCATCTAGATATATAAATTAGCATACACAGACCAGCATCCTCTGTTATCCTGTTTTGGTGATGCATGTCTTCTTTTGTGGCAATTCATAAGTAGCCACCATAACTGAACAAAACTTACTATGCCCATAAATCTACCTGTGGCCCCTTCAACCTTTGTTGCTGAGATATATGAAATGTTCCAACATCACCTGAGCTTCTGCCCTGACTGGCATGAATGCATGAGAGTAACCTTTGGGTTCCTTAATGATACAAAAGTAGCAAACCCCTGTGTCATCTTGGCCTTGGTTTGGTATGATTCAGGTCACATCATGGCTGCACCTAACCAGTGGAGGCTGGTGGCTCCAATATCAGTGGGGCAGTGAATCCATTCTGGGTTTCAGACAGAACTCTAAAGGAGCTGTCCAGGGTGTGTACCATCTTGGAGAGCTCCTTTAGAGTTCTGACTGAAACCCTGAGCTGATTCACTGCCCCACTGACATCAGAGGCACCAGCCTATACTGCACCTAACTAAGACAACGAGGAAATTTAGAAGTGGATTTCCATTTGGCCTCTCTAGCAGGCCATAAGCACCTCTTGTATGCTGCCAGATGTGTGTAGGAGCATATTATACTTTCTGCATAGAAAAACAGGGACATTCTGTGAAGCAGCTTTATGAGGGCTCCATCACACATGCAAAAACACGCTCCCCTGGTTTAGTTGCTCAATTACTTCCTGTTTCAAAACAGGAAGTAAACAACAAGCACGAGGCCCATTCAGTTGGGCGTTCTAATCACGCTGCTTCTCCTGCAGGCAGCAGGAGAGAGCAGCAACTTCTGGTTTTAAATATGTTCTGGACTTTCTGGGGGGTTTCTTGTGGCACAAAGAAGGCCAGAAGGGGCAGAAGGCATGTGGGAGGCAGATGACGTCATGTGAGGGACCTGTGAAAAATCCGTGAGTGCCCAGTAATGAGCATGCAATAAAACTGTCGGATGGAGCCCTGAGACACCTTTCTTAACAACAAAACACTCTCCTGTTTGTTCCTAATTAACCACTAGGGGGCACAATAAGACATTGCAGCCACACACATGTTACTACTACACACTACTGAGAAGAGAACTACACTCCACATTTATCATCTGAACAAGAACAATGAGGTTATACAGACAAAAACAGCAATGTTTCCTTAAAGTAGTTGGCCCAAAGCAATATAGTGATGGACATGTCCATTAATTTGTACTATTTTTCAGCTCCCAGATGACAACAAGAGTCAGTTTGTCTTTAAGAGACAACTTGGCATTGAAACTCCACCTTGTCATTCCAGCCCTTATCTTGGATTGCTGCAGTGTTGCCTCACTCGTGTTGGCAGCAGCAACAGAAAGTGACACACATTATGTCATGCAAGTAGCAATAACCTCTTTTTTAGGAATGCATTCCTTGGTGTACTTTGGTTCACAACAGACTCCATTTCAGATATAAACCTTGGTAAACTCAAGTTGTTGTTACTGTTGTTGTTGTTCATGGCACTGACAGCCTACAAAAGGACAGATCCCTTAAAGTTCAATTATTTTGTCCCGAGTTCAGACATTGTGGTGGGATGGCAGCAGGGAGGCTCAGCTGTAAACGGGATGGAACATGGACAATCAGAGAGGGCTGTAAGTGAGTTGGGTGAACATGGGGTGCTAGAGCCCTGCAAGGCACAGGACCCAATCTGAGTAGGAGCAGAAGGCAAGGCTGGGGAGTGTGAGTGTGGGTGTGTGGCAATCCAGTCATTTCTAATTCTGTTCTGGTCCTTCTCTATTTTTCATCTTCAAAATCCATAAGAGGAATCTATAAAGGACATGTGTTTGTTGTTGTCAGACTGAGTAAAAGGTATTCATGGTGTAGAGGATGAATTCTGTTACAAAGATCAGTCTATTGACACATAACTATTGACATATCTCCCAGGATACCTGAGAGAGCGCCTTCTCCCTTACCAACCTGCCCGGTCACTGAGGTCATCCGAGGGCCTGCTCCTGGTGGTTCCACCTAGATCCATCCTCCGATTGGAATCTACCAGGGGAAGAGCCTTCAGTGTGGTGGCGCCCCTCCTGTGGAATTCCCTGCCTCTGGAAGTCAGGCAGGCGCCAACCTTGTACTCCTTTCGGCGCCCCCTGAAAACATCTTTATTCCAAGAAGCCTTTCTCTAACATGCAGCCTTGGATTATTGTTATTTCTTCTTGTAAATTTTGTTTTAACTGTTTTTATTCTGTTTTTATTTTCATTTACCTTGTACACCGCTCCGAAATTTTTCAATGGGGAGCGGTATATAAATATTCTAAATAAATAAAATAATAAATAAATAACAGCTGCAGAAGTCAGGTTTGAATATATTTTTTACCCAATCGTAAACCAGGCTTACAATTAAGAAGTTACTTGCCCATAGATATTTCACCAGCCTATCAGCCCTCAGATGTTTGTGCCCATGGCTGGCGTCAAGGGTAGGATGGTCAGGTACCTACTGAGGGCACCAGCAGGAGCTCCTGCTTGTTCTTCTGCCTCTTGCTCTGGCAACGCTGGTGGTGAGAAGGAAGAGCAGGAGATGCCAAGGCCTACTTGCCCTCTGGCTTTCTGCCTGTTAGGAGAGTAAGTGGTAGCGAGGAGGAGGAGGAGGAGGAGCAAGAGCATCTGGTGACAATGGTAGGGAGAAGACTTTTTTCCTGATGTCCTTACTGTTAGAGCAGTACAACAATGGAGCCAATTACCTAGGGAGGTTGTGGGCTCTCCCACACTAGAGGCATTCAAGAGGCAGCTGGACAACCATGTGTCAGGGATGCTTTAAGGTGGATTCCTGCATTGAGCAAGGGGTTGGATTCAATGGCCTTATAGGCCCCTTCCAAGTCTACTATTCTAAGATGGACACTCTGAGGGAGGAGGCTCATTGATGGTATCATGCCATGGCCCCCAACAAACTTAGAGCTGGTAAGCTGGTGTTTCTTTTTTTTTTCTTTTTTCTTTTTTCACATTAAAGATTTGAAAAGCAAAGTTAACCTATTTTTATTTTTTAATTTTGCAGAACATCTTTGCTTGGTCACTTGGAGACAATTACCAGCCTTAGTAGACTTAGTAGTTTACACATTTTTCTTAAGTTTGCCTTTCTTTGCAGCAGTAGAGATTCTATTCTGATAAAATAAAAGATAATGGCATATCACAGTGTTTTTGTTTATCCATAACCCCAAATCTGGTTTTCTTGAAAGTTCAGCACCAGCTTCTTAGATAACAATGGTTCTGTTATTGAAGGAGGATAATGTGGGGAAAATGTTTTGAAAAATATTCTTAACCTCAATGGAGGACGGTGGCTCCAATGTCAGTGGCACAGTGAATCCACTCCAGGTTTCAGTCAAACCAGTCAGAAGCACCTTTGATAGCTCCTTTAGCGTTCTGACTGAAACCTAGAGTGGATTCACCATCCCACTGACATCGGAATCAGCAGTTCCACTACCTAACCTGTCCTCTGTGAGAAAGAGCACTACAGTTTTGAGGCTGGATCTGCTCACTCTTCAGCAGGGTTTCCTGACCCTCTATGTAGCATTGTCAGGGGGATGGAAGGGCTGCCTTGAGAAGGAGTGGGTGGGGAAGTCCACTTCTGCCAACGCAGTTGACCCACCTTAAATCTGGATCAACCTACTGTTTTTAAAAGATTTAATATGTAGATATTATACATTTTTGCAGTAGAAGCAAGATACCTTCTCAGTTTGCTTATGCAAATAAAAGCCTAGTGTAAGGTTTAGGGAAGGGGACCTCATTTCCTGTAATTCAAAATCCACACAGGGCAGAGATGCTATAAAGGGTGATCCAGGGCTATATTTAAAACCTGTCCTTTATTTACTTTTTGCTTTTCTTCTGATTTTATCATATATCAGAAGAAATAAAAGCAACACTTAAAAGCGCAGGGTGATTTCAGATACCACTAGATATTTATTGCAGTAAAAAAAAAGCCTTTAGTAGAGATAAAACTAGACAAAGGAACTCATTCCATGCATTTTTTCCATTTCCTATAAATGTCTCTTCAGATTCTATTTATGGGTCACACTTTATTAGTATTAATAAATATTTTCTAAAAGCTCATTAAATATATTAATAGTTATATTAACTAATAACTGGTTACTGCTGCTGATAGTTAGAGAGACATGTGGAGCAATTAAAATGTTTGTAACCATTTCCCTTAATTGCCTCTCTCCTGCTGATGCACTTCTGCCCCTATAAACTTGTGTCGCTAATTTCTATAATAACCTCATAATATCTGAGAGTCACTCATCGGCCATTAAAAACAGCCAACATTAAAGACAAAATGTGACACATTTTATAGAGCATTTATTCAAGAGGATCCCATATTAAAGCAGACTTTAATTGTCCCAGTAAAGCTTTATCACACCAGCATTATTTATTTATTATTTATTTATTTATTGCATTTTTATACCACTCAATAGCCGAAGGTCTCTGGGCAGTTCACAAAACTGTGCAATCACTACAAATTGCATGCAAAGGACTCCAATGTTTTCTACCTTATAATCTGCTGTTACAGCGAACTACTCCAATGTGTCCTGCTTTGATTGCGCTTTCCCCCCCAAAAATAGCTACGTATTTTGGACCGCGGAAAGTGCGATTCTTTTGATGTTCTCTGAGAGGCCACTGGGGTGTGCAGAAGGATGAGGAGGAGCAGAGTCGCCCAGCCGCCTCCTTTGGCAATGCCCAAGTGAGTGCCACAGAGCTCGGAGCAGGCCCAACCCTCCTGGGGCATGTGCTGGAGCAGGAAGACGAGGAGCAGGGCCACCCGGCCGCCTTGGCAGCCCCCAAGTGAGCGCCACAGAGACTGGCCCAGCCCTCCTGGGGCACGCACCAGAGCAGGCTGGAGGTGGATGTATAATGTTGGTGTGATGGAGCTAACAACAACAACGACAGCTTTCATACACTACGGGATAATTCGAGGGAAATGGGTAGGTGTGATGAAGCTCTTATTGTGGTTAACGTAGAGTTGTTTAGAAATCAAGACACATTTCATTCTATATCCTCGTTGTCAGCAGGACGTGTGCCTAAACAGAGCCCTCAGAGCAGATTTACTTTACACGGGAAGCATAGAAAGTTTCTAGGCTGCATGGCGTAGTTTCAAAGTGCTCTTTTTCACTGATATTGCACATACTTCTGCATATCCTATAGTAGCCATATTCTCCGTCAAAGGTACCATTAGGTAGGCTGCCCATACCCTCTGGAAAGTTCCGGAAATCTGGGAGAGCTGGGGGTCTGGAGCAACTGGAGTTAGGGCCCAAAATACCGGGGTTGTGGTTACTGGGCCCGCAGCAACCACACCCCCAACTTACCGGGCCTAAATTTCCCCGGTGAGTGGCGGTGGCCATCTTGAATCTCGCCAGAACTCACGCGAGATCTCAGCAGCTGGCTGGGAACTCTGCAAGACCCAGCCAACAGCCGAGATCTTGCATGAGTTCGGGCGAGATTCAAGATGGCCGCTGCGAGGGGTGGGCAGTGAGAGCGAGGTGAGTGGTTAGGGGCTGCGTGCAGGAATTTCCAGCAATGCAGCCTCCAGCAACCCACCCCCCAGCGCAGAAGCAGAAGTAGAAGCAGAAGAAGTAGAAGCAGCAGCAGCAGCAAGAAGAAGAAGCAGAAGAAGCAGCAGCAGCAAAGGCAGCAGCAAGAAGAAGAAGCAGAAGCAGGAAGAAGAAGCAAAAAAAGCAAGCAGGAGGAGGAGAAGACAGAGTAGGAGGTAAGACTGAGGTTTCTTTGTGTGTGAGAGAGAATGTGGGTGTGCATGGGGTCTTTGAGTGAATGCATGTGTGCATGCATGTGTGCATGCGTGTTTTTGGAGTGAGTGATGCTGAGTGTGTGTGTGCACGCGCACACACACGTGTGCTGGCAGTGTGAGTGTAGTGATGTCTGAATGGGATGCCTTGTTGTTTGACTGAATGAATGCATGTGCATGTTTGTAGTGGGGGTGGCTGTAGTTTTCTGTGAGTTGGGGGGATGATTTGGAGGTGATGTTCCTATTAAATAATGCATTTTAGACCCATAGACCTTCCTTTCCAATTTGTTTACTATAATTGGCATGACGTATATTTTGTAACAGTGGCTGACAATTGTTCATCCTTCTTAAAGAAACTTTTAAAAAATTAACAGGGTTGCTATTATCATCATTATCATCATTATCATCTATCTCTCTTTTCTTGCTTGTGGTGGTTTTTCTAGATGAACATCATGGGCTTTGCCAAGTCATGTTGTCTTTTACTGATTCAGAAATGTCCTGACTATTGAACATGTTTTAAGTATAACTGCTTTCTGGATGTTGGTGTGCATGTATTTTGGTAGGCCTAATTTTTGAAGGTTTTCTGTAAAAACAACCACGATGTCATGCTGGTGACTGATGTGATTAACAAATAATTGTAAGTTTTTCCTGTTGCCATAGTTCTTTAACTTCCATATCCAGTGGTGTATATTTTTCTTTTCTGCAACATTTTTGTCAATACGTATTCCAATTTCAATGTAGGTGTGTTTTTCTTGGTTGTTTTTGACTGTTATGTCTGGTTGAAGTTGAAACAAGCTAAGACAAGCTTTAATCCATTTTGTTCCTTGGCTAACGTTTGTAGGCTAATAGTAGTTTATACTCTTTCTGAATGCTTGGTTGTTTGGTTGTTGTATACTTGTCAACTGCTTCATTTGTTCAGTGGTAGCAGTATGCAGTAAGGTGATGGGGAAACAGTGTTAAATGTTAGGAAAGGTTAGACTATGGTCATCCAGTGAAGGATTCGCAGTCAGAAAAGATATTTGAGGGAAGGGAAGACTGTATCACACACAGGGCTCATCTACACCAAGCAGGATATTCCACTTTGAAAGTGGAATAGAAAAGCCAGGAGCCACACTACTGCTTTATAGCAGTATTGAAGTGTACTGACAACTGTTGGGGCCCATGACACATACCATATACCACTTTCATAACACGTTCATAGTGTTATATCCTGCTTGGTGTAGATGTGTCCATGGGCCCCAACAGTTGTCAGTGCACTTCAGTACCACTATAAAGCAGTAGTGTAGCTCCTGCAGTGCAGTTGAATACCTCTATAAAGTAATAGTGTGGCTCCTGCCTTTTATATACCACTTTCATAGTGGAATACCTTGTTTGGTGTAGCTGAGCACACAGTATAGCAAAAGCTTCAACGTACAGCAAAAGCTACAGAAGTAGGAATGAGTGAAGTTAATTTCAGACACATTGAATGTCTCACTTATACTTTATTCCAGTGATTTTAACATTAAGGTGTTATGTAGAACAGGTTTGTCTTAATTGTGTGCTGTGAAATCAGACCTGTGACCAAGGCCATGTTTGTTTGGACACTCTCCTTTAGGGGCTGGACATGCTGGTGAGCATGCCCCCTTGGGGGGTGGACATGTTGGTGGGCACGCCCCCTTGGGGGGTGGACATGTTGGTGGGCACACCCCCATGTGGCGGCCATGTTGTCCTCCTTTTTGGTTTCCAAAATATGGTCACCCTACCATTAGGTAACCATAGGCAGAATCACGTCTGTGAGAGATGGTCACATTGAAGACCAGAATATTCCTTCGGCTCAGGAAGGGAAATATTAATCATGGGAGTTGGGGAGGCAGCACTATGGCAGCAGCCTGTGCCTCTGATCTATAGGCTTTCTCTGTGGTTGCACCCAGTTGCAGAATACTCTCCCCTTAAAGGCTTGACTGCTCCCAATTCTAGCTTCATTTTGGCACCAGGTTAAAACATGGCTTTTTATTAAAGCCTTTGAAGGCTAAAATTCTCCAAGGTTGCACATGGTTTCAATTGTTTTAATTGTTCTTATTGCTTTTACTGGCTTTAGTTTGTTCACGATTTAATACGTTTTTAGCTGTGTATATTTATTGTTTTACATTGTTCTGATTTTATCTGTACATCGCCCTGAGATCCTGATGATAGAGGGTAAGATACCCTTGCAGTCACCACCACCACCTGTCTCACCAGAGCAGCAGGAAAGGAGAGTGAGGAGGAGCTGCTGATGGATGCAGAAATTGCCCCGAAATGGATAGAGGCATCTTGGGCAAGCCTTCCCCTTAGTGACTTACCAAACTGCAAGCCAAAGCATTTTTGGGAAGTCTTACTGTTTAGTCCATTTTATTTCACATTCTTTACATAGAAATATGTTTTTTCCCTTCACATATTGTCAACAGCCTCAAGCCCCTGAGAGACTAGAAAGCTAGAAAATCAATAAGTAAAACAGTTATAAACAGGCTACAGAATAAACAAATGAATCTAGGTTAAACCTAAACATCAAGATGCAGTACAAATTTCTAGTTTGGGGCAGGGTTGAGCGATCACATTGTAAAATGCTGAAAGAGGGAAGAGACCCTTCTTGTCTGAGGAGTTAGTAGGCAGGCTTGGGATAACAGTGATCCATCAGATACATTTAGCATCTTAAAATAGAAGCAGCAGGATTAGCACAGTAGCTTGTTATTCCGGTTTAGCTCAGTAACCCAAGCTCTGCTGCTGGTGGATAAAATGTAAAGCATCTCCAGTCATTAGCATCAGCCTTATATGCACACTACTTGTGCAACAATTAAAAATAACCCAGACCATGATGTTATGTGTGGTGGAAGTTTTCTTAATTTGGGAGAGGGCATGGTGAAAAGATCTCTTGGACCAAATGGGATGGGTGCCTGGCAAAGGATCTTAGCTCGTGCAAAATGCAGTGGCCAGATTGATTCGGGAACCAGAAGATTCGACCATATAACACCTGCTCTGGTCCGTTTGCACTGGCTGCCTGTATGTTTCCGAGCCCAATTCAAGGTGCTGGTTTTGACCTATAAAGCCTTACACGGCTTGGGATCACAATACCTGATGGAACACCTCTCCCGACGTGAATATACCCGGTCACTATGTTCAATATCTAAGGTCCTCCTCCGGGTGCCTACTCCGAGAGAGGCTCGGAGTGTGGCAACGAGGGACAGGGCCTTTTCGGTGGTGGCCCCCAGACTAAGGAATGATCTCCCTGACGAGGCTCGCCTGGCACCAACGCTGCTATCTTTCCAGCGCCAGGTTAAGACTTTCCTCTTTGCCCAGGCATATGGCAGCACATCTTAATCACCCACGTTTAGTTTTTTTTAACGGTTTTTAATGCTTTATGTGTGTATGTTCTGTGTTTTAGAATTTTAAATTTTGTATACTCATTTTTATCTCAATTTTAGAATTTCTGTAAACCACCCAGAGAGACCTGGCTATGGGGGCAGTATATATGTGTAATAAATAAATAAATGTACATTTATTATAAATAAATAAATGTACAATTTCTTGTGTGTTTAATGAAGAGGCTGGCAGCTGTATGAGTGGTATTCCATTCGAGCCAATGTTTACAGCTTGCTTGGTTTTCATACAATTCCTATGCAAATAGTGTGTTTTAATGTCAGAAGGCTCACAAGTGAGAACACACTGCCATTTGCCTGTTAAAGAGTGGGAATGATGGGCATTGCAGTCCAACACATCTGAAGGGCATTAGGTTGGGAAAAGGCTGAGTTAGGCCAGGAGAAGAGGAGACGCTCTCCAAGAGAATTGTAAATGGAGAATTAACACATTTGTGTGGTATTTCAGACAAGAGTGATAAACTCAGAAAGACAACTTAGCATCTCATTGCAAGTTCAGACAATTTAAAATCCTTAGATGCATTCTTTTAAAGAATCCTTGCTGCAGTAAAGGTTAAACATATCAAGTTACCCAAGGACCAATTCTTACTTAACAATTTTGTTTTAAGATACTGATATTCGGCAGATACTTTGTCAAAGGCATGCACATTAAAAAATCTTTTATTTCCTATGTGCATCAGGTGTTACTTGTGCAGGTGCTTTGTGCTTAAAATTTCTGGATAGCAGGTACAAAATGTAAGTGAGAATCTGTATTACTGAAACTGTTTGATTAATATCTCTTGTAAATGTCTTTTAGAATTAAAAACTGGGTTCAAAACATCATTTTACAATTGATATAAATTCTGGCTTTAGAAGACTGAGGGAAGAGTCCCTACTGTAGTCTGGATTGGAGCCCTCAAATGCTTATGCATGTCTTTTTGCTTGCAAACCTGTTGACCCTGAAGGCTTAGGATTTACCAATCCCCGTTGCTTTAGAGGAGACTTCCAGGTGTTGTGCTTCAACTCCCATCATCCCAGTCAGTTTGCAAAGTGTGCTTTTTCTCATCTTGTTCTCATTTATCATGGCCAGCTTTGGCCATTGATCATATGGCAAATACAGAATTTGCAAGAGAGCTGCAATTCCTTTTCTTTCACATATCAGACATACTTTTTTAGGTTTCATCATGCATGGTGTGCCTGCTTCCTCTGAAGCTGTTCTTGCCCCTGCCCTGGCTTATTGAGCCAAGGACAGCAGGATGGATGGCAGCAAAGCAGTTGAATGTGAAAGCAACCTTCCCCAGCTGCTGCGATAAAACCATTATGCACTAGAATACAGGACTATGCTCAGGCCATGCTATCTGTGAGAATCTGCAAGAAAAATCATACCAAAAGCTCTTGCTGTTAGTTCTGCTCTTGCTGGCATTCATCAGGTTTCACCTTGACCTGTTCTTGCTTTTATCCCATGTTCCCATTCAGGTAACAGAACAGTTGTAGTAAGAACATGGCAACCCTTGAGCCAAAACACCTATCGTTTCCTAATAGCATTGCATCAACTCCCACATATCATACCATCGCCAAAAAGTGCAAGCAGCTCTCTCCCTTTCTGAGTGAGCGGCTGCTGCCTTTCAGCCCAAGTCCCTTCCTGTTTTGTTGACATTATACTGAAGTCACCAGCCTCTGGTTCAGTTTTCTAGTAACTGCCCAAGGCATTTTCCAGCTCTCTACTGCACGTGCATGTTGTTTTATTGCAAGCCCCTAACAAACATAAGCAAACACAGCAGCCGCCATGATGGAAGGGGGCTTGGTAGCATGTAAGCAATAAGGGAGAGCAAGTGGCCAAAGGCATCTGCCTCCATATCTGAAAACGTTGATGGCCACAATGGGTCATTATGTAAGCTTTAGTAAAAGCAGAATTTTATCTTATGTTTATATTTTATAGTTTTACTCTGTACAGCACCATGTACACTGATGGTGCTATATAAAATAATAATAATAATAATAATAATAATAATAATAATAATAATAATAATAAGGGTGTTCAAGAAAAATGCAAATATTCAAAAGCTGAAGCTTCTGTGAGCCACTTGGCTGCCCGCTTCTTTTGCACAGACTTTTTCTTCTCGCTTTTCTTTACTATGGATAAGAACGTTCTGCTTTTTATCATGCCTTGTTGTGAACCGCTCAAGCAATACTGTGTATGGAAAAGGGGTATACAAAAAGTGATTGATCAGATTGATATGTCCCACACTCAGCTACAGTCTCTCACTAATTCTTTCTTCTGCATCATCATTCTTCATCTCACAATTTCAAAGTAGCAAAAGTCAAAAATTGGGTATAGATCAAGTTAAGGCAAAATCTGACTTGGGAAGGCTTTTGTCTCAAAAGGCACTTTTATGAAATTGATTAAATAATTACAAAATTGCTGACTTGCAAAGTTCTAGGTGTAATATTTACTTTTATTTACAGTGTTTTTAAAGCCATAGAATGTGAATGGCGATTCATGTAATATACAGCTTTTTGTTTTTGGTACAACTGCTACTAAAATGTACACTATCATACAGGCGGCAGTGAAAACTAAGGTGTGAGATTCCAAAGATATTGAGGCTATTTTATTCCTGATGGAGCAGGGAAGGCAGAGAGATACAATTAATATAGCAAATATGGTTGCCTTGAGAAATAGTGTTCCTAAAGCCACTGTTTAAACAAGTTTACTTGTGGTGGTGGTGGTGTGTGTGTGGGGGGGGAGCATTATTCCCAGGAGGAAGGTTCTAGCTGAATAGCAGCAGCCGATATCAAAAGCCAACTAATCAAGTAAGGCTTCCTTGAGGCTGTGTTTCATTTTTTCCAAATCATTGCCAACTTTCCATTGTCTCATTCTAATTCACTCTTGACACATCAGCTTAATTACTCATGTTAACCATTCCCCACACACCTTCCCCTTCTTCCACAGTCAAGTAAAATAATCACATTTGGGGACAAAAGGTAAAAGTAATGGCTATAAAATGGGACTCCAACGAAGTCTCAGTAGTGATCCAGCCAACATGGCTGCCATTTTGCAGATATTTGTTAAACATATTGTGAAAATATCTTATATTATACTTGTGTTCAAAAATTCAATAATTTCATATTCACTGTTCAGGTGGGTAGCCGGCAGTTATAATTACCCCTCTCAAATTCCCCTAAACTTGGCTGGATTCTGCCGCACAGCACATTCTCCAATTACGTTCTTTGTCAAACTGTTCTTTGGCAAGGAGCATGATTGGGATGGGGAGAATGACACGTGATGCCCATGTATGCCCCCTCCACCCCATTAACCAGCTGTTTGGAAGGCTATAGGGAGTGCAGTCTACATAGGGAGGATGGTACAAGAAGAGGGGCTAATCCAACCTGTGAGCTGGGCCTGCTGATGAAATCAATCTATCATACAGAAGATAGAATTAAGGGCTTGGATCCAGAGATTACTTACTTGAGTGGAAAGGCATTTCAGCTTGTGTAAGGCAGCCTCACCGAATCCTCCCAATTTCTTTTCCCACTGCAATCCTCTGTGTCCTATCACACTTTAGTCCAGAGGTCCCATTAACCCTCAGAAGTAGCTTGAGGGGGGAGTATAGGGGGCTGTAGCAGGGCTGAGCCAGAAAAGCCCTGTTGTATGAGTGGAGTTCCACTTGTCTAGCTCTGGATCCAACCTAATTTCATCCTAGGCCTAATCTACACCAAGCAGGATATTGCACTATGAAAGTGGTATATAAAGGCAGGAGCCACACCAAGCAGGATATAGCACTATGAAAGCAGTATATGGTATGTGCCAGTGGGCCCCAACAGTTGCCAGTGCACTTCAATACCGCTATAAAGCAGTGGTGTGGCTCCTGCCTTTTATATACCTCTTTCATACCGTTTTCATAGTGCAATATTCTGCTTGGTGCAGATTAGGCCCTAGTCAACTAATTTATAGACTCAATACAGTCACCGGTTCACATGTCACGGTGGCAAAACATGGGTTAATTAATTTGTGGGGCCACGCAGAGTATGCAAACCATTTGTGGGGACATGCGGAGTGTGCAAGCCATTTCCAGTTTGACTAAACAACCAACAAACAACCACTGACAAGCAAGCAAGCAACCAACCAACAACAAACAACCACTGACTAACAGCAGTGACTCCTTTGCAGAGTTAGGACTAACCAGAAAGCCAGGGGGTCACCACACACACACACACACACACACACACACACAAAGCCACGGGGACCTCATAGAAGAAAAACGGCAAGGAACAACCAAAAAGACCTGTTTATCGGTTTATAGTGAAACTTTGTAGAAGGCAGCTTCCCATATGTTACAATCCAGATGTGGCACTAGATTGAGAGCAAGTCAAATTAGAATCTCTGTCACAAGCCTTTGAAGGAAACCCTTCTGTAGAAGCTCTCCCTACTTGAGGGCTATATTTTTAAGAAAATGTTGGTTAGATAGTAGCTGAAAGGAGAGATTAGCGAGTAGAGTTCAAACCTAACTGGATTTTATATACAACTGCATTTTTGCATGCAAAGTTTTGTAGATTTTTATGGGATGGTGCAGGAAAGAAGGACACATTAAAAGGCAGATAGAAGTGTGTTTTATCACCCTGACTATTATGCAACAACTTCACTTGTTTTATCACTCACAATATTATAAGTTAACTGCAAAATTGCTGCTGGAAGCAAAACTGCTCCCCTTTCCACCACCACCCCCGACCCCAGCCAAAGAGGCCCAAAGGTTTGCATTCAGAAACAGGTTTATTGTCTAACATACTGGTAAAGAAATTCACACAGGAGAGCAAAATCATTCCTTTGACTTAATCAGCCGCCAGTTGCAGCCTCGACTGGTGAACAAAGCAAATTGGTTAGAAAGATTAAGACAAAGAATGTACGCTTACATCTTCTTGCAAATTTTGAAGAGCAACTGTGAAGCAGAAAACAAGACATCCCTGTGGTTTAGTTCTGTTAGAGTCTTTACATCACTCTTCTACATTTACAAAGTTCACAGACTGGTCTCTTAGATACAGGCAATCAACTCATTTTCGATCAACTTTTTTGTAACAGTAGCAGATTTAGCCAAAATAAGGGGGGGGGCATATTAAGCCCTCTGCCTAGATGCAAGTCAATAGAACCAACTGATTCAAGCCTGACAGAGTACACTCGATAGAAAAAAGCTTGACATCTTAAGGGCTTTAGCACTATAAGCATTCACCGGTCCTGTAAACTGTTGATATGGAAACCAAAGTAAGTCTGTTGTAATTTTAAGACATGAATCTTGCAAGCTTATATAACTTTCTATTGGCTTTCCACCCAGTCTTCTATAGCATAGTTACAAACAGGAAGTGATAAAGAGCAGCATAAAACTTGACTTGAGCAGTTCTAAGTGTCTGCACTTCTGAGAAGGGCAAGGCTATTTACATGCCCTTCCCTTAATATGATTTAACATTTCCTATGCAGAAAAGTGTTTTATGGATCCTTGCTGAAATTGACACTTATTAATCCACGACATCTCATTGCTTATTGCTTAATACACATAACATACAGGTAGCAGTAAAATACAGCTCTTCTCCACACAGAATTAACCCAACACTTGTTAAAAAAAATTGTAAAGAGTTTTCACAGCATCTGCATAAACAGGAAGAGGTCTGAGTGTAATTTCATCCACATTCTGCTGCATGTTCAAACTTTCAAACAAACAGGGGCCAGAACAAACACAGGCTTCATGGGGTTGTATCTAATGGTGTCATTCTTCCAAAAGGAAGAAACTGCTGGAGGAATGGATTTCCCCCTCCCTGCTACAGCCACCTGTGCATGGCCCCAAATTTGTTCCAGAGGCCCACATACTGCCCCATAGCTGAAGCTCTCTGGGCGGTTTACAAAAGTTAAAAACAGTAAACATCAAAAATATACAAAAAAAAAATTTTAATTAACAAGCTCCCTACCTCGCTTCTCCGCCCGTGTTCTCCTTCCTCAGTTACTTCTTTTCAAAAGAGGAAGTACCCAGAGGCCCATTGAGTCCGCTGTTCTAATGGTGCTGCTTCTCCTGCACACAGCGGGAGAGGTGGTCAACAACTAAGGAGAAGGCTATCAATGGCTACTAGTCTAGATGGCTATGTGCCACCTCCTGTATCAGAGGCAGTAAACCTATGTACACCAGTTGCTGAGGAACATGGGTGGGAGGGTGCTTTGCACCATGTCCTGCTTGTGGTTCCCTGGTTGACCACTGTGTGAACAGAGTCCTGGACTAGATGGACCCTTGGTGTCATCCACCATGGCTCTTTTCATGTTCTTAATATTTAGATCTACTGGACAGGAAGAAATCTAACCTTTATGTGTATTAATACTTAAGACAACTTTCCCAACCTAGTGCCTTCCAGATGTGTTGCAATGCAAATGGCCAAGGTGGCTGGGAGTGGTGGAAGTTGAAGTCTAACAGATGTGGGCAGATGTGACATAAGACAATAATAGTGGAAGTTATAAGTTACTGAAAACTTATAACTTTGTAACCAATCACTTTGGTCCCACTCTAAAGCCCACCCATCTGGAAACAGTCCTACCATTCAGTACGTGGAGGTGTACCTGAAACCCTTCTGACTCCTCTTTAAAAGGAAACCCCAGAAATGTTTTCAGAGCTTATTCATTACTAGCCAAGATTAGGCTAAATGGCACTCCTATTTTCTGAAGACAAATGAAATTACACTGTGGACAAACATGACTCTGTTCGTGCCCATTTTCCCACCCTAAAAGGCCTAAGCTTGAAATCTGGTTCCTTGCTGTTTTAGTTAACAGTGTGCTATTGAAATGTCACTCCACTGCTAGAGAACACCCACACAGCGTGAAAGAGGTGAATCACAATGAGAGCTCAGCTCAATGGGTCCAACTCTCATCTTACAATATATCAGAAGTAATTCTGTTGGATCACTGAAGTTACACTGTCGCCCGAGGGAAGAACCCAGCCCCTTCAATCCCAGAAGTAAAACCAGCCAAGAAATGATTTAAAATTCAGTTCCGCTCTTAGATACTTTGTAAAGGGACAAAGGAATTTTCAGCATGCGTAATCCGTAGGAGTGCAAGCAACAACACTGCTTTACACTCACACATGAGACTGAAGGCAAAGGGAAACAGATACTCCTTTTTATGTCAGGGCTCCCAAGTTTGTAGGGTGGTGGGCGGTGGGAATCTTTGCTGAAAGCAGTTCCATGAAAGGATGCCATTTGCAGCAACTATTTTGCTGTGCAAGTCAGAGTGCAGAGCATAACTGAGTTAACCTGCAGGAAACTCATAGGATATCGCGTGTGACTTTTCAGTAAGTTTTGTGTTGCGCCACTGTAATTGGCAAAGCTGTTTGTTTTCTTGCCCTGCTAATTCTTAACAGGCGAGACGCACTTTCTAGTTATCTAGATACTAGGATGTTTGCTATACTTTCATGTGATGAACTTGACTTAGTGGGCTGCCTGACAGTCTGGCTTCCCCAAAGCCTTTAGACAAGCTAACTTAAGACATGTTGATCAGAAGCCCATCACCACGGCAACAATAGGCTAGCCAGCTTTCCCCCTTTCCATCCATTGCTTTTTGCCCTAAGAACATTTTTGAGTCACTCTAAAGCAGGGGATGGAAACATGCTAAATTTGACCCATTTAGTCAAATCTGCCTAATTTGCTCTAATTCGGCCATTGCTGCCGTCATCAAATTTGATTGGCTGGCATGGGCCGCATGTTGCCAACCCCTGCTGTGCTTTATTTTCCCTCAATTAATGGTCCAATTCCAATATTCTTTTAGTGAAATTCTCAAATTCAAACAGTGAGTAGATGTTGAAATGGAAGTGCCCCCCTCCTTTGCGGAAGGCTTCTAGGAAATGCATGGGGACTGAGACGGTACACATTAGGAAAAAAAGTTTAACATATTTTTATTCCCTTTTGGGGTTATTTCTAACCACAAATGTTATACGAAGTGTAATGGCATGTTACCTTTCAGAATATCTTGCCATCCAGATAGCAGTAGCTTTTTTCTGAATCTTCAAAATTAAAGTTTGAAGAAAAATGCCACATTTTCCAATGTTAAAAAGCAGTAAGGATGTGGCTATATTAGGCTTTAATGTAAAATTGCACTGCCTCATTTAAAGAATATTACAAGGGTCCAGACAATGCTTTCTTTCATTTGTAACTCTCCTGAGTTTTACCATCACTTGTTCCATCTTATTTCTTACCAAGAAAAAAAATATTAAGGAGGAAAAGATAGAATAGTTGCACAATGCCTTTTGAATGATAGTACTAGGAGCCCTACAATGGAAGTGTCCTCATATCCACCCTATGCACCTTTCTTGGGGACATTTTCTTTGAAATAATTCACCTTAAAATAAGTGTCATGATTCTTTCACTGGCATACTTAAACTGCAAGTTAACATTATGTTCAAGTAGTAGTTTGCTTAGATACACAAATTAAGTTGGCAATGATCCTGTTCAGATGACACACTAAGCCATGGTGGTTACTTTGAGCTAAACATTATGGCTTAGCGTGTCGTGTGAACCATGACTTAGCATATCAAGTGAACCATTCCTAACCATGGTGGCTACATAAATCACAGTTTAAACATGCAAACTAACCATTTGCTGCAAAAGTGCTCACATCCTAACCATGGTTTAGCGTGTTGTCTGAACAGCCCAATATAAGTCAACTTTCATTTCCAGTTTTCTGCAATAGTTAAAGTATACACAAAACGAATCCCCAATTTGTTGCATTTATTTGAGTAAATATCTGGTAAATAAAGTCATTGATAAAACATTACAAAATTAAATACATTTAAAAAAGCTTGCCAGTATACATAAAGTTCACAAACATGTATTTCTTCTTTTAAAAAATAAAATTATGTTCAGAGCACCCTTGATATAAAATGCCGGACTAGCATCTACCAGCAGATGGTAGCTTGTGAAACATTTTAGCGAAGAATGTTTTCCTGAAGTGTTAGGGATCCTGCTTTCACAACTATAAACCAGCCTCCCACACCCAACATGCCAGGTCTGATGCCCAACGGCCTAATATTCTTGTCATAATAATGCGAGCAACTGAGCCCAAACCGCACTGATTGGTTTCCCTTCCATTTGCCCTGCTGAGAGCCTCTCTGAAACAGTATTGAGACCTCTCTCATTGTCACATCCAACCCTTCAGCAGTAGGTCAATACAATGAGGTGAAGATGAGATGATCTGGCTAAGCATCAAAGTCAATAAAATAAGCTCAACGCCTACAAAATCAAGCCCTTGAAATTCCCTAGCTTGCTCATATGTTGCTTTGTGAGTGACGGCATTCGCCCCAATGCTTGAAATGCATTTAGAAACAGTAGCAGCATTCACTTTTTAACAAATTGCATCCCACCCCCTACCCTACCCCAACACCATGTCTGCTACAGATTCCATTTAAATAGTCACCTAGACCACATTTCCCTTCCACCCATGTGAAGCAATAGTAACTCACTCGGTAATATATGTAACATAAGCACAAGAACCTTAACATCCATGAGTCTGGTGTACAACTTAAGGAACAGTCCGACTGGTTGCAAAGGAACAGCCACCCCCTAGTAGTTCTATACAGAATTCATCAGGTAGGATTACTGCCTGGGACAGCTAGTGTCTTTCTAAATGTGGGGTTTCCCCACACGCTTTGATCATCCTCAGGTAGTAAAAGCAGCATCCATAATGTTGATATCCATGATAAAAAAATAATAATTGACACTTAAAAAAAAGCCTTAAAAACAGAGGTGGTCAAATTCATTAAAATGTCAGAACTCAACCAAAAAGTAAGAATAAATTGCTCATAAAGACCAAACTAGAAGTTGTTCTATTCAAAAGTCCCAGTTTAGTGTGGCCACATCTCTCAAGAGGGCTCAATTTTCAGTTATATACTCTTCTTTTGAGGAGGGCTCAGCTTCCTCATCCCTCTTATCCGAGTTAGCAGTTCTTTGATAAAATCCTAGAAAAAGAAAAAAGGGGGGAGGGGAAAGTGTGTCATTAGGAGTCATGACTGAGAATGCACAATCCCCACCCGCTATCCACACTTCATTCTTACGCATCAAATGTCAGCCATTCAACCATCTTGAAAAGCAAGACCCAATTAGAGGCTCTTTATTGAGTGCACGTCCTATCAAAACCCAATGACCCTGATGGAATGTAATGGCCAAGATTATATAGAAGTGGGAACCCACAAAACACTGTTAGTTTTACCCTACCCTGTGCCTGCTTACCCTACCCTGTGCCTGTTGGCATTCTCTTCCCCTCCTTATTGTTTTACTATGATTTTATTAGATTGTAAGCCTATGCGGCAGGGCCTTGCTATTTACTGTTTTACTCTGTACAGCACCATGTACATTGATGGTGCTATATAAATAAATAAATAAATAAATAAATATAATAATAATAATAATAATAATAATAATAATAATAATAATAATAATGCCTCTTCACACCCACCCACCCCACACTGCAATTGCCTTGGTTGTCCACCATACTGAAGGACAGATAGTCCCAAGCACCTTGGTAGCTGAAGGAGAGTGATTCCACTTAGACCCACTCCCCTCTTATCTGAAGTGATGGGGCAGGATTTGGCTAAGAGGTTCCTTTGGAATCCTTTCAGCAGGAAGAAAGAAGCCTCCATTCACTTCCAAAAGAGAGACAGATCTCACCATCTGGCTCTTTTGTGTCGGCTCAACACTATTCACCTTCTCTCTAGGAGAAACACCTGCAGAATGCCCTCTAGGTTTTCAACTATGGCAGAGGTGAGGAACGTGCAACACTCCAGCTATTTTAACCAGCAACTCCTATTAGCCCTGACCTTATGAAAAGGGAACTTCAGCAGGTGTCATTGTATGCATGCAGTACCTGGTGAAATTCCCTCTTCACCTCAACAGTTAAAGCTATATCTTAACCAGATACAAAAGGGGGCAGGGCTTCTGGAGCTTTAATTGTATGCATACAAATGACACTTGCTGAAATTCCCTTTTCTACACAACTGTTAAAGATACAGGAGCCCTGTCCTTTTTCATATGGACACCCTGCCCTAGTCAGCATAGCCAATGGTGAAAGATTATGGGATTTGCAGGCCAAAACATTTCAAGGGCCTCAAGTTGCCCACCCCTGGAATATAGGAATTGTGCATGTGGCACTCTGGCAAAGGACAGGTTTGGAGGGTGTGGGATTAATTTCAATGCCTCTGAATATTTTTCAGTAATGATACAAAGTCTCTGCCCAAAAAAAAGCCTCACATGCAGACACTGAGGTCCGCTAATACTAGAGCTGTGCACAAATGGTATCTTGAAATTCTCTATCCAATTTGTGGGAAGATGAACTGGTAGGGACAATTTCACTAAATTTCTCCAGGGAAAGGAGACATTCCCAAAAGTTTCTCACAGGTAAGGCTCACCATTGACAGAGGTTGTAACACAGCTTCTTTCATTTTACATAAAGGTTTTTTGGGGGGGGGTTGTGCTTTGACTGTAACAACAGCATTAACTGTTTAAGCAGGCTGGGGGCCCATTTTGCATCTAACACAATGCAGGGATGAGGAAGGCAACATTGTGCGTAGCTCCAGGGAAGAGGTGGAGCCAGCGCTGTGCCAAAATCTGTTCTCCAATTTCCCTAAACTTTTCTTCCCTTTGAAAGAGACTTCAGTTTTTCTGCTTCGTTCTTAGGGTGCTTTAGAATTTATTTTAGTGGTGTTATGTAATAATTGTGAGGTAGCCAGGGATGCTGCGTATATATTTTTTCTTTTTATTAGACATCTCTCCATTGCTTTGCAGCCTCCCAGGGTTCCCATGCTCCCTGATTTGAAAAAGCCCTTTGGGAGGAATTACCTCATAATGGCTGAGTTCAGGTGACACTAATCAATGGTTGTTTCCCATTCTGTTCCTATTACCCCCACGCCCAGTTGATGTCTTCCCCTGGGCATTAATTGAAGAATGGGAAGCAAACGGGCTACAGCCTGCTGGGGAGATGACTGTACAATGAAAAACAGGACGCTCATGCAAATTTCCTATGTAAGGTAAGCACAAGAAACCCAAACCCACGAGAATTTCTCCAAAATTTTCTTCACCATTGAATTTCTTTTTGAAAACAATTTCCCCCCTTATCAAACTGAATGAGAATGGTTGAAAAATTGTGGGAGAAATTTTCGGCACAGCACTACCTAATACAGAAGAAATTATTTTCTCCTCAGAGCTTTCTATAGACATCCAGTTTGAGGAATCCTATCCAACTCAACTTATTCATGCTGTGGAGATACATCTTGAAACACGTGCGCTGACATCTACAAGAGAAGCTTATGACCCCATTCTGGGCTCTATTTGAATAAATCAAAGGCTGCTACATGCATTTCCTGTTCAAACATTAATGGCACCTTCATCATTAAACACTATCTGCTCTGCTGTGAAGTTTCAGAGAGTTCTATTTCTAGCCTGATAGCTGGAAAAAGAACAGAGTGCTTATTAATAGTACAAGGCATTAGTCTTTTACAATACCCAAACATTGCCTAGAGGCTTGTAAAGCCAGGGGGCTTCTCTTTCTAGGCAATACGTTTATGTAGTTTCCATGCATCTCAGGAATTTCCACAGGGAGCTGCAACTAGGATGAACATTTGAAGGTATGTTAAACACTCTCAGCTGCATGCAAGTGACAAATAGCAGGTACAGTAGTACATAAAATTTAGAGTCTGACTCCCAATAGTCTATGGGCTATTTCACTCTGACTCACCCTGTTTCACCCACCCCCCCAAACACACTTGAAGGTTTTTTTTAATGTTGCCATTTGGAACAGGCACAAAAGCCTGGAAGTTCTGCTGCTCACAAATGGCTTACATAGTCTGCCTTCCCGCAGGTTGGTACTATGTGCCCAGAAAGTATTTTTAGCTGTTGGCATCCAACAACCCAGCTTGCTTTGGAGATAATGCAGCCCCACTCATTTCTTACAGAGAAGAGAGAGCACATGTGTGCATGTGTGTAAAAAAGCTTTAAATCCATGAGAACTTTATGCCACTATAGCAGCAGACAACCCAAGAGCACAGTACAAAAACTGGTGTGCCAAGTGACCGTTGCTTTAAAGCACACAGAAGACATCCAAATGCACTGTCCTGGGGCTATGAACAGCTGCACAAGGCACCTTCAAGTTACTAAACACAGGAAGCTGCCTTCTATCCAGTCAGACCATTGGCCCATCTAATACAATATTGTCTACTACACGGACAGGCAGCAGCTCTCCAGGGTTTCTGACAGGGATTTTTCACAGCTCTACTGGACAGGTCAGAGATTGAATGTGGGACCTTCTGCAAGCAAAGCACATGCTCTACCATGAAGCTACAGTCGTCATCCCCCCTCATATTTTAATTTTTCACTTCACACATATTGACCTTGTTATAATAAAGATAATAAGATTTCAAGTGGTAGACTTTATGGCAATGATTAACATAGAGTTGTCTTAAATGAGAAATATGAGAAATTCTATGGACCATCTACCGGAAGCCCCCTTCGCTCCTCTTATTAAGGATTGGTTATAGGCTGGGTAATATAGAGGTCTAATATTTGTATTTGGTAATTGCTACAGAGGGTTCACTCCACATGATTATTGTAGGAAGCCTATCAGTTTTCCCCTGGTGTTGCCTGCAGCAAACATATAATGTGTAGATGTTGGACAGATGAACACACACACACACACACACACACACACACACACACACACACACACATCATTATATACATTGCTGGAAACCCTAACCTAATCAGGTACCTCAGCCAACTACAGTGGTATTTAAAAGATGTGTGTATACTCGTGTAATGTCCACACATGTGTGCATATGCTGCAGGAAAACACCAGTGTTTCCCACAGCACTTGAGATATGTGAACGTGCCCAGAGTTAGCAAGGACTTGTCCATGAGCTTTGCATCGCAAATAAATTCCTGAGCGGCAGGATGCACCAGCTGCATCCAGAATGTCAGGCTTACTTCATAAACCACCAAAAGATAAAGCGGGAAATGGTTCTTCATGGAAAGAGCTTTGCTATCAGTGCAGGAAGGCCAGATAAGGATATTCAAAATAAATCACACCCTCATGAACAGAGCTTTTTCTATTGTGCCATGGCCAAGCCTGGCGTGTATAAAATCCTGAACATGTTTCACTGCAGAGGCTCAAGAGAGCTTCAGAAGTAGTTTTGCCAAATATTGCACGTAGATGTTTACAGGGTGTTGGCATGTGTAGAACTGGAATTTGTCATCCAACAGTGGCACGTCTCCTACCTATTATTATTATTATTTATTTATATAGCACCATCAATGTACATGGTGCTGTACAGAGTAAAACAGTAAATAGCGAGACCCTGCCGCATAGGCTTACATTCTAATAAAACCATAATAAAACAATAAGGAGGGGAAGAGAATGCAAACAGGCACAGGGTAGGGTAAACAGGCACTGGGTAGGGTAAAACTAACAGTATAAAGTCAGAACAAAATCAAGTTTTAAAAGCTTTAGGAAAAAGAAAAGTTTTTAGCTGAGCTTAAAAAGCTGCGGTTGAACTTGTAGTTCTCAAATGTTCTGGAAGAGCGTTCCAGGCGCAAGGGGCAGCAGAAGAAAATGAACGAAGCCGAGCAAGGGAAGTAGAGACCCTTGGGCAGGCGAGAAACATGGCATCAGAGGAGCGAAGAGCACGAGCGGGGCAATAGTGTGAGATGAGAGAGGAGAGATAGGAAGGAGCTAGACTATGAAAAGCTTTGTAGGTCAACAGGAGAAGTTTATATTGGATTCTGAAGTGAATTGGAAGCCAATGAAGAGATTTCAGAAGTGGAGTTACATGGTCAGAGCGGCGAGCCAGGAAGATGATCTTAGCGGCAGAGTGGTGAACAGAAACCAACGGACTGATGTGAGAAGAAGGAAGGCCAGTGAGAAGAAGGTTGCAGTAGTCCAACCGAGAAATAACCAATGCATGAACAAGAGTCTTGGCAGAAGAGACAGACAAAAATGATCGAATCCTGGCAATATTATACAGGAAAAAATGACAGGATTTAGCTACTGCCTCAGTATGAGGAATAAAGGAGAGCGAGGAATCAAATATAAAGCCAAGACTACGAGCTTCCTTGACTGGAGTAAGTGTAACATCATTGACAGTAAGAGAGAATGAGAGATGAGGAGAAGGTTTAGGAGGAAAAACAAGCAATTCAGTCTTTGCCATATTAAGTTTCAAACGACGATGAAGCAACCAAGCTGAGATATCTGAAAGACATGCCGAGATACGATCGTGAACATCAGGAGAAAGATCCGGAGATGAAAGATATAATTGTGTATCATCGGCGTACAGATGATATTGGAGGCCATGAGATTGAATAAGATTACCCAAGGGCAACATGTATAAAGAAAACAACAACGGGCCAAGCACCGAGCCTTGCGGAACCCCTACTGAAAGGGGAAAAGAAGAAGACGAGCTGCCATTAGCCAACACGCTGAAAGAGCGACCCGCTAGATAGGAGGCAAACCAGTTATAGACAGAGCCACAAAATCCAAGGTCATGAAGGGAATCTAAAAGAAGATCATGATCAACCGTGTCAAAGGCTGCAGTTAGATCAAGGAGAATAAGAACGGAATAAAGGCCTTTAGACTTGGCAGTAAGAAGATCATTGGTGATCTTAGTAAGGGCTGTTTCAGTGGAATGCAAAGGACGGAATCCAGACTGAAAAGGATCCAGAGCAGAGTTACTAGAGAGAAAATCAAGACAATGAGTTTGATTGTACAATAGTGTCTGCTGTACTTGCCTGCATCAGACGATTGGTAAGAAGCAGAGATCAGACGTTTTGTCAAGAGGCAAAGAGCAGGTGCATTAAACATGGCTGCACAAACTTTTAAAGGCAGGGTACTGTTACATGGATGCTTAAACTAGAAACACAGTACAATGACCTTTATTAATCTGGCTATCCTCTCTAATCAGAAGCATGGAAATAGAGCACTAACTTCTCCAGTGACTCAGTGTGCAAATAAACTATATGCCGCACACTGCATATTGCAAAAAACACACACACAAATCTATTTTCCCTGTACCTTGAAAAGCACTTTTTGAACTTCGTCTTTAGAGGGGCATGACAACCATCACACTGAAGTGGCACTTGGATTTCTTCATCATGCCACACTGCAAACCCCCTCTATACTCAAAGTTAACAAGCACACTTTTCTTCCGCCCAATGCGGAAGCAGCCTTCCAAGTATAATTTGGCATTTCAGTCATGACAGATCTACCATCTAACTCCTTCACCCACCTTTTTAGAATTCATTTTACCAATATTTTAAAAGCACAGTAGCACTTTATATTTTAACTTTTGAAATCTGCCGCACTACCAAGAATCCCACTGTTTGCAAAATGCAACCCCAAATATTCTACCTATTGTTAGTAGTAATAGCTAGACCTTAATATCAATGACAGAGGCAAGTCTGAAAACACGACACAAGCACTCCTGCAAGGCATCAGCATAGTATCAGACACCACTTCACATTAACACCAATTCGAGTTGTCTAAGTGAACTGCTTTGTTTGTTTTTAGTATTTAAAGTAGTCGTTTGCCAAGACGATGTTCCTTCTTGTTCCCAAACACTGACGTTTTCCCACTAAGCTGCATTTCTATTGATGTACAAATACTTACTTTTATTCTCCAACATGATCAAAGGTTTATTCCCTCCCAACCCAAAAATTAAAAAAACATGGGACCTTGAGTGAAAAACAGATGCTACAGTAGAATAATAGTTATTAGACTAACATGACTTAGATTTCTAATCGTATTAATGACAAAAACAAAAACAACATTCAAATATGCTAATATACATTATCTAAATTTCTGATTATGCAAGTATTTTAATTCCTACAGTACATTTCAATAAGTATGGCTGTGCTGTACACACTAGAATATGTCATGCTTTTAAAATTAAAATAGAAGAGTTGTTTACCTCTGTGGGTTTGTAGCAATCTACAAGCGCTTCCTAAAAGTAAGATGAAAAGAATATCAGTTGTTTATAAAAACAGCTTCTTTCCGAAGTGTCTTTTCTATCCCACTATTTCATAACGTATGGAAAATATGAACCAGGCTGCGCCCACAGATGAAACCTGCAATCAATATCTGGAGTTGTGGTACTTTACCCCACATTTTAAGGATAACATTCACTTGTGCTTTATGATCCGCACTGGCTGCCAGCTCATTTCTGGACCCAATTCAAAGTGCTGGTATCAACCTTACAAAGCTCTAAACTGCTTGGTTACCTGAAGGGTCATATACTTCCATAAGTATTTTGCTGGATCCTAAGATCATCTTCACTGGGTGCTCCCACCAAAGGAGAGGGCCTTTTTGGTGCTGGTATCCCGGTTGTGGAATGCCTCCCCAGAGAGGCTCACCTGCTGCCTACATTGTGGTCTTTTTGGTGCCAGGAGAAAACTTTTTTAAAAAATTCCCAGGTTTTTTTGCCCTCCAGTTTTAAAATTGTGTTTTTAGATCTTTGCACTGCTGCTGGCTTTTATCTTGGTTACTACTTTGATTTTATTCTCTTATGGTTTTTACATTGTGTTTAACTAAATTATTATATTTTATGGGTTTAAGATGCTGGATCAGACCAAGGGTCTATCTAGTACAGCATTCTCTGCACACAGTGGCCAACCAGCTGTTGCCCAGGAACCCACAAACAGTACACAGTACAACCCTCCCACCTATGTTCCCCAGCAACTGGTGTATACAGGCTTACTGCCTCTGATACTCAATACAATAATAATAATAATAATAATAATAATAATAATAATAATAATAATTTTATTTGTTACCCACCTCTCCCTCTGGATTATTTCACTATAGAAATGAAATGAAATGAATGAATAAATTCATAAAAATGATTCAAAGGCATAAGATGTGATTGAGGAGAATAGGAGCAATTCCTTCAATAGGGCTTCCTACCTCCCTAACAGATGGAAACAGGTAAATTGGCTCTGATACCCTCTAAGCAACCCATGTAGGCAAGCCCTTGGGCAAGCAGTGTATAATAGGAATGCTAATCCTCATGTCACCAATCCAAATTAAAGTCTGTAATAAACCTCAGCATTATTCTGTGTTGTACTGTTACTACACTGTACTAGTAATAGTCTGCTCGTTTATGCTCCAAACTGTATTAAAAATTGTTCTTAGTTTGCGAGCCAGACAGTGTAGTTTGAATTAGGTATCCTAACCACCCTCCCAGATTTCTCAAAAACAAACTTACTTGTAATTTGAGGGCTCTCTCCTCTTCATTAGCAGCATCAAGAAGATCATCAATGTCGATTTCTACATCCGGCATTTCTTCTTCCTGGAAAAGGAGAAAGTTGAATTTTTCAATTTCTTTTTAGCCGTGTTAAAGAAATAAATGGTAGTTCTCCCCCCCTCCCTCACCCACCCTGAACTTCACCTCTACCACCCATTGGTCCCGGTCCAGTGCAGATTTGTACTGTGTTGGCCAACCTTGTGTGTGGAGAAGAGCAGGTCCACACCCTACCTTTTCTCTTGCATACCCAATAAAATGTAATGTAGGACTGGGCAATCTGTTGCCCTTCAGATGTTTTAGCGTACAACTTCCATCAGCTCTAGCAACATACCTAATGGTGAAGGATCATGGGAGTTGTAGGCCAACACATCAGAAGGGCATCAGGCTGGGGAAGACTGCCATAATGGGAAAGGTGGGATATAAATACATAAATAAATATCTAAATAAGTAATTTAGGAGAGCTGGGTTTCGCTGAAGAACCGGAACATTAGTGAGAAAAGTGAACTTTTCAAATCTGTAGCATTACTTTGAGAGGGGTACAAACCCAATTCGTTTTCTCATCTTTTCTTTTCCCATTATAAACAAGAGAGATACTGTAAGCAGGAGAAACCTGGTGACAACAGAGCATGGGTTATTTGAGTTTTGTTTAACCCTCAAACAACCCCTGCTACTGTGTTTGGATGACACGACAAACCATGGCAACCCCTGGCTGAGGGGTTAAATATTCAAAATGGCTGCTGATGCATGTCACAACTCACTGTAGCTATAGTGGACTACAGTGTTCATGTGAACCCAGTCAGAATAAGCACTGGTAAACATCAACAAGGAATACACACATGCTTTGCATGGCCAAATTATTTTGTGATAAACATTTTGTGTAAAAGAGGTCATTAGTAAACATTTGATGCCTCCAAGGAAGCCAAATAAAAGCATACACAAGAGGCTGAGCCTAGAAAAACCATAAAGCAGTATTTCTAGATTTCCAACAAGCCTTTGTGTTTGTGTTTTGGGAAGTCATTATGTTTCTTTATGTCTGTATGTGCTTCAATGGATAGTCGGGCCTCCCCCAGGTACAAGAAAAACACATATAACGAGAAACCACCGTGTGTGAATTTTCCTTTGGGACTTTTTGCTGCAGTAGCAGCCAGCATTTTGAATATTTGAGCTGCAGTGGGGGTCTGGTGGAAAGCTGTAACTTGTGATTATGTGCAAACCCAGTGAGAATGGATTGTTGGGGTAGCTGAAAATCCACACAGAACCATGGCCTGTTTTATGGTCGGGGAAGGCTTGTCAAACACCCCAACAACCCACCGTCGCCGGTTTTGCACATAATGACACACTAAGATACGCCCCTGCTGCACTCAAATATTCAAAATGGTGGCAGGGAAATTAATCTATGGTGGCTTCTTGTTACATGTGAACCAGGTCAACGAGAACCAACCATTAGATTGGGGGATCTCTTCACACCACCAGATGCATCCATAGCTTTTACCTTAAGAGGAGACTGAGGCTATTACCATTGGCTTGAAAACATTTGTTTATTTATTACATTTCATACTGCCGAATAGTCAAATGTTGTTATTTGCCTATGAGTCACTCTTAGGTACAACCCAGCTGCTTCCACAAAGCAAACTCCATTTAATTTACTCATTCATAAGCCAAATTTCTATATATTCAATGGAAATGGATAGAAACTCTGCAGCAATACTGCTTAGTGCATTATATCCTTCGCTTGCAAAGCAATATATGTACTGTAGAACATAATGCCCCTAACATTTGTTTCTCATAAGTTAAAAAAGAGATCGACTAGCATCTTGTCTTCTGATACAGTAAAAAAATGGAGCCATTAATTCTCATAAGTTAAAAAAGAGATCGACTAGCGTCTTGTCTTCTGATACAGTAAAAAAAATGGAGCCATTAACCCTGTAACACCCACAGCCCCACTCCCCATCCTGCAAAAAAGCTCATTGAAAGGAGTTGATCCCCTCGCAACATCCAATTGTGAGATTCTGCTTGAAGGCCAGTTTAGGTTGCTTAATATTTGATGAGAAGATGTCACTAATTATAATTCTCACTGTGTCATTCTCTCAATTTCGGACATGTCCAAAAAGGACACAGAAGGAGAGAGAAGAGTTTGTTTCAATTTTTTTAGCCCTTTTGACATTACTGTTTCCCAGAACTACCATGAGTTCCATCCACCCCTCTTGCAATCTGTTCATTGATTCCAGTTCCGCTCTATGGGGAACTGTTCTTCTTGGGCTACAACAGTCTGGACTCTCCTTCAATTTCCCAGGTGACAGAAAACATTCTGAGCCCAAGGGTCAGAAACATTTACAGTTTGTTTTCACTGAAGCTCAGGTAATTTGCTTCAAACACAACCCAGTTCAATTTACAACACAACACAGAGTTTAAGCTAAGCATGGTGAAGTTCATAGGGGTTGTTTAGAAACAGACAAAAAGGTTTGCATAGACAAAAAATAATCAGTTCTGGATAACCTTTAGGATCCACTGAATCAATAATTTCAATTGTGCATGGGCTCTCAGGGTAGTATTCAATGTTTGTCCTACATAGAGTAAACCCACTGAAATAAATTAGTCACAATTACCTTGTCCCATTCACACTCTATGAAGGACTAACATTGGATACTATGCTCAGCAAGCAACTATGTTTTAAGGGCCAGGGGGATCTCTGACGTTGGCTACAACAACTTCCATACTATCTATGAAAGCATCTAATAATACGTTGTGTCTGTTGCATCTTGACCTTTGGATCAAACCTCACTTTCCTTATAGGGCTGCCTACAGAATCTCAAAACTTGCCAGAGTGAAGATGGACAAATGCCACACTCTCAGACTTGCCTCTGATTGTGGAATGATGGAGAAACCACAGACAAGAGCACCTGTGCCTAGGAAAGAGATCACTGCATCTCTGGTCAGAGGAGCTGAAGTAAGATGAGCTTAGAATCAACAACCACTGCCTCCATCTGCAGGGTAAGAGGGAGATCCAGCTCATTCTATGAACTGGGCTATGAAGATAAACTTTGGGACTGTACTCATGTGTTGTGCACTTCTGCATTATAGTCTATCCACAAAAGTCCTTCATCTAAGTTGTACTTTACCATGTTTTGGGATTCCCATTTCATGTTCCATTTGCATTGTCGACTTTTATAAACACCTTCCAATAAGAGACTGTTTAGAGTAGACCCATTGAAATCAATGGGACTGAGGATAGTCAGGACTAAAATCAGTCCCATTGATTTCAATAGGTCTACTTTAAGTATGACCACATCTTGATCCAACCCATAGTAGATTATAATGTTTTTGCATATTGCATATTTGGAGATACACAACCAACAGAATGCAGTGTTAGTTACCAATCATGTTGAATTGAAATTGCCATATAATATTAAAATAGGAATGGCTTATCAAAATAATGATTTACCCATGGCAGTATTCATATTTAGTCTGTTTTAACCTGGGCTATGGGTCTCAATTTCCATTTCACATAACGAAAGAAGAGCAGTTTCTCTGTGACCATTTAGAAAGCCTTCTTCTTCTTCTTCTTCTTCTTCTTCTTCTTCTTCTTCTTCTTCTTCTTCTTCTTCTTCTTCATGATATCCAGGCACAAATATAGACATTTGTTTAACAAAGAAAGGTCTCTTCTGTTTACCACTGTGCTTTGATTATTCAACTGACTGAAAGTAAATATCTTCCTTCACAATGGCCAATTAGCTTTCCACAGACTGCTTTAGGGCAAGAAGTCATGTTTGATCCATTTGCTGAATGTTAATGATTCTCTTCTTGGCAAAGCTTAATACATGAAGTTCAAGATAAGCCTATTTTAATTTAATGAATTTACCCAAAAATAAAGCATGCACAAGTGACAGTGGTGGCACTGATTACTGTTATATCTACCAAGCCAGCCTATAATGGAAAAGTGATCTGTATGTCCAGGCAAGCCAGCTCAGGTCAACAAAAAGAGATCTGTTTGAGATTCCAAGTGTAAAATTATGGGTCAAGACAAACTTTCACTTCCATCCGCTTCGAAGGATGGTGCTTCCCCATCTGCTGCTTGCTGCCTATAAGAGATTATACATACAGGTTTGGAGGGGCCCCCCCAAATTAGATAAAGTTCTACTCTAACAATGGGATTTTGCTGGTCCCTTCCTACTGCAGCCCCTCACACCTCCCAAAAAAATTATTCCCCAAGGGCTGGAGACCTTCCAGAACTGCTTGTGATAAGTCAGACAGGCTGCATCTAGGGGAAATCATTTGAAAATAGTAATTCCTGTGTGGTACAAGCAGAAGTGCCTTCCGTTCACCCAAGAGGATCTTTAGACCCAAAACTGAATAAAAAAGGTCTTCCCATCCCAATCCAGAGCAATCCAATTCAGGCCACTTGCTGTTTCTGTACCCCTCCCTGGACACTCTTATGAACCAGTGCTTAAATCCTGCATACACTCCTATTCAATCCCTGCCCCCGCTTTATTTTGGCCACTTCAATCTACCTCAGTTGTAAAATCCCCATGCTCCTTCCTCAGTGTCAGAGTTGAAGAGGTAGGTGGCATCAACCTGGCGCTGTGACGACAGCCCCAACATTTTCTGCACTAGCTTATTTAATAGGCAAAGTATTTAGCTTACTCACACACACACTATTCAAACTGAGAGTGCTTTTCTTCTGTCTGCCTCTAACAAAATTAGACATAAAGTCTTCAACTAGGATAAGGTTGGGTTTATTTTAATGATTTATTGGTATAAATCATACCAGTGAAATCCAACAACACCATGCAAGCTGGTACTCCATCTGCCTAAATCGCTAGACTGCGGTTTTAATGGCTTATTAAAAGCTCCCCAACTCCTGCCCCCAACCATAGCTGGTATTGCTTGGATACAACTCACAATCAATCAATTTGGGCTGACAGGATCTTGGACAACATTTCCAACTGGGCCACAAGAGCAACAGAAAGCAAGCTGAGCCATTGTTCACAGACCCTAAAGTGGTTAGGTTTTCATCAATAGGCGCAAAGATTTAAGACAGCATCACCTAGCACAAGAAATAGAGGGCCCTTTAAAGTTAAAATAAAACCATTTACTCAGCCTTGAGCAAAACAGAGGGAGTCAACTAACAAGGCCATATTTTTTGCTGAAATAAGCCTTAACAGCTACTCTCCGGAAAAGTGGTTTGCCAGGCAGGCGGGCAGCATATAGGTGTTTGCCATCAAGGGCCAACTAAGAACAAATCAGAAGGAAAGAGTGTAGAAAGAACTAGTGCATGGAGTACTAGCACAAGCATAGCTCCTACATTAGCTGAAAAGAGGGCAACGGAGCCACTATGGGCAAGCTTTATGGCAGTGTTCCTCCTGTGCCGTTAAGAGCATACGAAGTGCCATGATGGATCAGACCAAGGGCCCATCTAGCCCAGTACTCTGTTCACACAGTGGCCACCCAGCCATTGGCCAGGGACCAACAAGGCAGGACATGGTGCAACAGCACCCTCCCACCCATGTTCCCCAGCAACTGGGGCACACAGGCTTACTGCATTCGAGTACTGGAGAATGAGATAGCACACAACCATCAGGGCTAGTAGCCATTGATAGCCTTTGCCTCCAGGAATTTATCCAACCCCCTTTTAAAGCCATCCAAATCAGTGGCCATCACCTCATCTTGTGGTAAAGAAGATGAGTCGTTCTTTCAGAGTCTTCCTGAGGAAGTATAAAGATTAATTCCTTTCCTCAAAGTGAACAGAACAAAAGATTTTTCTTTTCTGCTTCACTGAATGCATCCCTCATAGGCAGAATAAGGCTGCTCACTTCTCTCTCTCTCTCTCTCTCACTCTCACTCACACACAGCAACAGCAGCAGTCTTTTGATGCCATTGCATCTTTGCCTTTTCCCCTCGAATGAAGGCAAGGAAAGTGATGCAAGAAGCAGCACTGTAATCTCCCCACTACCCCACAATCTGCCTGCCAATGGGAAATTTCTGCAAGCAGCAGCTGTGTTCTCACACACACACCACACACCCCTTGCCAATGGGGTTGTATCTATAAACCTGGTATCCACATACCACACGTAAGTTGACTCCTGACGAATTTCGGCGTTTTCATACATGAGCCTTAAGTCCCCTCTGTGCACCTCTGTGTGAATGTTAGATCTTTGCTAACCCACGAGTGAGGTATTCGCAGTGCAAATGAACATCCCAACCAATGTTGCCCTGTGGAACAATTATTTCACCCTGATGGCGTAACGTAAAGTTTAGCACTTTGATAATTACCCAGGTTTTTTCCCTTCCCCCCCCCCTTTTAAACATTACAGAATAATAAATCTTTGTTGAGAGGATTTCAAGGCTTGTTTTTGTCTTTCTGGTTTGTCTTTCTCCAGCTGACACTCGGCTCCATGCTGTAAAACAAAGGACTATGGTTGACTAGGCAGATATCTAATGGCGATTCCCCGAAAAACCTAAAAATTCTGAAGGGTCTATGTATAGAAACCAATAGAAATAGAACCAATAAAGAAATGGTATGTATATAGAGAAAGCCTGAATAGCCATGTCTCCACCCCCGTCCATCTGTAGCATATATTTAAGTGTGTGCCCCAGGTCACTTATTGGGGAGTAATTACCCCTTACCATGTGTAGCTTCCCTGCCGTATTCCATACCCAAGTCGCATCAGTGCCGCAAGCCCTCAGCCCCCCACATTTGCTCTCCTCCCCGTTATCTGCACAGCAAGGAGCGTAAGTGTGGGGTTTTTAGGAAGGAGCCCACGCACAACAGCTCATGATTGCACAGGCGAGGGGGAACTTCCCCCATTGTTCCCCTCCTCCTCCCCCTGCCCAAAAACAAAGGAGGAAAGTTGGTCTCCTTTGGTTGCTGTTGTTGATTTTTGGTTAACACGCAGAGGTGTGTAGGTGGTGCAGCCGCTGGGTGGCTCACTTGGGTGCTATTTTGTTTTTATTCTTTCTTTAACTGCACTTCTCTGCTGGCCCAGGGAGGCATGTAGGCGGTGCAGCGGCCAGGTAGCTTGCTTGGTGGCCACCTCGCTGTGCTCAGCTCCAGGTTGTTGTTAACTTTTGTTTAATTGTACTGGCCTTCAGAGGCATGGAGGCGGTGCAGCGGCCATTCAGCTCGCTGAACCGCACCGTACCCGTCCTAGCCGGGCGACTAATCAGGGGTCGCCATCTGCTGGGGCACAGCTCCGAAGCAAGGCGACAGATGGCAGATGCTGTGGTCGCCTTGCTCCAAGAGAAAAAAAAGTCACGGTAAGTGACCAACTTTTTAAAACCAGAGCTTCAGGATCTTGTCCCTGGATGGCTTTGCGATGGTGGCTGAGTCATATAGATGACCTGCCGCCACTGCGGATCCACCCCTGGGCAAACCCCTCATCAAAATGTACCCCCAGTGGAAGAAGTCCTCTTTTTCACTCAGAGTAGGACAAAGTAGTTGAACATGTCAATTAGTGACACTGAATACACATTTAAACAGGTGCTACAGATGGAGAAGTCACAGTTGCTCCAGCTTAAAAAGTTTATGTGCAGGCTCTAGGCTTCAGGGCCCTCTGGCAAGACTCCCTCAGTGGGTCTCTTCTAAAAATGAGGAATGGAGGGCTTCCCAAAGTGCACCAACGAAAGGCAAGCAGGCAGATGAGTGAGTGGCACTGCTGTTTTCTACCACTGCCCAATCACCTGCTCTCTTTATCTCAGAAGAAGGGGCATAGTTGACATTTGCCCTCCCCGTCTTCAGACGAGGGCAAAGAGGTGGGGGGCAGTGGTAGTGAAAAGGAGGAGGAGCCAGAGCAGGGACAACAGGTTTGGTTGGCAGTAGCCACTCCTCCCCTCCCCCTCCTCCCCCTCCTCCCAGGCATGGCTCCTGGCAGATGCTTAATTATGCTGACGTTCTCCATGTTTGGAAGGGAAGTGTGACTTTAATGTGCTATTTTAATTATTGTTTGTGTATTGTTTTTTAAATTGGTCTGTATTTTTATTCTATTTTGTTATTTCTGTCTATACTGAATTGTGGTGGCCTATCACTTTGAACAATAAAGATATACACACATCTTATATTGCTTCCTCAGTTGCCTTGAAAATTATATATCAACTTCCCTCTTTTACTTTCAAAGTTGCTCTATGATTTGGACAACCCACTACATTAACAAAACTTCTACTTCTCTAGTGTTGTTGCCAATCTAGGCACTATTGCCCAAATTCAGCAATCTGTTCTGTTCTTGGAAGTTCTGACAAATTTGCCTAGAATGGCCTCCCTATTTATTGAAAATGAATATGTCCCCCACTGATATGAGAACATCCCCACGTTTGTCAAGAGTGCAATTCAGTGCCAGTGTGGTGTAGTGGCTAAAGTGTTGGACTGGGAGTCGGGAGATCCGGGTTCTAGTCCCCACTCAGCCATGAAACCCACTGGGTGACTTTGGGCCAGTCACAAACTCTCAGCCCAACCCCACCTCACAGGGTTGTTGTTGTGAGGATAAGAGGAGGAGGAGGAGGAAGAGGAGGTGGTGGTTTATGTATGCCACCTTGGATTCCCTGGAGGAAAAAAGGCAGGATATAAATGCAATAAATAAATAATAAATATATAATTCAGGTCATAATTTCCCTCCCCCTCCTCCCCGTTAAGCCTTAAGATTGAAGAAACATGCACCTGGACTGAAGTTAACGGCAGTGACATCCCCTTGTAGACATGCTGCAAGGAATGAAGTCCTTGGATTACTTGGGTATGTTTTTGAAAATAAGTGAATCCAGTGGTTCGGTGGAGACTTAAACACAATTCATTTGACACTCTGGTAAATGGGGGGCGGGGGAATACGCAGAGTCTCCGACAACCTGTCAGATCTGGACGAAAGATAAACATGCCAGAGTGATGAGGTCTTGTGCTCTCCGTTTGCTAACAGCAGAGATCTTGCAATGCCCCATGACATGCTGTTTTGCCTCTGGCACAAAGGTGACAGCTTCATGCTGAATCATGCCAGCTGTGCCATATAAGCAGCATCACCACTTCAAAACGACTGTGGGGAGGGTGGACCTCAGATTCTATTGCAGCTGTAATGTAAGAACAAGCATTTCACAGTGAGATGTTACTTCTTCAGCATAATTCAGATACACCACTGTATACTGCCTAGATCAGCCTCCCCCAGCCTAGTGTCCTACAGATGGGTTGGACTCCCAGCATTCCTCAGCTAGCTGGCTGGGGACCACTGGGAGTTCAACACAACAGCAGAGCACCAGGGTGGTGAAGACTGACCCAGGTTCTGCTTCATAAATTTTAAATCCTAAGTAGAATATTCTTGGATACCCTGAGTGCCTGCTCACTTGTCCCATTGGTTCAATTAATGTGAGAAATTGAGAAAATCCCCCCCCCCAAATTGTATTCAGCATCAAAAAGGTGCAGCTACACTCCTATTCAGCACTGGAGCCACCCTCAGCTCAGTGCTCATAGGACTCCTGATGAAGGACCTCAGGAGTTTCTTATACATTGTGTTTTCTGATGCTCTCCAGGTATCATGCAGCAGCATCAGTCTTGGAATAAGGAGAGCTTCTAACACCCGATGCTTGGGATCACAGCCAGTCCTGTTACTGTTATCCGGACAAGAGAGAGAGATTGGGTTTCGCTCCATTCCATCCCATACCAAAGTGTTTAAGATGGCATCACTTCCTAAGCAAATGCCAGCCCTCTACGTTCTCCAAGCACGGGGAATTTGTCTCCTCATTAAAGTTAAAGCCCCCTTTGACATTTTTTTTTTACTCATGTAGGCACACCACTCACAATCCTGCCTAATGTTCCAACAATCCATGCAATCCTATACATGTCTACCAAGTAGTAAGGTATATGACGTTCCGCGGAACTTACTTCCAAGTAAGTATGTAGAGGATTCCAAGAGAAGGTGTCTGCTTAACTATGAGGAATGTGTCAAGATTTGCTTGTCATAAGTTAAGCAAATTAGATTTTACAGATCCACTTCCTTACATAATGGGGCTTCTTAAAATTCTGAAGTTTAATAGATTTGGTGCAGTTTAATAGATTAGATGTTATAATATGGCTGGAAACCTCTTAGCCAGTGCTATTACAATCATAATTCATGGGTACTGTAGCTATGTATTCATATCCTTTGTTGCATATATGGAAGATCTGACCTTGGATGAAATATTATAAGGCTCTTATAAGGGCATATTATGACTAGAAATAAACTTTATACATTACACATGAGCACACACTGCTTCACTTAGACAAAGAGAATACAATAATGCTAAGTACTTCAGAAATCAAACAGGCTTCAAATTATAAACTGATTTGTCTTGAAGAAATCCTAGGAACAGGCTTCACTCCGGCACTTAGAACACAGTAATACCTTTGCTTAAGTAGTGGTCCAGCTTGGTATGCTGTGGGAAGACTCCCTTATGTCCATTGCATAGCACTAATGGTGGTTGCTGCATCTCTTTTCCAGCTGTAGCACTTCAGGTTATGCCCAGGGAGAAGAAAGAATTCTTATGGGCAATCTTGGGTTAAACAGGGGAGCTCTGCCTCTGTTTTAAGGGCCTGCAAGGTCAACTGCGGTAAACAAAACTAGTCCAGGCAGTGACTAATTAGCATCTCTAGTATCCAGAGGCCTATCAGAGCTCATGGCAATTGCTGCTTTCTCTCTCTGTCTCTCTCTCCTGTCTAGATTTAACGTGCTCTCATACTAAGGGCCAGACAGACATTACTTTACGTTCTTACCTACCGCCTAGGTCTTTTTCATCATTTTTACTCTAGAGTAGGTGCAGCAGGCCTCATCTGGAATGGGACCCTAGCATGGATGAGTAGGGGCAGTTACAATCTGGATTTGATCCCTTTTGCCTCCTCTAGAGTAAAAAATGAACAAAGGTAGCTGTAAGATACAGACTTAAATTCATCTCTGTCCTAACCCTCCCTCCCTCTCGTCAGATGTGTTCCATCTTAGGGGTATAAATATGAACATATGATGCTGCCTTTTTTATTACATTTATATCCCCCATTTCTTCCATTGTGGAACTCAAGGTGGCTGCATGAGGCTCCCACGTGGTCTCCCCTCCAAACACTGACTAGACCCAGACCTGCATAGCTTCAGCAAGCCAGGAGCCTCATATGCCTTCTGACCATGCCCTGGGACCTTTTACCAAGGGGGAATCCGCACGTCGTTCCAAGATCACTTCTAAGCGACCCCAGTGCGGCGTGAAAGCGATCGTGTACCTGGCCTTTGGAAGAGCCGACGAAGAGACGTCCTTCCCGCTGCCGCCGCCACCCACAGACCTCCTCGCCGACCGGCGAGGAGAGCTCGGCTGAGGAAGGTGGGGTGGAGAGCGGAAGAAGCTCTCCACCCCGCCTTCTTCCCCCGAGCTCTCCGTCCCAGTCAGCAAGGAGGTCTGCGGGTGGCGGCGGGAAGGACGTCTCTTCTCTCTTCGTCGGCTCTTCCAAAGGCCAGGTACACGATCGCTTTCACGCCGCACTGGGGTCGCTTAGAAGCGATCTCGGAACAACGTGCGGATTCCCCCCAAGTCAGAACACTAGTCCTCCAACCCAATATTGCTCACTCCTACAGCCCATGACAGCAGCTCATGTAATATGCAAGGCATGGGGAGGGATGCTGATTTTGACTGTGTCTAGCCAGGTCTCACTGCTTATCAGCTGGCAATCTTCAAATCTGTAGAGTCAAGCAAACAGTTCATCATGCAGCGGTTATCCACTTCTCTGAGTTTCATAAACTGGACTTTCACACTTCTATTGCTTTAACTCCTTCTTGTTGCTTCCAGTGCTGGTGGCCCAATTTCCCAGCAATGGCTCCAGACTCAGAATCCAAATCCATATCCAAACCAATTCGAATCCCCCCTCCCCATTACTGCCTCATTCTATTTGTCTCCATTCTAGCCTCTATGTGCCTGGAGGGTCCATCTAGCTCCTCCCTGTGATTCTAAGCACTACTTGATTTGGAGTGGATTGACAGGTTCAAAGACCATAAGCCATATTAACATGATTGGGGTGTGTCTGCTGTATTAGTTTCCAGGGAGAGCAACAGCTTTTGGCTGGGAAACTCCAAGTCTAGTTTGCCTCTATAAATAGATTGTTCTCAGCCTCAAAAGTCCCTTGAATTTTCAAACATTAGAACAGGCACCTTGCAAGGGGCATAATAATAATAACAGCATGGTCCAGATATTAGTGCAAGCATAAATCCCAAGTATTTCCACAAGAAGTAACAGCTGCTGGTCTCAGGAATAGGGGCTTCACTTTAACCTCCAACCTTTAGGTTAATTAGGAGTGCAAGATGAAATATGAAATATTAGTGAGCCGAGACAAGATCAGGGGGGATTTGCTTGACCTCTACCTCAAATCTGCCTGCTTACAGATCAACAATGCTCTTGAAGGTGGCAGTGACCCAAAATCCATGGTCTGCCCCTCACCTAGTTACCGCTCCTGCCTCCCCCATGTTGGCAGCATTGAAACAGTCTTATCTCCTACATTGTGGGTAGATTGTAATAGTTCTGAACAAAAGCACCTCTCAGGAGCCAGCCATGGGGCAGACAAACTTATGTCCTCCAGATGTTTTGGACTACAACTTCCATCAGCCCCATCCAGCATGAGCAATGGTCAGGAATTATGGGAGTTTTCATCCAAAACATTTGAAGGGCACCAGCTTGCCTTCCCTGGGCTAGACCTTCTGGTTGGAGGTACCAATTTTCAGGAACACTGAATCCTTGGAAGGAGAATGGCCCTTCAGGGGTAGGTTACATTGCTTTCATATTGTCATCGCCTTCATACAGAAAATTGACAAATTAAGGGACAGCTGGTGGTGCAATTAGGATCCAAGGAAGTCAGCAGGACGCAGCAGCAAGAAGTCTAGTCAAAGAGGCTATAATTGGCTCTAGTGCCCACCCATTGAGAAAAGGGATGTTGCAGGGAAACAGTGAGCAAAGGATGTCTATGCTGACCCCAGTGCCCTGCAGTGGCCTTTACAGAAGCACCCGAGCACTTGTACTAGAAAGGGTGGGAAGAGAAGAAGTACATTTGTTAAAACGAATTTTCTCTGTTGAAGAGCTTGTCCAACCAATTCAAAATGAAGCCCGTTCTAGCGTAGCAGAGCTAGCTGTTTTGCTACATACTGTTCAGTCATGTTTTGGCTCAGTTCAGCTTTACCATGTGGTGAACTAGACAGAACAGATGGCCAGTAAGCTCTATTAAACTGCCAAGGCCAGCTACCTTTGAAGAGATATATCCAGATCTGAAATTTGAGTTTGAATAGGGTGACCATATGGAAAGGAGGACAGGGCTCCTGTATCTTTCACAGTTGGATAGAAAAGGGAGTTTCAGCAGGTGCCATTTGCATGCATGCAGCACCTGGTGAAATCTCCTCTTCATTACAACAGCTAAAGCTGCAGGAGCTCTGCCTTCTTTTGTATCTGGTCACTCTACAAAAGAGGGCAGGGCTCCTGTGGCTTTAAATGTTGTGATGAAGAGGGAATTTCACCAGGTGCTGCATGCATACAAATGACATATGCTGAAATTCCCTTTTCTATACAATTGCCTTCCTTTCCATATGGTCACCCTAAGTTTGAATGTAGGAAGTAGTCAAAGCTTTAAATCATGAAATTAAAAACTTAACATAGAAAAGGAAAGAACACCAAGGAAACAGTTAACTGTCAGATTGCTCATTTTTCATAAGACTGATACTTTCAACCTGTAGAACAAGTTTTACTATCAGAGAAACAACAAATTAAAAATAGAGTTCAGAATTCAAGTTACATGATTTAGTTACATCCAGATAAGTTATGGCTTTATGCTTACCTTCCCCAACCTGGTGCTCTTCAAATGTGTTGGACTGCAAGTCCTATCAGTCCCATCCAGAATGATGGGAGATGCAGTCCAACACTTGTGAAGGGCACAAGGTTGGGGAAGGTAGTTTTATACTGCTCCTTGCTCCCCATTTCCCCAAGTAGTGAGACATTCTGGAGCAGCACTGTTAAGTTCAGTTTCCTTTCGATGTGAAGATTTATGGCATCTTTGTAGCATTTGCTTTATTTACAAATATACACACATAGCATAAATCACAAGAACCAAATAGATCAATGTTCTCACTAGCCATTCTTGCCAATACTAAACTTGATGGCCCCGTGCTGATCAGTTTGGCAGCAAAACATGCTCACCCACAAGCAAAATAGTTCGTATACATGAAGGAGATATGCAGAAATATTAGTTTATAAGCTAAATAGAAACAGAAAATAAAGAGCCACAGCAGGACTGAGCATACTTGTGGCCTCTAGAAGCCATGGAATATTGGGGGGTGTCTGTTTAAAAAAGAGGAAATGTGGCTGAGGAAAGAATTGGTCAGCTTCAGCCCTTAAGAGCTCAATGGAGGGGGTGTAGGCCATGAGATTTAAGAAGCCCATTCCCTACACTGTATAGGTTACAGAAGTGTTGGGGTAAAGGGCAGAAGAGAGGAATGGGCCCTCTTTTATGAGATGGGAATTGTACCCTCCATTTCCCCCTTCTTTCTTTCTTTCTTTCCTGTTAAGCCCTTACTCTGTCGTAAAGAGCAACTAAAATGCACTAAAAGCTTGCTTACCTTATAGCCTAAGTGCTACAGGGATGCTATCGACTTGTGACAGACTAGATTATTCAACGTGACAATGTCTGTGTTTAAGAGAGGACTACGTCTGTTAGCATGCAGCAGAGCTATTGTGTTTTATTCTGTTGTCGATGCACAAGAGTCATGCATATATACCATGTTTAATCTAAATTAAATCTTGCCTGTGTTAAATGAAAACTCAAGGGTCAAAAAAACTACTTAAAGCAAATGTCATTAGCTTCCTGTTTCTGTTCTAGTTTTATTGATAGCCATTTAACAAGCTTTTGAAAACATTTCCCTAGAGTGCTACAGACATAAGTATAGTCTTTATATCAGCTATAGACATTACTATCTCCAAGCTCTTCCAAATCATGCAATTGTGCACACATTCACAACTGAAGTTGCCGTTTCCGGGTTCCCAAAATCTGGGCTGCCTAATCTGCATGTTATGCAAATCGCTTGCGCCTATGAAAGTCAAGCACTAAACTCTAAAACAGGAGGGTATTACCAGCCCAAGACCTTTACTGCAGCCCCCAAGGGGGCCTTGACACTCCCAATGCCACCAATGCCCCCCACATTAATATGTAATATCGACTCCCTCCCACAGAGTTCTTCATAGAGATTGCACTTTCTCTACCACCACTAGCAGTGTAGAGCAATTGTATCAGGATTGCTGCCACATGCATGCATGTGTGTGTGTGCACTACCCAAGCCAGTATCATATGCGGCCCTCAGGGCTGAAAAAGTTGTGCACCCCTGCTCTGTAACACAGTGGGCAGAAGGCAGATCTCCAAATCTTTTGGACTTCAACTTCCAGAAGGCCCTGCCAGCATAGCCAATCGTCAGAAACACTGGGAATTAGAGTTCAAACACCTGGGGATCTACTTTCTGCCCATCCCTGCTCTAGAACAGTGGTTCCCCAGGGGTGTCCGTGGCACCATTCATATATTCACCATTCATTTCTGGAGTCCACTGATGACGAATTCCTACCAAAGTAAAATATAACATCACTGAGCACCTGTGTGATTTAGTGACTAGCTTCAGAGATTACTTCCCAGCACCTAATCCTAAAAACTCATGGAGAAGGAATCCTTTTGAATGTGGTGATGTACAACTAACAACTCTATCTGCGGAAGAGCAAGATGCACTTGTTGACATGACTTGTGGTGGCTCATTGAAATCATTTTGAACGCTATATTGAAAGAATATAGACTGGACCAATTCTGAGTGAAGGTTTTTCCCAATTATAAGAAGTTAGGTGAAAAAGCTTTGAAACATCTAGTTTCCTTTTGTTCCACATATCTTTGTGAACAAACATTTTTGACATTTTTTTATATGAAGAACAAGCATAGAAATCGTCTCAATGTTGATCCAGATTTGAGATTAAAAGTAGGAAATATTGAACTGGATGTGGAAGGGATTGTTTGGGACAAAAAGAGGCATGATTTCTCCCATCACATTTAGGTTTAGTAGCTGCTAGACAAGTCATAATTTGTTCAGTTGTAAACTAGACGTTAGTAAAATTAAATTCGTCTTTATATTCCTAACTAAATCATTGTCATTTTTGCGTGGTAATATCACAAATTTTATTTATTTTATTTATTTATTTATTACATTTCTATACCGCCCAATAGCCAGAGCTCTCTGGGCAGTTCATAAAATGAACCGCTCTCTGGGCGGTTCATTTTATGGTCTGTTTTTTAGTATACCTAGAATTCTTTGCTTATTAGGGGCTACCCCTTATTTTCTCAAAAAAAAATTGCTTCACACAGGTAACTACCATAGAGATAACAATTTTTTCAAAAGGAGGGGGCCATGGCTTGGCATTTGAAAACCAAGGGGTCCGCAGTACTTAGCTAATTGGGAACCACTGCTCTAGAACATAGCACTGCAGTATATAAACAAATTCCACTGGCCATCCATACCCTATATCTCTGTTCATACGATACACACCGCCACATCCCAGAAGCAATACCATCCCAGAAACACTATGCACTGACAAAAGAATTAATCTTAACCATTTTCAGTTCTTTCATCAAATCTTTCTCTATAGACCACAGTTGAAAGGCTCTGCATACCCCTGGGGATCAGGATACTCAATATATTTCCAAGTACATGTGAAACATGAAAGTGAAGGGTATGATGAAGCCTCAGTACTAGATCAGTTCCCTCCAGGAAATAATGGCCAATGAATTCCTTGAGCTCATTAAGTCTGTTGAATAGCCTCACCTCACTGAGTATTATTCACTGATGGGAAGACCTGCTGCCTGTTATGTCCATTATGTGCCTTGAGTTGTTGGTTCTTTTTGGCAGGGCTCCAATGCCTTAGCAGCTGTCTTGAATTGTAGAAATCTTGGCATGGAGATTATGGGAGGAAACTTCAGTTCCTAAAATATATGCATATATTAGGCAACTGTGAGAGGCACAGCAATCCTTGCAAAACAAAAATTGATAGTGCAATGAGGACTTCTGGGGAAGATTTGTCCTAGAAGGTGCAGAGAATACCCTAACATGTTTTTTTCCATTTCTACAAAACACGTGAGGTCATGAACCTGACCCAGAGGAACCTCTAGGGCATGCTTCACCAAGGCAGACCCATGTCAAATTCTTTCCTAGGTCTGGAATCAGTAAGAGAATTAGACCAGTCTTTGGAAACAAACAGTTCACAGAAGTACTTTTTAATTGGCAACAAGAGACCATGAGCCTTTCACTCTCAAGAGCAGCACATATCAATTTCTCTGGGGTCAAAGGTCCAGCAACAGATCCAGGAGTTTGTCAGGTCTAGAGATAGAGCTATCAACCTTTTCCTTAAAATGACAGGTGCATTGATCATAAGCTGGGAAGCCTGGCTTTCTCCCCAACTACAAGTGAGAGGACGACCCAGAGATCCCTTTGTTGCAGGGGACTCAGTAGGGCTTTCATTTCAGATTGGAGTGGGCCTGTACAGATCACAGGCAGCACCTGTTGCTTCTGACCCAGCTGGCTTCCATCCAAGATGAAAGCAAGAGCCAAGAACATCTCATTTTCTGATCCTTCAGCAAGTATTTACCACATAAGAGGAGGTTTGGCAGAGAAATAAGCTGCAGTCACAGTTCTGATGTCAAGAATTTGCTCCCAGGGAGTCAATTAGAGAACAGGGTGACCAGACCTTATTAGGCAAGCCAATGAGCCCAAAGTAGAAACCAAACCGTTTTTCTCACAGTCAAAGGGTTGACTATCATCTCACCTCAGGCCACCTCCAGCCATGCACCATCTTGGGGCCACTGCTACTACTCAAGGCAGGTAGGCAGAGGCTGAGGCAGGAAAAACACCAGGTTCCACAGCACCCAAGGAAAGGAAATATTCCATTCACAAAGGGAAAGGGGACAGTTTTGTAAAGAAAAACAGAGCACAACAGGTCCTTTACCTTTTTTAAAAAAAAAAATTATTTATTTCATTTTTCATTTCATTTTTATACCGCCCAATAGCAGAAGCTCTCTGGGTGGTTCCAAAATTTAAGATTCTGAGTGGCAAACAAAACACTAATATTTCTGCATATAGTCATAGTAGCTCAATGACAGGGCACCTGCTTTGCGTACATAAAGTCCCAAGTTCAGTCCCTGGCAACTCCAGGTAGGGCTGTAAAAATTCCTGCCTGAAATCCTGGAGAGCTGCTGCCAGTCAGTGGGCTTGTTCAGACAACATGCTAAGCCATGGTTAGGTCGCTAAGCCTTTTGCAAACAATAGTGGCCATGTTTAAACTGTGGTTATGTAGCCACCATGGTTAGGAATGGTTCATCTGAGACACTAAGTCATGTTTCACATTACATGCTAAGCCATAATGTTAAGCTCAAAATGCTTAACCGTGTTGTCTGAACAATGCCATTATTGGCAATACTGGGCTAGATGGACCCATGGTCTGACTCAGTATAAGGCAGTTTCCTTATATTCTTTGTAATATTACCAGTCACAAAGTTTGGGACTGAAGATTGTAATCTCATAGCCATTACACGTAAGACCATCAGATAAATTAACATAGCACTTAAGAGTTAATATTAAACAATAAAAATCATTAAACTGCCAAGAAGAAGAAGAAAGGCTAACAAATCAGCCAGTGTGGTGTAGTGGCTAAAGTGTCGAGAGCCAGTGTGGTGTAGGGTCTGCGAGTCAGTTGATCCGGGTTCTAGTCCCCACTCAGCCATGGAAAACCACTGGGTGACTTTGGGCCAGTCACAGACTCTCAGCCCAATCTACCTCACAGGGTTATTGTTGTGAGGATAAAATGGAGAGGAGGATTATATACCTTAGGTTCCTGGGAGGAAAAAACCTGAGATATAAATGCAAAAATAAATAAATAAATAAATAAATCTCCCTTTCCCCAGATGCAAGCAAAACTGCTGACAAATCAGCTTCCTCAAGTAAAGGACACATAATTTGACCAGCCTTCTCCAAACTGGTGCCTCAAGATGTTTGGGACTACAAGTCCCAGCATCCCAGAATGCTGGGAGTTGCAGCCTAATCCATCTGGAGGGCATCAGTTTGGGGAAGGCTGATTCAATTTTCATGCTTTCAGGGCTCCACCTCTGCATGTTCAACAAATGTGCAGGGAGAGCCGAAGACGCCACTGCTTGCACACAACCTGCTGTCTCCCAGCCTGCGTACACTCATCTGACTTTCAGAGAAGCATCCCTGGACGTGTGGAAAGGGCTACAGAGTGTCATAAACAGAGTAAACACAGTATAGCAAGGTACTCGCTTTAGAATCCGGGCAGCATGGGTAGCGAGTAACCCCACTTGTGCATTCCTTCTTCAAAATTATTCAGTGGTTATCCAGCTGTCTTGACCAAGGATGGGCCACACTCCAGACTCGAGATCCAGGACTCTACCTACCTATTAACAAAACAGAATAGCCCTGATAGCTGAAGTGTGCAATGCCAATTTACACTTGTGAATCCTCATCTTGATTAGGCCTATGAACAACCAAGCCTTATTCAGGTGTTCTAAAATGGAGCAAGGTAAATGCATGAAGAAGAAGAGTACACTAGCCACACCCACTCTGTCATCATTTATTTTATTTATTATTTTATTATTACATTGATATCCCATCTTGTTTTCATCTTGCAAAGAACCCAAGGCAGCTGACATGGTCCACTTCCACTCCATTTTCTCCTCATAACACCCCTGTGAGGTAGTTTAGAACTAGGTCGGTAGGTCATTTCCATCACCCTCTCTACATGTGGATGAGACTTTCTGAAGGGGATGGCTTCTGTCTGCACTTAAAAGAAGAAAACATCCATACAAAGATAATCCAAAATCTGCATCAGGAGAAGTTAAATTCAGAGCTTATATCAAGTAGACTAAGCATGTGCTTTTCTTAATTTTATCTGCTTCTGTTCATCAGGTGAAGGAAAAACAGAGAGCGCTGCTGGTCAATAAGCTCTTCTAACCTCTGGAAATCTTACTCTAATGGCCATCAATGCCACACTTTTAATCTTTGAGGATTAATTTTTTATAATTATTTTTTTCTGTTTTTACATGAAAGCTGAGATGCTCAACACCCCGAATTTTTCACCTAGTATGTTATGTTTGTGTGGTACCCTTATTGAACACACACCAAGCTGCCATTTGAAAACTCCTGACACCAGATTATTCCGTATACATTATTGAGATACCTAAAAGCTCTATCGAATTGTATACTTTTCTAGAATTTAAGAAATCAGCTATTCAGAAGCAACAAAGTCGAACCTTAACATGATTTTAAAATATAATCAACTATGCAAAAGGAAGTTTCTAGGCATGATTCAGAGTTCTTACTTATCAAGAACCAAAGATAATATCTTTGGCTCCAGAAAAAATAAAAATGTCAAACAGCAGAAGCTTCATTTTCTGCCAGATTATTATTAAGTACGTTGTCTGGGAAGTAAACAGCAGATGCTACCAGAGCTACATTAAAAAAGTATGCATTTTATACATTTCTTTTATGCATTTCAAGGGAGAACATTAACATACAGTACAAGGGGTGTTTGACTTATCTTAAGGTTTAGCCAATTTGGCATTACTGACTTCCATTTTTAAAAGTGCAAAATCCATCTTGGGAAACAACCAGCAAAACTATCACTTTAAACAGTTGGATGCATCTGTGTCACTTAGCATCAACCTACCTGTACCCCTTTTCATCTAATCTCCACCATTAAGTACCTGCAAATTCTCTAGAAAAACTGGTCAGACTACTACTTACATTTCCCCCTATCCTCCCTCTAAGGAGCTCTGGGCAACATATATGGTTTTTCCAGTTGGCCAATATATGGTCCAGTGAGCCATATATGGTTTTTCCAGTAGGCCAAGCATGTCATGTGAAGCCACGTCACAACAACCCTGAGAGATTGTGTCTGGGCCCATCATCCCCCTTGTTGGCTCTATGAAGCCAAGCCAAAATTTGTAGTAGCCAGGTTTCTGCCTGACCCCTCCCTTACTACATTCCCCGATCCAGATCAGGAACAATCCCCAAGTCTGAAGCTAGGGATTATTTTGGTGCTGGGCAGCAGAGGTACTCCAAATGCCTCAACTGCCCCTTGCCAAACAGCAAGCTCCAGTCTTCCTCTCCTGCTTGGTACTGGGAACTGGGTCATTCCCATTGGTTGCACTGGGTCCTTCTAAACTCAACAGAACTGTGGTAAGGATCACCACACTCTCCCCTGCACCAAGCTGGAGATAAAGGTTGGGGTTGCTGTCCTTACTCTTGCCAGTGGATGATGGAATGCTTGGCATGGTGAGGAAGGATATATACACAGAGACTTCAATAAATTCCACAACAAAATGTAAATAGAAATAAAACTAAGCAGATACTTGCAATAGTTTCATCTCCAAACACAAGCCAAAGGATTTAATTTCAGTGAGCATTAGAACTGGATGTTCCATTCCAAAAGATACACAGAATTGAGTATTCAAGCCATTTATATAATAATAACAACAACAACAACAACAAAATTATTTATTTCTTACCCGCCTTTGGATTTAGGCACGGAACAACATTAAGTACAATACAATATAAATCAAATGCATTAAACTGATTAAAAAAGCGTATAGAACTGATACAATATTAAAATAATGATCAGGACATCTTAAAGGTAAGTGTTGAAATAACAGAAGGGTATCAAGAAGCCTGAAAGTTACACATGGACCTTTCAAGTTGATCCTTCATCCATTCTACCAGCATGTTGAAATCTCTGGGATTAGATATTATTCCCATATATGCCTTTTTTAAAACCATGACTGGTTAACAAGATTGCAACAGAATCATGTAATCTGTTGTTGTGTAGTATTTATCACATGAGAAACTCCTAATGAATGGGAAACCCCACAGTCAACCACAAGTGGTAGTACTTTCACACAGTGAGGAACTCCTATCTATGATAACAGATACTGGGTAGAAATCTCTATTATTATTATTATTATTATTATTATTTATTTATTTATTTATTTATTTATATAGCACCATCAATGTGCATGGTGCTGTACAGATAACACAGTAAATAGCAAGACCCTGCCGCATAGGCTTACAATCTAATAAATTGTAGTAAACAATAAAGAGGGAAGGAGAATGCAAACAGGCACAGGGAAGTGTAAACAGGCACCGGGTAGGGAGAAGCTAACTGAATTTATCACATCAGAGTTACAATAAGCTTATGAAAAACCATAATTTTCATCAATCCCTTTTCATTCACAGGCTAATACTAGAGTTCTTCCTAAGGTAAGTTTGCCTTTCGTGTTACACCCAAAAGGTGTACCTTTCTGCCTTCACTGAACACTGCATTCTATCCAGATGGGAATGTCCTATCCCCATGCTTGCTGCCATTACATGTCTATGGAGAAAGGGTTACAGCCTAACAGCTAGTAATTAAGCCTGTCATTTGAAGCGTACACAGAAATAGGTTTACAGCACAAAGGAGGCCGAATCCATTTTTTTCTATTATGAAACTACAATTACCTTATTAACATTTAAATCAAAAGCAAGCCTTATAGTTACGGCAAAGTAATCCTGTTGAGACAGCCTGATAAGAGGATTTCACTAGAAGGCACTGATTGTGCTTTCATTCTGTAAAGTCCTGTGCACAATGCTAAAATCTAAAATCCTTCTATTAGCAATCCACTCAGGGCCTCACCATGATTATTATTTTACTTGATCATGAAGTACATAATGGGAAAATCAGTTTAGGAAGGAAAAGGTGGCGGCATCTTGTGTTGATTATCAGCAATTCAATAATTTGACTGAGAATAATACCTTGAATCTGTTAGCCAATGCTCAGTAGCTCTCTCCCATTAGCCAGGCTCAAGGCAATTAGCAGGGAGTGATTCATGCAAAAGGTGAAGAGAAAATAGCATTGTGCACAAGACAAGGCTTATAGAGTTAGTGGGCCTGTTCACACAATCAAGATGGAGTAAATAAGCCACAGTAGCATATTTCCCCCACTGCACATGCTGGTCACATGCCACGGGGGATTAACACAATTACCCTCAACAGAGTGACTCTATGCCATGTAAATCCAGCTTGTCGCCTTGGTTAACAAGCCAACCCAGAGCCCTACAACAGCCCATAGGTTTTGGGTGGCTTGTCAACCATGGCAACAAGTCACCCTGGCCAGGTTTCCATGACCGACGAAGCCACACTGCCAAGGGTAATTGTGCTATCCCATTCCCTGGCATGCAACCAGCACGTACAAAGTGGTTAAGAAACCACTCTGTGATCATACAAACCAGGTCAGTGTAATGTAGAGTATTGGACTGGAACTCTGCAGATCCGGGTTCTAGTCCCCACTTAGCCATGAAGGTCACTGGGTGACTCTGGGCCAGTCACTGGCTCAGCCTAACCGACCTCACAGGATTATTATGAGGATAAAATGGAGAGAAGGACCATGTAAGCTTTCTTGGGTTCCTTGCAAGAGCGGGCAGGGGAGGCAGGATATAAATGTAACAAATAAATTTACAAAATAATGAGTTCAATGGCATGACTTTCTGTCCTCATAATAACAACCCGAGTACATTGATCAGACATTGCAAGGCTAACTCCTCGCCAGGTGATCTCTTGCCTGCACTACTTAGACAAGAGGTGGGCAGATCAGAATTGCATCAATAAATCATGTTAGGAGCCCAATTGAGAATTCCTGTCTCCTTGGTTTTGTATGGGTGCCCTCTCTTTCCTTCTCCAGTTTTGTGTATATCTGCTCGTTCATTCAGAAGCATGAAAATAAGTCCAATGTTGTACTTTTGACTTTCACCTAGTCAGAAGCAATCCCATGGATGTTTAGACAGAAACAAAGCCTTAGAACTTCCTGCAATTCCCAGCCAGTCATGCTGGTTGAAGAATTCTGGGAGTTGTAAGACTTTCTTCTGTCTAAACATGTGTAGGATTGCGCCCTAAGCTAGATCAATTTCTAAATAACTTGGTACAGAGTTGACTGGCCTGACCTACTCTGCAATTGGCTGAGTATTGTTACAGTTAAGAGCGCAGTTTCACCCAGATACTGTGCCTATTTCTGAATCACAGCAATACATGACGTACGATAAATGCCTGTTTTAAGGAGGTTATTTTTGTTTCAGGTATTTGTCATTCACCAGAAAAACAGAGAGGAGTTTCAGACAGCCCTAAATCATACAGCTCAAAGAGGCAATCTACATATTACATAGTGGGAAAGATAAAGGCAATTTATTGGATAGAAACAACTCTTTCTGATGGCTGGGGTCTGAAAGGGTACACTTTGGCAGGGTTAGTTGAGAGGTGCATTACGTTCCAGAGTTGTGCTTTCTCAATCCAGAGCCACATATGAAGTTTTTGGTTATGTGCAAGTTGTAACCAATTTCAGGTGGTAGTTGGGACTGGGAACACACAATCAAAAATATGTTTTTTAAAAAGCAAGTGTGAAATGTTAAACATTTTAATACAAATGTTATCAAGAGCTTTTGTATTTATTGGCTGTAATGCTAGAAGCAGGTTTATTTCTTAGCAAACAATTGTTAGAATACTGCCTGGATGTTTTCCCTTATTTCTTTGCAAATAAGAGAGTTAGTAGAGTTTATTTTTTTAAATGGAACCTAAACACTCAGGGCTTGGATATCCCTTAGAGAGCCTGATCCACACATATGACTTCTCATGGCTGTGGCCCTAGGAATCAAAATGTGTATTCTTTTGCATTTGTTTTATGCTGTACACCACCCTGGTGGTATTAATTTTTTTGGAATAAAAATCATGACAAATCTTAATTCCACCACCAAGAATACTTGTGCCTTTTCATATTAATCTACTGCATTTGGGGGTCATTTTAGAATGCTCCCCCACATACTAGAGACTTTAAATAATTAGATGCAGGAAGATGGGGAGGGGGGAGCACTGAAAAATAGTATCCTCCCCACCTGTAATCTGAAGTGATACAGCCCAGAATTCTACCATCTCTGTTTATTTCCTTATTCTGTGCACTGTGCTGATCAGGTTATGCATTGTCTAGATCCGAAAAGTGCAATAGATTCAGGTTCAACCACCTACTAAACTCAAAGCTAGATATCTAAAGCAGTTATTCACACTGAATGCAAGTCCTAACCAGGATAGTTTTTAAATTGTTTACAGGTACCTTTATCTAAACAGCTGACGCATCTGCCGTTTGTGTAAGGGTTGCCACATGCCACACCCTACTTATAAAACAGCACAAAAGCAAAATCATTTATAGAGTTCAGCCACAACAGATTTTTAAAGTCAGATTTTAAATTCCTCGACTAACAGAACACTATTTCTTCTATATTTGAGATATTTTGTTACTTTGCAAAACTAAACAGGGGATGCAAGTCATTTTTCTACTCTGGAATTCTCAGTAGGGCAGATTAAGAAATGCATGCTATTCCTGTTATGGAGGAAATACCCGGAGTCCGGGACCTTTACCCAGCTTGCCCCCTGGCGATGGCAAGATGAAGGCTTGCATTCTGGGTGTATGATGCTGCCTTATGGGGTCTTTCACATCCCTCTAACCAACCATGTCATGAAAACAATGGGTCCTTTTATCCTGATGGACCCAGAAGCTCCATTTTGCAATCCTGCCATCCTTTGAATGATTGTTACTGGCAGTTGCAGCTCAACTGCAATTGCCCCAGTTGCATGGTGTCATCCAGGAGCTCAGTGCCTGTGGGGCAGGACATCACAGCCAGAGAGCCAAAGGGCCGTGGTAGTCCAGCTGGTAAGGAGGTTGCAATGGGCTGGGTTAACTCTGGAGGGCGCACAGCTCCTCCCTGCTACTCCTCCCTTTTGTTGAAATGTATCAGCTAGCCAGTCAGTCCCAAACATAGATGGATACACATATTTAATGAATACTATGCCACAGCAGATTTTAGATACAGCTGGTGTCTCATAAACCCAGTGCCTTCGCCTAAGCAGCTGTGATCATATTAAAACTTAACTTCAGTATTGAAATAACATTTACTGTCAGTTATTCCAATTTATTATAGATTAAATTAATGTTTGATTTCTATTTAGGGCATCCTTTGTGCTATTTCATCCCAAAAGGACCTCCTTTTTCAAAATCTTGTGAGACTAGACTTCCTCTGAAACTGTAGATTAATATTTTCCCAAGTACACAGCATGAGAATTTCTGCAACGATTACAGCTGTTATCACAATTGAAGAAATCCAAAAGTTTGCCTACAGCTAGTAAGGATTTGCATATTCTTTATAATGCTGAATCTCCTGTTGCCCTTATGCACAGTGCCTCAGTTCAATGGTCTGAGGAGCACATCACCACCACGTGCTAGTCACCAACCCCTGCAAAACACCAATGCTGCGATAGCATGTTACCTACCACCAGCACGGCATGACACACATGTATCAGTACATATTATGAAGGGCTACACAGGTAGTAAGGAGGTAGACTGGGCATATCAACAGTATATGCAAACCCACCCTAAATGCGGAAAAGGGCCTGTGATTCACTCTGTGTGTTTTAGCAGCCTCTGAACCAGGACTGCAAGTAACCATGGCAACCAGCTCAATTCTGAAGTGCACAGCACAAAGTCAGGTGGGAGCAGTCATTGAAGCAGGTAGAGATAAATATGAATACATCAGCCATTGGTTAGCATGAATGAAGTTCAAGAGAACAGAGAAATACTCCAACCCAGATTTAAAGTGGGTCACAATACAAGCTCACGTTCACACACACCCCTAGGTGCCATTAACATCTAACCACACAGACTGCATCGGTGACTATTAACCCTGTGAACACATATCAACACAACAGGCCCAAGCCCATGCCCTTTATTTGAAAGCCCCATTGATTTCAGTGAAATTTGCTTCCAAATGCACACACACAGGATCACCACTTTCATAACTTAAAAGAAGGCCATAGATTATTATAGAAGTAGGAAGCAAGAATGACAACCCAGCTATGTATACAGCCTGCTTAAAAATAACCAAAATGTACATACCCCTCCAAATGTCCTGAGACCACATATCATGTTTAGATTCCTTAACGGATGTATACACAAATTTATAAATACATTTGCAAAGTTTCAGGTTCAACAACCATTAGAAGGCAAAACAGCACCGATGCTAGCTGTACAGCTTAGGCACAAGTACACAGAGGTGTGAATTTCAGTACACATAGAACATTTCTGCAATATTAGCCACAACTGGAAAGTACATCAATCAATACGAGTGCTGTTACAGTTCTTCAGTCCCTTCCTAAATACACACAGGCTGTCTGTGCTGAGCCACTGCAAGTTCAGGTGACAGACAAACTGTGCCGTGAACATGATTCCCATTCTTGGCAAATCCTGGGAAAAGAACTGGCCTTTCTGGTGGTATATGGTAGTTGTAAAGTAGATACAAAGTTGTGAACTACCACACTGAGTTAGTAGCATGCAGTTGATGCTTGGCCATGCCTCCAAGAAAAATATTGTCCAGATACACATAGTTGGCAGGGTGTGTGTGTGTCTTCAACTAATGATTGTGTGCATTTATTATTTAGAGACACAGCAATCCAGAAAACTCATAGCACAGGGCAAGATGGATGGATGATATTCTGGAGGTGACAGACTTGACCTTGGGGGAGCTAGGGGTGGCAACGGCTGACAGAAAGCTCTGGCGTGGGCTGGTCCATGACGGAAGAGTCGGAAACAAATGAACGAATAAACAACAACAAAATCTGTTTCCATATTTTGCTACACAGGTGGGCTTCCTTCCTTCCTGAAACCATCTGTGCGAAACATTTAATAAAGGTTTTCACTTCTAGTTCTCACTGGTAGCCTTAAGACATGCTCATATCGGACATGCACAAACCCCTTATCATCGTGTTCTGACCTGAGTAGCTCTAGATAAGCTATACACTCCTTTTGGGATTTCTGGTGTTTACATCCAACGTGTCAACAGTCTTTTCAACACAATAGTCATTAGTGTTCTCTCTGGGTTTTCCATATAGGAACAACAGAGACTGATCTTGGAAGCAGGAAAACAGCACACTCTGTGGTGTCCTCTAGCTAAATTAATTAAGTCATAATTAATATCCTCACAGATTAAGCATCTTAACCTCTAATAATATATCTGAATGTATTTCAGGAATACATTCTAATCACTAAATGGTGAACATACTGTATTCTGTTCTAGACTGAGTCCTGGCTCTTTGCAAGCACATACAGGCAGCCAGGCAACAGAATAGCCAGTTTGGCAAACAGATGGTTAAGCAGACAGGTTTCAGTCCAAGGAGGCCAAGAAGTGGTCAAAAATCCAAGCAGAAGTGAGACAACGAGAATCAGGCAACCACAGGAGTGGTCAGGGTAATAAGCAGAAGGTCAAACACAGTAAATCAGTCAGGTACATTACTTGGCACAGGAGTAGGGTCAGGAAACAGTCCAAGGGTCAGTAACTCAGAACATCCATCACAGGGCAGGGCACAAGAAGCAAGGTGGCAAAGGCGTTTCCAGCAGCTCTCTAGTTACCAGTGAGAGCTGATATAGCTAAAGCTACTAGAACCCCACCCAGTACTCAGCTGCTTCCCGTTAGAGACTTGCCAAATGTCCTCATGAGGCAAGCACTCCTTCACCTGGTGACTGTCCTTTCATGGACTTTAAGGTGCCAGCAATCTTGGGGGCTAAGTGGCGGCCCAGCATCTTCCTCTGCCTCAGAAACTAAGTTAAATATGAACACATCAGCCATTCTAGGAAGCCTCTCTAGGAAGCAGATTCAAAGGCCACATCCCTGAGGGTCCAGGACCATCTTAGCTAATGTCAGGGTCTTCTGAAGGACTAACTGGCTTGTAAATCACCTTGAGGAACAAATTTCTACAAGTGTGGATTGTAACCCTAATGGGGAGAGATAGAAGAGGGAAAATAAAATTGTTTATATGTACAATAGAAATATTTCAATAAAATAACAAGAAAAGTTGATTTTTATTTGAGAAGGATCAAATCTGAAACAAAGAACTGCAGTAATTTATTTATACATTTGCATAAGGTATAATCTCATTTTTGCATGCTATGCTCTGAATGCCATAGGAGGAAATATGCTTTTAAACAGGTGCAGAACTTGATTCAATATTGATCATTTGTCAAGTAGCTTTAACAGTCTCTTCAAGTCTGAAGAATGTAGTCAACTTGGAGGACCTCACTACTTGAAGCAGACCTGCATATATACAGTTGATCTTACCACAATCTATAACAGCAGTAGTGAGGAATTTGTTCACCATGGACTACCACTTAAGGATATAATAGAAGTAGAAGGGTTGCAGCTAATTTGCTGGTTTAAGCTTCTGGTTGTTTACATGACATCCACAAACTCTAGCTAGTAGGCATGCCCATTCTTTTGCTGTAAAGAATTGTAGCAGCTACTCCCAAATGGAAATGAGCTGGGGAAATGAACTGAGGGGGAAATGAATTTGCCTCATTACTGCCACAGCACATGCATGTGTGGGAGAGATAGAGTGAGCATGCACCGTTAAGACTTCCATTGCACTCTAGCATTAGAATAAGAAACAGGACCAAGTGTGAGGGTATGCAGATGAAGGGGTTATGCAACACTGGCTGAATTTTCAATGGCTCCTGTTACTTATTCCATGAATGTCGATGGGCTTTAGTCTAGAACACAGTTGAGGGCTTGGCAAAACCTGGCCCTTTACCTCAGTATCTGGTATAACCAGGTATGGTCAACAGTTTTAATGTCACTCCAGTGATGACCCATATGTATCCCTTTACTAGCCCACAAGAGAATAGCTGCCATTCATACATACTGCTTCCCTTGCAGTAACCTACACAAGTAAACAAGAGGAGCTTTGTGTCACAGCAGCAACAAGATCATGCACTACACACTAGACTTGGGATGATACCTGCCCAGCCTGCTGACACAGAGGGGCCTGCCCTATTATGATGGACTCAGCTGGGAAGAAGATGCAATGGGTCTCTGGCCACAGACCCTCATAGCACCCTCCCCTCTTGAGGGCCCTTGCAGGGCACAGGCCCTGCTTCCACACACATCCTGCCTAGGACAAGGACAAGGTTTTTCAAAAGATGAACTCAGCAAAGAAAAATTGTGAAAGGCTTTCAGAGCTCATGAGGCATGCACACACATTTCTGGCAAAGAGGGCCGCCACTTACATTACACTGACAGTATGGGAACTGCTGCAGCATAGCTCCAGGATAACTTGAAGCCCCGGGCCATGTGGAGGAAACTGGAACAACATGGGTAGGCAGGCAGAGGAGAAGACGCAGTGGCTGCCCACTTCCACAGCACAAGGGAAATGCAAGAAGTGGGGTGGGGGGAGGAATACCTGCATACTGTAAGGACTTGCTTTTCCCTTTATGCACAGCATAACTTGGGTTTTCTCAGGGTAAATGTGCCCCGCCCATGGTCACTGGATTCATGATTTCAGTAATATTGGTAAATTGGTCTAAACAATGTTTATTGTTGGTCAACAGGTAAGCAGTAACTCGTAAAACGGGAAGGTGCATCAGCCTTCCTGAAAGGACATTAAGTATGCTGGCCCTATCTTCAACTAGAGGAGGAGTTAACCCTTCCCTCCCTTGCTGACTGACAACAGTTCAGTGAAATACTGACTGCATCAAGCACATCAAAATACTGGATAAGTAATATTCACATGCTTTAATAAAATAATCCCATTTCTATCATAAAAGTGGGTTTAAGCTGCATCTGTATTTAGCTTGCATGAATGGCTACAAGCAGCATCGCTCTCTAAGCACAAGCTCTGAATGACAGAATTGGTAGTATCCACTTTAATACATAAGGGTGCTAGAATTTGGGATGTAGGTGAAAAACAAGCCTAGCCATTTGCAAGAAAATCCCGACTAGGGCAATCTCTGCCATTGATTCAGAAAGAGCCATTAAAATTCACTTGCATATACAGAACTTTAATTGAAGCAAAACCTTTTTTGCTGGTTGAAGCAGTGCACCAATCGATATATGTTTCAGGGGTGTGCAAAGATCCCAAACTACTCCGATTTTGGTTCAGACATCAAAACGAAACTCCTCATAAGATATAAAAAGTGACAGAGATTCTGAAAACACAGTATGGTGGGTGAAGAAGCCAAATGAAAGGTTTCATTAATTGCTCTTCAGTATTGCACCTTTAAATCAAGATACTGACTGGGTTCGCACAGCACAAACATGGAACTACCCCCCTCTTTTTTTCATGGCTCCTTTTCGGGACAATTACTGCTGTGGTTACCACAGTTCCCTGACAATTAAAAAATAAACCATGAAAAGGCAGCTGCATGGTACAGAGTCAATGGGGACCAATAGGGAGTGCAAATACTGCTAGTGCTGGCAGCCCGTTTGCTCCGTTCTGTTACCCTATAAAGTTTTTTTAAAAACTGTCAGGAATTTTTGCACAATTTTTTGGACTGGAAAGAAAATGGAAGAGAAATATAAGTAAACTTAATGGCTGAGAAGTAAATAGAGATAAAACTTGTACAAATTTAAGGGCTGGGAAATAAATGGAGGGGAAATTTGCACTCCTATGGTAATAGAGTAATTAATGCAGGTGGTCAAATTTGACCTCTCTTTACTGGGGACTTGGGAAAGTGTTGAAGAGGTAAAAGACACTGAGAAGTGTCAGTTCAACACTTAAAAGTGAGAGGATCACATTGCCAATGAGAAGATAGTGTGTGCCCCCCCACCCACCCACCCACCTTTTGGTGCACTTACTCCTTTGGCTCCCTCCCCTTGCCCCCCACCATTTACAGTGCTTCTGAATTGCACAAGCGGGTCCTTCCTTTCTTTTGCTATTATTTCTCCCCTGGACCGTCACAACAGTGTGCAAATTACCCTGTAGGCAACCTCATCTTGTCAATTTCCTTGTGTGTTACCCACACCACTTCACCCAGGAATTAATCACAGCATAAGTCAGTGTGAAATTTAGGGTGCATGCAAATGTACATAAGATCAGTAGCCAGCACTGTTTTTGCCACTGCCAGAACAGGACACAGCTACTAGTCTCTGACGTCAACATTGATTTCCTTGTCAGTTTTACTTCTCTCCCCTTGCTTTGGCTGGGCTTGCCTGTCTTTGTTGCTGTTGGACATTATTTGATTGTCCAAGAGAGAGATAGGACAACTCCTTTGTGACATAGCAGGTTCCCAGCCAATCTGCACACGGCATAGAGCAGTATGGGTGGTGGGTTAGAGCGTTGGGCTCACATCTGGTTCAAAATCCCCATGGTCATGAACCTCACAGGGTGACCTTGGGCCACTCACAGACTACCCTACCTCACAGCGTTGTGGTGAAGAAAAATGCAGTGGAGAACAGTACATGCTGCCCTGAACTCTTGGGGGAATGGTAGGATCAATAGTGTATTTAAAGAAAGGGTTTGGGGCACAGGTCCAGTGCGTTGCTCAGCAGAAGAGCCCCCAAATACAGCTGAGCTGGCTGACCATATTTTGAAATAAGTGAAATAATATCTAAAGGGGTGGGACATAAACCTTCACAACTTGGCTCCCTGAAGACGTTTTGAACTATAACACCCATCATGCCTGGCTACGCTGGCTGGGCTGATGGGAGTTGTAGTCCAACACATCTGGAGAGACCCACATTGGGGGCAGTCTGGTCTAAACCTACCTCACTGCAGCACTGAGTGGAATAAATCATACAACTAATGATTCTGCTACAAACTGGCAGAACGTACCACATGTCCATTCCAATTCATTCCTCAAGCCTGCTTTCCAGAGACCAAGCTCCATTTTCATGTATGCCAAATATGCACTTTTTATTGAGTTCCTACACAAAAGAAATATCCAGGATAGTATCAGAGTTCTCCTGCTCATCCAGCACAGATGGTTCCTTCTAGCCACTGCAAGGTCATTTCCCCAGGCCTGAAAAGGATAAACAATTATTTATTCATTTATTTGCAAGAAATGTTTGCACTGCTTTCCAACCCTTTTCTGGAGGGCCCCCAAAGAAGCTTACAATAAAAATAATTAAAGAGGATACAAACAGGTCAAACACATACACACACATACTCCTACCTCACACATACCTTTCTGTAATGGAGAAAAGAAGCATATTCAGGAGATGACATTTCAACAGTGCCAACTGTTGAGAGGCAAGCATAAAGGTGGATGATAATAATAGGGGCTCCACAGAAAAATACAATGTGAGAAGGCCATTATTCTGAGCTATACCATTTCTCAAAGAAGTAGTCATAGTTGTGCAATAGAAGTGTGCCTCTGAGCAGCAGGAATTCTTCCCCACCACCACCATACCCAGTGCAAAGAGTTAATGCCCCCCCCAGAGCAGCAAAGCAATGTTACGCTGCCCCAAATCTACCCGTGAACAATGTTCACCAGGATGCTCTGACTAGCAGGATCAGCAGCACGGTGTTTCAGGATCACAGTGAATCCTGCTATGGTGTCTTCTAACAGATACAGTATGAATGCTCCCTTATTGTATATTAATTCCACTCCTGTACTAGATAATTATAAAGTGTATTGGGAATGGATTTATTTATTTTGCTTTCAAGCCAATCTGTATACCTGGAATCTTCTGTGTACCTGGAGTGAACTTGTTCATGTGTGAACTTTATTCCTATTTGATGTTGTTTTAAGAATACAGGAAACATTTCATTGTGTTTTGGACTTGATATAAGAAAGAACTCCTTGCAATTTCAGATTATCTTAATCAGACATGGGCTATTTTCAACATATACAGTGTGAATTCACTATTTTCTCTTTCCTATAGCAATTAAATTCGATTCTTACTATAGGAACTAGCCAGCCTGAAATCACTTCCTTCTATTTTAGCATATCCATTACTGTAAAAAAAAAAAGCCAAAGGGTTCCCTGAATAATGACTTATTTATGTTCTAAATATAGACAGTCATCCCACTCGCATCAGGTTTCAAGATTTTTAAAGCAACACATACCATAAAGAATGCTTTTAAAGACTTTATTCAACACTTCCCAGATATGATCCAGCCTCCAAAGATTGGATCAACCCATATTTATAGTTCTAACAATCACTTTGTTTACAAGCTTTATTGCAATCTATTTAGCCATAAATTAGGTCTGTTAAAATTATAGCCTCTAGGAGTCACAGGGCTTCATCGGCTGTGTGTTTTGAATGACCCACAGACCCACTTGAGAACATATACAACAGCCCATGCATTTCACAGGCCTGTTACGATCTACTAAGAGAAGTGACCTGTGCCGAGATTCTGGAGGGCAAAATGAGCCAGTCACAACACTGCTTTTCAGCCTTGCTTAGCAACATGCACTTACCTTGCTTTAGGCAGGGTTTCTCAAATGGAGCCAAATGAAGCCACTAGGGACATCTAGTGCAGCAACTGAAATGCTGATTTAATGCACTCACCACTGATGTTTATAGAAGGTGGCTGCATCTTTGGCCATACCTGAAGACCAGTTTGAGAACCAGCCACTGCTATAAGGGAGAGCTGGCCACAGACATCTCTTTTCCTACTAGAAGCGGCCAGTTGCAGCTTTCTGAAAATAAGGTAATGAGTAGCAACCAATCCCTTGGGAGAAACATTACCATGAACTTCTCAGGCCAGAATTAGCACTCCAATTATTTTTTATAACGGCTGTCTGAAGTAGTCATGTGGACAAGACATCCACATAGTTATGCTCATGGCAATGTACTGGCTCTCAGGGATACTGGTATAGAAGGGAATCAATTTAGTCTTGTGGCTACACAATTACTTCCTATAGACCTTCCTCGAGCAGCGTGGAAAAGACCTATGCTGAAGCAGCTCCCACACATTCAAGGTGCTTAATTCTCAAGCAAGGAGCTCTGGGCACTGAAGGTCTCCAAAGATGGCATATCTGTGAAGAAATTCTCACCCTATTCACAGAACTACAATTCCCAGGATTCTCTGCAGAAAGGCATGGTTAATGGGTTTCCAAACTGGTTCAAAACTTGCATATAGTCTTCTATTTAATGTAGTAGTGTTTTAACATAATGCGGTGAGGGCAAGCAAGTGTAGAACTGTTATAACCCCAAATTTGTGAAGTTTAGAGATGTGAATTAAAATATGCTTTGGAGGCATCAATTTGGTACACTTGCCAAATACTTATTAAAAAGTTGAAAATCTCTATTAAACCTTAGGGCTTCTATCTAATGGTGTCATTCCACTAGTAAAAGGAATCTCCCCTTCACTCCTACAGTCTCCCAAATCTGCTTTGGAGTGCTAAGGAACCCTTTGGAGCAGAATTATGACACACATGGAAGGGGTCTACAGGGGGAAATAGGGTGGTAAAGCCCCACTGCATGAGGGGCTCCACTCACAGGAGGGTTAAATCCAACCTCATAAGTCTACAAGAGTTCTATGCATCATATTGCCTTTGCAACCAAATACTTACTTCTGGTAGCCAAGAAGTTACATCCCCTTATCTCCATTCAGTTTGGGCACTGCAATTAAGAAAGATTTTAAAAAACTGCAATCAGAGCATGACTTCTTGGTAAACTATGACCTGCATTTTTGCTGCTGAAGTTGCTAGAACATAAGAAGAGCCATGTTGGGTCAGACCAAGAGTCCATTTAGTCCAGCACTCTGTTCGCAGCGTTCACACAGTGGCCAACCAGTTGTTGACCAGGGACCCACAAGTAGGACACAGATGCAACAGTTATTATTATTATTATTATTTATTTATATAGCACCATCAATGTACATGGTGCTGTACAGAGTAAAACAGTAAATAGCAAGACCCTGCCGCATAGGCTTACAATCTAATAAAGTTGTAGTAAACAATAAGGAGGGAAAGAGAATGCAAACAGGCACAGGGAAGTGTAAACAGGCACCGGGTAGGGTGAAGCTGACAGTATAGGGTCAGAACAAACTCAATATTTCCCAGCAACTGGTTTACAGAGGCATACTGCCTCTGATCGTGGAGGTAGCAAATAGCCATCAGAACCACTAGCCATTGATAGCCTTCTCTTCCAGGAATTTATCCAACCTCCTTTTAAAACCACCCAAATTGGTGGCTGTCACTACATTTTGCGGTAGTGAGTTCCATAGTTTAACTCTGAGCTGCATGGAGATGTACTTCCTCTTATCTGTCCTAAATTTCCCACCAATCAGCTTCACGGGAAGATCTCAGGTTCTTGTATTATGGGAGAGGGAGGAAAACGTCACCCTCACGTAATACTAGGTTTTCTTTTTCATTTTAAGTTAAGCAGTATAACTATAAACAACATAATACAGTTTCATTACCATCTAGAAAGGGAAGCTCTCATGCATGCAAGGCAAATAGACTTAATATGCAGAGCCGCAGTGCAGGGCCCCCCAAACAATCCTTCCCATCTAGGTTTGAGTGCATGTGTCAGGCCGTAGCTAGACCTAAGGTTTATCCCAGGATTGTCCTGGGGTCAAACCTGTTCATCTAAGTGCCACACAGGGCATCCAGCGCTCAGGCAGGGACGAACCCGGGGTGATCATGGGATAAACCTTAGGTCTAGCTACGGCCTCAGAGTCCTTCTCTTCTTATAAGTCATGCCAAATCCATTCTCATATCATCCTGCTGTCCCTACAGCTAAGAAGTTCTTCCTAGTGGTACTGGAGGATTTAAATATGTTTTTCCAGCATTGAATCATGGTTTTGTGGAAGCATCCAGATCAACAGAAAGAGCAGCACATACTAAGCTTCAAGCTGCTGGTGAACACATTGCCTTCTGAATCCACAGCCTTGGAAACCAGCAATGGAAAGCTGGTATAATAGGGAGCCTACACCAAAAACACATTACATAGCATTAAATAGCACAAAAGAGGAATAAGGCAGCTCCAAGACCAAAAGGCCCTACATCACCAGTATCTGGATGGGTTCAGATGAGGCTGTTCATTGCAGCAGTCCTAACTACACAACAGGCCTTCAGGGAGCATCCAGAACCACAGTTCAAAAGTGGTTACATCTGTATGCTTTATATCTTGTTGTGTCTTGCTCAGCACATCATGTACTGTTCTTACATCAGATTCTAGGGCTCAAGAAGGAGGTAAATGAAGGTTTGGGGACAGAAAAATGCCTCTGGCTAGTGATCTGCCACATACCTACCATTAATCAGAAGATGCCAGTGCCCCCATGGCGCTGAGCCAGCTCCACACTGCAATCAAACTGCTCCAGGCTCATTTTATGATAGAGTTCTAGCAGAAGGATTGCTTTCTTGGATCAGAAGTGGATTCTATGGGCAACATTTATAAAGAACAACTACTCAGGTTGTACTGATTTTACAAGTATCAACAAGGTTTTTCAAGTGTACTTTAGCAGACACCCCTTCAATTAGAAGGGCTGATAATACACCAAGTGGATATATCTTTGCAGTTCTAAATTAAAGATTCAAGAGCAAATTTCTTTAAGCACCAGCAAGTTAAAATACACAAGTCTAATACCAACTCCCTTTGATTCTCATGAGCAAAAATATGCATGCTCAGTCAGCCTTAAGACTACAAGATCCATGATATCAGGTGATCAGAAGTAAGATTTACACAGATTTTCCCTGAATTAAGAAAGTGTTGAATATTTCAGCAAATGGAACTAGCTAAAATCCCATTAGGCAGATGGATTCCCCCCTCCCCATACATATCCCTGCTGGGAAACAGGAAAACTGAGTTCTGCCTGAAAATTTTTGGACATTCCTAATGTGGGTGATACAATTATAGCTCAAACAATACTTAGCATTTATATAGTATTCAAGCTCTTTCACATAAATTATTGCATTCTCAGTTTGAAAGTGCACAACTTCTCAACTAAAAACTGTTAGTTGTATGGATTTTCATTTATGTTTCAGCTTATCCGTTTGAGCAATCAGGTTCACAGTACTGAGCTCCTCTTGGATGCTCAGGTAGTGGTTATGGCCAGCTGTGTTTTTGTCCGGCTTAGGTTGGTGCATCCATTTCTAGAGGAGGAGGATCTGGCTATGGTGACACATGCCCTAGTTATACCACATGTGGATTGCTGCAATGCACTCGCCATTGTGCTGCCTTTGAGAAAGCATCGTGATACTTTAGCAGCCACATTCTGGACCAACTCAAGTCTTGACCGAAGCTGGGAACATGAGACAACTGCCTTTGCTTCTGTCTCACTTCTGGGCTCATTTCACGGTGTTGGTTAATACCTTTAAAGCCTTAAATGGCTGAGGACCAGGATATTTAAAGGACCATATTCTCCCATATGAGCCTGCCCATTCCTTAAGATCTACTGAAGAGGATCTCCTTCCCATCTCACCAACATCCAACTTGTGCTTGGCTGGGATATAGAGGAGACCCTTCTCTGTAGTCATTGCTAGACTGTGCAACTTCCCTCTGAAGGAGGCCCAACTTACTTCTTCCCTAATGGCCTACCATGCGCTCACAAAGACTTATCTTTCAGTGGACAATTAGCCTGGCAAACTGTTGATCTTTTAAGCTTCTTCTGATCCCCTTTGACTTGTTATCTTGTGGTTTTATAGTGTGTATTTCTTATTTTAATTATTGTTGTACGTCAGCCTTCCTCAACAAGGTGACCTCCGGATGATGTGGGCCTCAATTCCATTAGCCCAAGACTGCATGGCCAATAGTCAGGAATACTGGGAGATGTAGCCCAAAACATCTGGAGGGCACCAGGCTTGGGAAGGCTGTTGAAAGCCATCTTGAGCAATTTTAAATAAATCGTGTTTTAAATAAAAATAATTGCTTTAATATTTCAACGCTTTGGAATTTCAATCCTCCTTCTACCCCATTAACATAAATCATGAGCAACGCATGTGCCACATTTGAACAAAGCAATGATACTATCTTTTCAGGACTTGCTCTTTCTTACTCACTCAACTCTGATAAAACAGAAAAAGTAAATCCAAAGTTCCGTTTTGTACAAATCACACATTCTTTCATTTTGTTCCATTCCATTTTAGAATGCAAATTCATGAATAAATGCATTCCCTCAGAAAAGCATCTGCAGTGTCTCAAGCAGCTACTCTAGGAGCAATGGATTTTGAGCACTTCCTCTCTCTCTCTCTCTCTCTCTCTAAAAGCCAGTTCCCAACATTCTATTTGCATCATGTTGAGACTGATCAAGAAACAAGATACTGGAAAGTGGAGGCAGCGTGGGAGGATGGCGTGAAGAGGCAATAAATCAAATATGCCTTTCGCCTCCCCATTTGGCCATTAGATCCTCCTCAAGCAGGATCTAATGGCCAAAGGAGACATTACATGGCAGATGAGTAACAGAGTGTCTTGCCACTCCCCATCTCACCCAACTCCACCCCAAATGAAAAGACCATGGAAGAGGAACGGCACTGGGGAAGAGTCACAGGCCCTTTTCACCTCTGGCCAGTATTATTCTACTCAACCCAGTGCAAAAGAAGCCAGTGAGGTGACTCTTCACCCTTCAGGGACAGGGTCCCTCCTCTCCTCACAGAGGCCATTCCAACCAGGTGCCCTGTGAGCAGGAGAGGAAGAGGAAGTAAACTGTCACCATCTCTTCAAATAGGGTGGTTGTGGGTTTCTGGGTTTGTTCATTTTTTTTACAATTTCCCCCTCACTATCCCTTCTTCCTTGTGTCATGCCTTAAATTTAGATTGTAAACCTGAGAGCAGGGACTGCCATGCTACGTATCTTTGTAAGCCACTCCCTTAGCCTTTTTGGCTAAGGAATGGGGTAGTCAGGGACCATGGCTCAGTGCTAGAGCATCTGCTTTGCATGCAGAAGGTCCCAGGTTCAATCCCCAGCATCTCTAGGTAGGGCTGGAAAAACTCCTGCTAGAAAGCTACTGCCAGTCAGTGTTTACAATACTGGGCTCAATATACCAATGGTCTGAGTATCTACTACTGTTTCTCCAGATAAAGGAGCAGCTGCAGGGGAAGGACAGAGAAAGGCAGAGGTAAGGAAAAGAACACCATGGGCTGAAGCCAAGGATGAAATCAGTGGAGTAAAATCAGTGGGGGCTGGGGGCTCCAATGTCAGAGGGGTGGTGAATCTGCTCCAGGCTTCAGTCAGAACTCTAAGGGAGCTATGCAGCCTTGAATAGCTCCTTTCAAGTTCTGAATTGAGCCTGGAGCAGATTCACCACCCCACTGACACTGGAGCCACCAGCCTCCACTGGGAAGAAGAGAATAAGCAAGGAAAGGGGAGAAAGGCTAGAGCCCTCCACAACATTTTCTAGAGCTATTTTGCGGTGAAGGGATTTCTCTAAATCTCAGTAAAGGCATACATTGCAGGTATTGCAGGTCTGGCATTTTTCACTCGCTCTAATAGTGAACCAAGTACCCACCCTGACAACAGAAAATAGAGCCACTGAGAAAAAAAGAGGGAGGTGTCAACATACTCAGGAGAACCCCAAAGTTTTCAGGAAATATTTCTGAATGAAGGGGACAACTCCATCCCCATCCCACCCACCCCAAAAACCAGCCTAATGTGAACTAAATATGACCTCTCTAAAGCCACAGAATGTTGAGTGTCAGCTGCAAAAGAAAAATACAAAATTGCAGAGGGTGGGGAGACTAAATTGAGCAGTTTGACTCATCAGTTTATAGTATCTCAAAAGGTGGGCAAAGCCTGTTGGCCCCTTAAAACTGGAGCACTCTAGTTAGGAGACAAGGATACACTGCAAAATGTTGTTACATGTCCCAACTGCTTACTTTTTAAACAGCCTTGCCAAAAAAATAAACAAAACACTACCCTCTGTTTTGAAACAATATACAAACCATATATATATATATATATATATATATATGCACCACCTTTCCACTAAAAATAGTGCTCAAGATGATGAGCAATAATAAAAATGGTTATGATCCACACAGTGAGACAGAATCACCAATTCAATGGCCCCTTTCAGAAGACACCTTAAACCACGGCTTTAACCATGGTGAATAAGGCTTTTTGCCTTTTAAGGTGTATTCTGAATGGGCCAGTGTACACACTGCCACTTAATTTACCAACTCCCTACTCTTCCAGCTATGAAAACGGTGTACTTCTCTTCTAAAAATGAAGGGTATTTTCTTCAAATGTTAGTAATACACTGAATTGTTTTTTAAAGATTGGTAGCATTCACAATGAGAAGCTCTAATGGAGCCAATCATCAACTTCTTAATTCTTTACTCGCTCCCAATTAGGCTGCACATTAAAGTTGTCATATGATATACACATATATCAGTTTATTTGCTTAAAAGGCATCACGGTGATGCAGAAAAATTTAACACAATAAAACCTTAAAACACTAAATATAAAGGAAGAGCATTATAAAACAAAACTCCAAAACCATGTAATTTAAATAGCTAGATCAAAAAGATGAATTTTCACACCCTTTCTAAAAGCCAAGGGGGGGGTGAAACATAGGCTCCCTTAATCTACTTTCTTATTGCCATTGTCACCAGTTGCTCCTCTTCTTCTCTCTCATCATTGATACCATTTGTTGTTTTGACAAGCAGCGAGCCAGTAGGCAGCAGCAACTACTCCTGCACCTTCTCACCCCACCGTTATTTGGCCAGAGCGAGAGGCAGGCAAACAAGCAGGTTGCAATGGTGAAGAGGAAGAGCAACCCCTGGGGGCCCTTGTCAGAGGGTACCTGCTGGAGTGTTACATAAGAAGTACCATGCTGGATCAAACCAAGGGTCCATCTAGTCCAGCACTCTGTTCACACAGTGGCCAACCAGCCATCAGCCAGGGATGAACAAGCAGGACATGGTGCAACAGCACCCTCCCTCCCATGTTCCCCAGCAATTGGTGCACACAGGCTTGTTGCCTCGAATACTGGAGATAGCACACAACCATCAGGGCTAGTAGCCATTGATAGCCTTTGCCTCCAGGAATTTATCCAACCCCCTTTTAAAGCCATCCAAATTGGTGGCCATCACTACATCTTGTGGTAGTGAGTTCCATAATTCACCTATGCACTGTGTGAAGAAGTACTTCCTTTTAATTGTCCTGAATCTCCCACCAAACAGCTTCATGAGATGACCCCAAGTTCTAGTATTTTGAGAGAGGGAGAAAAATGTCTCCCTATCCATATTCTCCATGCCGTGCATACGTGTGGGCTCTCGACAGGTACCCAACCACGCCTACCTTTGATACTGCCTAGTGCTACCAGTCAAAAGGTACTGTGCAGGTACTCTGCCTTTCCCTCCTTAACAGATTTTCTGTGGTAAGGAAAAGAAATGAAAGAGGATTACAAATAGAATACCATGTCAGGACCCCACATAACATTTTGTGTATGAGGCATGGTAATTGCACAAGAAAAGCCTCATCTGGAAGTACCTAAGGTCCGAGAGGGTTCAACTCCTTCCCCCCACATGCTCCTTTTGCTGCCAATGTTAGACTCAGCCCCTCTTTATACGTGAATGCATTAGACATGGCTGCCCCGTCAGATCGACTTGGGCCCTCACTTAGATGAGCTGTACCACTCCAGACTGCAAGTGTGTCTAGGTGGGTATGGGAGATGAGCTAAGAGGAGTCACAGAAGGCTAAAGCATCAGCGAGATGGCTAAGCTCCAGCCTTCTACTTAACATGGCTTCAATATGCATGGGATTTTGTAGGCCAGACGCTAGGCTCCTGAGGTCCCAAGACAAGATATGGGAGGTGAAAAAATAAATAAAACAGATCTTCCTTCCTGCAAGCTCCATGGGCCTGAAACAAATCAGCCATCTCACCCACTATTCAACTCTTTAAGAAATGTCAAGTTGCAAACTGACAAATTATCTAGCAGCTGCCAGGACTGAAGAACTCTGAGCTGAAAAAGCTAACTCCCGTAACAGTTTTCAGAAAAGTCATGTTTGGTGTTTTTTGGCTGCAGATCTTGTGGCACTATACAAACACACACACACACACAGAGAGAGAGAGAGAGAGAGAGAGAGAGAGAGAGAGAGAGAGAGAATGGCATTAGCTTTCCTGGACTACATCCCACTTCATCAAATACATGATGCTGCATTCGATGAAGTGGGGGCTAGTTCACAAAAGCTTATGCCATAATATTACGTGTTTGCCTTTAAGGCGGCAAAAGACTTTGTTGCATTATCATAACAGACACTGCTAACAAGAGTCCATAAGGGTACATTTAGAACCCAGAGAAATCAAGTCTTTGTTCTTTCAGCCACTCTTTTAAAATGAAATTGTGCAAGATCAACTGACTTGATGAGCATTTTGTTTCCTTTGGCTCGAGGACAACTAATCATCTTCTACTAAAAGTTAAGTCTTGCTTTCACCGTTACACATATTGAGCTGTCAGTCACTACTCTCTCAACAGGAAGATTCCCAGCATGGAAGAAAATAAGCCAGATTCTCATTTAACTTGTCCACATACAAGTCTCGACACATTTTGCCTAATTCCAACAAAAAAAACCAGCCTCTTTAGAAAAAGACTGCCAACTACATTGAAGTGAACACTCCCCCCTTCCCCCCAGGACTTTCATCTTTTCTCTCTAGGCACTAAATTGCTAAAGACAAGATTAGGGCAGGCAACAGTCAAGATTTAAAAATATATCTAAGCACATGTAGCCAAGCCTCTCTCTTTGTAGAAACATTCAGCAATACAGGATCTAGTTAGCATGCAAATGTAACAGAAAACACTCACAGATTATGCTTTTCTCACTTTGCGCAGTATTATTTGGACAGAGAGAGTCCACTTGACTTACAAACTGAGTTCAGCCCCAGATATTTAAACTAATTACATCTATTTATTTGGACCCCAACCCTGCGATTTGAAATCACACAGAGAGGTGGAGAGCCAGATTGATCACCGTACATGAGGTCTATAATTACCACCAGGATGCGGTATTATGTGCTGGTGGATTTAAAACCCAGAAAGAACAAGAAATGAAACCATTCACCATTGCGCGCCCGTAGGTGAGAGATTCTCAGTAATGCAGGGTTAAGGATTTCAAGCTTAAGCTGGTGTGGGCAGAACTATCACATGATACACAGAGGAGACACTGCATGCATTAACACGGTGAAACATCTCCCCCATCCCCTCCCAAATATAACACAATGTACAGAGAGCTCAGGTCTGCGCAACAACTTGCTTTTTTTTTTTTTAAGGTATTTGAAGAGCCTATCAAAGACACCCTACCCTTAAAAGTAAAAAAGGGGGGGAGCGGAAAAGGGGGGTGAAGAAGGGGGAGCGAGAACACTGGGAATGTCATTTGGAGGTGGCTTCACTCACACAGACAGACAGACAGACAGACAGACACACACACACACGGAGATGTTCTCAATCGAGGAAACCTTCACCTGAAGTAATGGCCGTTTTATACGCCTTTATATTAAAGGATGGAGATTTTTTAAAAAAAAAATGCATAAAGAGGGGCAGGTGGCTTTTTTAAAAAAAAAAACACGCGCGCCTCTTTTAAGAAAAAAAAACCACGAAAGCGATTAGTAGAAAGCATCAGCTAAGATACCAAAGAGGTTGCTAGGTAGGAGCAGCGCTGCCTGTCCTCTAGCTGCTGAAAATCCAGTGAAGGCAAATTCAACTACTTCTGCTCTCTCTTTGCGCAGCTCTCCCTGACCAACTGCGCGCATGCAGGGAACCGGGCGGGGTGCGCCTCGACGGCGCGGCTTCCCGTACAGTCCGCATGGGGCCGCGCCATAATCTGACCCCCGTCGGAGAGCCCGGAGCAGGCTCTCCGTCTCCCTCCGCCCCGCCCGGGAGGAGGCAAGCGAGCGGCGCCGAGCGCGAGTACCTCGCAGCCGTAGAGCTGCCCGAGCTGCTCCACGATCCACTCCTCCAGCACCAGCCTTTTCCGCAGCTCTTTGCGATCGTATTTGACCGTCACTTTGCCCTGCTGGTGGCGCCGCTGCTGCTGCTGGACTTGCACCACCGCCGCCGCGGGGGCCACCGAATCCTCCCGGGACGCGCCGCCGCTGCCCCCGCGGGGGCTCTGGAAGAAAACCCGGTTCCCCCCGCTTCCTCCGGTAGCGGCGGGCCCCGGCTCGCTACCCCCAGTGACCACCGACATGGCCCGCTTCGGCTCCCTGGCGGGGAGATCCCTTCCTGCAGGGGCTCGCTTGCTGCACAGAGCGCCGCCGGGGCTGCAGCTATGGCTGCCGGCCGAGGCTGCCTCCTGCCGCCGCCGCGCACGAGCCCAGGCGAGAGAGCGCTGCCAGCCTTGCCTGCTGCACCTGCACTTCGCAGCCTCTCATTGCGCGGCACTCTCCGCCGGTTCAGCGGGGGAAGGAGGGGAGGGGCGTCGGGCAATCCGAAATGGGGGCGGGGACAGCGCCTTAAAGACGCCGCTGCGCGCCTCTCGAACGCCGCTCGCCTGCCTGCCGGCTTGCCCAGCTCTTGGCTGGGCGGAGAAGAGCCCCACCGGTGCCATTAGAAGGCTGCCCGCAAGCTCTACGGACGGCGGCCTCTGCTTTGGGACAGGCTTTCCGAGAGATGATGGGGGGGGGGGCTAGACTGAAATTCACCAGGGAGAGCCCCACTCAACAGGTAATGGGGACAGCTTCACCTGCTGCTGAATTGCCTTCCTCCTGCTCAGGCAGTTTTTAAAGGACAGGGAGTCTTCCCAGGCAAAAGTGACTGAAAGGGCTCATGCCCGTTTAAGAACATTCTCAAAATCTCTATTTAAAAAAACTTGGTTGCATTTCTGAAAATATAAAATCCAGCTTTTTTTCAAAAATGGGGGTTAGGAATCAAGCATAGTTTGTTTCTTTTCCCCAGCAACCTTTGGGAGAGTTCCAGGTGCAGCCTGAACCCATCTCTGTATCTTGTAGAACATAATGTGAAGGTCTGCACTCAGCCTCCTCCTCCTTTCCATGTTAAGATGGAAGGGTCTTAGCACTAATAGGCAAAGGCACTGGGCAGCTATTCCATCCTTTATTCCTTAAAAGCTTTTCTACAGTAAAAAAAAATGGAGGAAGCGTTGGAAAACACTGGAGGTTTATGAACGGAGGACAACAATGTCCAGATCCTCGGTAAAATTATGTGAATGGTGCAAGGCAATTATATGAGAAAAGCCTCATCTGGAAGTGCTCTGTAATCAGATGCAGATTCCATGGTTTGCACATCAGAATCTATTTTTCTCTCCACTGCCACCTTTTTTGCTTCGCTCACCATCTCATCTGATGAAGAGTTCTGGAGAACTTGAAAGCTTGAATAGTATTTTGTGACCTAATAAAGGTATTGCAGTGGGCAGTAGCGAGCATGTGATAAAATGTTCGTCTGATGAACCTCTAGGACAGGACTGCCTGAGTTACATGAAAGGGAGAATTCCATTAGAAGCACAAAAGTAGTGGTAGTATATAAGCCAAGTCTGGTACAATTTCCCCTCCAGCATGACTTGTAAAGACGCAGGAATCCTCTGCAGGAATAAATCTGGCACCTCTACCTACTGAGCTAGGTTCTCTTATGGGAGATTTAAAACAATAAGACAAGTAAATAATGCACTTGAACACATGTAGATAACCACCACTAGCACTCCCCATATGACATTTGAGAGTCACCAAAATGATGGTGAGTTTCTATTAGAACGGAGTAACTTGGCTGCAAATCCCCAATCAGCCATGGACCTTGCTGGATGGTCTTAGGCAAGATGCTAACTTTTGGAGCACAGCATACACAACACTGGACAAATGTCCCAGGAAGGCAATTGAAGTCCGTGATTCAAGGTTTTGACCTATATCATCCAAAAGCTACAATCCTATACACCTTCCATGGAGCAAGTAAGTCCTACTGAACTCAGTGTGTCATACTTCTGTGTGGACATGCATAGGATTGTGCTGCAAATAGCTTAAGCCGGTCATATTTTAGACTAAGTTTGTATTCCACAGCAGGCTCTAGGATACCGTCTTAACAAGATTTGTCCTTATGTTATGGCAGGTGGAGAGGCAAGAGTATAGAGGCAGTCTTCCCCTGCATTTAAAGAATGCTCCTTAGTGACTTACTAACTACAAGTTATGTTAGTAGTGTATTTGTGTAGCTTGGTAACATGCCGCTTTCTTAACAAAAAATGCAACCAGGGAACTCCAGTCCAATAGGGACTGTGTCACAGGGAGAGGGGATTTCCGCACACTTACATCTCTTTCCTGCCAAAAAAAGAAAGAAAATCACCTCCTAAAACTGCTATTTGTCCTCAAAGATGCTCCTTTGGGGAGTGATTTTCAATTAAAAGCATGGTAGGGGGAAAAGACTAAAAACTCTTCTTAACACTATGTTCCAATCTTGAACTTTTTGTTAAGAAACAAGCATGGCCAGTCCTAGATTTATTATTTAAACAGGATATTAATGTAATGGGATGTTTGGTCCAAAGCCTGAGCATCTTTTGGAAGTGTTTTAAGTTGTATCTACTTCAGCTGGCTTCTGTAGGTTAGGGCTAGGTGAGGATCTTTTTAAATGATATTTTAGGTTGATCAATTTTTATTGTTTTATTGAGCATTTTAGTATACTTTTCATTCTTACTCTCAGTGTTAGACTTCTGAGGAAGTGGGTATTAAACATACATAAATGTATATGAAACAGATTCTAGGTCTCGAAGGAAATTCCAGAGCATGCCACCAATAAATAAAATGCTAAAATGAAGCAACTTTTCCTAGCATTGAAAAAAAAATAGAGGCTCTGTTCAAGTCAGAGATCAATTTAGCATGTAAGTAGAATATAATTACGAGATACTAGGATAATTGCCACAGGGGATGTTTTACTACTATTAAATAACAGTATTAGTGGTGGCGGAGTCTGAAAATGACAAGTCTGTACATCTTTAGCATAAGAATGCAAAGACATTAATATTCCACTTCATTCCAGCAGTTGACCTGAAAACATGTTTTGGGATGCAACTGTGCTTCCTCCAGTTCCAGAAGTGTAACTCATTGAGGAGAAAGCATTCTGCATATGTTCAAGGTGGCTGTCATTACTTTACATGTTCCAGGGGCATGCTTCAAAAATAAAAGTACGGTGGGGAGGGTGAGGGTTGGAAAGAGACTCAAATTGATGTCTGCAGGTCTTTTTCATTGCTGCCTTGCCTCCCACCCCAGAACTGTAGTGATCAAATGTCTTGGCAGGACTTTGCTATATACAGTTAGATTAACACTTGCACACCCTTGAAACATGAGTGGGCAATTATGATTTCCTCTTCTTGCAGTCGGTCTGAGTTTAGCACTGGGTGGCAGTAAACAAAGATTCTAAACCTGTGAATAATGCATTATTAAAAAAAAGAGAGCAGTCAATGAAAGCTGAAACCTAGTGCAGGCTGGTGGCTCTGATGTCAGTGGGGTGGTGAATCCACTCCAGGTTTTAGTCAGAACTCTGGAGGAGCTATCCACAGTGCTTCACACCATTGGATAGCTCCTTTAGAAACCATGAGCGAATTAAATAAATAAATTCACCATCTCGCTGACACTGGAGCCTCCAGCTTCCACTGATGACAACACCAACTTTGCCACTTGGCAGGAAAGAAAAGAGTGACTTGAACTTACTTCACTCTTTTATACTGAGTCAGGCCATTGGTCTATTCCAGAGCATAGACAACAAAGAAATTAAGGAAGAAGATTAAAAATAATGGAAACAACTTTACTGGCCATTCTTTGTTGAATTGTGTGATGGATGGATTGTATTTTTGCACATGTGATAGAATGCGTTATATATATTATTTTAAAATATTGCTATTCAGTCTATAAAATCGTTATTTTTAATCTTCTTCCTTAACTTCTTTGTTGTCTATTGTATTCTGTTAGGTTAAGGGAAGCACTTTTTTGTTACAACTATTCTAGAGCATTACTCTGAATCCTGACTGGCAGCAGTTCTCCAATATCTCAAGCTGAAGTATATCCGAGTTGTTCAACCAAGCTCTTTTAAACTGCAGATGGCAGGAATTGATTCTTGGATCTTGCATGCCCAAAGCACATGCTATGTGACTGATCTACAGTCCCACCCAATTTAATTTCTTGCTAAATTAATCAAACTCCTACCACTAACAGGTTCAAATTACTGGTTGGATTAGATGAACTGGATCCATTATTACAAATTTCCCCACCAAGGCTAATCTAAAAATACCAAGAATGGAACATTGAGAGGGACATAAAGCATATTGACCCTGTTCAGATGACACACTAAGCCATGGTGGTTAAGCAGTTTGAGCTAAACATTATGGCTTAGCATATCACGTGAACTATGACTTAGCATGTTGTGTGAACCATTCCTAACCATGGTGACTACATAACTGCGGTTTAAACATGCTCACTAACCATTTGCTGCAAAAGGGTTAGCAGCTGAACCACGGCTTAGCATGTTGTCTGGACAGACCATTGGCAAGTGATGCAATATGTTAGTTTCATGGAAACCTGGGGTCTTGCAGAAGTTTATAGGATTCCGTGACACAAAGATTTGTAATGGGAAATAAGTTGCCCAAAAGACAGTTTGTCAGCTGTCCCCCAACTCCCCCTGCTAAAGTGTAGCTGGAGTGCTGATTCAAGGGTCTGCTCTCAGGGCCAAACTACACAATATGATGGCTCTTATCATACTATGTTTAACCCTCATGCAATGCCATCCTACCATTCCTATTCACAATGGAAGTAAGTCCCATTGTGTTCATTTCTTTTTACTCCCAGTGCATGGGACATTGCAGCCTTAGAAGGGGGGCCATAGGTTAGTGGTAGAGCGAGCACATGCTTTGCATGCAGAAGGTCTGACATCTCTGCATAAAGCTGGAAAATATTCCTGTCTGGATCTACAGAGACACACTACCAGATGGTTTAGACAACAAAGGACCAATGGTCTGCAGCTTCCTAGATCAGGCAAAATTGAAGAAACAAAACAGCGCATTCAAGAAACATCACAATCCATCAAACATGTGATCACATTATTATATTATATATATTATATTATATTATATTATATTATATCACTTATATTATTATTATTTTGTTCCATACATTTACTGATAGAAGTAGTCTCAACCTGAGTGTTTCTCCTCTATAAGATGGAAGGTGGATAATTTTGCTTGAGCATGTGTGTGATATGATCTGAGATATGTGGCTTGGCTCACTCCCTTGAGTTATTAACTTGGCTTGTAGGTCATGGCCTGCTTTCTGATTATAACGCACAGTTGTCATCTGGCTTGTAAGCTGATATTACACTGCCCAGTCCGTGATGACACTTCAGAATGAGGCAAAATACCTAGGGGATGAAAAAGTACCTTGAGTCAGCACTGCCCATGTCAGAAAGGTAAACCGAGAAGAGCCCCTCTATCATACCACTTTCAGCCTTGTCATAGAAGGCTTAGATGACCCACCAGTCAGAAGTGTATCATCTCTCTCAACCAAGAAAATAAGAGAGGCAGGGAATTCCTGACTCCTAAATCTAGTGCCACCTAGTGACTAAACTATATCATGATACTATCCACACAGCTCTCATTAAAAGAATGATATGTTTGTCTCTAGCTTTAATTTTTGTATGGCAAGAAAAGGCCTCACCGGTAGCCTTAACTAGTGTAAGGTATGAACATGCACATTATAGAATAGATCTCCAAATCTTCAGCAGACAAAGCAATTCAGAAAGAGTCTGCATTGGTAGGGTTTTTTATCTCCATTCTGTTTAAGAAGGAATTATTCACATAGAACCTTCACTGAAAGACAATCTTGCTTCTTTAGTCTTCACAGTCTTGCTTCTTCTCACCTGGTAGGCAAGTCTCTGCGTTTAATATTACTAAGTCTGATAGTAGCTTGCTGTAGGATAATAATCAGCATCATTGCCTGAGATGGGATTGGGACCCAGACATTCTGGGTAAAACATCAACATTTTCTCTGTAGTATTGGGCGACACTAGGGTGACCATTTGGAAAGGAGGACGGGGCTCTTGTATCTTTAACAGTTGTATAGAAAAGGGAATTTCAGCAGGTATCATTTGTATACATGCAGCACCTGGTGAAACTCCCTCTTCATCACAACAGTTAAAGCTGCAGGAGCCCTACCCTCTTGTAGAGTCACCAGATACAACAGAGGGCAGGGCTCCTGCAGCTTTAACTGTTGTGATGAAGAGGGAGTTTCACCAGGTGCTGCATATATACAAATAACACCTGCTGAAATTCCCTTTTCTATACAACTCTTAAAGATACAGGAGCCCTGTCCTCCTTTCCATATGGTTACCTTAGGCAACACTGACCAGTATTTTTTTCTACTGTAGATATTGAAATAGAAATGAACAACATCGATGGACCTGCATTCTCACTCTGAATGAGCAAAAGCAGTCTCCCTCAATTAAAAACAAAACAGAAATACGTATCACCCCTGGATCTGAAGTTATAAATGCCATCTGAATTGCTCCTTAAGAAAGTGATGTTAGGCTATCTACCATGGAGGAAAAGTTGCTCTCAGAAACTATTGGATAGATAAGTGTTTGCCAGGTGACTACTCCCTCTACACAAGCGTACACACTTCAAGTATGATATCACCATTTCTGCATTCCTGGCCATTGGAAAGATACCAAAAGAGTACTTCTGAATCCACTGGAAAATTATTCCATGTTGCACCCATTAATATGAATGGGAGCTGCACATTCATTTCTATGGGGCAGGCACAGAATCAGTTTGTGGAGGACATGACGGTGGAAATTTCTATAAGGGAAATAGAGCCAAGATAGCTTCATCTTCTATCTAGACCGTCACAAGTTAATAATGAAAAGCCTGTGGATGCAGACCAGGAAACACAGGGAGAGATCACTTTGTCATTGTTAAAATTAGACTCTAATGGATGAAACATTAAGACCAACATCTCCGATAAAGCAATGCACTTTGTTAATAAGAATGACATGTAATAATGAGGATACTGCTAAGAAAATTAGAAATAGCATTAAGAAATGGGCTTGTTTAAATGTATCCTATTAATTTTTATGAGCATAGTGCAGGCATTTGGAGCAAAGCAAACGCTTCATGTAACATCATGTTTGTTCATCTGAAAAATGCAGACAATTCTGAAAATCCACCGTTAAAAAGGAATGTCATCTTTTTTGGCTGAAAAAATGCAGAGTATCCTAGCCAGCCACTTACAGTTAAATTACCTAGTAACGTAATTGCTGCTGCGATTTTTAATGCCTGTGTCATGTAAGAGGTCTTTATAAACATTCTGATATACTCAAGTGTAGTGAAATAATTAGGCAATACTTATATGAAATCAATAGTTCCATCTCTATTATTTTCCTGCCGAGTATTGTCGCTGGCTAATTTTATTTACAAATACATTATTGAAAAATTATTTTCTTTCTTTCTGTGAATTGATCACAATATACATGTGGAAGACAACAGGATGGAAGCTTTTAAATTGTCATACCTTCTGTTAAGAACAGGCAACTGGTGACCTCAAACCCAATCCAGTCTCTCCATTGCTCTGTGCAACGTGATAGCTTGGCAGTAGAGGCATTAGTAACCTCAGGACTGGATTACTGCAATGCACTCTATGGCTGAGTTTGGACAACACGCTAATCAACCGAAGTGGGTGGGTGTAATAGGAAAAGAATGTGAAACAACCGTTGATTAGCGTGTCGTCCAAACTCAGCCTATGTGGGGCTGCCTTTCATCACAACAGTTAAAACTGCAGGAGCCCTGCCCTCTTTTGTATCTGGTCACTCTACAAAAGAGGGCAGGGCTCCTGCAGCTTTAACTGTTGTGATGAAGAGGGCATTTCACCAGGTGCTGCAATGCATACAAATGACACCTGCTAAAATTCCCTTTTCTATACAACTGTTAAAGATACAGGAGCCTTGTCCTCTTTTTGATATGGTCACCCTAGTTTTATCAGAACTCTGTTCATTTAAAAATAGTAATTTTAATATTTTAATTTTATTCTTTTATTCTATCTATTGTTCACCGCTATGAAATTTTCTGGATCTGGAGCAGTATGTAAATATTTTATTATTATTATTTTTTAAAATGATGACTAGTCATCCCTTCTGCAGCCTTTAGCTGAATTCTATAACTGAAATCACTAACAGCTTTAGCTCCCAACCTGTAAAATGGGGGAGAACTGTCCACCTTGAAAGGTAGAATAGTGACATAGACAGAACTGTGACCAAAACCAGAGCTCTCAGCTACTCCAAAGATGTCTGGATTGTGCTGGACCAGCCAAGACATACCCAGAACCAGGGGGAAGAGCAGTGAACCTGCAAGGTTAAACTGGTTTGTTTTGTGGTAGAGGCCAACCCTTATTCCTGGCAGTATAGTCTCTTGATTTATAGTAGCAGAGGATACCATCAATGATCTGTACTACATACTGTGGGCACCACCTTCACCTGGGTTGGGATCTCTTGTAGCCAGGCAAAGTGGTGTCCACTAACATACTGGTAGTAACACCTATGTCAACCAAGGCAGAGGTACACAGAGACCACTGGTCTGCTAAGGATAACCAGATGTTTGAGTGGGCCAGCTGGTTGCAGGAGAATTTACTGGAGACAGCCCCAGATGAAGCAGCCCAACTTGGCCCTGTGGTTGCACTTTTCCTGAGGAAAGGCCATGATTTCGGAAGGCAAAACTATGCAGCCTTTGCAGTAAAGAAACAGGTCTGCATGTCTGCAGTGAGCCTTCTCTTTGGGGTCAAGCGTGGCCTACCTAGCTCCCCCACCAGCTACATCAATTCCACCAGAGGCAAGGGGACTACAGAGGTACAGGAAGCTGAGTGGTCATGTGTTTGGTGATGACCCTCCAGGCATCCATGATCCAGAGGCACAACAGCATCAGTTCTTGGAGGAACTGCAGCTGGTCCACTTGGGCAAGTTCATCCAGAATCTCATGGCAGGATGATTCCAGGTAAGGATCCTAGCCAGCAAGTAAAGCGTGCTTGCATATTCTGCTATCCAACCGTGGTACATTCGCTGGATATTGTGGTTGGTGGTCTCAAACTTCTGCAGGGCCACAGAGGTCAGGTTCAAGTGGGCTGCAAAGTCTTGGAAGCCATCCAGTAGTGGGATTGACTACAGAAGCAGGGTTGCCCTTTTTGCAGCTTTCCCCTTTAAAGGCTGGTCACAAAACAAACCCTGAGTGTGATGATTTGGGAAGTCTTCAGGCCACACCTCAATCTACAGTTGGAAGTAGCTCAAGGAAAAAAGGGAACTGAAGTTCCCCTCAAACGTCTCGGGTGGCTTGACTGGGCATTCCTGACAGGCTGGCATAGGAGGAAAAGCTGATTGTCCCTGGAGTTGAGATACCTTTGTCTCCAGCGCCTATAGCTCCTGATCTAAATTTTCCATCTGTGCAAAGGGCTGAAGTAAACTGTCCACCCCCTCAGTCCAGGAAAGCTTTGCGCTAGAGCTTGGGGCTTCAGCAGTGATTCAGCTAAGGCAGACAGATCTTAGGCAGCAACTTCCCCTGACCCCCACCAGAAAAGTTTTTTCTGTGCCTTCTCCAGTGACCCTCATATGGAGCAGGATTGCTTGTGCGTGCATGCATGTGCAGCACTCTGGGCTGAAAAGGTTTTGTACCTCTGTTACAGGGTAATTGTTCCGGCTCCCTGATCATTCTGAGTGCACTTTTCTGCACCTTTTCCAACTCTCCAGTATCCACAACCAGCTGCACACAGTATTCCAAATGTGTGCATGGGCATTCACAGGAAGGGGAAGGGGGGCAGTTGCACCCCCTGGATGAATCATAATCCCCAGATTGCAACCACAAATTGCACTTTAGCTTTGCCACAGTTAGTCATTGCCAGCTCAGACCCAATCAGTGTGTATATGAAGTGAGGATTTATTTTTTTGCCCCAAGTTGTACCACTTTACACCTATTTACACTGAACCACATTGGTCATTTTATTGCCCATTCTTCCAGTTTGGAGAGACCCTTTTGAAGTCCTTTGCAGCTCTTTTTTTGTTTTTACCACCATGAGTAATTTGGTATTGTCAGCAAATGCAGCCGCCTCATTGTTCACCCATAACTCTCTAGGTCGTTTATGATCAAGCTAAAAAGCACTCATCTTCCCAAAAGAGATCTTTCGGGAACCCAGGTCTACATCACATCTGATACTATGGGATGCAATAAAATTTACTATGTGGCATTTGCTCTGCAGGATGGGACTCCTACAGGGGGAGGAAGATGAAAAAGGCAATATATATATGGTTGCAAGTTCCCTGATCAGTACAAGAGCAATGCCAAATGAAAGAAACATCCCAAATGTTCTTCCTTCTCCAAGCAGTTCGCAGATATCAGAAAGAAAAATGCAATAAATGTTGTGCAGGTGTCAAAACTGTTGTTTCCATCTTTCTCATTAAATCAAAGGGTTAACACACTTCTCTTTAAAGGCAGCAAGGCTCAAGGGCACAACAAAAATCAATATTGCCAGAGCCTATGAGTCTTTAATTGTCCATCATGGCTGTGCTGTTTTTAAAACCTTTTTGCATTATTGATTTCTCACCTTCTCCCCATAAAAATAAAAGATGTCCACATTCTTATAAATGAAACAAAATGCATTTGCTTACTGGCATGCATACAGATGGCATCATCAGAGTCAACCGATTCTTTTCCTTTACATTTTCATGGTTGTGTAAGGGAAAGAAATGTGGAACATATGTGACTATTTTTGATCCAATTTCAGAAAGAGAGGTTCAGAAAGATTTTTTTTTTTTATGGTCAGGAAGTCAGAATTTATCACATAATGCACACCAATATGCCATCCCTTTATGCATCCCTTCTGACAACAGTTTGAAAGAAAATACTGTCCCAGACCCATGCTTAATTTGCACATTATAAGGTTTAAGCACATCATAGTAGTAGAGATGAATCCTGTGCACACTTAACTGAGATAAACTCCACTGAAGTGCTTACTTCTGAATAAACACACATAGGATTGCACTATAAAGCCTATGCTTGGGAGCTTATTGCTGACAGCGCAAACTGTGTATTTCAATCTATGCATATGCAGAAAAGCAATGAAAATGATCAAAGGGCTGGAGTAATTCCCCCAGTGAGGAAAGGTTACTGCATTTAGCTTAGCAAAAAGGGTAAGGCAGGGGAGACATGATAAGGTGTATACAATTATGTGTAGTGTGGAGAAAGTGGATAGGAAGATGTTTAATGTATGGTGTTGTTCTTTGGGTTTTATGTAAAGTTTTAAATGTTTTTATTGTACATCACCCAAGAGCCTTCTAGGCAGAGGGTGTGATTTTATAAATCTAATAAATATATTTTTCTTCCGTAATACTAGAATCCAGGGTCATCCAATGATGTTAAATGGTGGGAGATTCAGGACAGATAAATTTTGGAATTTACTTCTAAAGGATGTAATGATGGCCACCAATTAGGACAGCTTTAAAAAGGGATTAGACAAATTCATGAAGGATAAGGCTATCAATGGCCACTAGAAAATATGGCTATGTATTACCCTTGTTTACTAGTTGCTAGGTTGGTGCTATATTTCACTCCTGTTCTACTTGTGGACTTCCAACAAGCAGCTGATTGGCCACTCTGTGAACAGAATGCTGGATGAGATACATCCCTGGTCTGATTTAGCATGGTTCTTCTGTCATTACACAGAAGTCTTATTGAGTTCAATGGGACTTACTGTCAGGAAAGTGTGTACAGAATTGCAGTGTAAATTATCAATGACTTCCTCACAAATTACATAAATGTGCCTCACTTGGTTACTCAGCTCTTGACAACCAGCAACTGAATGTATACAGTGAGCTCTACATGAGTGATTTATTGCACACTCATCATTGGCCACTCATGGAAATTTGTGAGTTTTTTACATGGCACTGTCAACCTCCAGGACATCTCCTATGCTTTCCCCCATATATCCTGCTTTGAAAAAGATCAGAAATGAACTGTAATAAGCCTTAATCAGCAGTGTTTAAATCTGCCATTGTGCTACAATTCTGCCAATAGATGTCACTGTTTCATTGAGGTTAATTACATTGCTTAGAAGGGAAGTTCTCAATTCAAAATCACATGCTTGCCATCTAAAGAATCATGTAGTAAACATGGAAAGACTCCAGAAGAAGAAACCTTAATAAGGGTGCAGGGTTGTTTCCTTAATGGAGAAACATTCTGTGACTCTGTTGAAAGAAATAACGTGTTTGAGATGACACTGGGAAATATGCTAGTTCTTTGCATAGTGTTACATTTGTAATGACTCATTCACACATGCACATCACTACTTGAGGTTGCACCCATGAACTGATGTACAAGCTTTTGTAAATGAGTCCTAACACTCGTCCATGTCAGAATCTGGAGTTCCTGAAAAAGACAGCTTGTCCTTTCTTGCTCTGTATGTCTCATGAAGCCGGGCACTCTGATCAGTTTTGACTAATTATTTATTTCATATACCTAGACCGCCTTTCTGTCATTTCCCTTGTCTTCCTATAGCATGGGTGGGCAGAAGTTAAATTTCCAAATGTTTTGAACTTCAGCTCCAAGAAGCCATTGCCAGCATGGCCAATGGTCAGGAATGCTAGGAGATGAAACCCAAAACTTCTGGAGATCTACTTTTTGCCCATCCCTGACATATAGTACCAAGTTCTCAGTTATTTACACCTGCAAGAGAGACAATGTCCTGTCTGCTGCTGTAACAAACATACTGCCCTCTGCAAATCACTGCCCTAGACAGCCATCTAGGGTCCTGGTCCAGAACTTCCTGCAATCTGGTAGAGGAGGCCTCCCTACCCTGGTTCCCAGGCTGTTGAAATTAGCTTTATATCAAATTTCACAGCAACTGGCCACATGGATGCTTAGCATTCCCCTGTCATGAAGTTTTTAAAAGCAGCTGCCATGTTCTGAACTCTGAGGTATTTTAAAGGATTCAGCACAGGGGCGGGCGGGCCTGCCTGCCTGGCTAGTTTCATTTCATTTCATTCATTAGTCTTGATCAGCTCCTTTGATTCACTTGTGGCTTGCCACAGGTCCTCCGATGTTACTGGGCTCCAGCAAGCTGGACTCTTAATTTTGCCACACAGCAGGTGGAGACAGAGGGTGAGTGATGGGATGAGGAATTAAAGATACCACCACTGCATCCTTCTCCATGGCCCTTGAACTATGAAAGAGATGTGAGGGTTTTCTGTGTTATGACCTGGCAGCTTGCACACCAGGGAATCTATACACTGAAGCTGTCTCCTTATTTGTGCTTATTTCGTGCACATCCTTATTTGTCTTTCTCCCAAGTTTTTTGTGCAGCTGTGAATCTTTTCCTTCAATGGTTCTTTGCCAGGTTAATGTGAACTTACCTGACTGTTACAAGTATAATCACGATTCTGGGGCATTCATTTGAGTACATGTCCCTTCTTGTTTGGTACATAATGTTTCTCTCTCACTGGAAGTTATATGAATGGAGCAATGTACCCCTCAGGTAGATTGGACTATATGCCTTGTTTTATGAAGCACTGGAGGGTTTTTCCTCGAAATGAATCTCCAGTTACAGAAAAACAACTACAAACAAAATGTAATACATGCACCAAAGAAAACATGATGCATGATCAATAGACATTTAATTTGATCCTGCTTAACTTGATCCTTTGGAGAGTTTTGTGACTTTTTGAAAATTCTATCTTTGCAGCCAAACACATGTGCACACGGAGTTATCTTTTTCCCCGTTAGAGGTGGCTCCTGTACCTTTAATAGCTGTACTGGGGGTGGGTGGGTGTTTGAAATAAATCAGATGAGGCTTTCCCCATCATGGCATCTTTCTGCCAGCATGGCAAAAAGTGGGAAGTGTTGAATTTTGGCCTGTAATGCAACTGGAAGGTGGGGCAAGCATGAAATCCTTGCCAGAAAAATAATAATTGGCAACTCCATACAACTCCTTTTTCATCTACATTCCATGGAATCCTGGGGCTTCCTTGAGATCAGTAAACCCGACAAAGAGCTCCATCAGATGACCATCTTATTGCACACTCATTATTGGGCACTCACAGGCTCCTGTCATGACATCATCTGCATCCTGCATGCCTCCCACCCCCTCTAGTCTTCTTTGCGTGACAAAAAACACCCCACTAAGTCTGACTTATTTTTAAAAACAGAAGTTGCCACTATCTCCTGCTGTATGCAGGAGAAGCAGCAGGATCAAAATGGGCCACTGAATGGGCCACGTGCATGTTGTTTACTTCCTCTTTTGAGAATACGTGGGTGGAGAAACGACGGTAAGTAAACACGATTTTCCCCCATGTAATGACGCTCTAGTTTCCCTGAGCTTCTTTGCCATAGATTTCCCACCCACCCCTCCTGCATTGAATAATAGCCACAGGGATTGTTGAGCATATTCTAGGCTGAGGTTGGACTATGGTTTGCATCACCTCCCATCGCCAGGCTGTCTGATGGGAGCTGAAGTCTAACCACATCTGGAAGGCCACTGGTTCATCATCCCTGGCTTAAGGGAAAGTGACAGAACCAAAGTGTCAAATATATGCACTGGCTTGGCTTAAATACAAGTTTGTGTTGTTTATTCATTCAGTCGCTTCCAACTCTTCGTGACTTCATGGACCAGCCCACGCCAGAGCTTTCTGTCAGCCGTCGCCACCCCTAGCTCCCCCAAGGTCGAGTCTGTCAAGTTTAAAATTGGTAATAAAATGGTTCATACCCTTTCCAGGATATGCAGACAAACCCTTGCTAGCAGCCTCTCACTTGCAATCTCCAGAGACCAAGTTAATTTCTGGCTGTTTCTTTTAGGCTGTTCGTTTCTATTTTAAGGCAGTGTTTCATTACATATTTGGCTTATAGTCAATTTGTCGGATTATCTGCTCTGAGATTTCAAGATGTATCAAAATAAGGGAAGTACAATTGACTTACAGAAGAGAAACTGATTTCATAGAATCATAGAATAGTAGAGTTGGAAGAGGCCTACAAGGCCAGCGAGTCCAACCCCCTGCTCATTGCAGGAATCTACCTTAAAGCATACCTGACAGATGGTGGTCCAGCTGCCTCTCGAATGACTCTAGTGTGGGAGAGCCCACGACCTCCCTAGCCATTTGGTTCCATTGTTGTACTGCTCTAACAGTCAGGAAGTTTTTCCTAATGTTCCTGTAACTTGAGCCCATTTTTCCATGTCTGGTACTCTGTGATGATTGAGAAGAGTTCCTGGCCCTCCTCTGTGTGACAACCTTTCAAGTATTTGAAGAGTGCTATCATGTCTCCCCTCAATCTTATCTTCTCCAGACTAAATATGCCCATTTCCTTCAGTCTCTCCTCATAAGGCTTTGTTTCCAGTCTCCTGATCATCCTCGTTGCCCTCCTCTGAACACGCTCCAGTTTGTCTGCATCCTTCTTGAATTGTGGAGCCCAGAACTGGACACAATACTCAAGATGAGGCCTAACCAGTGCTGAATAGAGGGGAACTAGTACCTTGCACAATTTGGAAGCCATACTTCTATTAATGCAGCCCAAAATAGCATTTGCTTTTTTTGCAGCAACATCACATTTACGCTGCTGCTTCTTCCCAACCCCAGAACAAGGTAACATGTAAAGTCGCTCTCAGGTAGGTCTTTGTATTTGCTCAAGCAAAAGTTCATTCTGGAGCACTGTCTATTCCACAATCTCAGTGCCTTTTAATTGCTACATTACTTACAAATCTGTAGATAACACTTGAGTTGATGAATTGGACCAATTAATCCACCACGCAAACTTGCATCTCTAATCCCATAAACAAATCTGAAAAATACTTTTCTGTGTTTTTCTTGCTGAGAATATAACTGCATATCTCCAGAATGAGGGAGGAAGTGAAGAAAAACAATGTGTTCTTTTAAGATTAGTTCTTTGCCAGCATTGTTTTGCTTTAACCTCTGCGATAAACAACTAAACCATATGACATTCTAACAGTTTCATATGTCTAAAGGTGTACCAGGGGGATATGTACCTAGAATGCAATTACTGCCAGCCGTCAAGACTGCAGGTTTTTAAGGAACCAACTGTATCTCTTCAACTAAATACACATAATATATAGATTATTTTTCTCTGCAGTTTGCTTGTGTCTAGCAGAATCTGCTAGCAGCTGAAAATTCTGGAAGATTTAACACCCAGCAACAAAACCAGCCTATTGAGAGACTTGCTCTTGCCTGAAGACACAGACAATGGAACAGAACAAGATGGAGCATGAAGGTAGAAGAGCCCTCCCTATCTGGAAGCAAAAATCTAAGCATTTGAACGTGGCTAAACGAAACTGTAGGCTGCCAATGGAAACAGTTGGTGTTTTTTTAAAAAAAATACCAGTTGCAAGTGACTTCAACACAGAGAGGGGATCACTTTAGAGTTCTGAAATAGGCTGTCCTTAACCTTTGTTGCCCCATGTCCTCGTTCACATGCACATGCAAACTTACATGTGTATACAGGTCCAGAAACAAAGGGATATGGCATGCACCGCACCAGACCACGTGCTGAACTCCAACAAAGTTGAGAAAATAGCAACTACAAATGGGGAAAACAAATGCTTAATTAGTGTATCAATCCCCTAGAGGGATACAATCTTCCTGACATGGGACCACTCAGATATTTTGTACAATTCCCATCAGTCCCAGTTAGCATAGCCAATGGTTAGGGGTGATGGTAATTGTAGCCGAGAAAATGTGGAGGGCACTAGGTTTCGGGTAGGCTGCTCTAGCACATGTTTCCTAAAAGCAAAACTTCAGAATGATAAAGACAGAGGCAGGTAAGCAGCTTTTGCTAAATAAGGAGTGGGCATGAGGGAAATGGAGAGGCATTTGTATCTGGTCAAGTGGGCTGGGCTCCTGCAGCTTTAACTGTTGTGATGGAGAGGCAATTTTATCAGGTGCTGCATGCATACAAATGACACCTGCTGATATTCCCTTTTCTATGCAACTATTAAAGATACAGGAGCCCTGTCCTCCTTTTCATTTGGTCACCCTATCCTATGGGCTGGTCTGAGAAAATTTTCAAGGATACAGTTGGGTCTATGAAAGAAATCACTGGGTGACGGGGAGTCAAGGGAAGTGTCCAAGAACTGCATTCTCATAGAAGAATACTGCTTTTGTGTACATTATCTTATGTCCAAAACTGCTTTGTGAAAGACACTTAAGTAACAATTCGTAACACATGCGGATACCAGAGTCTGTTTCCACCTAGCCTTCCTTAATTAAACATCAGCTTAGGCCCTGGGGCAAGCTGTTGTACATCATTTCAAAACCAAGTTTTAAACTTCTGGGGGAAGGAGTAATATATATTTCATTCACTTTCCATCGCTGTTTGTTTTGCCCTGTTAAACTTTTGCCCAGAGAGATGTTTCATTACAAATGACAAAGCATTCTTTTTCATGCGTGGTTTTTTTTTTTTTTTACTACCTACCTGAAATGTGAGATTTGTGGGGAGCATTTAGAAGACTATTGGCTCTAATTTCCCCTGCTCCCTCAAGGCAGCTTTGGTTGCTTCAGAATATAACCAATTGTATCGATCATTTCAAAGGTTGGCGAAGAGGCCAATGGTTTATTGCCCCTCCCCACCCCTACTCCAAGGTTTCATCTGGCACCATGCCAATGCCAGTCTCCCTCTCATCCCTGCCTTAACTTTGATTAGATTTGTAGTGAATGGTACTTTGTGTTGACCACTTGCATTGTAGCAAAAAGCACATTTTGGGGTGCATTCAGACTTGTGTTGCTTGAAAACACTTTAATGCTTTTTGTGGCAATTACGGAAACAGCATCTCAGCAAATCTGACACACCAGATGTTAAGTCTGGCAAGGAGCACAAACACAGTGCCTCAGAGGATCCAGTCTCCTCAGACGTTCTTCCCCACCAGTCAGATCCTGGCAGCCATAGGTGGATTGTTCCCTTGTTCCCTTGTAATAGCTAAGAGCTTTTGCCAGGTGACTTTTCAAGACAAGAGTTATTTCATTCCATGAGCATTGGCCAAATCCGACAAAGTTGGCCTAAGGGAATATAGGGAGGCACCTTGTATTGAACTGGGATTCTGATTCTGTCAGGTCCCAGTCAAATTAGATTCTTTTGATTGCCAAGGTGAAACAAAGCCACTTGTGCAAAAAGATGACAGTTTGTTGATAGAAAAGGGATGCAGAACATATATGTAAAGAAAGTTCACACCGCTCTTCGGTTGACACAAAGCAGTTCTCTGTCACACTCTGCTCACACACACCCCAACAAAGTTCTGGTATTGCCATATCCTCTGAGGCAGCCTTAGCGGTGGGCGAGCTGGGTACTTGCACTGAACGCTGAGCTGAAGGGGCACAAGCTGAGTTCAGTGATTTGGTGTTTCTTGAATGTACTGTAAGTGGTCAGTTAGGTGGGGGGGAAAGCAGGGAGGAAGGAAACCTCCAATCTCAAAAGCTTCCAAGTATCCAGTGTCCTTCTAGACTGCTGCCTCTCTGTCCTCCTTTTATGATTTTTTCCTCTAGATGGACCTCTAAGCCTGTCTAGAAAGGGGGGCACTGCCGAGGGCTGGACCACGGCTGAAGAGGCCATAGGATTTCTTGTACCCTGGTTTCTCCTGTCCTGTCCCCTTCCCCTGGAATGCCCGCTTTTCTCTCCATACAAGCCTGCAATTTGTGACCTTGGGAAACAGCTGGTGCAGTTCTTCCACAGCAGTTCTGAGGGGGTGAAAGAGAGGGACTGGATCTGAAAGTATTTCTCCCAAGGTCATAGCAGTGTCTACAACCTCAGGAGGGGGGAGTCCAAACAAACCTATGTTTCCTGGGATGCTACCCCAGAAACCATATGATTGCTTTCTAAGTGCCTTTAACCATTTATTTATTTTCAAAATTCTACAGGACATTTGCATGCTACTAACAACAAAAATGAACTTCCATCAATTAGCTTTCAAGTGTGTTTCCTTTTCAATTTCCAGTTTGACAGAATTTTTTTATTGGTAACTTTGGATTCCATATAAGAAACATACAAGGTACAGTATATAGAAGTGAGTGTGAAAATGTACATTCCTTATTCAAGTGATTCAGAAAAAGGATGTCTTAATGATTGATGTATGTAATATGTATTGTAATATGTTTTGTATTACTCTTATTGTACAGAGGGTGGGGAAATTCAGGATAATTATTTGCACTCGCAGAATAACAATAAATATGTCCCAAAAAAATCAATTTCCTCTTTGGTGTCATTTATTCTAGATAAAAATAAAAATCAGTGGACGTCTTTTTCTTTTGAGGCAACATAACCAAGCACTATAAGAGCTATAAATACAATAAACACTCTGAAGCATATAAGAAAGCTAGAGAGCACTGAAGGTGTTCCTCATCCAGGACACTTTAATATACGGCCAGATCTGCATGCCATGATGTTGACATTCACCGCATCATTTTCAACCACCCCTTGTTAACTTTAGGTGTCACCATTGTGCCACGGAAATGCCAGCTAAACTCTGAGCTGTATAGGACTACACACAATAAAAGAAACACTTTCATTTTTTCACCAGTTCTATGAAAGCAAAACCTTCCCCTTGCCAGAATAAAGAGAACAGTATTAGGATTGCAATGAAGAAAGAATCAAAGGCTCTGGAAATCCACACAGCCAGGAGTATGCAGGGGATCAAAAATGTATTTATTTTATTATTAAAAATGTGACCAATCAGAATTCCCAGTATGACTTGTAAAAGTCATGGGGCAGGACAACTGGAGAACCTTAACATTCCATTAAAAGGTAAGTCTAGTCCTCATTGGAAAACCTAAAAAGCAGTTGTTTAGACATCAGGGGGAGGGGGACTGTGTGGACCTTCCAATGCTCAGGCTGTAAGCAGCAGTTACAATTCCAAATATGAGGTGCAAAGGGTCATGCCTTTGCACCTTTGACGTAGCAGCACTGCTCCCCGTCCAGGATGTGCATGGAGGCCAACTATGCTTTAACAGTGGAGAAGGAAAGATGCTCTGTATGTGTTCAGAGGCCCTGTGCCTGTAAGGTGACCATATGAAAAGGAGGACAGGGCTCCTGTACCTTTAACAGTTGTATTAAAAAGGAAATTTCAGCAGGTGTCATTTGTATATATAGGGTAGAATTTCCTCTTCATCACAGCAGTTAAAGCTGCAGGTGCCCTGCCCTCTTTTAAATCTGGTCACTCTAGTATAGCTCCTGCACCTTTAACTGTGGTGATAAAGAGGAAATTTCATCCCTTTTCTATGCAACTTTTAAAGATACAGGAGCCCTGTCCTCTTTTTCATATGGTCACTCTACCCTGTGGTACTTTTTTGTATTTTCAAGAGTTAAGCTCTGACACTGAAAGCAAGTTCCAAAGCTAAATCCTGGGTCAAATTAAGCTCTCTCTCTTTGTTGGACTTAATGTTCAGCATAGCTCTTTGTCTTAGGCTGCGCCTCCTGGTATCCCTTCATAGAGGGCAATACCCAATGACCCCTAAGGTTCAGTGAGCCCCAACTTCCCTTCACCAATCCCTGACAAATAATGTGTGACACAGCATTGCTACTTCTCAGGGGAGGAACTCCCCCTCTGCTTTTGCAAAATGGACAAAGTGTGCAGTTCATCACCAGAATCCTAAACCAGCCTTCCCCAACCTCCAGATGTGTTGGACTGCAATAACCATCAGGACTACATCTGAAGGGCACCAGGTTGGGTAAGGCTGCAACATTACACATTTGTGATTTAGGGCACACTCCTATGTGTGTTTAGACAAAAGCCCACATCTCCCAACATGCTGACTGGGGCATTTTTAGGACCTTTTTTCCTGTCTAAACATGCATATGATTGTGCCCTTACTGCCCTATCTTAAACATTTGTGTAATGCTATAACAAGCCTTATGACTAAGCTGCAACTGAAAATGTCCAAAATTATATGCAATACATCAATGTATTTTAGTATACAATGTCAGACAACTTGGTATTAATGTGCGTATTCAATTTCTCTGTGTTAATAAAGACATCAACCTTATCCTGCTGTACTTAACGGTACATACCTTCAGCAGGTTTTCTGACTGATAAAAGCAAACAACCGTTACTGCACAACACACACACACACTTTTATAATGCAGCTCACTTACCTCTGGCTCACAAAAGCATTTAAGGAGTTAAGACTTTTAAATTCACATCAGCTGTTTAGATTGCACCCGTGTGATCCGAGGGCCAATTCTCTCAGGCTCCTTTCCTTCCCAAGAGGTCTGCTGCTCATAATTCCACTTTGAAAAGTCTTCTGTGCCAATAGCCCATGAAAGAAATTTGGGTTTATCCCCACCCCACTGAGAGCCATAGTAATGAGTAAAGCCAAGTTACAGAGGAAAGCTCTTGGACTATTTATAGAGGGCCAAATCTGAAAACTTTATAGTAAATTATTCACTGCTTTCTGGTCAGTTGCTAGGGCTTCCTAACAAGAAACATATTGCCATGGGAATGTCTAGGCAGGCTCACCCCCAGAGGCCTAAGGTAGTCTATAGAGTGTTGAACGTAGTATGAGAAAGGCGTTGTCACCCATGGTATTTATACGCATCCCACAGGTTGCTTCTGGTATAGAGATTTGACAGGGTTTTGCGGTGTTTAAAAAACTTGCAAAGCCTGTTTGATGGAGACAACAATGAGGGAAAACAAATGAATGAGCATAGGCAAAGCCATGATGCCTTCAGTCTATTTCTAACTTTCACTCTGTGCTAAATTAAACATTCTACTAATCACACATGACTTGAGTGTAAGCACATGTGGCCCTGATTCAGGAGGGGGGATTTAAGCTCCCCCCCTTACATTTTTATCCTGAAATTCCATTCCCCACCCCATGGAAGGGTTAAAAAAAGGAAAAACATCCCCATTAATTCCAATTTTTTTACCTCAGAGTAAGCACGTGGGACCCAATCCTGATCAGACCACTGTGTGCGGGTAGGGGAGGATTAGACCTTCCCACCCAGCCACATTTTCCCCTAAATTGCCCCTCTCATTTTTTTAGAGGCTAAAAATGAAGAAAAAAATTCCATCTTTGTCACAAAATGGAGGTATGTGTTTTTAGCGTCCGCTGAGGAGGGCTGGGAAAGATTTAGGAAAAACTGACTGGGTGCGAAGGTTTAATCCTGACTAACCACATATAGTGGTCCCAGTCCAGATTGGATGCTCATGTGCTTACTCTATAAAACAAACAAGATAAGGTTCCTGCCAATGTGTACTATATAAACTGGCTATGCTAAGACAGTGTGGCTGGTGCTGATGATGGGTTGGAGTTCACTGATGATGCATTGCAGTGATTTCAACTGGGGGCTGTAGGTGATAACCAATGGTGTACTTCTCTTGATCTGTCAACCTTCCTGGGTATCTGTATGGCCCTGTCAATCTGTCTCTAAGGGGGAATCCGCACGTCGTACCGAGATCGCTTCTAAGCGACCCCAGTGCGGCGTGAAAGCGATCGTGTAACTTGCCTTTGGAAGAGCCGACGAAGAGACGTCTTTGCCGCCGCCGCCGCCACCCACAGACCTCCTCGCTGACCGGCGAGGAGAGCTCGGCTGAAGAAGGCGGGGTTGAGAGCAGAAGAAGCTCTCCACCCCGCCTTCTTCCCCCGAGCTCTCCGTCCCAGCCAACGAGGAGGGAGTTGGGTGGCGGCGGCGGGAAAGATGTCTCTTCGTCGGCTCTTCCAAAGGCAAGTTACACGATCGCTTTCACGCCGCACTGGGGTCGCTTAGAAGCGATCTTGGTACAACATGCGGATTCCCCCTAAGTTTCAGGTGCTACTAGTGTTGGTGATAATCTGTCCAGTTGTGAAAGAGAAATAATGTGTTTGGCTTGGGCAGGACTGGGAGGGGGGATGACTGACAGGGCATTTGTGCAGTTGGAAAATCTGCTTTAAAAAAAAAACCTGCCCTCTAGATGTGTTTGGACTGCAACTTCTATCATTCCCAGCCAGTTTGCAACTCCCATCATTCCCAGTTGGGTAGGAATAATGGAAGTTGCAGTCCAATACATCTGGGGGCACCAGGTTCAGGAAGGCTGAAGTAAGGCATGAAAGCCAATGCAGAACAAAAAAACCCGTCAGCTGCTAAACTCTGATGGCAAATACACACCAAATTCCCTCAGTGAAAAGAGCTAGAACATTTACTCTGTGTGCTTTAGCGATGCCATTCCACTGCTAATGAGATAGCAATTCTTTGGCAAGAGTCAGCTGAACAAGACCACTGAGTCATTCTTGTTTCATGGGAAAATGTAGGTGTGTTTTCATGAGATAAGCCCAGAGAAATTCCTTTCCTCTCAAATTATTCTTACGGGGGGGGGGGGGGGGAATGTGGCTGTGTGTTGTGCAATTATAGCTCACTGTCATATGTTCAAAGTCGCAAACAGAACATAATATTAAATGACCACCACCTCCCGCCTTCATTTAGTAAGCAAATGATTAAGGATTTTCTGGCAACAATTCAGAGAAATGTGACTAACACCAAAAAGTCTAGGAGGGCTTTTAAGATGATTTCCCCCACCTCCCTGGTCAAGCCCAGTTAGCTTGCTGTGCTGTTTGGGAAATTGCTTTTGCTTATTAGGGTAGTTTCAAAAGCAGTTTGTCTTGGAAAAGGGGGGGAATATCTGCTGATCAAAGTCATAAGTCCTACAGGGCCCACTCAAATTTGTCTACCACCTAAAATAGCTCTTTGTATTGTTGCTGAGAAGTGTTGTTTGTCCATTCAGAACAAACTCTGTCACATGACAGTCTGGAAATTGAAAGTTCATCTCTTTAAAAACACTGTTGCTATGGTCACATCTCACCTTAAGCTGTATATGGGATGGGTATCACTGGTTTTCTCAAAGTCTTTGAGAATGGTTGCACTCTGTGATGGGGTATGTCATAGGGACATGACGTAGTAGTGCCTGCTGGATTGTGCCCAACAATTCTTTTACTAGAGAGAAGCCAAACTGCATAAAGATTTTGCTTTTCTACTGAAGTTGTGTGTGTTACTTCTGATTTTTATATTTCCAAAGAGAACACCCAGTTTTCAATTAGGTGGCATGTTTGCCACATACACATTAGTGTTTGCAGAGATAAAACACATAGTTGTTTTAGTGTGTCCCATTTAGTCAAGTCTCCTGAATGTATATATAACCATTGTGTTAGATCCAGGAAGAAAATATAGGATTTCTCCTATATTTTAGCATTTATTACCTTCATCTCTCATTCTTTCTCCAAAATGAGATGAGATGGGAAACAGAGCTACTTCACCAGTCCTGCTGAAGGCTTCTTCATTTCCCCCCTCTTCCCTCACCATCTCTTTTTCCTTGTGTATCATGTCTTTTTGGAGTGTAAGCCTGTGGATAGGGACTTCTTTTGCCTTGTTTTACTTATTGCATGTATGATGCTCCAGAAGCATTTTTGGCTGAGGAGCAGGAGAAAAAATAATTTAAATAAAGGGTGCACTCTTAAGATAATTGTAGTGAATTGGCTTAGGGCTCATCTACACCAAGCAGGATATTCCACTGTGAAAGCGGTGTATAAGAGGCAGGAGCCACACTACTGCTTTATAGTGGTATTGAAGTGCACTGACAACTGTTGGGGCCCATGACACATAACATATACTGCTTTGATATCACTTTCATAGTGCTACATCCTGCTTGGTGTAGATGTGTCATGGGCCCCAACAGTTGTCAGTGTACTTCAGTACCACTATAAAGCAATAGTGTAGATCCTGCAGTGCACTTCAGTATCGCTATAAAGCAGTAGTGTGGCTCCTTTTATATACCGCTTTCATACCACTTTCATAGTGGAATATCCTGCTTCATGTAGATGAGCCCCTGGTTTCAATAGCATCTTGACAGGGGTATACAGGGTTAAAGGAGAGGACCAGCAAGCTGAAAAAGAGTGATTGTCTGCCTCATAACTCCTAGCTTTCCCCCCTTCCCCTGCAACACAGAGCTTGGCTCAGTTGTCCGAGCCATCTCTATTGGTTTAGATTTAGGCCACAGCTAGACCTAAGGTTTATCCTGGGATCATCCAGGGTTCGCCCCTGCCTGAGCGCTGGATCCCCTGTGTGTCACGATCCAGGGATAAACCTTAGGTCTAGCTATGGCCTTAATCTGCACTCAATTATTCCTAATAGTCTGACTTGACAAGAATTGGAAGCAGCAAAAGTTCCAAAGCCCACATAGGATACAGGTGCCAACACTGTCCCTAACCTGATATATATCCCTAATTTGCAGCCTGGATGCCAAATAAAATTACTTTAAATACAGTGCTCAACATAGCATGTACTGAGGTACTCTGTTGTGTGTTTTTAAGGCTTGTGAGTTTGATTAAGCTCAGGTAAAACGACTGACAAAAGGTCATTAGTAAGCTTCATAGCTGAGTGGATATTTGAACCCAGGCCTCTGCAATTCAAGTCTAGCATTTTGTCAACTAGGCCACCCTGGCTTATCCCCCTTTCACTTTCCCCTTGGCATTTACTGCTGTAATGAACCATGTTTGGGGCTTATGTTGAGGGAGGGGAAATCACTTGGGAGTATGGAATATTAAGGCAACTCGAAGGAAGGGCTGAAGGGACCATGGGATGACAGTTGGGGTAGCGGTGGGAATTTTGTTAGCTGACCACTGAGAGAGGGAGAGGGAAGCAGGTAAAAGGAAAAGGAGATTAGCTGGGTATGAATGAGTTTTGGAGATGGTTAGTTCTAATCCCATTCATCCCAGGCTTCAGTATATTGTGAATGTGTTTTCATTGCTCTTCAAATAAATACTCTGTTGTTATTCCTGGGTGTTATTGCCAGCGAAGCCCATGCTTAAAGGGTTTGATCATCTGCTCTGATATCTGTCCCTACACAGTGCTGCTAGCACAGAAAGACTGTCACTACTCTATGCACACTAGACCTCCGCTACGAACACACACGTGCACCACCATTGTTAAAAGCACTGATACTGGGTATTTGCACTTCCAGGCTCTGTAATTCAAACATCAAGTCTATATTGACCAGAATGTTTCAAAATGGCTCTCTTCTGTGTTCTCTCCTACATTAGCAACATTTGCACCTGAGGCGTTTTGGGGTGGGGGGTTTTCTAGATGTGGTTCAGTTGCAATCTATTTGTCCCTGTCTCCAGTTCTAACATTCACTTGGCAATGTCAACATCCTCTCTCTCGCTCTCGCGCTCTCTCTCTGCAGGTGCTTTGGCAACACGGGGCCATTCACTGTCATAGGTGGATTTCTCCCTAAAGGAACTGACAAATTAAAAGATAAACCCTTCAAATAAATTGTTTTTTTTCCCTACTCGTCGCTTGCTTTTTAAACAAGATTTAAAGGATTTCTCCTGGCACCCATTCCTCAGTGTACTCATCTTCTGTACCACGTGATGTCTACCTAATGTTGTGCAGTCAATTATGCAGTATCCAGGCAGAAAAATGATCTCTGCAATCCCTCTCTTTCTCTCTCTTACACACACATACACACACACCATGTATAGTAAAATATAACACACAATGTGACTTTTTTCTAACCACAGTTAGTGAAGATCTTTTTGGGAGAAAAAACAATAATGGAAATAGTTCATTCACGCTCTTTGATTTAAAACACTATAAGACACATTGAGAAGGCTAAACAGAGAGGTGCTGTGTGTATACGTAAGTGCCTTTTTCACTCAAGGCCAAAGAGAGCTGTTGAAATAATTCAAACTGATATAAAAGGACACTTAACTGACAGTATTTGAACAACATGCACCTCTGACAGCTTGCTGCCTACATTTGGGGAGCAGTATATTTCAATTTCTCTTCCACAAGGAAGGGTGGGGGTAAATTATTATTTTCTGTTGATTTACATGGCTTAGGGTAAGTACAAATTTGGCTCACCTATACAATTTAGTTGCCTATATAAAAGAGATTCTGTATGTTGTTTGCAGCTGTTGTTTTTTAAAACATCACCATATCTACATTGTGCTGCCTTTTGAAAATAAGATTCAGTGAGAGAATATAAAATGATCAAACATGAAAGTAAATGCATCATCCTAGAGTGCAGGACACGGAATAATTGGCTCAAGTTACATGAAGCCAGATTCTGGCTGGACATCAGGAAAAACTTCCTTACTGTTAGAGCAGTATGACAATGGAACCAATTGCCTAGGGAAGTTGTGGGCTCTCCCACACTAGAGGCATTCAAGAGGCAGCTGGACCGCCATCTGTCAGGTATGCTTTAAGGTAGATTCCTGCAATGAGCAGGGGGTTGGATTCAATGGCCTTATATGCCCCTTCCAACTCTACTATTCTATGTACAATAACACTAATTTGTAGGAGGAATGTATTTTGGTAGGGGCTCAGAAATTAACTTATCTTCAGCACAATGTTTTTTCTGTTGTGTGATTCTGACACATATTTAGTAAGAATATATGATTTGAGATCAAAAATGAAAAGATTCATCTAAAAGGTGTTATTAGTTTAAATAGGGGAAGAAAATAGCAGTTTTGGCTACACTGTTCTTTTAACTTGCTTGGCTTATCTGGTTTCATGAAATGTCCTAAGATAAGATAAGATATTTCACTGTGGTTCAGAAATATTCAGGCCACAGCTAGACCTAAGGTTTATCCTGGGATCATCCAGGGTTCGCCCCTGCTTGAGCACTGGATCCCCTGTGTGTCACCTAAATGAACAGGTTTGACCCCTGGACGATCCAGGGATAAACCTTAGGTCTAGCTATGGCCTCAGTCTCTGCCTTGCAGTTAGCCATGTCACCTGTTCTCAATAAATTACTGATTATAACCCTGCGAAAATTAAAAGCAACTGAGTTACCCTGATTTGCTTGAGGATATTGTGGGGAGGAGGAAGAACCTCAAGTGATGGCAGTAAGCTAGTAAACCCAACAATAAATGTCTATCTTGGGCCACACTAGCCTGTCATCATATTTTCTGACTTTCAGAGGTAGGGTGGCATTTATTTCTGAGGGCTTTTACCCAGATTAGCCCAATTTTATGATGGAGAATTGCTGATCTTAATTCTTGCTTTTGTGTTTATGAAGTTCCTAGTTCAAATCTCATCTCCGCCATGAACTCACAAACCTCTCTGTTTCAGTCTCACTCTCCCCATCTGCAGTATGGGTGTGATAATAATGACCCATAAGTCTACTGTTAGGGTTAGGTAATGTACAAGAAGAATTTTGAACGCTTGAAAGACCTATACAAATGCTGATTATAATGAGGATTAATATTTAAGAAACAATATTGTATACGACATATTGGATATAATTCAGTTATTCAAGGTAAGGATTGCCAGATTATTTTCATTTCAAGAGGAGATTGAGCTGTCTTGTGGTAGGATGGAACATGGCTTTCAGGTTTACATAATTTTGATGGTGAGGTTTTTAGGAACTAATTTATTTTCATGACTCATCTGCCTTTCCATGGTGAATACAACTAAGGAAAACTCTGCAGCCCACCACTCTGGTTACAAGGTAGTGTTGCGGGGTAGTAATTCATAGTAGAGACGCGGAGAAGGGGATTCCTTTATCAATGGGAAGGTCACAACCTATTCCAAGCTCCAAGGGCAGCAGCACAGGATATAAACCCAAATGAAGAAAAAATATTGCTATGAGACAGACGTGGAGAAGGGCTAAAAGAACCCTAACAGCAGCATCCTCTTCATGTCTACTCAGAAGTACAACCAGCTAGGGAAGCAGTTGGACCATGGGATGACAATGGAGTTCAGGAAGTACTAAAGGAGGACAGGGAGATTGCAGAGAAGCTGAATGAATTCTTTGCATCGGTGTTCATTGCAGAGGATACAGGACAGATGCCTGTGCCTGAACTGATGTTTTCAGGAAGGGAGTCTGAAAAACTGAGGCAAATAGTAGTGACAAAAGATGAAGTTCTCAACCTTATTGACAAATTGAAAGCAAATAAATCACCAGGCCCAGATGATATCCATCCTAGAGTTCTCAAAGAACTCAAATATGAAATTGTAGACCTCCTTACAACAATATGCAACATGTCCCTAAGCTCAACCTCTGTACCAGAAGACTGGAAGATGGCCAATGTAACACCAATTTTCAAAAAGGGACCCTGGGGGGGTGGGGATCCGGGAAATTACAGGCTGGTTAGATTGACATCTGTTCCAGGTAAATTGGTTGAAAGCATTATTAAAGACAAAATTAGGAGTAAGCAGTGAAGTTCCCAAGTTTGCCAATGACACCAAATTATTTAAGTTTGTTAAAACACAAAGGGATTGTGAAGAGCTCCAAAAGTATCTCTCCAAGCTGGGAGAGTGGGCATCCAAATGGCAATTGTGATTCAATCTAAGCAAATATAAGGTGATGCACGTTGGGGCAAAAAAAACCCAACTTCAAGTATAACCTAATGGGATCGGAGCTGGTGGTGACTGAGTAAGAAAGAGATCTTGGGGTTGTGGTGGACAGCTTGATAAAAATGTCAACCCAGGGCATGTCTACACCAGCCTTTTTTCCTGGGGTTGGCCCTAGATCATTCCTGTGTGTTTAAATAACACACAAGGGATCCCAGGGGCAACCAGGGGGGATGATGCCATTTTCGCAGGATAATTGTTTCCCAGTTATCTGATTTTTTCCCACAGTCCCAGGTCCATCCCAAGGACCGCTGGAGGTGTGGTACCCACTCCCAGATTCTCCCTTCCTCCCCACAAGTAGCGTGGCTCTTAAAATGGGCATGGAGCTGCACAGGGCCAGTCCATGCCCATCGGGGTGAGGGGGCATTTCAAAGATTTTTTTTTTTAAAAAAAAAACTTACATGCACTGGAGAGCAATTGTGTTCCATCTCCATTCTGGAGTGGGGTGGGGGCAATGGGAACTACAACGTCCCTCTGCCCTTCCAGGACATTGTGCGGTCATCAATGCGCTGGAGAAGGATCGCAGAAGCAGGTAAGTCTGCGATCCTCCCCCCTCCCTTCCCCTACACCCTTAGATGTAGATAAGCCCTCAGTGTGCGGCCGCTGTAAAGAAGGCTAACTCCATGTTAGGCAATATAAGAAAAGGAATTGAGAATAAAATGGCCAGTATCATACTGCCCTTATACAAATCTATGGTGCAATCACACTTAGAATACTGTGTACAGTTCTGGTCACCACACCTAAAAAAGGATATTATAGAGCTGGAAAAAGTGCAGAAAAGGGCAACTGAAATGATCAAGGGGCTGGAGCATCTCCCCTATGAGGGAAGGTTACATCAACTGGGATTTTTAGCTTGGAGAAAAGGAGGGTAAGGGGAGACATGATAGAGGTGTACAAAATTATGCATGGTATGGAGAATGTGGATAGGGAGACATTTTTCTCCCTCTCTCAAAATACTAGAACCTGGGTTCATCCCAAGAAGCTGATTGGTGGGAGATCCAGGACAAGTAAAAGGAAGTACTTCTTCACACAGTGAATAGTTAAATTATGGAACTCACTAACACAAGATGTAGTGATGGTCACCAATTTGGATGGCTTTAAAAGGGGGTTGGATAAATTCCTGGAGGCAAAGGCTATCAATGGCTACTAGCCCTGAGGGTGATGAGCTATCTCCAGTATTTGAGGCAATAAGCCTGTGTGCATTAGTTGTTGGGGAACATGGGTGGGAGAGTGTTGTTGCACCATGTCCTGCGTTGTTGGTCCCTGGTCGACAGCTGGTTGGCCACTATATGAACAGAGTGCTGTACTAGATGGACCCTTGGTCTGATCCAGCATGGCTCTTCTTATGTCCTTATGAGCTCAGTGACACTTACGCTCAGGTGAGCAAGTGTATGATTGCAGCCACACACTTTATATATATATATAAATCTTAAATTTTAATACTTGCTGATAAAGAAGACAAAAGTTAGAGTATAGCAGCAATATTTTTACGAAGAGCTAAAACTGGCATGCCAGTGGATCATGCCCAACTATGATACTTGAAAGCATAATGACTAACATGAATGACATTTCGAAACGTTTGTCCTCCATTTTTATTCACTTTTGAAGCCTTTTTGGTGAAACTTGATCTTTGGGCCAGAAAAATGAAAATAATCACTGAGCTCTTAATAAGCTTATGTATATGTTTAACTCATTCTACAATATCAACCAAGAATTAATTAATATGGGAACATGATGAGATGGACATCTAAATACATGTGATAATAAACATAATGCAAGAAATATATCAATATATTGTAAAATGCTGCCACCTTCTGAATAAAACCGACAATTACTCTCTTTATAGTAGTTCCTGCTTAAGAGTTTAATAGCATACAATTTAAAATTGCATTCAGAAAACCATGCCCTTTCCTCCTAGACTAGAATGATTGTTTTAATTATGGAGTTCAATTATTACAGTCCAAGTTCTAGTAAAAAAAAAAGTTGTATTACCTGTGAAGCAGCACTGACATAGGTCAAGAGAGTGCTGACACATTTTTACACTTTGCGATGATGCTTACACACTTTTCACATTTATGATTGTGACATCCCAGCTGGCTGGGATATGCTACGAGTTGCAAATGCATAGGATTGTGCCCTTATACCTTTTTCTAATAATGTTGTGATGTCATAATCTCAGATCGGCATATGATCTCTCTGTGGAAACCTCTGGCATTTTTAATGAGCCATGAACTTGTCTAATATGGCAGCTCAGTCATGGAATATGTTAGGACTTGAACTGGCTGGATCCATTTACAACAGGATTAACAAAATTAATTGAATCATCGAGAATGCTGACAGATCCTTGGAGATTTCACTAATTTGTTTATCAGATTCCTGAGTGTCTGGCAAGAAGATTTATTTAGGTTTAAAGCAAAGCAGAGAATATGTGTGAATTGTTTCAATATACATTCTAGGGAAAAAGACGTGAGTTTTGTATTCAAGATACCTATTTAAACCAATAAGAGGGCTCCAAAAGTAATATAACCAGAGACATAGTTCAATTTTTGCCACACGGAATAGGTCAGATTTACAGCACATTATCATATAGCTCATAAACATAATAATCATAACTTAGCATTTATATTATATTTAAGTGCTTCACATACATTGCCTCAGTAATCCTAACAACAATACTGGATTGGATCCAAAATCTAGCCTCCTCTCTTCCTTCTGTCTTTTCGGCTGTCTCCTTGAACTCAGCTGTCTCCTTCTTTAATTCCTCCTTATCTTCAACTCTTGATAATCTTGCTCCATCTACAACTCGGATAGTTCGCCCTTCTCAACCCCAACCGTGGCTCACCTCTTTCCTCCGCTACCTTCGCTCTTGTTCCCGGACAGCTGAACGCCTTTGGCGCAGGACCAGGGACTGGGCGGACTTTGTCCATTACAAATTTGTACTCTCCTCTTTCTCTTCTGTCATTTCATTGGCCAAACAGCAGTATTACTCAACGTTGATCCAGTCAAATGCTAGGCATCCTCAGCGGCTCTTTGCGTCCTTCAATTCTCTTCTGAAGCCTAATCCGCCATCTCTCCCCGCCTCTCTGTCTGCTAATAACTTTGCCTCTTTTTTCAATGCTAAAATTCAAACTATTCGCTCTGATCTGGCCAGCTCTGCTCCTCTTCCAGTTCCTGTTCCTCATCTGTCAGTTCCTCCTACAAATTTCTCTGTGTTTCCTTCGGTCTCAGCTGATGAACTGTCTACAATACTGCGCTCTTCGAAGCCTTCCACTTGTTTTCGTGATCCGATTCCTTCTCGCGTCTTTATTAATCTTATCCCTGCTATCCTCCCTTCCTTGCTTCATATTATTAATCTTTCTCTGTCCTCTGGTTCATTTCCTTCTGCTTTTAAACATGCTACAGTCTCTCCTATTCTCAAGAAACCTACTCTTGATAGGCTATCTCTGTCTGACTACCGACCTGTCCCTTTGTTGCCGTTTGTTTCAAAGATCCTGGAGCGTGTGGTCTACTCTCGTTGTCTTGATTTTCTTTCTAGTAACTCTGCTCTAGATCCTTTTCAATCTGGATTCCGTCATTTGCATTCCACTGAAACAGCCCTTACTAAGATTACCAATGATTTTCTTACTGCCAAGTCTAAAGGCCATTATTCCGTTCTAATTCTCCTTGATCTAACTGCAGCCTTTGACACGGTTGATCATGATCTTCTTTTAGATTCCCTTCATGACCTTGGATTTTGTGGCTCTGTCTATAAGTGGTTTGCTTCCTATCTAGCGGGTTGGCTAATGGCAGCACGTCTTCTTCTTTTCCCCTTTCAGTAGGGGTTCTGCAAGGCTCAGTGCTTGGTCCGTTGTTGTTTTCTTTATACATGTTGCCCTTGGGTAATCTTATTCAATCTCATGGCCTCCAATATCATCTGTATGCCGATGATACACAATTATATCTTTCTTCTCCGGATCTTTCTCCTGATGTTCACGATCGTATCTCGGCATGTCTTTCAGATATCTCAGGTTGGTTGCTTCATCCTCGTTTGAAACTTAATATGGCAAAGACTGAATTGCTTGTTTTTCCTCCTAAACCTTCTCCTCATCTCTCATTCTCTCTTACTGTCAATGATGTTACGCTTACTCCAGTCACGGAAGCTCATAGTCTTGGCTTTATATTTGATTCCTCGCTCTCCTTTATTCCTCATATTGAGGCAGTAGCTAAATCTTGTCGTTTTTTCCTGTATAATATTGCCAGGATTCGATCATTTTTGTCTGTCTCTTCTGCCAAGACTCTTGTTCATGCATTGGTTATTTCTCGGTTAGTCTACTGCAACCTTCTTCTCACCGGCCTTCCTTCTTCTCACATCAGTCCGTTGGTTTCTGTTCACCACTCTGCTGCTAAGATCATCTTCTTGGCTTGCCGCTCTGACCATGTAACTCCACTTCTGAAATCTCTTCATTGGCTTCCAATTCACTTCAGAATCCAATATAAACTTCTCCTGTTGACCTACAAAGCTTTTCACTGTCTACCTCCTTCCTATCTCTCCTCTCTCATCTCACACTATCGCCCCGCTCGTGCTCTTCGCTCCTCTGATGCCATGTTTCTCGCCTGCCCAAGGGTCTCTACTTCCCTTGCTCGGCTTCATCCATTTTCTTCTGCTGCCCCTTATGCCTGGAACGCTCTTCCAGAACATTTGAGAACTACAAGTTCAACCGCAGCTTTTAAAGCTCAGCTAAAAACTTTTCTTTTTCCTAAAGCTTTTAAAACTTGATTTTGTTCTGACTTTATACTGTTAGTTTTACCCTACCCAGTGCCTGTTTACCCTACCCTGTGCCTGTTTGCTTTCTCTTCCCCTCCTTAATTGTTTTATTATGGTTTTATTAGAATGTAAGCCTATGCGGCAGGGTCTTGCTATTTACTGTTTTACTCTGTACAGCAGCATGTACATTGATGGTGCTATATAAATAAATAATAATAATAATAATAAATGCGGATTACTCAAGGGAAAGTTTTTTAAAAATTAATTTAAAGTTAATTTATGCAGTCCAACATATCTGGAAGGCACCAGGTTGGAGAAGGCTGAATTGTACACCACCCACATACACTGTCACATAATAGTGGCATAAAAACAGCCAATTATGCCATGGTTAATTACCTCTCACACCTACTGATCTATGTGTACCTGAAAATCAACGGATTGGTTTTCTTTGGGTCTGTGTTGGACTGCAGCTTCTGTAATTAGTAGCCAGAATAAATTACTGGGAGTTAAGGGTATTGTGGGGGTTGCAGACCAGCACATCTAGAGGGCACCAGGTTAGGGGAAGCCCAGTATCAGTTTGGGATAATAGGACACTCAACCCACGCACCGATCCCATCTCCAAGGCCAGTCCTACAATTAGGCAGGGTGAGGCTGGTGCCTCAAGCAGTCATTGACGGGCAGCAGCAAGGTGTTTGAGGAGAGCTGTGTGCCTTGCAGCCTACTCTGCATCCCTTAAGTTAGTCTGCTGCCTTCGGATCCATTGGAGGACATTGGCTCGTCATTAGGATTGATATTCATCTGCCACTCCGGACTGATTTTGTACTTGGAATGCGAGATGGCTCCATCGTGTCCTCTGCCTCAGGCAGCAGAATGCCTTGCGCCGGCCCTGCCTATCTGTCATTTTCATCAACTTCCATTTATAGCTGGCTCTGGGTTTCGGTTTCCTACTTGGCAATCTCCTCTACAGGCTGCAGTGCTTGCATCACCACACCTGCTCAATCCCGGCAGAAGCGCTGCTGCCGAACGCCCCTCCATCCGGCGCGCCCCCTGGGGCCGTTTCCACACCATCACATCCTTCAGCAGCGGCGCGCGCCTGCGGAAAGGGCGCCGACCACGCGGGCGCGCCAGCCGCGGGGCGGGTTTTGCGGGGGTCCCGCCCCTTCGCATGGGTGGCAGCGAGAGCCGGCGGAAAGGCGCGGGCGGGGCCTCCGCCTGGGAACTGTTCGGCGCTCGGTGGTGCTGACTGGAGCCGGCTCGTTCCCGCAGCGTCCCCGGCTGCTAGGTCCAGGGAGGGGCCACGATGGCGCGCCCGCCGCCGTCCCCACCTGCTCTTCCTCCGCCTCCTGGTCGGCTGTGGTAGCGGCGGGGCTTTCCGCCTGCTCTGCCGTCCCCGCTCGGCTCGCTCCCTCCTCGTCAGCATCGCCGTCGTCGTTCTCTCGCTCCCCGCTGGCTGCCCTCGACTGGGCGCCATGGCTGCGCAGGTGCCCGGGCCGCCGGGCAGCCTCCTTCCCCTTCGGCCGCTGCTGCTGCTGCTGCTGCTGCTGGCGGCGCCGAGGTCGCGGTCTGCCGAGCGAAGGTCTCCGGCGGTGTCGGGCGTGGAGTCGCTGCTGGAGGAGTTCCGCCACCAGCTGCAGCAGGAGCAGGATCCCTCCGGCGGCCGCGGCAACGAGCGGGCCGAGGCGGCGGGGCGCTGCCGCGGGGGAGGCGAAGGGCCGTTGAGTGGCGGCGGGAGCTTTTTCTCGGCCAGGCCCGACTCCATCATCCGCACCAAGGACTCCATCGCGGCGGGTGCCACGTTCTTGGGCTCGCCGGGCCCGGTGGAAGGCCCGCGGCAATGCCTGGACGCCTGCTGCGCCGAAGCGCGCTGCACCCTGGCCGTCTTGCAGCAGCAACAGCCTCCGCCGCCGCCGCTCGCCTCGTTCCGTTGCTACCTCTTCAACTGCACGTACCGCGGCCGCGCCGTCTGCCTCTTCTCCCCGCAGCGCGGCTACAACAGCTACTGCCTGGAACCGAGCAGGCCCCCGCCGGCCCTGGGTAAGAAGGGATTTTCACCCCGGCCTTCTCCGCTGCCGGTGCAGGAGTTTGGTTAACTTCTTTAATGCTGAGGGGGAGGGCTAGGAGTAACACTCTCTGACCTGGCAGGGACAGGCACTTTGCATATGCTCAAAATGCTCTTCAAAATGGACCGGGTTAAGTCCCAGCATTTAGTAATATCGGTGGGTGGGCAGCGTAATATAACAGCCGCAAGCATATGCCCGCCATCACAGTGGCCTTGACAGTAGCAGCTGTGGTCACTGTGACTGGTGGGGCAAATGACGGATCACCAGGGTAAAACTGAGCCAAAGAGGTTCCACGATTCAAGCCTGCATTGAAGTCCCATGCTCTAATTTAGAAACCAGGGTCCTTAATCTTAGAATCTTGAACCTTTACAAGATCAATTTTTTAAATATTTTGTTGTTGGGCTGTGTTTTTCTAATTTTAAAAGGTAGATCAAAGCAATAAAAATGCATCATTCAAACATCAGCAACAACCTCAACTTTGAATAAAGGTATACTCTGTTTTCCAACAATAATTAAATTATTATTATTATTATTATTATTTACATTTCTACTATTTATTACATTTTTATACCACCCCATAGCTGAAGCTCTCTGGGCAGTTTACATAAAATAATACCTATGTTATTTTATTTAGAAATTGATGAACCTCCCATCAGCAAAGCAGGAAAAGACCTTATCCTTCAGTTGCCTGTTGACTGGGTGATTCTGGATGGACGAGAAAGTATAGACGACCATGGAATCATACAGTATGACTGGACGATGCTTCAAGGTGCCCCTTCAGTTGATATGAAGGTACATAAAGCTTTGCAGTGCGAGTTAATTATTTCCTGAATTTGGTGTTGGCATTGTAGAAATAGCAATATGACTTTTTAGAGTGCATCCACATTAAAGAAAAATGAAATGCTTTATGGTATGTTGCCTGTTTAGCTTATACTTTATTTCCCCAAACCTGTATTTGTGAGAAGATTGGGTTACTATATATATACTACATAGGAAACGGCCTTATACAAGGGCAGACCTTTAGTCCATCCAGCCCAGTATATCTAATGTACTCTGATTTGCAGAGGTTTTCCAGGGATTCAGGCAAAGGGCAATCTTACCACCTGTTATCTGATCCTTTTAACTGAAGATTCCAATGATTGAGCCTGGATCCTTCTGCTGTAAAGCATGTACTCAGCTGTGGCCCCCTTCCCAATTATGTTACTATGTAGTAGTATGTTACCAAAGGAGCTGTAGTTTTTGAAGAAGAGAAGACAAGGGATAAACGAGCTGAGCAGAAAGCACGTCAAGCAAATTCTCTTCATGATTGTCTTCCATCTGGAAACCTGTGTCCTCACTGGGAGGCTGTGTGGATCCAGGATCGGCCTCCATAGTCATCTGCGGATCCACCATTGAAGTCTCTAACTCTGGAAGACAATCTTACTAGGACATGACCTATCGCCATCACTGTGTAGTATATTGAAAATTATATGGTAAAATCAGAACTATGTTATAGTTAAAAACACTACTGTGAGCCCTAGTAAGCCTGAAGATATATTTCCAGGAAGTGTGGATTGCTTAATAATCCCTGAAGTTCTAATTTGTTCACAACATTTTGCTGCATAATAAAAAAACCAGATATATTTATTATAGATTCAGGCTGAAACCAGCCTGTACTCATTTACCTAGGAGTAAGCGCTATTGAATGCAGTGGCACTTACTTCTGAGTGGACATGCATAGGATTGCACTGTCGTATTATTTTCTCATACCTGCTACTTCTGAAAAATGATTATTTTGTTCAGATAAAGCTTCAGAACTCATGCTTCCTAAGTATAGGGAGGAATTGTGGAGTAATGGTTTAACCAAAGGGCTCATTTAGCAAATATATTATTAAAAACTAATTGATCTATTTAAATTGGGAATATATTGATTAGAGGACTATATTTTGCCTTGTGCATAACAAAAATATGCAAAGGATATATTTTATTTATGGGGATATCTTTCAAACATCTCGTCACTTGTTGAATTTAGGGAATGACTCATTGTTCATCCTACACATGTAACTGGAACTGTATCTGCGTAGTAATTACTGAATTACCTTCAGTTAAATGTTTATACTACACATGCATGAGAGATCATACATGCAGAAAGGGGCTTTTCTTGACCGAACAGGAACTTCCTTTCACAGCATCATAAGCTACTCTTTAAACTTTCCATAAGATGCAGCTGTTAGCATAAGAAATCAAAAGCTCTGGCAATCTCTGGGTCATACTCTTGATGAAGATTTATCTGTGGTGTAGGTGCAATGTTCTTGCAGCACCAGTGAAATGTCATAATTTCTACTGTTGTACCATGATCAATAAGTCTAATGTTTAAATCAATTATCTTGTAACACAACAATTCCCAAGATCAAGTTTTAAATGTATTAACACTGCACAGCTGTTTCATATGGTAACTTGCATAGCTGTTTTATTAGACGTTCTTCTTGCAAATTAAATTACTATCTATAAAATTTGATGACTGCTGTCAAAATTGAAATAAGAGCTGTTCACTTTGTAGTTAGGGTTTTTTCACATTAAAAAAAAATCTGCTATTGTATCTATGTTAGGGTTTGTTTGTTTTTTAAGGATTTAGTCCAGCTGGATGAAAATATGGATTAAACAAAGCTGTGAATTGCTGTGTACAAGCAGCTTTGATATACAGGGGGAGTTCTGCATTGATTGTGGATATCCCTGTTTTCTTCTACATCTTCCACAACCAAAATGGTCAAGGGCTTGGAGCAACTCCCCTATGAGGGAAGGCTGCAATGCTTGGTGCTTTTTAGCATAGAAAGAAGGCAAGTGGGGGGCACGATTGGGCATGGTGTGGAGTAAGTGAATAGGGAGACATTTTTCTCCCTCTCTCATAATACTAGAACCAGGGGGCATCTCCTGAAGCTGGTTGTCAGGAGATTCAGGACAGAGAAAAGGAAGTACTTCTTCATGCAGCATGCCATTATTTTATAGAATTTCCTGCCACAAGACATGGCGGTGGCCACTAACTTGGATGGCTTGAAAAGGGGATTACGCAAATTAATGGGGGATGTCTGTCGGGGCTACTACTATTCATGATAGCTATATGCAATCTTCAGGGTCAGAGGCTGGTTCAGATCCCAGCTGTTGAGAAGCAACAGCAGGACAGGAGAAGTGTTTTGCGCTCATGTTCTGCTTTTTGGCTTCCCAGAATCAACTGGTTGGTTTTTGTGGGGAAAAGGATGTCAGACTAGACAGATTTGTGGTTTCATCCAACAGGGCTCTTCTAATGTTCTTATGAGCAGTAGAATGCTCATAAGTAAACCGCCCAGAGAGCTTCGGCTGTGGGGTGGTATATAAATGTAATAAAATAAATAAATGCTCCATGCATACAATGGCGGCTCTTTGTGCATAAAGAGTAGGGTTGGGCAATGCTGGGTAGGGCTGATGGGACTTGCAGGTGAAAATGTCTGGAGGGCTACAAGTTGCCCATACCTGACATAGAGAATGGTTGACTTCATAGAAGCCAGAACATAAACCTTGGGCTCATCTACAAGCAGGATATTCCACTATGAAAGCAGTATATAAAAGGCAGGAGCCACACTTCTGCTTTATAGCAGCATTGAAGTGCACTGACAACTGTTGGGGCCCATTGACACATACCACACACTGCTTTCATACCACTTTCATAGTGTTATATCCTGCTTGGTGTAGATGTGTCAGTGCAACAGTTGTCAGTGCACTTCAATACCGTTATAAAGTAGTAGTGTGGCTCCTGCCTTTTATATACTGTTTTCATACTGCTTTCATAGTGGAATATCCTGCTTGGTGTAGATGAGCCCATAGTGTGTAACACTATGGATTGCTATTATTGTTTTCATTGCATCTGCTAATTTTATTTCCCAGAATTGGGTCAATTACTGATTATATTTGTTCATCATAATGTTGATGGCTCAAATACCATATGTTAACTAGTTACTGAATATATCTTGTCCAGAGGAACAATGGTGAACAGAACTGTGTGTTTGAAGAAGATAAAAGGCTCAAGTCACCTTAATTCTGAAGAAATAGAATGAGGAGAAATTGAGGTTATCAAATTGTCCTCACTACCTTGTTCAAAGAAAATGCAGTGCTTATTTAGGCAGGGTGACAATTGGCTGGAGTAAGGGAGAGCTTGCTTGTTAAATGGCTTTCATGTGTATGAACCAATTTAACTCTACATCAAATGGCATTTTATTACTACACTAGCTGATATGCCTGGTGTTGCTCAGGTCTGTGAATAATGTTTATAACATTTATTTGATATATAATAAATTTCTATGCAACTTATTCATCTTTAGGTTGGTTGTTTTTTTAGTTTGGTTGAGTTAGTAAATTGTTTTGTTAGAATAAATGGAAAATTGTGTTAATAAGAACTGTATTTTAAATTAGAGCTTTGTGATAAACCACATTTTTTGTTTTACTTGAAAAGCCTACACTTCCCATCATGCCTTGGCCAGAGCAGCCATCTAAACTTCAAAATCAGTCAGGACACACAACACCCTTTCTACCCACTAAAAAAGATGCAAACCTAAAAATATGTTTTCAAAATATACCCAGCATTGCCCAGATATCTGAATAACATATAGTAGGGAAGCGGATCCACATCTTAAAGTAGCATTAAGGCAGTACCATATGTGGACGTGGGTAAACATTTTGGGACATATGTGACACACATACTTTCTGCTTTATAGGTAGAGATTCAGGAAATTAACTTTCTAGTACCATCCTATAACAGAAAAAGCAATGTAATTCCATGATTTGCTTACAGCAAGAAGGGAAAGGGAAAGAAACATTGAGGGCATTCCTCTTTGCAGTTGTACATTTTACTAGAATCATAGAGTTGAAAGGGTCACTGGAGATCACCTAGTCAAAGGGTGCACAACATATGGGCCACATGCAGACCCCAAGGCTTTGATTGCACGCCCCCGCCCCCCATGTGCTCCTGACCCAGTACCTCTACTGAATTCCCCACCACCACTAATTTTATGCTCCACTTGTTCCCCCAGAGAGCCTCATACGGATTGCTCTTTTTCCACCTCTGCTACCAGCGAAGAAAGAGTAATCAGGATCAGGATCACTGTGGGAAGCAGTGGGGAAAAGTCTCTCCCCATCCTAAGGGATCCTTGTATAGATCACTCTTTCTCTGATGCTGCTAGCAGTGAGGAAGATCAGTCTGTATCAGGATCGCTGGGATATGTGTGTGTATGTCCACACACAAACACATTTGCGTGTTTGTGTGCTTTTGTGTATATGTACATGTGTGTATGTGTTTGTGCACCCCCATATTAAACCAACATTACATGTGGCCCTTGGGATCAAATAGGCTATGAATGTAGCCCAATATCCTGTTCAGTGAAGGCCCTGCAATACAGAATGAAGTGAAAAGCATTCCTGACAGATGGCTGTTTAGCCTCTGCTTCAGTTCCTCCATTAAATGAGAGCCCACCATCATCAGAGGCATTCTGTTCTATTGCCAAAGACACATGCACTTTCTCCCTTTGTTTTCTTTTTTGAGCACATCACTTTAGAGTAGACTATTTGAATCTACTCGGTAGTACTGATAAGGTAAGAAAAACTATCAGGCTCAAAAGCCCATACATTCTAACAAATGTAGTCACATTCAAATGTGAATGTTTTAAATCCTCCAAGACCACAGTAATTTTTCTGGTAATTTACACTTAATATTATTTTATGACTATAGATGAACATCAAGGAGATGGGGAATTTACTGTAGCTTACAAAAAAATCAGATCATAGATGATGGAAATGGGAATGTATTTGTATTTACTACAATCATATAAGGCATCCTACTGCTTAGGTTTATTATTTAGCCCCCTGCTGATGATGTTTAATATCCATTAAGAATGATTAAGTTGAAATACACCAGTAGAGCACCTTCTTGTTGAATTTCTCTTTGTGATCTCTTTGTGATCATTGGATTGTTTTTCTTTTCTTTTTTTAACAACTTGATCGAAGTCCTGGAGAATTTGAAACTCTTCCCACTTTTAGGATACCACAGCACTTCTCATGGTGAAATGTTTCTCTTTCTGGGTGTGTACTGTAGCTTACATTTGCCATACCCGACCTTGCCGCTAAGAGAGCACTAGTCTGCTATGCTGCAGCTCATGACATGTATACACTACCACATCTCCCTGCTTCCAACTCCTTTCCTCATAGTCTGTCCTCACTTTATCAGCTAGGCCTTTGCGTCTCAATTGTGAACTTTTCCTACTCCCTATCAAAGCATGGGTGTTTATCTTGTCCAACAACAGTCCGTAGGCATTCAAACAAGCTATTTAATATATTTCTTATTCTTCACTTAAGTTTATGACTATGCTAAAGAGAACTTGATAGCTCAGGTATGAGGGATAGGACTCTGTCAATTAATATCCTGTCAAATATCTTTGGATCAGGTACCTCAACCAGGAACGCTGAAGCTCTCCCATTTGCAAGAAGGTAAATACATGATGCAGTTGACTGTGACTGACACTGCTGGCCAAAGGAGTTCGGATAATGTCTCGGTGACAGTACTTCCAATGGTTCACTCCAGGTTAGGTGAGAAAACAGTTGAAACAGTTTCTTACAACAGCACGGGGTATGTCAAGTGCTTTCAAATGTAGGTGGGAATGAGATTGCATAGGACAATGTTTAAAACCATGATACTATATGTTCTGTATGTTGGGTTATTGTGCCAGAACTTTTCTCTTTCTGGAACTCTGTTTGTGCTCAGAAACAAACACACATCACACAGGTCTTACACAGCAGAGCTGGTTTATTTCCTTCAGGCTTCTGTGCAGTTCAATTTAGATCAGTTCAGATCAGCACACTGAGGCATACACAGAGAGCAGTGATCATAGAGCAGTGATCAGAGAGCAGTGATCAGTTCCATTTTACACAAGTGAGAAACTATATACAGATCTACACAATTCTTATCTACATTACATACAGCTGTGATGAGGCTAACTTAGAATCTTGGCAAGGTTCCCAGAACAGCCTCTATCTCAAGGTAATTGCCCACAGATAGACTTTCTCTGTTTAACCCTGAGATAGCCATACACACACAATTTTAATGACTAAGCAAGTATTTCTTTTCATATACTTAACAGTCCTCCTCTTGCGCATGTTGTTTAAATTGTGTTACAATCTGAGACCCAGCTTTAAAAGCATCTCTTTGTGTTTTACCATTGATACTGGTTTTGTGAATAAATCAGCCAACATCATTTCAGATGGACAATATTCAAGCTTAATCCAGCCCTTCTGAATTATATCTTTCACATGAGAATAACGAACATCCACATGTTTAGTTCTTGGTTTACACTTTTCAGATGTAGCCATACTAATACATGCCTGATTATCCTCAAATATGGTTACTGGTGTCTCAATTTCCAACCTTAGATCAGCAAATAATTGTTTATACCACTCAATCTCATTACAAGCCAGAGATAAGCTGATATATTCTGCTTCTGCACTAGAGGTTGCTACACAATTTTGTTTTCTTGTATACCCATTTACAGGTTATGGCTTTACAACCTTCGGGTAAAGGTACTAGCTCCCACGTTTCATTTTTTTCATTTCTCTGATTTCCTCTGACATTGCTTCATGCCAGCCCTGAGCTTCTGTAGGTTCCATTTCCTGAATTTCCTCAAATGAAGTAGGTTCATAGGCTATTAGTAAAGCTCTATGAGAAACCTGTTTGCTTTGGTATTCATCTGAATAACGAATTGGAGCTTTGCGTTCCCTTACTGGTCGCTTTGGCATAGTTACAGGCACAGTTTCCTCCTTCACAGTTTCTTCCCCCTCCCTCTCTTGCTGAGATTGTTCAGGAATTTCTTCTGTTTCTACAACTTTCTTTTCTACAGGCAAACTTACATACTGTTTTGTTTCCTGCATTTGTTCATGAAAAACTACATCTCTGCTCACAATTACACTTTTGTGATATGGAGACCACAAACGATAGCCTTTTGTTTGTGTATCATATCCCAACAGTTTACATTCCAAACCTCTTTGAGCTAGCTTTCCTGGTCTGTTTTCTTTCTGAACATGAGCAAAACATTTACTTCCAAAAACCCTTATATGTGACACTCTAGGTTTTCTTTTGTAAAACATTTCATATGGGGTTTTTTCATGTACAGAGTGGTAAAGCCTGTTTAACAAATAATTTGAGGTGGACAAAGCTTCTGCCCAGAACAGGTTAGACAATCCTGACTCTTTCAATAGAGCTCTTAACATGTTCTGCAAGGTTCTGTTTTTCCTTTCTGCAACTCCATTTTGAAATGGTGAATATGGAGCAGTAAGGTCATGTTGTATACCCTCATCACTGAGGAATTTTTTAAATTGGTTGCTAAGAAATTCACCTCCCCGGTCCGTTCTTAGATTAGCTATAGGTTCTTTAAATCTATTTTTACTCCACTTAACAAACGCTTTAAACTTTCCAAAAGTTTCACTCTTCTGTTTTAACACATACACAAATCCAAATCTACTGTAATCATCAACAATAGACAAGAAAAATCTGTTTCCTCCTTGACTTGTCTCAAAAGGACCTGCAAGATCTGCATGTATTAATTCAAAAATTCTTTTTGTTGTTCTCTCACTATGTTTTGGAATGTTTGACTTATGACACTTGGTTTCACTGCATACATTACATTCTACATAGTTAGAACATGGTTTGATTTTCACCCCTTCACACAATTCTGGAATCTTAGAAATTGTTTTATAGTTAGCGTGACCAAACCTTTTATGAGTTAAATGGATGCACTCTTGGTGTGGTTTGCAATTGGCTATTGTTTTTGTTGTGACTTTGCTGGCTACAACTTCATTTTCTGTACAAGTATTAATTACATACAAAGATTCTTTCATTATTCCCTGCACACACACCTTGTTTCCCTGTTTTATAGTACAATTTTCTTCAGTAAAACAAACCTCATACCCCATTTCTGTTAACTGAAACACACTTAGAAGGTTTGTTTCTAATTCTGGTACATATAAAACACTTTGTAGTTCAACTCCCAGACAATCAAAATATACATTACCCACACCACATATCTGGATTTTTGTTCCATTTGCAAGGGTAACACACTTTTGCTTTGAAGTAGAAGTTTCCAAGGTTACAAATGAAAGTTTGTCTTTTGCCATACTTATTGAAGCCCCAGAGTCCAAAAACCAAGGATTCATTGTTTCTTTGACTCTTGCTAGAAGACACTTCTTTGTTGATTCAGCTTCATTCATGTTGTTCTCTTCTCTCCACTTTGCTGTCAACAGCTTTTTCTTCTTCTTGTTGCAATCCCGCCTTAAGTGTTCTGTGGAACCACAATTAAAGCATTTCCTTGCCTTTAATGCAACCACCACATCAGAAGATTTATGGCTTTGTTGAAATTCAGCCACAGGAAGTTTAAGGCTCTGTTGTTTTGAAGCTTGTCTTCTTTCATAGGTTTCCAGTAGTTTTCCAGCTACATACTCGAGGGTTAAATTTTTCTCCTCTTGACTTTCCATCATGGTGACAACCGCGTCGTACGATGAATCAAGACTTGACAAAATCACATAGACTTGGTGTATAGTTGTAAACTCCATCCCTCGTGCCCTGAGTTGATTGAAGATTTCTCTCATGCTTTTCAAATGGTTTGACATAGACTCCCCTGGTTTCAGCTTCATTCCATACAGCTTCCGGGTTAGAATTACTTTACTGCCCGCTGTTTCTCTTTGATATACAGCTTGTAGCGCATTCCAGCACTCTTTTGATGTATTCAAAAACTGAATGAAGGAAATTTGAGAGTCTTCCACAGCTAATGCAATAACTGCCATTGCTTTTGCATCGTCCTTAAACCATTTAGCATTCTGTGGATCTGCTCTATCTGGTGGATCCTCTGTGACTACATACCACAGTTCAGCCTGAATCAGATACATTTGCATTTTGTAAGACCATAATGCATAGTTAGAGTCATTCAGCTTTTCTAACAATTGATGCAAACCAGACATATTAGCTCCTGCCATTCCCTCTGCTTTAGGAATTGGTATCTCACCGTCCTCCTGCTCAGAGTCCTCCTCAGAGTCAGCCGACTGAGATTTTTCCTCACTTTGCAGCACTGGCTTTAGCTTGATGTCTTCCTTCATCAACAGTTTTCTGTTTTAGCAGACTCCTGGTTCTAGTTCTGATACTGCACCGTTCCCACCAAGTTCTGGTTCTTCTGCCTGGGTTAGGCTGGCGTAGGCTTCCTGGACTGGACTGGGCCCATAACCTTTGTTGGGTTATTGTGCCAGAACTTTTCTCTTTCTGGAACTCTGTTTGTGCTCAGAAACAAACACACATCACACAGGTCTTACACAGCAGAGCTGGTTTATTTCCTTCAGGCTTCTGTGCAGTTCAATTTAGATCAGTTCAGATCAGCACACTGAGGCATACACAGAGAGCAGTGATCATAGAGCAGTGATCAGAGAGCAGTGATCAGTTCCATTTTACACAAGTGAGAAACTATATACAGATCTACACAATTCTTATCTACATTACATACAGCTGTGATGAGGCTAACTTAGAATCTTGGCAAGGTTCCCAGAACAGCCTCTATCTCAAGGTAATTGCCCACAGATAGACTTTCTCTGTTTAACCCTGAGATAGCCATACACACACAATTTTAATGACTAAGCAAGTATTTCTTTTCATATACTTAACACTGTATACATTGGAAGTAAGGTGGCCAGAGACAAAAGCAGACAGGGATTGTATAGGCAGCGCTTAGTTGGGTTTGGGTGGTGAGGAAAGTTAACAAATTAGACACAAAGACTTAGCTGGGATAATAAATTAGTCACAACTTTATTGTATTGCACTTGAATAGGCTTGGCGGCAGCAAAAGGCACAGATCCTGTCATTGGCTATCCTGCCTGCTGACCAATTCCCCTTTCCTGGCCTTTCCAGTTTTTGACAACTGTTCTGATTCCCAGTTTAGTGAATCATTTTTCTTCTAACTTGAGAATTGGCCTGTCACAGGATGTGTTGGGGTTTGTTCACGCTACCAGTTCCTCTGTGATGATGGCTGCTGTATTGATATCACCTATGCCTGTGATGGAGAAGCGCACTGTCCTGATGGATCTGATGAAGCTTTTTGTCAGAAATGTGAGTGAACAGCACATCTGAATGCTGAGTTTGATTGTATGTTTTATTTACTTATGTTACTTCAAAAGTCACAACTAGGTAATTAGGATAGGGACATACCATAGCTTGGTGGTAGAATGCATGCTTTGCATGTAGGAAGGTCCCAGGTTTGCAGTGCTTCTGTTCAGTACCAAGGAGGAGGAGAGGCTGAAGGACAACCATGCCAGATACTGATGAACAGACATAAAAATATCATTCCTACTAATACTAATTTGTGTCTTCTATGCACATGAAGCTGAAATACCACTTGGGGTAACTCTGGGTTTTACATAGATAACTCTTACAAAAAGACATTAAGGGGACTAATATCCCAAACAGCCTCATTCAGTTGCAAAGAATGTTAAATAGGTGAGAGGGGAAATCCAGGTAGGAGGGGAATAGAATGAAGTGGCTAGAAAGGGAGGAGGCACATAGATATACAGAAAGTGTAGAAAGAACCATCTAATTGTCTGAATAAGTCAGTTCCTGGTTTACACTGAGAAACTATTTTAAAATGCTGCTAGGAACAGAACTGGTAATTGGGTGGAAGACAAATAAAATGGAGTGACTGGAAAGAGAGGAGGGAGGAAAAGAAGCATAGAGATAAAAAAAAAAAGGCTCAGAGTCTCATTGCCTGAACCAGATATTTCCTGATTTATGCTAACAAACTATTTTTAATTATCTCCAGAGATGGAAATGAGAACTGCCCATAGATTAAAAAAAATTAATGTAGATCGGACTTGGCATCAGTGTATCCACCCTGACCCAAAGCCCCAAAAGGCAGAAGCAAAGAGAAGAGCTCCAGCACTTTATAAAGAAATGCTAATTTAGAGTAAAAAAAAATTAAATGACCCTGCTAATGCAAATTCCAAAGCAAATACTTTTAATTCCCTCTGGATTTCAGGTTGTGGCTGGGAGAGTGTGACATACTGTATTTTATACTGTATTTTGTATTTGTGTTTTTAACCTGTTGGTTGTTTTATCATGGTTTTAATTTTTGTGAACCGCCCAGAGAGCTTCGGCTATTGGGCGGTATAAAAATGTAATAAATAAATAAATAAATAAATAAATATTACAGTCCTGCAGTGTTGTTCACACTGAATACTACAGCTCAAGCTCTGAATAGTTTATAATAATTCTGCTGTATTTGTCCAGAGGCATTAGACTGCTATTTCAGGTTGGGAGATGGGATGAACTGAGAGAATAGCTTACAACAACACTGTCCATTGATTTTATCCCTCATATTGCGCATTCAGGGCTGGTGCCAGACTATTTTGCACCCTAGGCAAGGTGAGCTACTTTCACTCCCCCTCAAAAAAATTGCCAACTTCGATTTTTAAGAACAGATGGTTTGTAGAAAAAATAAGCACAAAACTTGAAACTGCTAAATTTATTTTAAATTGCAAGAATAAGTAATAATCAATTTTTTATTATCTTTCTCAAATACAAAAGAAAATGTTTTGGCACACAAATCATTTTGAATTAAAGGGCACTCGGTGTAATGCATACCTCCGCCATTGCAAACACAACAGTAAAAAGGAGATTTTGTTCACAGGGCAGAGAGGTGAAAAATGTCAGGGGAGCTGCTACATTATTACATTGTTCAGGCGCACTCTCAACTTATTTAAAGACAGACAAATGGCACATAAAAACAACAAGACAACTTTTTCATTGGTGAGAGTATTTCATGCTGTTATACTCCCTCTCTCACGCATGCATTCCTCTACCACTCACAGAGAAGTGGAATTATGTGCAGGGTGCAATGTTCCCCCCCACACACACACACACACACATTCATATGCCTACACACACGGGTTTAGGGCCACTACAACAGGACTAGTCAGGAAAGATGAACAGATGAAAGGAATTTGTATCTCTCCCCCCACCCCCACCAATAACGATATGGTGCCTTTAACTGGAAATGTCAGGGATTGAACCTGGGACCTTCTGCTTCCAAAGCTTACAGGCTGTCACTGAGCTATGGGCTGGGGATGTTTAGATTCTGCAAGCTATGATTCTTGTTTTCACACCTAATCCATCCCATTTCATCGCTTGGTAGTGGGGTTTACCCAACAGCCTTGAATATACACCACTGGCTATGGAAATTAAAGAACTGGGGCAGCAGGCAAAAGTCACAATTATTCCATCAGTCACCAGCATCACGTTATTATCAAGTCCCATTGATTTCAATAAACACCCATTCAGACATGAATACACACACTGCCAGCACACGTACCCCCCCACAGACCTTAGTCTTACCTGTTGCTGATTCTTCCCTTGCTGCTGTTTCTTCTTCCTCCCCCTCTCCCTCCCCTCCTTCTCCTTCCTCCTCCTCCTCCTCCTCCTCTTCTTCTTCTTCTTCTTCTTCTCCTCCTATTTGCTGCTTCTCCTGCTGCTGCTTGCTTCTTCTTCTATCTTTTTCTTCCCCTCCTCCTCGGCTGGCCCAGGAGGAGAGGGCTGGTCAGAACATGTCCTCTGCCCCCCCCCCCCCGCCAATTTTGCCCTTTTCCTGTGCTGGGGGGAGGCGGAGGCTGCTGCACGGTCCAGAAAGTCCCCTGTATTTGGCTTCCGCTTGGAGCGGCTCTGGGAGGCCTGCTTTTTTCATTCCCCATCCCGGGAGCAAACACAGAGTCCTGAATGAAAAACGCAGCCCTCCCAGAGCCGCTCAGAGGTAAGGGGCGCCATCTCAGCTGCCCAGGCCCAGCTAAATCCTAGAGCCGGCTGGGCCGTGGCTCAGCCAACACATGCTGCGCGCCCAGCGCCCCTCTTAGGTTGGCGCTCTAGGCTGCTGCCTTAATGGCCTCAATGATAGCGCCGGCCCTGTGCACATTGGGCTCAGAGAGTAGTCTGCAACAACCCTGAAGTGTGGTTTGCTGTCATACACCTTTGAAGGGATGTACTGAGAGAGAGAGGGAGAGAGAAGTTTACATTGTTAATTTTGCAGGTCAGCAGTGGGGCTGAGGCTGGTTTTGATTCTCAATGAGATGGGAGAAAGGGGTGGGTATATTGGTGACCGTATCACTGTCAATAGTCATGTGTAATATGAACGTGACTAAAGTATTTATAAAACTTTTAATATACTGAGCAAAATAGCTACTCTGTATAGTTCAAATATATATATATTTGAACTATATCCCCCTCGTATTCTCCGTTCTTCAAATGTTATGTTGCTCTCCCGCCCAAGAGTTTCTATCTCTCTTGCCCGGCTTCGCCCATTCTCTTTGGCTGCCCCATTTGCTTGGAATGCTCTTCCAAAGAATCTACGAACTACAAGTTCCATCTTAGATTTTAAAATGAGTTTGAAAACTCATCTGTTTTCCATAGCTTTGGGTATTTTAGCCTGATTTACTGTTCTCATTGTTATGATTATTCCTTTATTTCTGTTTTGTGTAACCCCTTCCCCCCCCCCATATGTTTTAATGTGATTTTAGACTGTAAGCCTCTAGGCAGGGTATTGCTGTTTTATTTCTATATTCTGTACAGCACCAAGTACATTGTTGGTGCAATAATAATAATAATAATAATAATAATAATAATAATAATAAAAAAAAAAAAAAACAGCTAGAGCCATATTGAGCTGCTAAAAGGCAACAGACTAGAGTGTGAAATGGTAAGTAGGAACAAAGATGAAAGTTAAATAATCTCATATTGAATTATATATTTTTCTATACATGTGGCTTCAGCACTAATATGAATGTAGCTAATATAATGTCATTCTTTTGACTTTTAGGCTATGACAATTCGAAAATAACTCTCTATACTTCATGTTTATGTATATTTCATTAGACCACTGAAGAAGACCTTGCATGGTTGAAACGCGTTTGGTTTTTTAATTGTTTTTTGGTTCTTTATTGTCTCTTTTAATGTTTTAATGTAATACCATATAGTTTCTACATATATTTGCACTATGCAGAGTAGCTAACTTGCTCAGTATATTAAAAGTTTTCTAAATACTTTAGTCACTTTTATATTACATGTGACTATTGACAGTGATACGGTCACCAATATACCCACCCCTTTCTCCCATCTCATTGTCTTTACTGCAAGGGGTCAGGATAAGTTTTTTTCTACTTATTTGTGGTTTTGATTCTCAGCCAAAATTCCCCCATACATCTCAGGTTGTAGCAAGGGTCAATCTCAGAGCACCTCCAGACCAAATCAAGCACTTGGTTGCATTCAGAAGCCTCATGTTCCATTGACTTGCATGCAGGCTGTTTGCACTTTTAAATGTTCAAAAACCAACATGAATAAATGAAAAATAAATTTTGTACATGGATAGAGTAGGGTGGATGGTGGGATAGGACAAGACAGGAGACAGAGAGTTCTGCCCTGCAAAACCTAGTTATAATCCTATCCTGCAACTTTATGTTTGCAGGGGCCTGATTGTACTATTTATTACAAGTAACAGCTAACAACAAGTGTAACAAAGAACAGATCATTCAGATCCCAAAGCTCCAGTAATTGTGCAGCCACTTAACTGTGGGCTGCTTCTCTGCACAAGACAGTTCACTGCAGTAGGTCTCTGTTGATGGTTCTCCCTCTTAACTCGCTGTCCCTCTGTGTTGAGTGTGGGTTCTGGTTCTGCGAGGTCCAAGTCATCAATAAGGTTCTTTTGGTTATCAAGATGAAATAAGCCACTTGTGCAAAAAGATAACAGTTTATTTATGGAAAATGGATGTAGAATATATACATGCAAAGAAATTTAGCACCTCCTTCTAGATAATCAAGCTTTCTTAGCTGGGTGTCTATTGGGCCCCCCATGATAGACAGAAGCCGTTCCTTTGAGCCACAGCAGGTTCTCCAGGCCAGTAATGCGCGCAGTTTCTCCTGAAGTGCGGCCGAAGCCTGAAGCCTGTGCACTGGATCTTATAGGCTCTCCTGCTAGTTGCCTGCCTCTCTCTCAGAAGCTGACAGGCTGCATCCCTCCTCACTCTCAGACAAAGCAGGGGGCTCCTTCTCCCAAGTATCTCAGCTTGGGAAATTAATTGCCTTTTCTAGTACTTCATTAGGAGTGAAAACCTCCCAGCTAATCTAGAAATAAGACTCTATGAGAAAAGGATGACATAACTATGAGAGGCCCATCTGTTAAAAATGGAGGTGGTTCTGCTAACACAGGGAATGAGGCCTGCTCATGTATGCTGAAGCCTGCTAAAATCTACTCACTGTGTTAGGCTACACAGATCTCTTAGCATCATTTTGGAACTCTGTGAAGTCCATATTTCTCCTCACTAACAAACTCACTACACCCTCTTCCTCCACTTTCTTTTGTCTTTCCTTTTCCTTTGCTCCTCCTCTTTTAGTGTTCTGCCCCTTGTTGTCATCCCCAACAGCCGCTTTCTAACCAACATCCCCCTTTTTCTTGTTCCATGCCTTTGCATAGCTCACATTCTATGACCTGTAGGAAGAAACATCACAGGATCAGGCCCTGGCATTTCCAATTAAAAGATCTCAGGGAGGAAGGCTGCAAAAGAGCTCTAGAGGCCTGAGACTCTGGAGAGCTGCTGCTGTTTAGACAGTAATGGAGTAAATAAACCAACTCAGTATAAGACAGCTTAACTACACAGGTCATTGGGAAACCACATGCTTTGTGTGCATAGAACGGCGAAGCTCAATATCTCTCTAGTGCCTGCAGTCAAAGGTAGCAACGCTCTGCCTGAAGCTACTGCCAGACAGTACTAGGGGGTGGAGCAATGGTCTGAACTGGTGTAAGACGGTTCCTTCTGTTTTTATGGGAAATGAGGTATTACTAATATCTTAAGTAGCGATTATGATTAATATTTAAGATTCTTTAGTAGTAGTAGTTTTAAAAGAATATTTGGTTTGAAAATAAGCGGTGTTTCAGAAAGACTGGATTTTCCTTGATTTAAAAACAAACGAGCGTAAGACTGAAGTTGAATTTAACTTGGTTTGATATCTCAGTTTAGCAGGGTTTAAATAATAATGCTTAGGAAATGTTTAAAAGATTGTTTACATCCTAAAGGCACTGCTTGAGTTGACTAAAATGGAGTAGATGAAATGTAGTTGACTAAAATGAAAGGGGGATCTGGATTCATCATTGCTGCAATTTAAACCTTATTTTGTTTTGTTCAAAGAATTTCAACTCATATCCTGTATTTATTCTGAAAGAGGAAAATGCTGCTGGGTTAAGATTGCTAGTCCCATAGAGTGTTTTGTTAAATAAGCATTTAATATTTGGATGGAGGAGGGAGCATTGTTGCAATGGCCTTTTAAAGGGTGCTGCTGGCACAATTTCTCCCCACTCTTTCTTTGGAACAAAGGAATCTGCCTTACAGTATAACAGATCAGATTATTTGTTCACTTGGCCCATTATTGTCTACCCTGACTGGGAGTCTGATTGGCAGGCCTGACAGGGTCTCAGACTGGAGTTTAACGTCACCAGTTACCTGACCCATTTAACTGCAGATGCTAGGGGTTGAAAAGGGACCTTCTGCGGGCAAAGCAGGTGCTCTACCACTGAGCTATGACTCCTCCTTCTGTTTACATTATATATACAGTTGTCACAAAGGAATGAAAACCTCCTTCTTTAAGTATGTTGCCTCACCTATAGAAAAACATGGTTGGAATCAGTCAATCCAGAAAAAATAGAAATGTAGTATATTCTTTAATAGCTTGATTGCGTTAGGAATTCAGTATCAAATTAATACATTAATAAATAGATACTTTTTTAAAAAAGTATTGCTGCCATTGGGACAAGGAAAGCCAGATGTTTAAATAGTGCTCCAGTAGAGGAAGGGGCACTGGGTTTTAGTTGCCCCACCAACAGGTAATTAATACTGTCAGAGCGGACAGTGCTGTCCATCTGTGCTGCAAGGTACATGTTTTCTTCCCAGACATTTAAAAGAGGTTGCACTCCCCCTCCACAGAAGCATTTGATGAGGTGGAAGGGGAAATTTCTGCTGGCAAATTCCTGTTTCTGCATGCAGTTCCACCTGGCTAGATCAGAGCATAACCATTCTCCTTTTGTAAAGAAAATCCTTTGAATGTTTTTTAAACCCCTATAAAGATTGTTTCTATGTGTTAATTTCCATCTACTCAGTTAATTCGGGACAAAAGACAATAACTCACACAGCCATGGGCTCTATCCAGCAAAATACTGTTGGACTAACTGAAGATGCCAACAATGAACAGGCATTTGAAATCACCCAGAAAACTACTGTAAGCAATCAAGCACCTGATGTAGACAAGTTCAACCAATCACCCTCTCAGGGACCAAAGAAACAAAACACTGGGTTTATGCCAGGTAAGATTAGCAACATGATTTACTTTGAATAAATTACTGTTTTCTAACAGATACCCTAATCATATACATTGGTACTGGCCTATGAAATTGGCATAATGCCATTGCAATGCTTGTTTAACATAACATTTCAAGACAATGGTATAGTGCTCAGCAGGGCAACCACAGCTAGCAGTTACTTCTTGAAGATGAGAAGAGATTGAAGGGGGTGGGGAGTTGGCTAGATTTTTCTTGTAAGAAAACATGGTATGTTTTGAGGATTATGGCTGAAGAGGTCCTTTTTGGTTAGACAAAGGAGGGGTTCTGATACACTTCCATTAAAATAATAAATACCAAATATTAGAAAAGCTAATTAATATAATACTTATATTTATTATTATTTTTTCCTGTTACAATTACAGACAAATGCTTGGCACCCCCTGCTGCTGGCCCATGTAATGGGCACTTCCCTCGCTGGCATTTTGATGCTTTTTTGGGCAGTTGCCGGCATTTCATCTACGGTGGCTGCAAAGGCAATGAAAATAACTTCCTTCAAGAATCTGACTGCCTTGATGAATGTGTAAAAGTTCATGGTAATTATCAGTCACCTCTGAGAAGAAAAATGTATGACAGTTTAGTGATCTTCCCAGTAGTGAAGAGGAGATTTGCAGTGGCAGCCAAGAAGAAGCCGCTCCGAGAGCTTTTTGGCTGAGGTGCGGGATAAAAAAACTCTAAATAAATAAATAAATAAATAAATAGCGATGCTTGTAGAATTCCTCTGCTGATTGCTGAAATATGTGGAGTGAGAGGTCCTACATCCTCCCATATTACATATATGGCTTGAGCCAATTTCAGACTTAAGATTCTGGTTGCCATTGCAAGTCCCCGTTCCCTCAGTGCAAAGCTGCTTAAAGTATGAAGAGAGCTCCTGGTTGTCTGCATTTCTTGCATGTGTGCCTTGGTTTCTTCCATGCTGGTGTGCCAGTCGTTATTCTGAAGTACAGTTTGCATCCAAAGCTTTGATCATTAAATTTGAAAACATTCAATTTGTTTTCACATTTAGGCCTGGTTCAGACAACACGCTAAATCATGCTGCTTAACCACAAAATGGTTAATGGAATACATTGACCTTAATGCATTCCGTTAACCATTTTGTGGTTAAGTAGCATGGTTTAGCGTGTTGTCTGAACCAAGCCTTAGTAATGATGTTTGGCTATATTAAACATCAGAAACTACTTCTACAATCTTGATACTTACCTGGGAGAAAATCCTATTGAATTCAATGTGGTTACTTCTGAGTAGACATGCATAAGGTTGCACTGCATATCATTTTTGACATTTACAGGTGATTCTAAAGATTTCAGAGGCCAGCAAGAAATGTCATCAAATACTGGCTTTTACTGGTAGCCTTTCTAACTCACAACATTTCATCCCCATTTCTATAATTTATTAGTAAAGGATGACATTTACTATTGCTGGTTTGAAAACGCACCAAACAAGCACAGTGGCACAGACTTTACTGATATTTATTGGAAAACCTTAAGGTCCATCAAGTGCTTCTGGCTTCCAGAAATCTATAAAATTAACAGTAATTCATAGAGCTATTAACAGTAATTCTTAACATTCACAGAGTTTCTGACATTTATCACCACAGTGTAAATAGAAGTAAACATAAGTATTGTTTTTAAAACTTTGAATATTATATATAGGGACTAACAGCCTAACCACCATTTTGAGGTACACCTCAACCAGCAATTTGTTTTGGCTCTTTACTAATATTCTGGCATCACTAGCAATAGCAGGGTGACTGTAACTTGCTCCTGTGGAGACAGACTTCTCCATTGGCACAGATGGCAAACAGGAGGAGACTAGAAAGAATACGTTTTCGTTCCCTACGTTTTCATTCCAAATTGTTTACAGATCTTGTAATTGAAGCCTGAAATGTATGGGTGAAAATGTTTGGATTAAGATTTTTAAACTCACTTAGCTAAAGCCAAGAAATGTATGCTGTGGCCCATATCGTTCTTAGCAGCATATGGTAAAATGAAAATGTAAGAATATATACATACACATGTATATATTAACAAGAACAGGCTTCACAACAAAATACAGAAGACCCATTCTCTGATTCCAAATATGACAGTAAACATTCTGAAAGTTCTGTGCACATGTCTCATGGTGGAACATGATACACATGATGTGGGGTTGCTGCCCAAATGGCACCCCTGTGCCTGTTTCCTACTACCTCTTCTCCCTATAACTCATGGGATCACTTGCCCCATGTCCTGATAGCATGTTACATTGCCTTTGCTGATAGCTGACATTGATATTCCACTGTAATTCTTTATGGCTGCATTGCTAAAAATTGCTACATACAGAGGGTGTGATCCAAACTTCCCATGTACAGAATTCTGCTCCACTGGTAAAGATGATTTTTGCCAATTCCGCCTTCCTCTTGCAGCCCCCAGCACTCCCATGCTGTTCTGGAGAGTCCCTCAACCCTTCGGAACAGCTTTTGGGGGGACACTGGGCTGCTGGGGGGGAATCTGTGAAAATTGTGATTCATACACTGGTGAAGAATGAGCGACATCACTCTGTTAGGCCTCACTCCCTCAGGCCTTGCCTGGCTGCATGTGTAGCTATTTGTCCATGAGCCTTGCAAAAAGAAACAGGAATCCATGGCTGGCTTGTTAACTGATCATTGCTTTAGCAATATGCCCAGACTTTACAGACAGTTCTTCTTCTGCCCGTTTGCCTATTCACCCATCCATTTTGTTTCTCTGAGCTTTTTTCCTGCTCAGTCTACACTTTTGGCGAACTTTTCCCTGTTTGACCTACTGTCATGCTATATCCCTGGGGTATCTTGGAGATTTCTCACAGCCTGGTACACTTGATACACACACACACACACCCCGTCCAGGTGAGAGGTCTCTGCCTAGTTTGGACACTTAACATCTTGTATTACCTGGCCTTAGTGCTAGGTAACACACTTCCAGGGCAGAGGCCCTATTCCCCTAAGGCTCTGTGAGTTTAGCAAGGCAATAACAGCAACAAGGGTTTGAGGAGAGGGCTTTTTAGCTCAGTGTTCCCCAGCAGTTGGAATAGTTTCCTCCCCTGAGAATTCCCAGGAGCAATCAATATCACCATCCCTGTGAGGCCTACAAGACTCAAAGCATAGAATACACTCTAAGTAAAAACTAAAATAAGTTAGGGTGTTTTAATTTCTGCCCAATTTGACTACATAAATTACTTTGTTCATTTTGTTGTTGTTGTTGTTGGAAAGTATTATATAAACATTGGGCTGGATCCAGAGGAAGGTACTATGCAATCTTACATATGCCTACAAAGAAGTTAAGTGGAACTTCCTTCTAGATAACTGTTCATAGGCTACAGCCATATTCACCGCCCAGAGAGCTTCAGCTATTGGGCGGTATAAAAATGCAATAAATAAATAAATAAATAAATTCATACTTTAGTCCCATTGAAATCAGTGGAACATGTTAGCCACTTCTTGCATTAAATCCCAATGATTTCAGAGGGACTAAAACATGACCAGCTTCCTCTGTAGTCAACCCATCCTAAATAACTAAATTAGATCCTGAAAATGTTTGCTCAGTTCTTGCAACCTGGTTGCTTTCTCTGCACCTTACACTTTAGTATGGTTAGCTTTATTTGTTTTTAATAAATTTTAAGTTACAGATCTAAATGTGACATAATATAAAAAAATAATTGGGCAAGCACACTGCAATATTGCCTATATCGCCTATATCTTCCATTTCCTGCATGTTGCCAATTCATTCTAAAATAAAATGGAGTAGTACGACAATGGAACCAGTTACCTAGGGAGGTTGTGGGCTCTCCCACACTAGAGGCATTCAAGAGGCAGCTGGACAACCATCTGTCAAGTATGCTTTAGGGTGGATTCCTGCATTTGAGCAGGGGGTTGGACTCAATGGCCTTATAGGCCCCTTCCAACTCTACTATTCTATGATTCTAAACTAACCTTCCCTTAAAAAGCTATTAAGAAACCAACTCTAAATCTAGTGTGTGCTATAGTTATTAAAATAATGTAGGCGTGAGTAAAGACTGTAATGCAAATTATTTCTTGATTTAATGAATTATAATTTACATATATTTCCTACTTGCTTTATTACAGATTCCAGAACCTCAGGGAAAGGCACAGATGATAAGGATGAAAATGACATTGTGGTGTTAAAGGGCACTCAAATTGAAAAGAGCCATCCAGTCCCAGAAACAGGTAATTATGAAGCTATATTGTAAATTACCACCTTCCGCATCACAGAGCTAGTTTAAGCTAGGTAGCACTAGATGTTTTTATTTAAACTGAATGTATAGATCACAGTTTTTCTTAATAACATAACAAAATGCTCTAACACTAGAACCCTAAACACTTGCATCACCACATCAACATATATTACTAGAATTGTTGGAAGTTAAACTCTTTTCAGAGATAAGCAGAATTAGCAGTGTCTCTCAGCGTAGGACACAGCAAAGACACAAATGAGGCTCAGAATTCTTTGCTTAGTTAAAACAAAGCCTTTTACTGGCAGTTGAATAACTGAGGCCATAGCTAGACCTAAGGTTTATCCCTGGATCATCCAGGGGTCAAACCTGTTCATCTAGGTAACACACAGGGGATCCAGTGCTCAGGCAGGGGCAAACCCTGGATGATCCCAGGATAAACCTTAGGTCTAGCTGTGGCCTTAGTTACAGCATCACACATACTCACAAACGATCATAATAGTTTACACAGCAACAGCATTACAGATGGAGTGGAATGGAAAAGGAATAGAATATGGACACAAAACACAGGCATTTATATAGAGCAAAACTGTACAGTCATGAGAATCACTAATTGACTAATTGAAAAACATCTCCAGCCAATAATTCAATAATTGTCCAGCTGTAGCCTTGGCATTTAGAAAAACACACTTCTGATTTCTTCATACTTCTTCCTGCCACCAGGCACATGTAAAACAGTGGTAAAAGTAAAACCAGATCCAATCCAGGATCCAACAAGAATAACATTCCTGCACAGTGGTTATATCCTGGATTGTTCAAGCGTGTCCATGTACCCCTGCCTAAGTTTCTGTTTGCTGATATAACAAGCCTTAAGACCATTCTTCTAAATTGGTTTTAAACTGTGATAAACTCCTATCACAACAGCAAATAGTACTCAGTATTCTCAATCTTGGGTTTCTTACACACTAGGCATTTATTGTGAAATTGCCATGCTTTGTTTACTCACTTTTTAAGTGGCATCCACACTACACCGTCATGCAATGATTGTCATGCTATATCTTCCCTGTGGATCTTCCATCTTTTCTCAGACCTCAGTAAGTCCAACTTTTTCAGAAAAATAGAAGAGTAGCACAGTCTCCACACATGTAGATGCTTTCAGCACTACTTTTTTAAAAGGGCAGGAGGAGGATGTGAACCATAATATATTGTCACAGCTCAGCACACGTTCATTATAACCATTGTAGTGGATGTCATTTTGTGACCCACTTTTTGTTGTTGTTGCAATTGATCTTTTAATTAATTCTAAAATGCTTCACCAGCTTCTTTATTTATAAAAGAGAGGTATAATGTTATAACGCCATAATGCTATAATTTCACGTTTCTAAAAAATGGTTTAAAATGGTTTCAAAAAATGGTTTCACTGCCATTAACCAACAGTGCTTACTGATAGACAGCTCCTAGTGCTACCAATCCAAAGACATTGTGCAGCTATTATGTCTTTACTTGCTTGATGAGTTTTTTTGTGGAAAGAAAAAAGATGGAAGATGTGGTGGGAAAACACGAGAGGGTTACAGTAAGTGGAAGATGTCATCTAGATGCCATGTAAAATGCTGTGAATGAGGCAAGGTGATTGCATGATAAAACCCTCATCTGGAAACAGCCCATCTTGCTAAAATGGCAGCGACCTGAACCAGTTTTTTAAATCATTTTTTAAAATTAGTATTGTATTATAATGTCGTACTACTAACACACCATGATATCAAAATTTTACATTATAGCATTAGGATATTATACCTGTCTTTAATGTTGTTTTAGTGCTACTTAAAGGTTGATAAAAATGGGTTATAGTAAGGGTTATAACCCACAAGGGTTATAGTAAATGTGTGCTGAGCTTCAAATGGCCCCACCCATAGCAGCTATGTCACAGCCACTAGTGAAAAAAGTGCAATGATCCCAATAGTGTGGAAGGCCAGTTTTAATTCATTCTACAACTTACAAAAGAAGAGCAATGTTGGGTAGCGCTAGGAGCCACCCATCTGAAGATACCCATATTTTTATACCTGTCTGATTTGATGGCCTGAATCTTTGTGTCAGGCTATGTACTCCTTTCTTCCTCAGAAGCAGGCACATCAAGAAACCCATTCTGTGGCATGGAGGCAACTCTGTGCTAAGGAAAATAGCAAGCTGCTTTGCCCAGTCTCTTTCTTCCTAACTAGCTTGCCTTCAAAAAGCCAGTTATAAAATTTGTCAGACTGTCTGTGCCCTCGTCTCAGTGCAAATAGACATATTTGTTCCCTTACCTGATAGGCTTTTGGCTCATTCACCTGATTCTCAAAGAACAGAAAGATGCTCTACAACAGAGCCAGTGTGTCTCTGAGTTGTTATCTGGAAACTGGCTTAATAATATATGTGGCATATAGTTTCCCCCCAAATATTCTTGCTGCTTACAAGTTATGCATACATTTTTTCTGAGAAGGGTTAGGAAGATAGAAATCCATGATGCAGTCCTCTGAGACAGAATAGTTGGACCTTAAGAGATATTGCATATGTAATACATATTAAACACAATACAGCATACAATGTAATACATCACAAGCACAATGTATGGCTTATTTTCTAATAATAACCACCGGGGGGGGGGAGTTGTCTAGGGAGACATAGCATACACCTGTACTTCATTTTGAGCAATGAACCCACTGTGGAAGCACAGTCATCTCTCTATATAAAGGCAGAGAAAAGACATTTTTCCAGTTTGCAGCAGAAGCCAGCTTTTCAGAGCCCTGACTGGTTGGCGCTTGTGTCCATCCTAAGGACATCCCTTTCTTAGAGCAGTTTTTCAAGAGTAAAAAAACCCTGTCTAAATAAGTGTTTAAAACACTTTTTTAAAAATGAAAGGGGCAAATTGGTCAGATAAATGTGCATGATGCTTAGAAGCAGGAGGTGCACAGAGGAAGAGGCAATTAGCCTTCAATTTGGTGGTTGTGTGCACATCCTTTAAGTAGTGAAGGCAAGGGGAGAAAAACCTGCCCATGCTCCTGTTTGCAGGTACATCTGCATGCAGTGTAACAACCCTAAGCACCAGTTTTTATGTGACCACAGTTCATTCCTACAAGTAGGATCCAGATTTTATCATCAGAAATACCACCAAAATTCTGCTGCAGATTGAAACCATTACAAATAAAATAAATGTACTGAAAACAATCTTAAGTGTTATGTAGCTATGTGGTGAGGATGTTAAATAAATACTACTTGGATTATCAAGTGACATAGACATCTGATAACATGGCTATGACATCTGAATGGCAGACAAGTTACCGTTTTGGACGTATGGAAATGAAAACCCTTCCAATTTATAGTAGATGCCAGGCTCTTCAGGGGCATTTCCCCCCTAAATTCCAGCACTGATCACTGTACCTGCAAGGTACTCTTCACAACATGGGGCTGCCTTACTAGGGAAAAGGATTCTGTTTGCCTTTCAGTATGTGGGACAATGGCTGATGTGGGATCGTATCAAGTAAGATGATACACAGTTGTTTCTAAATTCATTAACTGGGCATTATTTATTATATTTTTGATGAGTTCCAGTGTAACACTTAACTCCTTTTTTTAGGTGCTGTACTTCCCCTGGCTCTGGGCTTGGCCATCACTGCTTTACTGCTGCTCATGGTAGCTTGCCGATTGCGGTTAGTGAGACAGAAACTTAAGAAAGCTCGGCCCATTATGTCAGAGGAATCAGATTACCTCATAAATGGGATGTATCTCTAAAGCAGGATTCAGGTTACTTCCCTTTGCTCAAGCTTTCCCCCAAAAGTGTGCCTCTTGCATCTTAACACATTTTTTAAAAAGTAAAAACTAATTAAAAAAAAAGAAAAAGCAGCAATCACCTTCTAGAAATTTATTTTAAGGTCTGTGGTAGAGTAAATGTGAATAGTTGCATTGGTATACAGAATGGCTTCCTCTGCAGAGCTCTAGGAGTATCTATGCTTGGCAATAAGGCAAGTTCCATCTTACTATGTTGTACATCTGTTGCAATCTCACAGAAAATACCTTACTGCCATATCTCAGGTGTGCAGGGTAATGCCACTAGAGCTGCTCTGTGGTGGCTGAAATGCCTTTACAATTTCATGTCATTTCCTTGCTTCTAGACTCTCCTTGCAACTCCATCTGCACCCAATTCTGCTTTGTGAAATAGCTTTGTGCAATGTTACAGCACCACTTAGAATACTGTTACTGGCTGTGGATGGCTGATCCACATCGCTGCACCAGTGTGATACCCAGAGTGATTAGTTTATAATGCCTATGTGATGGGGTGTGGAATGATGCAGCAGTCACACCAGATCGTAAGCACATTATTTGCTGGTTTATTGGCTTACAGGATCAGATGTTAAGTGAGAAATTACATTTCTTTACTAATTTGAATAAGTTCTTTTTAAAACAAATTATGATAAATTTTAAACAATGATAAATTCAGGATGGGCTCAAATAAAAGCCCATCCTGAATTTGACCTCTAGCCTCAACTTATACTTCCCCAAAGACTAAAGACAGATATTATACACCTGAAAGTGACCCAGCATTAAAGTGAATTAGAAATGGGGCACACTGGTGTGGTTATGTGCCACTGCAGGTCTGATGCCTGTTAGATTCTTGTCTTGCCCTTATCAGTACTGTCAGTCTCTGCTATCCTGCAAACACACTACATACTGGCACTGTCCGCAATCAGAAGTGGAAATCTTTGTTACTCCCTTCTTTCAACTCTATTTCCTACTTACCTACTAAATGAGGGTGTTACTATTATAATCCCTTGCCCTTTTAAAACTTTTCTTACCTTTGAACCAAAGTATGACAATTCCATCATGCTATCTAAAATAAATATTTAATAGATTACTTTGGACTTAACTAAAATCAGTGAAGATGTGTGTCATCTGAGGCTTATGCCTCTTTCCTCATGTTCAGAGTTATTCCAGCTTTTCCTATACTATCATATGTTTCTGAATGTTGCAAAAAGGATACCTGTAATTGTGACCAAATCGGCATTAGGAACAGTTTACCCAGTCTCTCAAACAAGTCCACAGAATTATTAGTCCACAGCATTTTTACTATTGCACTTTCGTACCCATTTCTAGCACAAACAGCCTAAAAGAAACCACTCTTAGCCAATGTATTATCTGCCTACCTGCCTACTTGGCCAGAGGCACATGACTACTTATAAACCACCCCACTGAAGTGCTGAGTTTCCTTTAAGATGAAAGATTAGGCCTGGTCTATATAGGTAGCACAATGGTGTAGTAGAATCCCAAAGTGATAAGAATGGACTGTACAGCAGAGGGAGAGTACACCATTTTTAAAAAATGTTCCCTTATATACATTTCCATGAATCAAAACGAACTAGTACAGCAGGGAGAAAGATTGTAGCTGCCCTCTGCTATGTTAATTTTCTAACTTACATAGCAGAGGAAGGATTTTTTAAGCTCCTACTCTGAAGAGCATTAAAAACGTGATGCCCACCTGCAGTCTGAAGTGTTACCATCCATTCTACCATCTCAGGACTTTGCTACAAGGCCCTTTCTACACATAAGGATTATCCCAGGAAAATGGAGGGATTGTCCCTGCCTGCTCCCGGGATCCCGTGTGTCATTTGCATGCACAGGGATAATGCCAGGATGATCCCTGGGAAAAAGGCAGGTGCAGAAACGGCCGAAGTCTTAATTTCAACAACTATTGCTGTAGTGGCCAGTGAACTTTCCATTTCGTATCGATACAATACTACCTACCTCCATGAAGTTTTTAAGAATCTTGCTAATTGGACCCTCACATCAAAGTTATAATGCTTCAATTAAAATTATAAAGCTTCAATTAAAAACTCATCCAGTTGTCAAAAGAATTCAATGTATGACTGAATTGTAAGAAGTATTATACAGTGAAGTGTGTATTCTATGTATCAGTTATTGTATGTGAACTCTCCTCTTACCCTGTGTAAATGTGTTACAGTCAGAAGGCCCAAGTACAAATCAATGCAGAACAGGCATGCAACTATTTGGTTTGTCTCTCTTATTTTAATGAACTTGCAACTTTGAATCCTACCACAGATTTCCAAACAGCCAATGTACCAATCTGATTATGTAAAATAAGAAATAAACCTATTTTATTCTTTATACCCTGCACAATACTTGTTTTCATTTTGGCAAGAACTATGCAAATTAGTTTTAAAGACTTAATAAAGAGGAGATGGGTTCTGTATGACCCAGTTCACACAATTTCAACAGCCCACTGTGGGTGGTTTATACTGTGGTGTTTGCTGACGTATGCTGGGCAGGATTTCTATATTCAGTTCCTGAACATGTCATCTGAATCCAGCAAGGTATGACTGCCTTCCAAACTACCCTGCTTATTGTAAGGGTTATAGGGTGATTTGGAAGCCAGCCCATCATGCACCTTGCTGGGTTCAAACGACACAGCAACCTACACCACAGGGAGGGTAATTAGGAAAACGATGGATGCACAAGCCGCACGTGTGGGGTAAGGAAAAGAGGCTTCTTTTCCTCCACTGACCATCTGACTCGTCATTGTCTGTTAATCAGCCATGACATGGATACTATCCAACAGGTGCCAGCTGCACACAAAACACACACCTATTGCAATAGCAAATAGATCATCAGCTCCTTTCCAAATAATATAATTTTTCTGTTCAAGTGAGGGATTTCAGGAAGGATTTTAAGCAGATACCTTCTTGAGACACCACCGAAACACTGAAACTGGTTTATCAGTCAAACGTGAAATAGAAGATGAGTTTCTAGTGCAACATGAGCACTTCCACATTTCTGAAAATGAGTTAACTGTACAAGCCTTTTCTTATTTTCAGCAACTGCTCAACTACCCAGGAACTTCCCCATTCAAAACAGTATTTGCAACACCTTTTTGATTTTAATTTTATTTGGCAAAGCAGCACTGCATAAACTGTTCAATGATTAGGACATAGCTTACACAGTATTTGTTATATTAAGTTCAGGTACATCAAGTTTGCAAGTCAGCTAGAAACAATATTGAACTATGAATCTCTATGTCATTCTACAAGGTAAGTGTGTGTGATTGTGTGAACTATGTCAGTTATGTCCATCCTGAACAGCAGTATGTACAATAAGAGCTGTTACTTCTGATGTCTTGAAGTTTATATACATGTCAGATTTTTAAAAGGGAAGAAAGAAGCTGATTGTATATACTACATGCTAGTCTATGACACCACGTTGATAGCTTTGAAGAACTTCATCTCATTTTAGTAGCATCTAGAAGACAGCTGAACACAAAGAATCTTATAGTGTGCATGTAGTGTCAGAAAGTGCAGATAAGCAGTTTGATGGATGAACACTGGAGCTGACATAAGTGTTCAAAGTTTCCCAATCCAAAATAAAAGGTAACAAATTGCAGATATATCTGCATTTCTGCAGACATATTTCACTTCCTTATACAGGTGAAAATAAGGGCCTGATGAAAAGAAACATTTGCCCAATTTTAAACTTTCCATCAGTTCATTATCAAACTTGCATTAAACCTCTACAAAATAAAAAATACCACACTTTTCCATGCTGATAACAGTGTAACAAAGTCCAAAACAAGCTGCAATGCTGTTGGTTCTGAAAAAGCTTTGAAGAACTGGAGATGAGCAGTCCACTGTTAACACTATATTTGGGTCAGATGACACAGCTTTTACATTTCATCCCTGAAGAAAAGAAAAACAACAATTACAAGTCTAGTCTTAACATTTACGCCTTAAAATTAAATTCACTCCGATACTGCAGCAAAATTACAGCATTTTCCAAAAGGAGGGACAGCATCAAATTAATAGTGCCGCATAAACCAGAGCAAAATATGATCCTTCCATGACAGATGAATCCCGATCCATTACTACATGTGTTGCAATGAAATGCCAGGCAAAATGCTATTAACTAAAAGGTTACATGGCTACCTTTTTATCTGAAGTAGTGAATGCCTTAAGCTCTCTGTAGATCATCTACTGTAGATTCTTTTGAGATTATGGTCCAATTACTCTTGGTTTCTGCATGAAAGGCTGCAAAATGTGAAACCTGATTTCAAAATTAACTTTATAGTGTCAGTAACAGGATCTCCCTCTTGTAAGGCGTCTACTGACCATAAAAGTGGAGGCCACTGTGGCCCAAACTATGCATAAAAAGTGTGGAAACCCTTGTGCAGAGTAGGGCACAGCCAGGAACTGACTTGGAAAAGAAAAGAAGCAAGCAAGCAAGGGTTAAGCAACTACCACCCCTGATGCTTTTCATTGTCTCCTAACACTGTTTTTGTTTCTTTGGCAAAACAGGATAGGCTGTCTGGGGCAAATTTTCACTCATTGGCCCCAAATAAAATGGTGGGCTCAGAACCAAGGATTTCTGTTCAAGTCATAAACTCACCAAGTGGTTTTGAAAAGTCACTTTGCCTTAGCTCTAGCTTACTATCCACAAAACAGAAAGAATGACAGAACTTCAAAGCAGTAGGCCTGCAAATGATAAAATAACCGCTAGTTTTGCAGAGCAGTTTCTTCACCAGGTTTTAATGTATCAGACCAGAACTAAAATAATATCTCTATTGAAACCAAGGGCAAAGATTCAGACTGACTAGATGTATGTAGCTTCTCTTCTAGCAGTAACAATCAGCCATCCACAGTATTCAAATATCTTTCTAATGTGTAGTAACAGTAAAAGGAGATATACTAGTGCCAGAAATACTGGCCTTAGCTAGACGGGGCAAAATCCAGGGGCGATCCCTGGGATTGTCCCTGTGCATTCACATGATGCACAGGGGATCCTGGGATCAGGGAGGGATGATCCCTCCCTTGCCCCGGGATCTCGCCCTACCCTTTGAGCCCATTTTTTCCACAGTCCCGGGCTGAGCCCGACACCACAGAATGTGTGGCCGAGCATCGGGTTTGTCCCGGTTCCTCGCAGTTGCTCACGAGGAGCTGGGACCCGCGCACAGGGTGCATACCTCCTCAGGAGCACTGCGCCCATTGGAGGTGGGGTGAGTGGGGATTTTTTTTTAAAAAACTTACCTTTTGCGCACGAGCACTCATGCGCTTCTTCCCCGTTAAGAAAAACAAAATGGCGGGCGCGACACTTCTCCCCCTGTGGTCATTGCGTGCCACGTGTGAACAGAGAAAATATTTGAGATCTTAAAAATATTGCGAGATCTTCACCCCTCCGTCCTGCTAAACGGGTAGGTCTAGCTAGGGCCACTGTGCTTGATCTTGTACTACTGGCACTCTGTCAACTACTGCATTTACTTTAATAAAGTATATTTAGGATATCGATTCAAAAGTTGTGTACCCATATAATTTTTGGCTCCAACGTATAACATGCTAAATCAACCCACTGAACCAATCAGCACACAGAATATGCTTACAACCACAAAGTATGCAAATCCAAAAGCACTTACATTTGTAGCAGTCTAGTATGGAATAGCAGCATGCATAACTTGATTCTAAAAGGCATATCTGCACTGAAGTGGAAAACTGGAAGATTACTGCATGATGCTGAATTTGTGCTTCCTTGCCATATGCTTACTCAACCAGTTGGATTCTCACTGTCTTCCAAGTCGATAACCAAATGAACCAGCACATGCTGTACTAAAATGCACTCTGTCAGGGAAGGGCAACTTGGGCTGCTCTAGATGTTTTCCCTACAACTCCCATCAACTGTAGCCAGCATAGTCGAAAGTAAGGGATGATAGAAATTGTACACCAAAATGCCTAAAGTTCCACAAGTTGCTCAACCCCTAGTTTATGGTTTGAGAGGATCAAATGAACAGAATCTAAAAACAATTTTGGGGGGGAACCCACACAAACCCACTCTGCAGACATGTCTGAAGATTTTCAACATTAGTAACATTCCAATTATTAGGGAATCCTTCAGATGGTCTGTTAATCACAATTCCAACATAAAGCAGTAGAAATTACATTTATTCTACAGTATATGTGCATTGAATCCCATGCAGTAAATAGGGGAATAGATATCCCTGCCAAATATACATGGTTATGGAGATGCAATAAAAACCTGAGCAAGATTAGAACAGGGGTGGATAATTTTAGCCCTCCAAGATGTTTTGATCTACAACTCCCATCAGTCTTAACCAGCATAACCAATGATGAATTATGAAAATCATAAGCCAAAACATCTGCAAGCCCACAAGTTGTCCACGCCTGAATCAGAGAACAGCTATGGAGATCACGAAGAGAAAGTCCCAAATTGTGGGATATGTGGAATCATAAAATAGTAGAGTTGGAAGGAGCCTATAAGGCCATTGAGTCCAACCCCCTGCTCAATGCAGGAATCCACCCTAAAGCATACCTGACTGATGGTTGTCCAGCTGCCTCTTGAATGCCTCTAGTGTGGGAGAGCCCACAACCTCCCTAGGTAACTGGTTCCATTGCCGTACTGCTCTAACAGTCAAAGTTTTCCTGATGTCCAGCCGGAATCTGGCTTCCTGTAACTTGAGCCCATTATTCTGTGTCCTGCACTCTGGGATGATCAAGAAGAGATCCTGGCCCTCCTCTGTGTGACAACCTTTTAAGTATTTGAAGAGTGCCTCCCCTCAATATGTCTCCCCTCAATATGTGGAAACTATACAGATTCTAAGGCAAAGTGGAAAGGAGTTAGGGAAAGACGAGGAGAGCGTAAGAAGGGGACACACTATCACAGAAAAAACAACATAATGGTTGGGAATGTAAAGTATGGCAAATTAATAGCAGCCAGGACCATTGAGGTGGGATTATGACTTGTGGTCATGGTCTTCTGGAGGCTTGAATTTTTGTGGGGTTGCTACTCGTGTATACATTAGAAACTTTGCTTTGCAAACCAAAGTCTTACTCCTTTTTTAGAAACAGAAAAATACAAGCATAACATTGGCCACAGCTAGACCTAAGGTTTATCCTGGGATCATCCAGGGTTCGCCCCTGCCTGAGCACTGGATCCCCTGTGTATCACCTAGATGAACAGGTTTGACCCCTGGACGATCCAGAGATAAACCTTAGGTCTAGCTATGGCCATTTTCTCATAGTTCCTTATAATACTATTTGTTGTGGATCAATCAAAATATTTAAAGTTTTACATTATGGTCTGGTAAATAGATGCAATTTAGTTTGTGAGCTCATTCTGAAATATTTTGATGCCTGATGTTTACCTGGGCTGACTTTGCAGTCACCCTGTGGTGAAAGCTATGAATCATCAAAACAGTGTTGCAGAAATTATGAGACCCTTCCCTAACCTGGTGCCCTCCAGATGTTTTGGACTGCAACTCCCAGCATTTCTTACCATGGATCACGCTGGCTTGGGATGTAGGGGTTGCATTCCAAAACATCTGGAGGGCACCAGGTTGGAGAAGGCTGAATTATGGCATGGGAAGAAAAAGCAGTTTTGTGAATTAGCCCAAATGTACTTTCTCTCACAGCAAAGTGTCTAGTGTTCAAGCAGCTAGACATGGCTTGACCCCTACAGGCAGGAATACTACTACTGGAGACTCACTGAAATGTAAGCATAAAATCTACTGACCAGCTTACCAAGGAAATAGCCATATACTTCCTTTCTGCATTACAGCTGTCCATTTTCTTCACTACACTGGCTGTTAGCTTGGTTTCCCAGGAATACAAACTAAGATTTTTGTAAACTAGATCTTCTTCTTGCTGCTCTGATGTTTCTAAAACCTTTAAGCAATATCTTTATTAATGAATGTTGCAACACTTTCATGATTTAACCATCTTAAGCTGGCTATGAAAATGTAGCACTCTGAATATCTAGAAACATTTCAAACTGAAATTTTATCGGGACCTTGAATTAGTCCTCAAATAATGGGCAGACTTTTACCTAAGCTGAATTTCTTTTAGCTCAATAATGAGATTTTTATGAAAATGAGATCTTTCTATTATATGATATAGTACACCACATTCCCTCAATCCACCATTTTTTAAAGTACATAGCCATAATAAAAAGTAATCATTTTCTCTGTAAAGAGATTAGAGAACATGCATAAGATTAGCCTCCCAAATAATTACTCCAGCATTGTTATCTCTTTCCACTCTTCTCTCTTCATGCTATGGCCGTCATCAGTAGATATTGTCCCAGATCATAGTAGGATATTTTCAAAGTGCCTTTTCCTGCCCAGGATCAGCCATGAGGATATAATCAGACATACAATCTTCCCAAAATAGAAAGAAGTATGACAGGACCATATGTCTGTTATCAGTAGCGTTTTAAGGCTAACTGGCACACACAGAGCCTATAAGAGCTGTGTATCTACTGCCAACTTAGGAACAATTATGGTGACAATTGTGAAGTATACACTCAGCTAGAGGGAACTATTAACTTACCAGAGGCAACTAGGTGATTGCTATTTTTTTCTAGTTTTAATAAGTTAAGAGTCTGCACTGAATTTCATTTGAGAGCATGGGACAAAGGCCAAGTACTCATCAATAAGACATTAATATAGTTTTATGTAATAACATCAGGGGGAAAAAATTAACTTCCCCAACAGAATTTAGGTCTCTGAATCGGAAACAGCTTTGTGTGCCGGTTTTTGGCAGGCTGTAATAAACACATGAGATTGTTTGTATTGTACATGGTAGCTCAATGCTGCTCCCAAAATACAGTGGGCCTTCAACAGAAAGCAAGTGAGTAAAATTAATGTTTGGTTTTGTAAAGACATTTCTACCATTTTAATGTTAGAAATCCAAAGTTAAACAGCTAAACCTTTCTAGAGTTTGGTGTGCATGTGTGCTGTCTTGTCAATGAAACCAATACACAAGCATTTCCATCCAAGCAATAAAATGGGACTGCTTGGTTACTCATTTGCATGCTAAAATGACTGGCATGCTTTTAGTGCTGGCTACTCAGTTATTTCTGTCCTGAACTACTGAGCAACCAACAAACTTTCACAAATCTGAAAAATAGTCATTTAGAATTGCTGTAATCTGGTGGCTAGTTGAACAGGAAGAACAGCCTGATCAACTATGACAAATTTTATAACAAGTCCAATATTTAGAAAATTACAAATACAAAGAATTTGTCATGGGCTGCTTTTGACTGAGTATAATGTACTTGTCTTAAACTTGGACAATTAAGATTTTAATATATAAGCAATTATGTTGCCTCCTCTAAAAGGTTTCTAAACAATGTTTCATTTTTGATAACTGCAAAATACATTTCTATTTCCTGAACTCCTACAGTAGTGACTGATTAAACCAATTAGTGATGTGAAATACAGCCTGCAGAAGTATTTCACCTTCCATATTATGCATGCCTTTTCAAATCTATAGAAGTAAGACCTTTATGTTTAGGCAATATATAGTCTCAAAATGGAGGTTATAGTTTTAGCTAACACTACAGAACATCAAGAAGTAATAAATTGCAATGAAATAAAGTGCAATCCATGCAATGTTATTTTTTCAGCATTTAATGTGACACACGTAAAAACTCATGCATGGTGATGTAAAATCGCAAGGCGTTGCTTCCAGTGATAGAGTCAAACAGAAAGAAGGGACAGCAAATGCAGCCTTGGCAAGCTACCCTCTTAAGAATCAAGACCCTTTCACCTTGTATATGTAAGTATGTGGAAGAAGAAAGTCGAACAGAAAATCACTTCCACCTGGACCACTGCTTCTCCTTATCTGTTAAAGGCACGTATATCACTCCCATCAGAGGTTTCATTTTGACACTGCCATCTTCTAGCTTATCGTACTGTTCCAGCATCTGGTTTCCTCCAGCAGGGCCAACAGGTAATATTAATCTTCCTCCAGGCTTTAATTGATCTATAAGCTATAATTTTTAAAAAAACACCTGTTAGTTCTTTACAGCAAATGTTCAGTGTACCTTGTATAATGGACAAAACAAACAGCCATGCAATATATGATCCTTAGTAAGGCCTTGGAAATTATAGTTCTCAAATAACTGAGCTAGGAACATCTTGATGGGATGTGTTTTCACACCTAATGAAACTAGAGGAATAGTCCTCCTTTTCTGCACTCCCATTCACATTCATGGTGGTAAGTTTTGGAAACAGGAAAATGGGAAGTGAAGGGGATAAATTGGAATAGTTCTATCTTATTTATGAGCCTAGCCAAAATTCATAAGGTTTTGATGAGCTTGTACTATAAAAACTTTTTCTTTTATTTCCAAACCACTATAACCCCCAAATTCAATACTAAGCAACATCACTTACCAAACCAAGTAGTTCTAAAGTTGCAATGTTTTAGTTAATAAGAATTTATCATTTAAAGAAGCAGCTTGCCAGCAAATAATATGTACTACAAATATAAATCACTTACTGCTTGTGGCACAACTGGTGCAGCAGCTCCTACATGAATAGCATCATATGGAGCTTCGTCCAGATTTCCCATTCTTCCATCCCCCACTACAAGAAAAAAGGACAAGGAATAGCTGGCTTCAAAATATTATAGCAGGTTAATTCAAAGCAGCGAACTTATTGTTGTAAATTTATGTGGAATGTGTAAAAACAGCTGAAATTGAAAATTTGAAGTAGCTAAAATTAGCACCCCACAGTGCTAATACCTGACTGGAATTTCTACTGGGAATGAATGGGCTGGGTTCAAAAGAACTAGACCTAAAGAAAAGTGCATCACTGAATTTAACTAATGTTCTATTTTAAGATGATGTGAATACAATTCCTGGACAAGTATAACCAGCTACTTGTATGCTCTGCCATGTATGCTTTGCCATTTGGCTCATAACACCAAGAATGGAAGGACTGACCAGCTGGATCTTGTAGATATTAACTTTTTGAAGTGGTCCCAGATGCCCTTTGTTGTGGGACTGCTCCTGGAAAACCCTCCATGGGCCTGAAGAATCATAATTATTGGTGGTTTACCACTATCCCCTTCTTCAGCAAAGTGCTCAAGCAGGTGGTGGCTGTTTAACTCCAGGGTTGTTTAACTCTTGGGTGACACTCCAGGTCTGTTTATTTCTTGGGTGTCATGATTGAAATTGTGGTTAATTAACCCAAGATTTGCAGGCATGTGTACAGCGTGCAAGCCATTTTCAGTTTGAAAAAAAACAACCTACAAATGCCTTGATCCTAGATTGCTAGCAGGACATCTGAACCCAGTTATTCTTGGTTGTTTATGGGTTAAACAACACAAAGTTAACCCATGGGTTGTTGTTGAGTTAACTCTGTATCCAGATTCAGCCATCATGCTAACAACCTACAAATGGGATATTTGTAGATTGTTAATTCAAACTGGAAACAGCTCATGCACGCGGCACATCCCCACAAATTATGGCTTAATTAACACAAGATTTGCTGCCATGAGTGCCTCATTATCTAGATTGATTTCAGCTGGGTTTCAGGCCTGGTTTTGGCAATAAAACTGACTTGATTATTCTGGTAGATGACCTACACTGGGTGAAGGACAGCGCAACTGCAACCTTGCTTATTCTCCTGGACCTGTCTGCAGCTTTCAATATCATCAACCACAGTATCTATCTCGATAGGCTACCTGGGCTAGGAATCTGGGACCCTGTTTTAGTGGATCAGTTGCAACTTGGACAGTCAGTTCCTAATGTGAAATTGGAAGGCTACTGCTCTGCTCTACTTCAGAATACCATAGGATTCTACTTTGTCCTTCTGATTTTAAGTATTTACAACAGGGATGGGGGACCTGTTGGACTCCAACTCCCATCAGCTCCAGCCAGCATAGTCAATGGTCAGGGAAGATGGGAGTCATAGTCCAACATCTGGAGGACCACAGGTTCCCCACCCTGATCTATATGAAACTACTGAGTTAGGTCATCCAAAGATTTTGGAATGCAGTGTTACCAATATACTGATAATACTCTTCTCTACTTCTCCTTTCCATCTGATTCCTGTGTGGCAGTAGTAGTGCTGAACTGGTCTTGGCTTGGTAATGAAATGTACAAAAGGCCAATGAACTGAAGCCCAATTGTGAGGAGATGGATGCACTGTAGGTAGGTGCCTCTTCTGACTTGGACAGTGCTCCTTAACCTGTTCTGGGTGAGGCTGCACTCCCCTTGGAAGATCAGGTACTCTGTTTGGCGGTGCTATAAATAGGAAGCACCTTTACAGTAGAATTAGGTTTATACTTATCATTTCATTTTTTGCATTTCTATAGTGCCCAATAGCCAAAGATTTAATCTTTACAAAGATTAAAACACTAAAATTACAATAAAATAACTTAATATAAAACTAACATACAAAAAAAAGCAATTTTAAACAATCAACAGTAAATTCTAGGAGCCATTAAAAACCTTATATGTTGTCAAATGTCTGGGAGTAGAAGAGAGGCTTAAAAGGGTGCCAAAAAGATGACAATGTTAGCACCAGGCAGGCCTCATTTGGAAGAGCCCATAATCAGAGGTTCACCACCGAGAAGGCCCTGTCCCTTGTTGCTATCCTCCAAGGCCACAGCTAGACCTAAGGTTTATCCTGGGATCCCCTGGGCATTGGATCCCCTGTGTGTCACCTAGATGAACAGGTTTGACCCCTGGACGATCCAGGGATAAACCTTAGGTCTAGCTATGGCCCAAGTCTCCCTCGGAGGAGGCACTTGGAGGAAGGCCTCAGATGATGAGTGTAGTATATGGGTAGGTTGATACCAGGAGAGGTGCTCTATCAGGTACTGCAGCCCCAAGGTGCATAAGGCTTTATAGGTCAAAACTAGCATCTTGAATTGTGCTTGGAAGCATACAGATAGACAGTGCAAGCAGGCTAGAATCAATGTTATATGTTCAGAACTTATGTTCCCTGCTATCAACCTAGCTGCCACATTTTGCACACGCTGCAGCTTCTGAACTGGGTTCAAAGGCAACCTCATGTAGAGCGTCATGCCAACATTAAAATCCTTACACCAGATCCTATGATTTGGTCACTAAGCACAGTCGCATGTAAAATATGGCAAACCTAAGCATATCAAGTTACACTGAAATGGATAGTTAATAATAGACTCTCCTGTGAGTTGGGTGTAAACCTTATTCCAAAAACATACCATGAAAAAATTAAAGCTTATTCCTATACCTTGCAGAAGCATATTCCTATATCTATTTTTATTGTTCATATACTCTAGTACTTACCAATCAGTTTCACTCTTCCTGAAGTCAGCAATAGAGGATCATCCTTTTTGACATTATTTATTGAGTCATCTACTAGTTCTTTAATATGATCAATTCCTACAACTTGTCCTTTGGAGCCAACCTAAAACAATAAACCAGGTTTGTTTTGGTGCAGTATACATGATTTATGTACTGAGTTCTTTCACTATACTTTTAAATTAAAGTTATAAGCAAAGGTTACAGGAGATGAAAGAATCCCTAACACAACAGCTCCTACCATTTGCCTATCCATTTCTCTTATATATGCCAAACTCCAGTTTCAGCATACCTGTTATGCTTCAGAGCCTGTTTGGCACTTAGGCTACTTCTATTATATTAAGATTTTTGTCATAAATACTTTTGGGTTTCTCTTGTTCATAATATATTTTTCAGTAGCATGTTGGTTTCATACAAATATGTTTAATTAACATACCTAGAGCATATGAATAACTTAAGACTTCAAACCAGTGGCACATGTTAACAGTTTTAATATGAAGTGCATGAATGGCTGCTTATTTTGTCAGACACAGAACTTTATTTCTGTTTTATCATTTCTAGCAGCTTTGGAAATGCAATACAATGCAACCTGTAAAGTACTAGTGTTCTAGTCAGCAATTGTGAGGTCAGCAATTTCATATTTGAGGTCTTTGAGAAATCTAGGATGGATACCATTGCCTCAGTTCCAGATTCCCTTCCTGAAAACATCAGTTCAAGCAGAGGCATCTGTCCTGTATCCCATGCAATGAACACCTATGCAAAGAATTCATTCAGCTTCTCTGCAATTTCCCTGTCCTTCTTTAGTACTCTCTTAACTCTATTGTCATCCAATGGTCCAACTGCTTCCCTAGCTGGTTTCCTGCTTTCCTGGTTTCCCTAGCTGATGGCCTTGATATTATTAGCAATGTGCTCTTCAAAATGTGTTTTTGCATCTCTTATTGTTTGCTTGCATTGCCTTTGTGCAAGCTTGTGCTCCCTTTTATTTTCCTCACTTGGGCAAGACTTCCATTTTATGAAGGAAGCCCTCTTTTCTACAATGGCTTCTTTGACACCTCTTGTTAGCCATGCTGGTGACCCCTTGGACTTGGTGCTACCTTTCCTAACCTGTGGAATATATTTTAGTTGAGCTTCTATTATTGTGCTTTTGAGTAAGCTCCATGCATTTTTCAAGGATTTAACCCTCTTGATTCCCCCTTTCAACTTTCTTTTCACTAGTTCCCTCATTTTAGAGAAGTTTCCTCTTTTGAAGTCAAGTGTGAATGTGTTGGATTTCCTGGGCAATTTCCCACTTAAGTATATATTGAATCTGATAGCACTGTGGTCACTGTTATCAATTGATTCAACAATATTTACGTCTCGTATTAGGTCCTGGGCAGCACCCTACTTGCTTTCAAGCTTAAAAATATGCATTCAGTAAGATAACAAGGTTTTAAGAACAAGGTTTTAAGAAATCCTACTTTAGGGCATATGTCAGTTAGTGTTTCCCTACTATTTCAGTGGATGTTCTTTCTTCAAAAGATTCAATCCTACTATTAAATTACATTAAATACAAAAACTTGTTTTTTTCCATTTAATTTCATTTAATAGTAGGATTGTAAACATTTTGTAACTATTACAGTTGACTAAGAAGTTGATACAGAGGCTAAAAATCGTTGTCTCACCATCCGCGCGAAACATGCAGTAAGAATACCACTTCCAGATCCTACATCAAGGGCTTTGGCTCCTTCATGTAACTGTTCGTATAGGAGTTCTAGAGCATATGCATGCTTGTCAAAAGAAAAAAGGGAAAGGTGTTAGTATCTTAGTTGGTTTGGCCCAGTGTAAGTTCTTTTTTCTGAAGATTTCAAGCTATATAATTCATTCAAAAATACCATAGAGAATCCAGTGCTTAAACTTAAGCAAGTTACTGTAAACCTCAAACAATTCCATAGTTCAGGGACTAAAGTTTCAAGTCACACAGATAAAATTCAGGTTTTCAACTGTCAATAACTAACAGCTTTAAAAAACACACAACCAAAGTCACCCACCAAATCTGATTTTAGAGTTCCCTGTTCCCTACATCAGTTCAGAGGATCATGCTATGAATACAGACATGTCAATTAAAAGGGAAAAAAGTCCTCCAAAAGCTACCTGACAAAAACCTGTAAGCTTACAGCATGCTGAAGGAAACTGAGCTTACAGCGGGGGAAATGGGGTCTAATAGCCCCATCACATCTAGGTAGAAATGCACAGCTCCCGTCGCTTCTCTGTCGTCTCTTCCTGAAAACAGGAAGTAACAAGGCCCATTCAGTCCGGCAGGAGACAGCAGCAACTGGACTTTTCCTGGGGGGCTGGTTGAGGTGCAAGGAAGGCCAGAAGAGGCAGAAGACGCGTGAGAGGCAGACAATATCATGTGAGCAATCTGTGAGTGCCCAGTAACAAGCGTGCAGTAAAATGCTTATCGGATAGAGCTTTAAAGCAGGGGTGTGTGACTTGTGACCATCCAGATGTTTTGACCTACAGCTCCCCCCATCCTTCGCCACTGTCTATGCTGGCTAGGTTGACTGGACTTGCAAGCCAAAGCTTTTGGGGGGGTGTTCCAAGCTGCCTATTACTGGTCTAAAGGACCTTAAGTCAGCAATTGTGATAGAGAACAACTGACACAGAATGTTGAAAACCCAATAGGAAACAGAGGGTAGGGGGAGAAAAAGGAAATTGACCTTCTCAAGCCCCCAAGAATGTATAGTAAGTATCCTGACTGGTGGAGGGGGGTTAGAGTAGGGTCGATGTGTGCCCTGAGGTTTAAAAAAAATCCCAGCCCCATATAGTATACAGGAGAAGAGAGGGAAAGTGTATTTCTCCTCCCACTCCCCAACCCTTTCAATTCTCCAAAATTGCATTTCCAATAGATAGATATTAAACGCTCAGGTTTGGGGCAAACAGTTTTTTAGCACTATATGGCATAGCAGGGGAAAGTTTCTCTTACTCCTTCCCCACTCTTGAAACTCTTGACCCCCAAGAAGCCCGAAGAGTACTACAGGACTCCTGTTCCAGGCAGTGTGAAGCTCTGAAAAGGAGCACTCCTGTTGGGGTGAGGATACATTGCAATACTGAGTTGCAGGTCCAACTTAATCAAATTAACTCACTGGTGCTTCCAAGGCCATAGCTAGACCTAAGGTTTATCCCTGGATTGTCCAGGGGTCAAACCTGTTCATCTAGGTGACACACAGGGGATCCAGTGCTCAGGCAGGGGTGAACCCTGGATGATCCCAGGATAAACCTTAGGTCTAGCTGTGGCCCCAGACAACAAAAAGCCTTTTTGTTGTTGAGCATTATATTAGTCCTTTGTCCATAAATTATGAATCGTCTGGTCTCTACTTGTTTACCAAATTTGGTTGTCATCTTTGTAAGACAGCCCCCAGTCCCATTTTTTCTCATCTTCCCTCACTTAAAGGTAGCAAAGCTATTATTTTGAATAGCAGAAAAATTCACTGGCATCTTGATATTATCCAATCAAGAGAGTTTGAGTGGGGTGAAAAAGAGAAAAATTTCTTTAGAGGAAAAAGGCTACTCCTTTTCATTTCTCAACTCAGTACTTGCAAAATAACCTTGCAGAAGCAGTAGCAACAAAAACAGTATAGGAAGTTACCACCTTACCCAAGCAACTTTTCAATGTAACACTATTGCTATAATAACAGCAATAACAGCAAAGAGGAAGAAAGGGATGCTTCAGATTTGTTGAGCAGCCAGAAGAGCTTGCAAATGGAACTTTGTGATGAACAGGAAGTGGAAGCCCTTGGGAGCTACCCTGCAATTCATCTGCACACACACACCACCCTACCCATCCTGAGACGCAGCAGCACTTTTACCCAGACTTACATCCCTCTTATTTGTTTTTAGCTCCTGTTTTTTCTCCCTCTTTTCATCATCACCATAATCTCCTCCATCCATTTGCCTTGCCCCCCTATTTTTCTTAAGCCCCTTGGGATATTTTGGGTTACCCCATCTTCAAATGGGCACTTTTTCCTTCAAGAAGGTATATGCGTAAACCTTCTTGATGCGCAAAGTAATAATATTTATTTTAAAAAAAAAATAGGGGAAATTGACAAGGGTTGCTTCTAGACAAGGCTTTTATTGTCCAATTGCCTGCCTTGTTCATGGAATGTTTCCAGATATCATTGTCTTCTATTTGTAACCATCCCATTTTCTCACCACTTCTGGCTTTATCCTCACCACAGAAAAAAAGACAGAATAGCTGCATAATAGCTTCTGACTGATAGCGTCCCAAGAAGCACCCCAGGTTTCCCCATATCTTGCTAATATCAGAGAACCACGTGCAGGTGGGGGAATAGGATGACATAGTGAAGGAAATGGTGGTGTATTTCTGTCACCTATTCCCCCACCTGCACTGTCACCAACCTTATGGGGGGGGGGGAAATCATGCCTCCAAACAAAGTTAGATAACAGTGCTAGTCAAGTGACACTGAAAGAAAAAGTTGTGCTAATCTCTCGCAGCAAAAATGAAGTCTTATGACACTGTAAAGACCTAGGATGCTTCTAGACAGGGGGCTCCAAACGCTCTCAACCAGAAGGCATTGTACAGTCATTCTGTCTATTTCTCCTTACAGGATTTTCTGTGGTAAGAAAAAAGATGGAAGAAGCAACAGGAAAACATGGGAAAGCTACAAACTGAAGATGATAATGATTGGACTGCTCCCCCCACCCCTAAAATTATGTGAATGAGGCAGGACAATGAAATGAATAAAAGCCTTATCTGGAAGAACCCTACCAGATTTATTGCAGCATATGTTTTTGTGAATTAGAATAATCAAAAGTGGACTCTAGTATACAAGGCTTATGCCTCAATAAATCTGCTACCAATCAAAAGACACTGTAAAGTTACTGCATCTTTTCTTACTTAATGGGTTTTTGTGGAAATAAAAAAGACTGAAGATGTGATAGGAAAACAAAGGATGGTTGAAAGTGGAAGACAATTCAGTGCAATAAAAGCCTAGCCTAGAATCACCCTTTGATGTTTTAACAACAATAAAGTAGCACTTGGGGGCAGAAGAGGACAATGGTGAAAATACAGAATTATGATGGATTAGAAGATAATCTATATTCTCTGAAATAAATCACTGAGTAAATGTGTCAACAGCAGAGAAAAAGGCTTGTGTTAATGCAATGCACCTCAACAAACTATGTTTTGGTACCTTGTGCTAAAATGCAAGCACTAACAAGATTTCCCTGTGTATAGTAGAGTTTCCTGTAGTAGAAATGCAGAGATTTCCTTGTTCTCCTGAAATCCTGCAATTCTTGCAATGGCAATATCCACATCTCCAATACTAAAGAATGCTATATGAAGAAAAGCTAGTTTAGTTGACAAAGAAGGCTGGCATTCAGTATATAAACCTAATACTTACCATATGTGGAGCACTGATAGTTGCTTGAAATCCTGTAAGCCAAGGGGAAAAAATATCTGAGTAACATAACTCAATTATCAAATATTTAAACTAGCACCTCTTGCTAGCATACACACACACACACACACGAACCAGAAATCATGCCTAAAGTGCTATATCTAACGATTTTTCCCAGAACAGTAATCATGTTATAAAAAGCAAACAAAGATCACAGAAATGAAAAGTAGGAAATACATTAAATCATAATTATCAATAATCTAACATGAAAGGGAAAATACTATTCCTCTGCTAGACAGCAATGATGCAACTCACTAGTATCTCTAGTCCTAAATATTACATAATATTATTTCCAGGCCTGTCACTCTCATTTCATCTCATTTTGTATTCAACTGAGTTCAACAGACTAGATGTATAATTGTATATTTAACAATCTTCACAATTAGCTCATTCAGCCCCTGCTCAGGAGTTTCATGCCATGCGAACCTGGTGAGTTCACACGACTAAAACAGACCATGGGTTATGCTAGCGTTAAGACCCACGCTTGCTGGGTTTGCACAACATGGCACCCCATAAGCAAGGATTATATATTCAAAATGGAACCATATGCACTGAAGCCTCACTGTGGGTTAAATAACCCAAGGTGGGCTGTCATGTCATGCAAACAGCCCCAATGTAATCCATAACTTGTTTTGATAGAGCCTTTTTATATGCAGATCAACATGCATGTTTGTACAGTGACTACTAGAAGTTGCATATATTTTATAACAGTGGTTCCCAAACTTTTTCAGGTAATCGCCCCCTCGGTTACACAAACTCATGCCCAGTGCCCCCTACCCTACACTAGAAAAATCATTATTCAGAATAGCCGTTTTCAACGACCCATTAAGGAAGATAATACCAATAAAATTCAAAACAGTAACAATTAATTGAATATTTATTCAAAATCTGAAGCACCCACCGCAGGCTTGCCGAGGGAGGGAGGGAAAAGAGAGCAAACGTCTCTGTTTTGCAGCCAGCATGGCGGGGCACACCAAGCAAAATATGTCTCTTCATTAGCGTTTTGGTGCTTTTGAAACATTTCAATTCACCATTAAAAGGACTCTTCTTAAACGGTATTAATACATGTGTGGATTCTTCCCCCTATATGGCTTGGGACCAAACTACGTTCTCCCATAAAAATGTCCCTGCGTTTTAAGACCTTCTGGAGAGGTGCTTCTTGGAAAAGACCACCTCGGGCGCCCCCCTGCCGCCCCTTTGCCTCTTAGCGCCCCCCTGCTGCCCCCTTGCCTCTTAACGTCCCCCTATGCAATCCCACCACCCCCAAGGGGGCAGTGGAACCACTGTTTTATAAGATCAGTAACTACATGTGCTAATTCTTTTCTTTCTTAAGAAAAATTAGACCAAGAGTAAGCATATTTACTGAGAAAATAATTAGCAGCCAAATCCTATGCAAGTTTGCTCAAAAGAAGTCCCACTGAGTTCAGTGAAACTTACTAAATTAACTGTACATACTGCAGTCTTAATGTCGTATTTCACTTCTGGCTGTTAACATTTAATTGTTGTCATTCTTCCCTTTTATATGAGCTCCATCACACCTACACATTTGCCCTGGTTTGCCCTCAAATTATCCACCTTCATTTCCATAGCATATAAAAGCATGCACACTTACACCTCTGTCCTTTTAAGTTTCATTAATCTTTACACCTCTCCTCTCCTGCACACCAGCGTATCGCTGTTGTCCCATTGAGATGCACTCTCAGATCTCCTTTGTACCTCCCCCTACAGTACATTGGTTGGTGGTAGTTGGACACCTCGCCCTCCCAAGAATCGACATGGGGCACTCCTGGTATTGCACTGCTTTTTCCTAGAAGTAACTTCTCTTGTTACTGAACTCACTTCAGGAAAACCGTCTCTCTCTTACGTACTTTCCTGGTTATTCCCTGTTGCCTAGGCTACACCTATTCCCCTCACCCTGCCTAGAGGTTTTGGAGTGGAGAGGGTTGCAAAGTTGTGTAAATCCCATTGATTCCAACTGCATTTATATCCAATTCATACTAAAATCCAATGTATGCTTACCTTTGAGTAAACCCCATTGAACAGAGACAGATTTACTAAAATGGGGTTTTAGTATGAATTGGATGTAAATGCAGTTGAAATCAATGGGATTTACCCTTGAGTAAGGGAACAGCAGATCGCTATTTTATAAACTTGAAAATGCACAGCTTAGCATGATCAAAGGATCGATCCTTTGCACTTGCGGACTACCAGGAAAAGGGTTTAAGGGGGGGGGGATTTTAAAATCCTAAAAAATCAAGGGATAGACTGATCTCATTCAAACTTGGCATGCTGAAAACTCTACTTAAGAGCTATCATTGTGCCAATTTTGATCTTTTGATCTTTTAAAATGAGGAAGCTGTGGGCAAGGAAGGTGCATTTTTCACATTTCTTTTAAGGTGAAAATGTACCCCTGGTCATGCCTACTCAGGAGTAAGAACATAGAGTTAAATGGGACCTCTCTCCCTCCTCCTTCACAGTTGAGTGGAGAATTGCACTGCCCTCCTCTTTTGTTAGGAAGATTGCCCTTGCTAACATGCCCCCAACAAAGAATGAGATGGTGGATAGAACGCAACCACAGAAATACACAAGAGGGAGGAGAGCCTTTATTTTACAGGGAAGGAAAATCCAGATTCCTGCACTCCAAAAAGAAATGAAACATGGAGTATAAGAGCCGAAATGAGTGCAGGACATGGACAAGGTCATGTGGGTATCGGACTGCAAAACTGCATACCAGGCATGGGGAGTGTGCGATAAATTGCGGGTGTGATGGAGCCCATTATCTGCTACACAGTTTTAAGAATGGCCTCTCCCAGGTACAAAGACATTGCTGTGGAGGCAATTTTTTTGCTGAAAACCCACATGCTATCACAAATCTTCTCACATGTTCAGTATGAGAACATACATGAAGCACTGTATACACACACAAATATACAGTTTGAGGGCTAGTTCACACAAATGAAAATAGTTTGTTTTTCCACACAATTGCTTTCCCATTACACTCAATTAGTGGGTTAAAACAAACAGTCAGTACAAAAGAATTCTAAATTTCAAAAAACAATAAAAATGTCACTTTAAAAACCATCTCAATACAATAATTAAGAGGAAATGTAAAGCAGAGGTCATACTCTTCACTACAGAAAATCCCTGTAGACTGTGTTAGTATGTATGTGGTTTAAATTGCTTTCATATCTATCCAGGGAAAAATCTACAGATAATAGTAAAGAGCATAAAAATTCATGATACCATCATCTAACAACCATGTGATCAAAAACATTGTGACTTTCTATAAAACTGAAGAATCTGGCTCTGGCAAGCTTCTTCAGGGTAGCCATTCCATAAACATGGGGATCCATGAGAGAAAGCCCTAATTCATGCTATCATTGATTTAAGAAAGATCAATGAAATTTGTAGTGGACCCTCCATCACAGATCTCAGTGGCAGGAGGCCTCATATGAGGAAAGGCATTCCCTGAACTAGGCAGGGCGAAGTCCAAGGCCAGTTGTCTATGGGAAGAACAGTGTGGCAGAGGTTATCCTACCCCAGACATTGTTCTGCTCCTGAATTTGGTCTGGGGGAGGGGTCTGGCAGTGCTCTTTGACCCTCTGCCAAGGACAAAATAGCTAGAATTTGAGTAAATATAAGACATAGGGTGTCTCTATATTTTTTTAAAAAAACCCACACCTTTACCAGGTCTCAGATCTTTACGCATTCAATAGTATTCCCTTTTTGAATTGAAAAGGGAATACTATTGCAGCCTATTCTTTTCAATGAAACAACACCATCTAATGGTGGAATAAATCTATCTATCATAAATTAGACAGTGAATTATCTCTGCGTTTTTAAAACATGGAATTACCAGGGAAAACCACAGGAGATATCCTGGCTATTGATTACATCATCTAATCGACCCACAAACTTCTTTGAGTGGCCAGTCATGAGCATGCTATAAATCACTAGTTTAGAGAAGCCCATAATGAGTGAGTTCATTCCTTTGTTTTAGGAAAGGGTAGAAGCCCACCACTGCTGAGACTGTAAGCAGCTTGAAAATCTAAATGATGAAAAAGCTATTAATCTGATAAATAAATAACACTATATATGAACAGAACCACCTTAGATTGTGTTCAGAAGCTAATGGTTAGCTGTACAGTTTTTAAAACATGTTCTCTATGTAACTGTGTACACACCAAGTAAGGAGAGAGCCCACAGAATACTCCTTGAGATTACATGGATATGGACTGCAGTGGCCGATTCCATCTTCTCTAGTGCAGTTGAAATCGAGAGTCAGAAGTTTCTCTTTCTCACTATATATTCATAAAAAACCTGATAGCCTTGCTAGATCAGAACAAACATCTTTCCAGGCCAGCATCTTGTTTCCAACAGTGGCTGGCAAATGGCTCATTTGAAAACCACAAACAAGGCATGAAGGAAATAACCTGCTCTGATGTATGTCCCCAATATCTGACAGATATACTGCCTATAAGCATAGAAGCTCCATTTAGTTATCACAGCTAAGAGCCACTGATAGGTCTATCCTCCATAAATTTATTTATCCCTTTTTAAAAGCCATCTAAGCTAGTGGTCATCTCCAGTTCTGTTAGCAATGAATTCCACAAATTAATTATCTGTTGTGTGACATACTTCTGCCTGTCTACTCTGAACTTACTTGCCAATTAATTTTATTGGGTGACTGAGTTCTAAAGCTATGGGAGAAAAATTGCTCTATCCCCACCACATTAATACTTCTACAAATTTCCATCACATTCCTCCTTAGTTTTCTTTTTTTCTAAACTACAAAGCCTCCACCCCCCAACATTAGCCTTTCCACATAGGATGCTCCAACCCTGATAATTTTAGCTTCACTTTTTCTGTCCATGAATATATATTTTTTTGCATTCTGTGCAGAAGCTTACCATATTACAGTGAATGAACTTGAAGTCTTCAGGAAAATAAAGCTTTTATATAATTAAAGATGTTGGATACATAGGCTCATACCTATTGATTGAGGAGAATCCATATATGGGTTGCATTTTGCATAGTGGCTACGGTCTGTTGCAAGCATAACTTCAAATACTTTATCTGATTTGATTATTCCATTTTCTGAAAGAAAGGAGATTCTTAGTCAAAATAAACAGTGATGTTATTCTACAATAATATTATATCGAAAGTAATATGTTATGCACTACATGTAACACTAAAGTGTAAACTTGTATATTAGCTATATCAAATGTAGTTTGAATGTAAGTCAGTATAAGGAGGAGGGCATTTTTAGACAAATGAAATCTGTGCATGGCACTTGAACATTCAAATTGCAGCAACCAAATCCATTATTTCCACATTAGTTTATCAGGAAAAAATATAAAAGTCAAGAAATCCATATCACCTCAAACTAATTTTGCAATCCATTGTCAGGATCAGTCAGGAACTGAACCCATACAAATCCCTCCAAGGCAGCTTACAAGTAACATCAACATTCATTAATAAAATCACAAGCCCTATCAAAAAAGTAAGGAGTCATCAGGATATTTTCCATAGGACAGGTGGTAGTAGATGGCACAGGTTGGGGAGGGAAATAGTCCAGCTGAAGTAAGCCTTGAGGTAGCCTTTGCCTGCCTCCCTTGCTCTCATCTGTGGTTAGAGAAAAAGGAGCAAGATTTTCCTCCCAGAAAATTCTGGACTTACCTGTTTGAGTCTCCTTTCTTCCGTTTCCTTGACTTTTCTGTTGCTATTCCCTTACATTCCCTATTCCAACCTCCTTCGGACAAATTCCTCCGCTGGTACCTTGGCCTGTGACTGACTCAGCTTCTGGATTAAACCTTTTCTGCTAAGTTTACGTAGCACATTTCCTAAATTGTGCTTTGACAGAAGCAGCGAAGCACATAGCACACTGAAGCTACAAATTCAAGAAGGATGAGGTCTACTACAGAACAGTATTATACTTGTTCTTGGCTGCAGCGAAAAATAGAGCAGTGCAGCTTTTTGAGTTATATAAAGCCTGGTGAATCCAGCCTACATCAATCTATCTTAACTTCTTCAGTTCACCATTCCGAAGAACATCTCACTTTTAAAATAGAGTAGCCTTCCCCAACCTGGTGCACTCCAGTTGCATGACTTCAACTCCCATCAGTCTCATCAAGCTTGGCTACTGGTCAGGAATGCTGGGAGTTGTAGTTCAAAACACTTGGAGGGCACAAGGTTGGGGGAAGTCTAGAAATAAGGCATGTGAATTCTAACCAAAGACTTTATCATAGTGGCCCAGTTTGCATGTAACAAGAAGCCATCATGGCTTCTCATTGTGGAGGTGGATGACATTCTGAATATTTGAACAATGATGGGGCATGTCATAGCTTGTTGTTGTGTGTGAGCCCGATCAGGGTGGATTGTTGGGGTGCTTGACAAGCCACCCCAAACCCATGGGCTTGTATAGGGTTGTGGGTGGTTTGTTAACCAGCTAACAACTCACCTTCACCGGGTTCAGTTGCAACAACAAGCTATGATATGTCCCACCGCAGCTTGAATATTCAAAATGGCGACAGGTTCCACAAGAAACCCGACAGGGGAATTCACCCATGGTGGCTTCTTGTTATGTACAAACCAGGTCATTATAACATCACAATGAGGAAGTCATGTGAAACTAGAATTAAGAACCACACTGTACTAGTACTAGCTGTACTAGCTGTACAATGTACAGCTGCAACAGCATATTGCCTTCAAAAACATATTTACAACTAAACAAAATAATTGTATGTATCTTATCTTGGAAATACAGCAACATACAAGTTTCAACAATATTTGGTTCTTGGACCATGTTCCACGCTATACTTAAGACTAATCAAAGATTGCCTCAAGAAATAAATACATTGTAACCAGGGAAAGCTAATTTAAATCAAGACTATTTAAATTACTTATTTAAATCAGCAAGGAAAAAAATGTTTTTAAAACACTGATTTAATTGAGTTTCCCATTGAATCTTTTTCATATAATTCCTGAACAATGGTATAAATCTGACCACTAAACCGTGTTAACTTACAACTAAGTAGAATTTACACTGTTTCATTCTTACAAGCAGGCTCTCTGCATCTCTTCGTCTCACTGTATAGATTTTGCATGCTTTCCTTTTTCTACCTACAGAGGAAATTACCTGGTTCTGTTGACATGACAGCCCCAAATGGGTAAATTAACCTTCAGGGCACTGCAGCACATGCCTTCTACCATTATGAATCTGAAAGCCCCGTCAGGTGTTGCCATGGCTTGTGTTTTCTGAACCCGGAAGACAGGGATTATTTAAGAATTAAACAACCTTCACAGAACCGAAGGCCTGTTTTAGGATTATGTGAGGGTCCTTGATTCCTCAAATAACCCCTCTGCACCCAAGTTCAAATGACATGACTAGCCATTACAACACCCAGCAGGGACTTACATATTCCTAATGGTGACTGGCACATGCTACAGCTCATCATGGGTAAATTAACCCATATGAACTAGCCCATCATCTTTAAAATATTCCCATATGTGTCTTTCCTATGACCAGCACCCATGACAGTTTGAGGTTAACAGTGCATGCCGATATTCAGTTTTAACATTCACCTATTTATTATTTAATGAAACTTAGCATTCACATTTAAAAATGATTTAATTTGTTAAAAATCCAATTTTATTCAACGTTCTATATTGATTTCTATCTTAAATATCTCCACTAACACATACACACAGAACAACAATCTTATGTCTTTGCACATATGACTTAGAGAAATAGAACCCTAAAGCCCAGAATTTTCAAGAAGCAAGAGCTAGTAGTTAGGCTGGATAGAGTCATTTTTATGAGATGAAAAGTGTAAATTTAGTGTATTTATGATGATGCTTAATTGTAACTGTTATTTTTAAATTAGAAAGAAGTTTAGTATTTTATTTATAATCTATTTAAATTTTAAAAGTCTATTGTTGTTGTTTTAAAAATCTCTTTAAAAACATTGATTTTTAACCACTCTGCTTGCAACACCTAGGATCATGAAAGCTGCCTTAGACCGTTTGACCACATATCCCCAGGTATTGTCTATTCTGATTGGAAGCTCCAAGGTCTAAGTCTGTTCCTTGGCATCACCTGCTACCTCATCCTTTTAACTGGTGATGCCAGGAATTGAACTTGGGACCTTTTGCATGCAAAGAATGTACTCTACACTGAACTATGGTCCCTCTTTCACAAATAGTCATCACTGCTTCACATCTTTTGGTGACAGTTACAGAGCAATCCTACATTCATATTACATCAGGACCAGGGATACGCCACTGCTACACCAGTGGAACAGCTGCTGTATCCAATGTGTACACAGCCCATACAAGTAGAAAACACAGAAGGCCATACAACACACACAAGTAGACACATGTAGAAAACACAAAAATGGTGTGAAAACTATAGACACCACCAGCATCCCTGGAAACTCCACCAGTGATCTAATTGTAGTATTGCCCAACCCACATTTTACCATCTTGTCAACAAGGATATCACAGAAAACTTTGTCAAATGCTTTGCTGAAATCAAGAAATACTATGTCCACAGCATTCCTATGATCTACCAAACTAGTAAAACGATCAAAAAAAGGAAATAAGGCTGGTTTGGGAAGACTTATTCCTGACAAACCTACATTGACTCCTAGCACCCAATACATTATTTTCTAGATGCTCACAGACTGATTGCTTAATCTGTTCAAGATTAAGGCTGACTTTCCCGTTCTTGAAGATGGAGACATTTAGCTGTCTCCAGTATTTTGGTATCTCACCTGTTCTTCAGTTCTTAAAGGTTACAGGCAGTGGCTCTGAAACAAGCTCCTTCAGCACCCAGGGATGTAGTTCATCTGGTCTTTGAGACTTAAATTCAGTTCAAGCGCACTCTAAACATGTCCTTACTTATTCTTGTATGCAAATCTGTCCACATTTTCTTTGTTCTACTTGTCCCAGGTCAAACACAACTCCCATTGTGGGAGAAGACTGAGGAAAATAGGAGTCTAGTAATTTCACATTCTCTCTGTCACCTATAAACAATTCACCATCTTTCCAAAGCAGTGGACTTTCCTATTTCTTGATCTTCTTCTTGCTCCTTGCTCCTAACATAGCAATCTAGGCTTTTGCCTTCCTGACAACATCCTTATAAGTTTGAGCAACAATATACTCCTCCTTGGTAATATGACCCTCCTGCCATCATCCTAACTCAACCCATTTGAGTTTTAGAATGCAATATTAAAAAAAAAAACACTTCAAAGCCCATCTACCATACACCCCTTAAAATTGCTTGTATACATGTCTATCCATCCCAGTATTTTCACAAACAAGACGAAAGGGATGCTAAAGCCACTGCTTAGTGGTAAGACGAAAAAAGCAGCTTTGCTAAGAGGAGCTGAGGCAACCGGGATTTTTTATTTTTCAACTATAAACAGGCACATCTTTTTCTGCCAGGTTCTCCTTTACCTGTGTAGAAGACCTCATGAAACAAGAATAGAAACTCAAGATTCTTAGCTGGCTTGATACTTTGAAATCTGACATTTATTTGTCCTGTTGACTTTTGAACAATTCCACATAATTTAATGATAGACCTTAGTGTTTTCGTAAGCAATAACCAAAAAATAGAAATCATAACTTTTATTGAATCAACTCAAGTTATTCAAAATGAAAATTGAAGATGATCTTCAACTTTTCGAATCAAACAAGGTTTATGATAGACAGGTGCAGAGCAAAAAATACAATGGCTCTCTACAGCGTTCCCCAATCTTATGCCTTCCAGATGTTTTGGACAACAACTCCCAGCTTTCCTGACCATTTGCCATACTGGCTGCTTATAGGAATTGAAATCCAAAACATCTGGAGGGCATCAGGGTAGGAAAGATTGCCAGTGTGGTGTAGTGGCTAAAGTGTTGGGCTGGGAGTCGGGAGATCTGGGTTTTAGGCCCCACTCAGCCATGGAAACCTACAGACTCTCAGCCCAACCTACCTCACAGGGTTGTTGTGAGGATAAAATGGAGAGGATTGTGTATGCCGCCTTGGGTTCATTGGAGGAAAAAAGGCGGGATATAAATACAACAATAAATAAAGCCTGGTACAATATGAAAGTTCATAGACTCAAACAAAATATATCATCATTACCCATTCCTCCCAGCTTCCACATTATCGGAGGTGCACAGCAAGTACACATTTGTTTCCAGTAGACATTAGTATGGGTGGCGTCTTCCAGGCAAACAAAAGATCATCATAACAGAAGTGATGAGAATCACCCCAAGAGACTAGGTAGTTGCATAATGATGAGCTGCTAGAGTGAAGGGGGAGCAGCTGTCACACTCTCCAAGGGACATTTTAAGAATATTTTCCCTCCATTGTAACCACATGGACTAGGATCTTAACTTTGGGCTTAAAATCGGACGTTCATTCAACATCTGAGTGTCCGTGGGCGAAAAACGACAATTATGTAGCTTTGCGGCACGTGCGTGTCTAAAGAAAGATTTCTTGGCAGACCCGAGGAAGAAGGGCTCAAAGCTGAGGGTCAGAGTTTATCCGCCTTTCCTTCGCCCACCCACCCGTTCCCCGGCCTTCCGACGCGTGTGAACAAACCCCAGCTGGGAGCCAAACAGCGGGAGGCTGCGGCGGCAGCTACTACCACTGCCGGGCCCACCAGCAAAGCCCCGTGGACAGCCCAGGGATCCCACCCTGCCCCCGTCCAGGATAAGCGGCGGTTGCCGCCCTCAAACAAGCTCTCCACGCAGCAAATAAAAAAAGGCACACCCGCCTCGCGGCCGCAACCACCGCTTCCCCCTCTCCGCAACGGCCCCGTGCGCGCGCTTGTTTCCTTATGGAGATGGAAGTCCGCCTCCTCCCCCACCCTTCGCTCTGAAGCGGTCGCCCGGTGACAGTTGGCTTCTTCCCACCACAGCGCGCGACGCTGAGGGCCTAGCCGAGCCGACCACTAACGGTCACTCCTTAGCGCGCGTGTGTTATGTGTGTACGTATCTATTAGTGTGTGTGTGTGTGTGTGTGTGTGTGTGTGTGTAACCTGAATGGACAGCAGGCGCCCTGGCCCCTCCTTCTGCCTCCTCCCCCTCCCACCCCCTTCCTTCTCCACCGTGCCCGGCGCGCACACACACACTCACTGCGGAGGTTGTGGATGAGCTCGGAGTGACTGGCGCCTCCTGACTTCCAGGCCATCGCTAGACAGACTCTGCGGAGCAGGTAGAGAGCCGCCTTCAGCGCCGCGACTGCGCACAGTAGTTTCCCCAGGAAGGACACAACCTCCAGCGCCGACACAGGCGCCGCCTCCTCCTGCCCTCCCGCAGCTGCTGCTGCTGCTGCCGCTGCTGCCGCCGCCGACGCGCGTCCGCCGGAGGGAGGGACCGCTCCCCCGCCCTCCCGCGCGCTCGACATTCTGCACGGCTGCTGCCGGGCTACCGCGGCCGCCGGTGAGCGCAGGCGCGGTCCACGGAAGAAAGGGGCTTGGGTTGGACGGGGGGTGGAGAGAACCTCTTGGTGACCAAATGAAGGCGGGGTGGGAGGCTGAGTTCTTGGGGTGGCGGAGGAGGGTGAGGGGGCCTGAGATTGGGGGGAATTGCCTGTGCCTTTAAACGGAGACATGTGACTGGCTCTCGTTTCTGGCTATATATAACCGTGACATGCTACAATGTGAAAAGTCCGTTTGCAGCGTAGTTCTGGCTGATTTTACAGGCAAGAGCCTCATGTTTCGGGGGAGGGGGGGAAGCGTTACAAAGTCCTGAAGTTCGCTGGCAAGGAACAAGCCCAACAGACATGTATGTAGATACCAGGAGACACATGTACTTCCCATCCTGTGGATTGTATCCATTGTAACTCCCATTCATTTCAATAGGTCTACTCTAAGTAGGAATAACAGTGGTTATAACCCAGTGACTACACCACGTGTGTGCACACATTACGGCTAGACTGGGATTCGCAGCCGCTGTGACAGTCAGCAAAACAGGCGCTGAATCTGATACCTGATCAAACCGATCCCCAGCGCTGCCCCGGCAAAGCACACAATTAGGAAATACAAGAAAAGAAAGCGGCCAGAGTCCCGTTCCCCCCGGTGTCTTGAAATGAATTCAGGGAGTTTCCGGATTACCACTCCCCCCTCCCCATTTTCACAGTGGTAGCGTGTTTATCCGTTGCCGCAACAGAGTGTGGCACCTTAAAGCCTAACAAATGTATTTATTCTGGCCTACACTTTGTGGACATTACACATCTGATGAAATGGATTTTCACATCTGATGAAATGAAACCGCATTTCCCCAGCCCTCCATCTGTAATATTTTCCCCCGTTAGGATTGTTTGTATGTTCTCCTCCGAGCCAGTGTGCAGTTTTGAATGCTGTGTGGATTGTGGTTGCGGTTGCCTAGGGCAGGGATACAAAAGTGTTTTCGGGGGTGTGCGTGGGTGACGTCACTGGGCGTTGCCTTTCTCCATCCTGGGAGAAAGGGACCGAAGACAAGCGAAAAAGCTCCTCTCCCCTAGGTCTATTATTATTATGATTATGATTTTTATTTATTTATTTATTTATATAGCACCATCAATGTACATGGTGCTGTACAGAGTAAAACAGTAAATAGCAAGACCCTGCCGCATAGGCTTACATTCTAATAAAATCATAATAAAACAATAAGGAGGGGAAGAGAATGCAAACAGGCACAGGGTAGGGTAGGCCCTTTTGTGTCTTTTAAAAAGTTATTTCCTACATCTTTCTCAGCAGTGTCACTCATCTGTGTTTAAAAAGAAAACAAAAGTGGATTACACTAACGAGGATATATTTTTCCCACTCCGTTACATATATTTTTTATGCAGCAAAAAGAAGCATAAAGAACAGTGCAGTAGTGGTAAAATTTGAAGTGCAGGCGCTCTTTATGACAGTCCCCATAGCCACACCCCAAGGAGAGTCTTGAAAATTCATCCGTATCAATAAACTAGTTCTAACTAGTTCTTAGCTAGGCTAAGAAATAACAGGGGAATCTGGTTGGCAATAACAGCAACAGTGCTGCTGCTGCTTCCCTATAAACCCAGGAAACGGAGGATGGGGAAGACAGAGCCCGCCCCGCTAAAAGAGTTTCTCGCAGTAACCCCCAGGAATCCAATCCCTCTATGTAAGAACCGCGCCTTTCTCTGAGCGGAGCCGTAATCATCTAGGCTTTTGTCCTCCTAGCTTTGCCGTCTCCCATGACGCGCGTCAACCAATCGAGAGGGGCGGCTTGAGAGCCGGCGGTGATAGGGTGGTGACGGTGGGAGCGGGCTTTCCCCCGACCGGCATGGAGGACGTAGTGGCCAAGTACGTGTCCCAGAAAGTCAGCAAAACCCGCTGGCGGCCCGTACCTGCTACTGCTTTGCAGCCTCCCGAGGTCTTCGCCACTGGCTCGTGGGACAACGAGGTAATTAATGCCTGGCTGCCTCGTACCTCCTTCCTTGTTTCCACCTCGATAGTGTCTTTCTAGCCTACCCCGCCACACAAAGGGTCGCCTGTTCTTCTCAACACAAACTACCTTGGGAACGACGGCGCGCTACCTTCTCGTCTTATTTTAGATTATACACCTAGGTTCTCGGCGACTGATCCGCAATCGTAGAACTCCTTTCACTTAGTGGTCCGTGGAAATCTCAGTCTCAATATTTTCGGAGTGGGTGGGTGGGAGAGACTAAACCTTTCTATTTCAGAGTGATAGTAAGAGCATATATAGCCATTTTCATTTAAGCTTGTATTTTTGTGTGCTTCTGTTTCTTTAACTGTTACCTGCTCTGTGGGGACTGACAGGATAATCAGTCAGAACAGAACTAAATTCAAAATAAAACAAAATACACCATCCGTAGCATAGGTGTGGGGTTGGGGGACCAAAAGCAATGGACACATTCGTATTGAGCTCTGCTTTGGAAAAGTAGCTTAATAGAAGCTTTCTGTCTGTTTGCTCTGTCACCACAGTTGTCCCAGTAGATTACATGATCTCAATTCAATGTTTATATCCTTTATTACTTTTGTGGTGCATGCAAAATGTAGCATTCTGTGCATACCGTTAATACCGATCTGTATGTGGATTATGATATAGTAACGTCATTAAAATGTTTTTGAACACTTTCTTTGACTGACATCTTAAAATGAAGGTAAAACTAGTACATATTGGTAGTGACGAACAGGTTTCTGAGCAAGTGTGGTTTCTTTATCCTAGTGCAGGAGTTTGTATTTCTTGTCATCTTACAGGAAAATAAGATTTCCATTTGGTCTGTTGGAGACTTTGAAGGCTTGGACCCAAATGAAGAATATCATGGAGAACCACATCAGCTATGTGATATCCAGCACAGTGGAGATGTTATGGATATGCAGGTAAAAGTGCTATAAAAGAGCTTTTAAGAGACTGCAAGGCCAGTTAGAAGGATGTCTTCTTGGAGTCTTCCAAGTATCCAGTTCTCTGCCAGGCTGTTGCTAGCAGGGGAAGAGGAGTGACAGAGGCCTCTAAGCCCATCTTCAGGAGGAGTGGGGCTGTGGAGGCCATAGGATTTTCCATATCCTGATCATTCTCCTCTCCTCTCTCTGCCCACCAGAACGCCTGCTTTTTTACTGCTATGAGGTCATCCGAGGCCACTTTTGCAAGCACCGCATTTCTTTCCACAGTGACTATGAGGGGGTGGGGGGAGGGATCGATCTATAAGTCCCGCTCCTGAAGTCATAACAGTGTCTGACAGTGTTTTTGTGAACTGCCCAGAGAGCTTCGACTATTGGGAGGTATAGAAATGAAATAAATAAATAAAAAATCTATGGAGGCAATCAGAAAAAATATATGGTTACTGGGATGCTTTTTAGGAACCATAACATTACTCTCTCAACGTTTAAAGCAGAAGTAAAAACCAGAGTAAAAGTCAGCAGAGCTATAAAGATTTAAAAACACAATAAGCCTTTTTTTAAAAAATCCTGAATGACTAAAGGCTTCAGGGAATTAAAAGGTCTCCACCCATTGGCCAAAAGACCACAATGTAGGTGCCAAGTGAGTTCCACAACCGGGGTGCTACCATTGAAAAAAACTCATTTGATGGGAGTACAAGGAGGTCCTCTAAATATTATCTTAGGGTTCAGGCAGGTATATATGGGAGGAGACAACACTTCAGGTAACTTGGCCTCAAGCCATTTAAGGTTTTAAAAGTTAAAGAGCACTTTGAGTTGGGCCTGGAAAAGGACTGGAAGCCAGTGCAAATCACAAAGCAGTGGCATAATGCAATCATCTTGCTGCCCTATTTTGGACCATCTGAAGTCTCTAGTCGGTTTTTAGAGGCAGCTCCACATATAATGCACTGCAGTAATCCAAACAAGAGGTTACCAGAGCATGGATTACTTTAGCTAGAATCTTTCCAGATTGGGTCATAGTTGGTATATGAGCTGAAACTGATAAAAGGTGCTCCACACCATGGAGACTACCTGTAACTTGAGTGAAAATGCTAAGACCAAGAGAAACCCCCAAAACTACACACCTGATCTTTTCAGGTGAGTGCATCCACTCAAGAACAGGTTGACCACTACTCAACCGGGTAGGTGAACCACCTACTAATAGTACACCCACCTTGTCTGGATTGAGTCTGTGTATTGGTCCTCATCCAGTTCATTACTGTACCCAGGCACTGATTCAGAACACCCATTTGTCTCACCTGGATTTGATGAAAAGTAAAGATAGAACCTGGGGGGAATCCGCACGTCGTAACGAGACCACTTCTAAGCGACCCCAGTGCAGCGTGAAAGCGATTGTGTAACTTGCCTTTGGAAGAGCTGAGGAAGAGACGTCTTTGCTGCCGCCGCTGCCGCCACCACCCACAGACCTCCTTGCCAAACGGCGAGGAGAGCTCAGCTGAAGGAGGCAGGGTTGAGAGCGGAAGAAGCTCTCCACCCCGCCTTCTTCCCCCGAGCTCTCCGTCCCAGCCGGCGAGGAGGTCTGTGGGTGGCGGCGGCGGGAAGGATGTCTCTTCCTCAGCTCTTCCAAAGGCAAGTTACACGATCGCTTTCACGCCGCACTGGGGTCGCTTAGAAGTGGTCTCGGTACGACGTGCAGATTCCCCCTGGGTGTCATCTGAATATTGGAGACACCTCAATCCACATCTCTGGACAATCTCCCCTAGTGGCTTCATTTAGGTGTTGAACAGCATGGGAAATAAAATAGAGCTCCACAGCATAATTGTGAAAACACAGAGCAGTAATCCCCCAGGATGGCCTCCTGGAATAGGGCACCGAAGTTGGAACGGAACCACCAGAATGGAGTATCACCAACAGCCAGTCCAGACAGCCTATCCAGAAGGATAGATTGTTTGATGGTATTGAAAGTTGCTGAAAGGATCCAAGAGGTTAAATAGAGTTGCAGCCCCCGTGATCCTTTCTTGGCAGAGGTCATCAAACAGGACAACCAAGGCTGTTTTCATTCCAAAATCAGATCTGAAGCCTGAATGAAATAGAACTTGATAATAAGCTTCATACAAGAGTGTCTAGTGTTTTTGTGTTAAGGAAGTTGCAATGTACTGCAGTTACCCTGATGGGAAAGGAAGCTTCTAATTTGTGGAATTCGGAAAACTTATGTATGGGACTCTCTCATTATTTGTTCATGAAATAGTTAAATATTGATTTGCATATTAACATGCTTGAGGTTTTTTCCCCTTAGTTTTTGGAACAGGAGAGAATTGTGGCTGCTTCATCCACTGGAAGTGTGACCATATTCCAGCATCATCAAAGTAATCAGGTAAATGGTTTTGTTTTCAGCTACTCTAGGGCTGCCAGTCTCAAGAATAAACAAGGCATAAGGAAGTTAACTGTTAATATTTTGAAAGATTAAAAATATATATTGTCGAACTGATCAGTTCTTACCCTTCAGCTTGCTTGGCTAAAACTTGATTAAAAGTCTGGTGTATCACTTACTGGGAAACTGGTCTCTATGCATCATTAGAAATGTTTTCTGGGATTTATATCCAACAGCTCTTCAGATTTGTGAATGAATTGCAGCAGTGAAGGTCTTCATTACTGTTGATATGTGTTAGCTGAATATATATGAATGTTGACAAATTCTGCATCATACAGTAATTTGCAATTCTGACTTACCATTGATCATAGTGGAATTTGATTCTGAGTAACTCTGTGTAGAATTAGGCTACTCAAAATGTAATATTCTATACAAATTAAAATAGTGAAAAGATTCAATGCAAAAAACCCAAAACCTGCAGGATGGTTTGAGAGGTATATTTGACAAGCTGTTTTCCTAGAAGAAGTCACCTATGTTCAGTGACTGCAAGGCACTGACATGTAATATTGTGGACTAAGATGACTCCCCTGAGAGAGTAATTGGCTTCAGTGGCTACGTAAAGTCGCTGAAGCACTGAATATAAAACTTAATTTTATTCCATGTAGTTTTACTTATTTAAATTTATAACCAGACAATCCTAAAGGATAGAAACTACAAACTTAGCAGACACACACGATTTCAACTGGATCTCTGCCTTAGGATAACTAAGAAAAGGGGAGGGGGGAAGTACAAATCTATTAAACAACACAGGTAGTCATTTAATATTATGATTCTCTACTTATATGATAGTTAGCCCAGCTGTACAAAAACGGCTTCTGAATATGTATCAATAGACTTGGGCAGCCCAACACTTATCAAGTATCCTTGGCAAGAATATTGCAATTGTTAGGGTATTTCCACAGTGCATAGAAAGCAAAAATTTGAGGTACACACAGAGTCTGAAAATCTGTAGTTACTAAGAAACCTGGAAAATGGAACTCTTCTACTTCTTTTCCTTGAAACACTTGCAAAGCATTTTCCCACAACAGTTGCTATTCAGCAAATGGGCTGGCACAGATGTGATGGAATTTTGGCCTGTGAGATTCCTGTCTTTATACTTAAAAACCAGCATGTGATTGAATGTTCAAAGGATTTATATAATAGCCATGAATCTGTCCATAAAAAATGTCTAAATCTCTCATGCATGGTTCTTCATACTTATTAACAATCCTTTGGAGCATGAGGCAGTAGCCAGGAATATGTGTCTGCTTGCACATTGGAAAGAATACTTACCAATTTTATGCACAATGCAGATGGGAATCTTGAAACGTTTCTAAAGTTCATAATTATCAATTCTGTAGAATTTTTGGTGTAAATTTTTATTTATAATTCTCATGGCATTCTTACAATACTCCTGGGAGTTGGGTTGGACTGAAACAGTTACTTTCCTAATGCTGAGACTCAATAAACCTTTGTCTGTCTGAGGGTTTTGAACTTGGGTGTGTGTTGGAGGGTGGTGTTTGACTTCTAAACTTCAGACAGTACACTTTTCACAAAGAATCAAAGAGCCAATCTTTTTCTTTTGTCATTTAGACGCTCTCTATTAGCCAGAAATGGGAAAATGCACATTACTATGGTTCATCCTGTGTGAGTGCATCATGCACTGGGGTCATCTGCAACAGCCCTGACATTTTTACTGTTGGTGAAGATGGCAGAATAAATATGTTCACAGCTGATCACAAGGAAGCTGTACGTACTGTAGGTAGGTGATTAAGACTCTTGTGCTCAAGTCCAAAGCACTTGCGAACATATTGTTATAAAATTCCTATTAGACTCCTTAAAGGGTTCAAGATGACAGTGAAATCCATTATATTTGCCTGGGAAGTCATTGTAGCATTCCTGCAGTGCCAGTGTATTACTGCCATTTTTATGTGAACTTAAGCTTGGGAGAAATCTAATTTTAGAATATATTATAGAGAATATAGTATAGACAATTGTAAATCACATTCTAGAATTTCATACTGATGCATGTTTACAATATTGCTTTATAAACCCATGCAAAAGGGAGGAAGATTCTTTATATTTGCATACATCTATGGATATTGTGTTCTTGAAAAGGATAACGACACCTAATTCGGTTTGAGTTAGTTTTGTATTCAGAGCTGTGTTCAGTGTTAATGAAAGCATATTTACATGATACCGCACTAAAATTGATAAGGCGAAACAGAAAGTTAAAGCAGCAGACAAGATATGTATCTTAGTATGATTCTTTGCAGAAGAAGCATTGAGTACATATAACATCCAGTGAATTGCTCTCCTTTGATCGTAGTAGAGCTAATTTACCAGTGTACACTTTTCATGGAGGCAACACATTTCTCTTGTACCCTGTAATGTTGACAATATGCATTTTAAAATTCAATTTCTAACTGGGTTCTTTTGTGCAATTAATTTCTAACTAGGCTCTTTGCTTAACGCTATATTAAAACATCATGTTCTCTAGGTGTGGAGAATGTAGGGGACAGAGGAATAGTATCTTACTGTTAATGAGGGTATAATAGTATGCACAGGTGGTCTCTAGAATGATCAGTCTGTTTTTAAGATATATTTGCTCACTGCATTTCTGATATGCAAACAAATCATGCTTGTTAAGAGCAAGATATTTTAAAACAAAATGTTTGATGTGAATGTTTTTTTCTCATTTCTCTTAGACAATGCTGATAGCAGTACACTCCATGCAGTGACTCGACTCCGCACAACAGAGATCCTGACAGTCAATTCCATTGGTCAACTAAAAATATGGGATTTCAGGCAGCAAGGAAATGAGCCTTCACAAATATTTTCATTGTAAGCACTTCACTCTCAGATAATAAGCACTGTTAACTCTGAACACTAGATTGCAGCTGTATGACACTCAGTTCAATTAGTACTTTGTCCACAGTTTTTGTGGAGTTCCCCTCAAAATGTGTATTCCTTTTTCTTTTTAGGACAGGGGAAAGAATACCACTACATTGTGTTGATAGGCATCCCAATCAACAGCACATTGTAGCTACAGGTAGCCAAGATGGAATGTTAAGTATTTGGGATGTAAGACAAGGCAGCATGCCAGTTTCTTTGCTAAATGCTCACGAAGCAGAATGTAAGTACCTAAACAAACAAGTGTAATTCTTGGGTCTTTCTTAATGTCATGATAACAATTAGGGGAAGGATCTGCACATGAGCACTGTATCTGTGCCTCGAGAGAGCCCCAGAGGGCCTAACAGAGCTCTCCTCCATGGCACATGTGAATAGAGTCATGCTTGTGAGGTCTGGACCCACTTCTCGTATCCCCCTCCTATGGGAGGCATGCACAGGTCTCCCGTTCGTGTTATGGTGTGAGTCCATGTGTGTTTGCTCAGCAGTAAAGGACAAATAGAGCTCCAAACCCTATGGGGATCATTCCAGAAATTGTGCTTGTGTGGGAAATGACTCTATCCATACATTTCAGCATTTACCTGTTAAACAACTCACCGAATTTACAACTGTAAAAACAAATAAATTCTGAGGAAGGTGTTACCAGATATATGTCTCTCTACATGTCTGGAAACTATTTCTCCATGTTTAGGGAATAAGCCCTTCAGAAACATGAGTGGGGGAATTGAGCTCAAATGTGCTAGGGGAACAGTTTTCTAGTCCAAGTGGAGTTCTGTTTTGTTCTCCCAGTGGACGATGCGGTCTATCCTGAAAAGCTGGGCCAGTAAACAGCACTTTCCCAAAATACAGAAGAAAATTATTTCGGGACATAGATTAGGTAGCAGAGTACCCTCTTATGAGGTGCTTATAAGGGAGCAACAGAGATGAGATAGAGCTTTTGTAGAAAAGGAGTTTTATTGAGAGAGCATAGCAAAATGGCTGTTTTTAGAGTCAGGAGGGGCAAGGGGAATGAGAAGTGAGGCACCATGAGCTAAGGAGGCTGTGCGGTGATTCTTCAACATTCATAGAAGAGAGTTTTCCAAAAATTAAGTAGTAAAGTTAGTAGGCGAAAAAGAATTTTAAGTTTCCTTATGTGCTATCAGATATACGAAGATGAGGGATGCTTAATGTTGGCAAATCCAAAAGAGGCAGAAAGATGACATCCCTCACCATGGTAACTCTTTATTGTGCAAAGTTCACTGGATGTGCAGAAAAAGGACATCTAAAGATTGGATCCCAGGTTCAGTCAGTCTACATTTCGCCCAGAAAGACCTTTACTGGAATCACCTAGATTCCAGGGGTTCAGAAGTGTAAGAATGGGCACCCAGCTAGGAGCTCTAAAAACTAGTCAGTCTGGGTGTCTTCCCTTGGAAAATTCCTCACTGAAGGTGCATCTGATGAAGTGGCCCATGTCCACGAAAGTGGATCCCATAATAAATTGGTTAATGTAATTTATTTATTTATTGCATTTCTATACCGCCCAATAGCTGAAGCCACAAGACAAGATTCACTTAATTTAGGGAGTTAAAACCTGTCATAGTTTTAGAAAAAGACTCACAAGAGAGCAGCATGGTCCTGAAAAGTAAACAAAAAGAAAAACTGTTGTCTCTTCCAATAGGTGATATGATTGAATTAGGAATTCAATTAAGCACTAACAATTCCAAGAAGTCCATGCCAGTAGACAGAGGGTAGAAACACTCCCTCGTTGGTGTGTATTTTGTCCTAGATCTTGCTAGCTAACTTTCCAGACAAAATGGAGACTTAAGCTAAGGTGCTTGTAAGGGACACACAATGGAGGAATACTGGCGTCCTGCCAACCACAGGATGAAGTGTTAATAACTGTCTAATGGAATAAAATATTCTAAGTATGTAAATCATATAATATGTTTGTCATGTGCTTTCTTGTTTAGTGTGGGAAGTGCACTTTCATCCTTCCAATCCTGATCATCTGTTCACTTGTTCAGAGGATGGTTCTCTGTGGCACTGGGATGCTTCCATTGATGTGTCTGAAAGAAAATCTTTTCTTCATACAGGTAAAATGTATTTCAAAGGTTTGAGTAGCTGACTGAGCATACCTGACGATGTTGGCAGACGAGGGTGAATGAAGAGGGGAGGGGTTGGGATAAGCAAGTACTCAGTGAGCATTTCCGATGTGGCTGCATTCCTCTGTTTACCATTAGGGAATTCCTCTAATGTTGCAGTGCTTTTAACTTGGCATTTTTTGTTTATTTCTAATATGATAAGCCCCTTGTCAAATTAAGATAGTGGAATAAAATTTGGAATAGTTTATATTTAAAGTTCAAAAACTGGCCTGATCCTCTTTCTTCTCCCCACTCCCATCTGTGCTTGTGTGTCAGGAGGATATCCTTAAGAAGAGCCGTGCTGGATTGGACAAAAGACTTATCTAGTGTAGCATTCTGTCCCCACAGGGACAAACCAGATGCCTTTGGGAAGTCCACAAGCAAGACATGAGTGCAATACCCCCCACCCCCATGTTCCCAGCAACTGGTACTAAGACACATACAGCCTTATACTGTGTTGGCTGGAAACTTCCAAGTGCATGAAGGATATGGATGCATATATTAAAATGTTTGTTATACTAATTTCTCATGAAGTGAGAAGGCAAGCACCACAGTTGAAATGACTTTGGAGGTATAGACTGGGTTCGGACAACACAATAGTCAGTGGTTGCTTAAATAGTCCACCATGTTGTCTGGCGAGCCTTTTCCATGCAAGTTGGTTATTTCCCAGAAATAATCATTGGAAGTAATCAACGGTGTGCAGAATCGACTATCTACACAACCATTAATTACTGCGTCTTGCAGCGGGCCCCATTGATTTAGTTCACTTACCTACAGAGTCGTGAGGCAAGAGTGGCAGAAACCCCTGCTGCTCTTGCCCAGTGGGGCTCTATAGGCATGTGTCTTCCATCCCAGGAAGCACATGGGGAGCCGCCAACTGTGCCGTCCCAGAGTGGGGTGCTGTAATTTGCAGCTCCCCATGCACTTCCTAAGACTTGCACGTCCCATCCCTGGATGGGTCAGGGTGCCCCACTTCCCGGGACATGCACAAATGGAGATCAAGGCGGAGGGGCATAAAGATCTCTCCTGCGGGTGCAACATCCAACCATGGGAAAAATCCGCCCCAATATCCATTTGGTTATCAGGGAGGAAGGGTATATGGATCTCGCCTGCGGCTGCAGCATCAAGCCATGAATGGATTTCTCCCGTGGCTTGACGTGTGACAGCTTCCTTCGCCCCAGTCACTAGCCACCACTTTGTGTTGGTCGAAGGGGTGGTGATGGATGGATTTCTCCCTTGGTTTGTGATGTGATGTCACACGTCAAATTGCAGCAGAAATCCACCCCCCCCACACACACACCCCTTCTTGCAACACAAAGTGGTAGAGAACAGGGATAGGGGATGCAAAAATCTTTCTTGCGGCTTGAGAATGGGGAGGGTGGGGGTGCAAGCATCTTGACAACCACCCAGGGACAGGATGCCCCATTAGAATCCCCCTTTGCACTAGGTCTGGACATGACATGAAGGGATTCTCATGGGAACCAGCGCCGCTATTCAGTGGGGAGTGCAGAGAGGGGTTGGGGTTGGGCAGTAGTCAACCATGTGTTAATAGTCAACTCCATGGATAGTTATTTAGGGGGTACTCCCATGACGACATAGTCATCCATGGAGTTGACTATTGTGTTGTCCGAATGCGGCCATAGAGTGTATTTCTGGAGGTTGGTGGCAAATAACTCAAGCATGTTTTCTATCACATGGACAAGTGTCAGTCATCATGTTTAATATGTGCTTCTGACTTCTGAATTTAAGATTAAAAAAATAACAACTTATTTCTGTGTTTGTTTTTAGGTGGGAGAAGTACGACATTTCTGCCTCACAGTGCAGCTAATCAATCTGTAATAAGTGCATGGTTAAGCAATGATCCTACTAAAGACCGCATGGAGATTACAAATTTAATTTCAAATCCAACATTATCTGTTAATAGTTTAGATATTCTAGGATCTTGTCTTGTATATGGAACAGATGCAGAATCTATTTATGTTAAGAAAAACCTCTTTGCATAAGTTCATTTCGCTAAATAGGTTTATTTCATCAAAAAGGATTCTTCAGTATTTAGAAGAATCAGGTGCTAAATACTGGAAGCTGCACCATTTTGTAGAGCTATTATTAAACTAGGGACATAATTTGGAATGGCATACAACTCATGTTATAGCTTTATTCCTTTAACCATGTAATTCTCACATAAACAAATTGGCATTTCATTATTGTTCATAGGTTGGTTGCTCCTTTTTGTAGTAAGCTATCTAAAGTTAAAAAAACACACAACAAAGGATAGGGTGACTACTTTACCAATTCTCCAGTAACTATAATAAATGAAATTGAAGTGCAGTTGTTGTATCAACTTTGGTGGTGACAGGAAAAGCTTGCTTATGGGATTTTTTTTTGATAAAAATGCTGTATGATAGGTCTAAGATACTTCTCATTGATGTTGGAAGAAAGTATAATGTTTGCAACGGAGAACAGGAACAGTCTCATTGAGTATAAAATCCTGTAAAATATATATTGCAGTAAACCATGAAATGTATTTAAGAGCAGCTTTAATGTGCCATTGGTTATATCTAAACCCTTTCTGCATCTATTGATATGATCACTATTTGGCCTCTAATATGGATTTAATTTGTAACAGCACCCTGTTAAATAAGAATTTGTACGTGCAAGTAAGCCTCATGGATTTCAGTGGTGCTTATTTCTGGTTAGGTGTGCTTAGGTTTAACTGCTTTTTTTAATTTAAAAACAACAACAACCAAACTGTTTGTGAAATTGTTAAGAAATTATACACTTCATATATTAATGAGAAACTTTTCATATTTTTATTCAAATGTCACTAAAGCTTGGTGGTTTTTTACTGCCTTCAAAAAGCTAGCCAAACGCTCTACAACCTGAATATCCTACTGAGCAATCCTAAACTTGCCTCACACTTATCCATACACCGAGGGGAAAAGCTGTCAGAATCTATGCCTGCTCAGCCTGAGAGAGAGAAAGTAGTGGAAAACCAACACATCCATAGTACGGTATCCCTAGAAATGCTGTTACAGCCCAGTATTTGGGAACTGTGCTGGCAATGATGTCCAAATGCAGCAAAGAGGCAGAAAGAGCCAATGAACCCACAATGAACTGGGTATGCTCCCAGCACACACCCCTACATCACTGCACTGCCGGAATGCCCTTGTTCTAGTCCTATGGCTCACTCCATAAAGTATGCGGTGTGGGAGGCATGAGGTGGGAATTCAGACTGACCGAGGGAAAGGAACAACATGCTCCATTTAATTTTTTTTATATGCCCAGAAAAATGGTCATGTCATAGCCAAGAGAGGTGAAGCTCCAGGCTTGAGCCTATGCTTCAAAAGCTCCTGATGCTAGAGTTGATTTTAATCCAGAAGATGAGGTCACTGTAAGAGAGTGGGGAGGGGGCCACACACCTGGCACAATCAGCAGGAGCAGAGTATGGACCAATGCTGTAGCCCAAGCATGGGCTAACCAGCCCCATCTGGCCCATCCCCTCCCTGTCACACCAACCACCCTTTATTGCCTGATAGGCCAGCCCTGCCAAGTAGTAGTCTATTATGAATTTGATCTCAATTTATTCCTTCCTTCTTCTTCATAAATATTTGCAATATCACCTATCCTACTTGTGTACCCTGGGAGGCCTGTCTCTGTAGAGTGTAGGGAACCTGAGTCAACAGAGAAATGAGGCCACTGTCCTTGCCTTCCTCTTTGGAGTCTCATACTAAAACCAGCTGAAGCCAGATCATACTAGAGTGAGGGAAAGATATCCCTTCTACCGAAAAGAAGTACACATGGGAAAGCCTTTATTGTTAAAGCTTTGGGAATAGATCCTGCTACTGGATGTTTGTACCTAGAGTTCTGAGACATGTTAGCAATGTGCACAAGTTTCCGTGTATGCTTGGGAAATATTATAAAGTGCCCTTTCTCTACTGGCCCTGCCATTAGCAGAGTGATGCAGATGACAACAGGGTGTCATGAAAAGTTTACAAAGTGTTAATTTTTGTATTCCCAAGGAGAACTGCTTGTGGGGTTTTCTGTCTTGGAAACTAAAATAACTTAGCCAATCTTGGGTACTATGTACCTGGAGAGAGGGAGTGCCACTTGTTGTTCTGCCCCAGGCAGGAAAATATTTAAAGCCATCCCTTTCATCATAGTTATCTCTCACTCCACTCGGTGATCCTCTGTGTGTGTGCAGGCAACATGAGGCCTGAGAGATAGCTCAGATATATTAACTGAGGGTCTCCCAATGTGGGGCTTATATACTCGTGTGCTGTGAGTGCTGAGTTGCACCATATTTTATGCTCTGGCATACTAACATAACTGGGACAGGAGGTGGTGATAGTAACTATTTTTAATTTTCCCCTCCCATTGAAGTTAATGGGAAGAGAATTCCTTATACCATGTCTGGGGCTGGTGTGAAGTTCTGCCATTGACGTAGGTGTGGCCATGAAATGAAGGATTTTAGGATTGGAGGTATGTGTGCTCCTGCCCAGTCCACATGTGTGTCTGACCTGTTTACTCCCACTCCACTAGTATATTGATGACAGGGCTTCCACTGCTTCCTAAAGCCAGTAGTGCAGCTAGGTAATTTTAGACGTTGGACTTAACATCTTACAAACATGTATACTAGCATACAATTAACAGTTATCCCCATCCCCATCCCCATTCTATGCGTTACAACTGCTATTATATTCCTGATGTGTTAAAGCAAAAAACAACTGCCCAAAGTGAGAGAAATACTCTGAGCTGTGTATAATTTCATTTCAATCAAATAATAGCATCATGATTATCAGAATATAATGCTGTCCTGAGGCTAAAGTCATTTACTTGGGATTAAGCACAACTCTGATGCAGAAAAGGATACTAAATTTTAAATGTAAAAAAGAGCATCTGTAACCCAACGGACATGGCAATTACCCACCCCCAGCTATACAATGAGAGAGAAGGATGCATTAATCTTAGTGGGTCCCAATGTGCCCATGGCGGCGTAGAAGATGCTGATGTTTACCACTGGGGGTGGGGAGGCTGGAGGGCCTTGGACTTTGGCCCCAAGTCCAGTCCTAGCTACATCGCTTCCCAAAGCCATTCAACTGGAGAAACTTGAATATAGGATTGTGCTCTTATTTATTGAATGTTATAGCTGCCTTAGAAAAACTAACATTGTTTCTCTTAAGGCTTTGTTTTAAGGCTGTTCATACACAAGCATCTGTATGCAGGATTCAGTCTCCTAGAGCAGAGTTACGGAGGCTACTTAAAGGGTTTCTACTACTGTAGCACGTTCCCATGCACTTTTCCTGGAGAGCAAGTCTCCTCCCCACCCGTGGTCAGTAGTATAGGGCTTTGTCTCAAGCAAATAGGATTTCAGCCGAAAAGGTAGCTATCGGGCAACGAGGCTCGCCTGGCGCCAACATCGTTATCTTTTCGGTGCCAGGTCACAGGCATTTAACAACATATGCTGTTTTTAACGCACCCCAGAATAGCTGTTTTTTTATAAGAATACTGTGTTTTTATGTTTTCAAATTTTGTATATTTGTTTTAATGTTTACTGTTTTTAACGTTTGTAAACCGCCCAAAGAGCTTCGGCTACGGGGCGGTATATAAATGAAATAAATAAATAAAATAAACCGCATTACTCAGCGAGCCCCGAAGCTGCTGCTGTTGTCTTCTCCCGGCAGCCTATTAATGATGGTTCTGCTGGATCCTTCTCGCCACCGCAACTGGCTTGTCTGCCTACGTGCGCAACCACTTTCTCTCGCCTGCCCACTCGTTCAGGAACGGTGGGACTGGGGCCTCAAAGGGAGGGGACAGGCAAATGAGGGCGGTGGCTGCTCCACTCTCACGAAGGGAGAGTGGGAAGGGGGCCCGCCAGCGGCGGTGTTACCCCTGTGGGAAACGGTAGCCCAGCATCTAGGCGTGGCGGTCTATCAATAGGCAATTTAGGGCGCGATCTCATGCAGGTCTGCTGGCTGGGGGATGCTGGGAGTGGCAGAGCTTTTTTCTGTCTAAACGTACATAGGATTGCGCCCTTAGCCAGTCCGAAGGAGAGAGGCACCGATCTCCTCCCGAGGCTCCCAACACTGTACACGCCGCCCGTACTGTTCATTTTCGGTGGTCCAGTCCCTGGTTTTACATCAAGGCTACAATCCTATCCCCATTTCCCTGAGAGTCAGGCCCCACTGAATTCAATGGGACGTCTGAGTAAGCATGTAACGGCTTGAAAGCAGAGCCCACCGCAGACCACTTCGGCTAACCAACCCGCATTCCAAAGGGAGCGGCTGGGTGGAGCAAGAAGAGAACACAACGAACCGGCGAAACACGCAAAGGAAGTCGGGAAAAGGTTTTATATCCGGGAATGTTGGGCGACAGGCCCACCGACAAAATGGCGGCCCGGAACTGAACCCCGAAAAGGGGGGGTGGAAGAGAAATTGCGGGGGGGAGGGGACGAGCAACCGCTGCCATTAATACTGGGGGCCGAAGCCCTGAAGCCGTCGCAGGGACGTGCCGCCGCCCACCTGAAGATTCCTGGCTTTGAGGCGCTGTCACCGCCGCCTTTCCCTCAGGCAGGTGGGTAGGAAGGTTTGGCTCCAGCTCCGCCTCAGGGAAGGAAACTTGGTGGCTAGTTAATGGGGAAGGCCCTGTGCATCGCACGCCTTGGCCTGGGGTATTATAACGTTTCGCTGCCTTGACAAGAGCGTTCCTACCTCTCGTGTATATTAAGCTTCCCTGTTTCTTTTAAGAAACAGATTCCTTTGCCTCTGTGTAGGTTCTCCACTTTGTCTGATTTCTGGCCTTTAGATGTCGTAGCCTTTCCTTATTCTGGAGTCTCCGTTCCTCTGAACTTAGACCTCCCCTCCTCTTTTTCCAGGTTCCTTTCCCGTTCTCGTTTCATACCGTGCTGACGGGTAACTTTTAAGTAATTTTGCTGTTCTCTTCCATTTTTCTATTCGGTAGTCTAGTTTTAAAGTCAGACCTCACTCTTTCTGTTGGTTTTGGTGCTTTCCTTTGTTCTTGGTTTTTTTAAGAAGAGAGGACAGGTCAGAATTGTTTGGAAACCTTCTTGATGTTCGGTATTACAGCCAGTTCCATGTCTACTATAGACTTTTATAATAAAGGCAAGGTGAAGAAAAAAGTAAGCGTCAAAGTGTAACACTGATTAGAGGCTGAGATTATCGGGTAATGTGCTAATATAAATTTTATATATAATATTCTGTAACCAACATGCTTTTCTTCCTCTCGTTTATTTACTCATATACAATGATATAAAAAGAAAACTTGAGGTGTGTTATTTTGTGGATATGTTTTTGGAATTTAACTAATCTGTAATCATAACTGGCATATTAAAACAACAACAACCTGAAACAATCTGCAGTTAGTTTTTTAAAATATGTGTATATAAACCATAGCTCCACTTTCAATTATTTGGTGTCAGCAATTTTCATTAGTATTAGATGCTTAAAATTCTTCTGAGTATTGTACAAATAATAAAGCAAACAAGTTTTTTCATAGATGATGACAACAGGGGTTAGGGAAGAGGGGGAAATAACAAAATACACAGTTCAGGTACATCAATTTTCCTTAAGAGAATAGGTTATATTTACAAAAGATGAGCGCCTAACATAGTTGGGTTTCGGTTTTTTGTTTTTTTGTTTTTGCGGCTGTGATTGCTTAATAATGTGGATGCATAATATGGTGTTTGTTTTGAGGACATAACTACTGTTTCGAAGAAAGAAGTTCTGGTTACATTACATTACAGAAGTAAAATATTTCTTTTGTCTTCAAACTTCATGGTATTGCTTTGTCATTTATGAACTACTACATTTCTAGAATAGCTTCTTTCTAGTTACTGTCTAAGTGCAATCTTATACACATTTAATCAGAAGTAAGTCTCATAAAGTTAAATGAGTTTGCTCCCAAATAAGTGTGTATAGGATTGCTGTTTAAGGCTACTGTCCTATGCATACTTGCTTGGGAGTAAGCTCTATTTAACTTCAGGTAAACATGGATAGGTTTGATCTATACCACCACTACTCTAATTCCAGTTTGGCTTTAGGGGTTGAAACATAATAGTTGTGTATAATGCTTTCTACAGAGTTTGGGGGTCAAATGGGTGGTGCATCTCTTCACCACTTCCCCATTTGATTGCCCTCTTTCTCTGTGCCCAGTTCACATTGCAGCAGATAGGGAGAGGTAAGTAGAGGATGTCTTTCTTTGTTCTTGCTCACTCAAAAAAGAATGTGAAGTCAGTGACAGCAAGGAAGAGGAGCAGCAGGGCCCTTGGTCTCTAGGGTTGGCCGTGAGCACTCCACTAAAGTGTAGGCTCAACAGCTGTCAAAAAAAGTCAATCTGTAAGGTCAGCTCTAGTCTGTGATCTGAAAATAGTTTAAAACTAGCAACTTCAAATGGGGAAAAGCTCTGACCTCTGAAAATAATTGGTAAGTAAAGCCAGTTGAACTTAAGCTACAATGACATGGTTTGCATGATCAAAACAGCCTGTTGTGGGTTGTGCAAGGATTAAACAACTCTCACATAACCCAATAGCAGACCGACATGAGAATGTGCCCATGCCAGCTGACAATAAATTTGATGTTAAAATGTGTTATATCACCATATAAAATCAGAGCAGATGAAAATAAGTCAATAATACAGTGCCTAATTAAAAACAACACAAAGAAATTCTGTCAGTAGAAAGTAATCTGAGGGGGATCTAAACAGGCCTCCCTTGGAAGGTACTTTTTATTATTTATTTAGTTAGTTAGTTAAGCATTTTTATCCCACCATTCAGCCAAAAAAGGCTCACGGCGGCTTACAAAAATATTTTTTGACAGTCCCTGCCTACAGGCTTACAATCTAAAAGACATGACACAAAAGGAAAGGGGATTGGGAGGAAGGAGGAAGGGGGACTTTTATAATATTTTAACTTTATATCCTGTCTTTGTGTTACATTAGACTCGTTATAATGTACCTCCAAGGTAGTATACTGGCATACTATGGTTTGTACATTGAGAAAATGTAGCATTCTTTTAAAGCACTTCTTTCACAGTCAGATTACCTGTTTACTGATCAGAACTGAAATAGGTTGAATCTGTTTTTGTTTTTTTCTCTCAACTATTATTTTGAAACATAAAGATAGGGAATAATATTGGGTGCAAATTCTGGAATCATTGGACGTTTGGATATTAACTTCTGTGGGATGTGGATTCTATTTCATGTATGTAATCCAGTATGGCTAATAGCAACCATGTATCTACATGTACTATACTTGCATGCAAAACAACAAAATGAAATATAACAGAGTTCAGTGACATGACACCATGATTTGGTTTCCACAGTGACAGGACAACTGGCAAAATTGCAGACTGGTAAAGGTGATGGCTCAGTCTAAGCCAACTATCATTTAAACTAAAAGGAGTTGCAGTTTCTGATAGTTGATATGTTAATGTTCAGGGACTTGCTCATTGTTCTATATGTCAATTATGATGGCTTACCATGAATTTTGCTGCAATTTCCACTGAGCTGTTGGAAGTCTCAAGAGCCTGAATGACTTGCAGTGTAATTTTTTTGTACTCTTGACATAGTATACCAATCTGTTCTACATTGTTTCACAAGATTATGTATATTGTCTGCACAATTACAGGTGGTGTTCATATCCATATCCCTACCCTTGTACATACTGTGGGTAGTATCACATTCAGCACTAGTTCTAAAGTAAATTATGTTGCATTAGCATAAGCTACCTCTAGTGCAACACCAATAGTTGACATGACAGGGTTTCCAATACCAGAATGTAGACCAGAGTTGACCAGTGGTCAATTTCTAGTGAGCAACCTTCTGTTTATTGGTTGCTGGTATTTTAACAGCAAATGTTGGACATTTGCTATTGGATATTCAAACAAGGCACTTATATTCTTAAGCAGTAGTGCATAATCAGATTCACTTTATTTATTCACAGCACAAATTAGTTATGTCTTAAGAGATCCTAAGCATGTACTCCTGCTTTGTATATTTAAAACTTATCAGTAAACCATGGGGTTCTAGTTAAAATTTAAGTAGTTCATCTAAGACTGAAGTCAGACCAATCCTTCTTAAGACTATATTCTAATCTTGTAAGGGTGATGGATGTCTAATTGTAACCACATTTACTAGGGTGTAAGCATGCATAGAATGGCTGCCTGTATTTGAAAGGTGTTTCCTAATTTCTTTTTTTTAGATAACATCTACCACTTATACATCACATGCTGATCCCACCCACTCCCAAATTATATTTATTTGTTGCAATTTATATATTTATCTCAAGGAAGGTTTACTTAATTCATACAGTGCACACATTTGACTGTGCTGTTACATGAATTATGTTGTAGGTAGATATTGTTAGATGGTAAGCAGTCACTTCTTGATTTCATGTAGTTCATTCACCTCTAATTCACAATAAATTTGATGCATGATTCTAGCAAAACATTACTCAACGGAAGTGATGAATTGTGATGAAGCCACAATCAAGGCAGGAGATGATGACAACATGAGCCAGAGTCTTGGTTAATGGGAAGCTGTGTTCTTTGAATTCAATGATGCAGTTATGACCACTGTCATCTTGACATTAGATGCGGAATAAAACAGGACTCCTGTATTTAGAAAGATAGTTAACCATGACACCTTCTCCCAGTAGTAATAGTATCAATGTCTTGTTGTTGTTTATTCGTTCAGTCGTTTCCGACTCTTCGTGACTTCATGGACCAGCCCACGCCAGAGCTTTCTGTCGGCTGTCACCACCCCCAGCTTCCCCAAGGTCAAGTCTGTCACCTCCAGAATATCATCCATATTGCTATGTATTATCCAGTATTAGAGGAAATATACCTGCCCATATCAGTTTCTGGAGATACTCAGTGGGAGGGTTCTGTTGTGCTATCCTGCTTATGAGTTGTTTACTGGTTAGCCATTGTAGCAACAGCATGCTCTGCTTTATAGGTGTTGATATGATCCAACATGTTCATATGTTCACTATCTCTATGACAGAAAAAGTGACTCTTTAAAATGTATGAGAGCATTCTCACATTGAATTTGGCAGCATTAACTGGAGAACCTGTGATCTTTTTAAAATTGTTAAATTAGAGCTTTCTTGCCTGTATGACAAGTGATGAGTGTCATGCCTCTAAAGAAGTTAAATATATATTTCCAAACAAAAGAAAAGGTCTGGATTCTTCACAGCAAGTAACAGTTGTACATAGAAGGCTTAGACTCAGATAGCTTGTTTGGGGAGTCTGCTGGCCAATGCTGGAATGCCAACAGGAACTCCAATCTTTCCTATCACTCCAGCAGCAAAGTGAGTTAGACATAAACATCTCTCAGATGGCAATTTCTTCGCAGATCATCTTGATGCCTGATTTCCTTATTCTAGGTTTAGGTTGTAAAAGATAAGACACTTTGCTGAACTTGTGAGGTCATATAGTTTGAAAATAGACATGTAAATAAAACTATGGCTGCAGTCCAATACACTTTTCATGAGACTTCTGACTAAGAATGCACAAGATTCTGCTATTAGAGGTAAAAAGGCTAAGTAGCTAAATATAATATTTTTCAATTTTTTTTTAATTTAGGTTGGCTGAACAAGGTTTGGATGAATGTATGTACCACTGGAACCAAGGTCCACAGTGAATTTTTAAGTTTTCATCCAACTTTCTGTCAAGTATATTGAAGGTGCATCTTTGTTAGAGGTTATACGGTTTCATGAAGAGAAGTGAGAAGCCCGAAGGATATAGACAAATGAGGCCTAAAACTTTTCCTGCCAGTAATTACACTGGCAGCAGTCGGCAAATGTTGCAAGAAATTCGAGAGAGCCTTAGAAACTTGCCGAAGCCCTCTGATGTTGTAAAAGTTGAGCAAAATATGGGTAAAATGTCAACTGAAGATCCTAGACAAGGTCGAAATCCCCCTAAGTTTGTGACCTACCATAAAGCTTTGCAAGAAATCCGAAATTCTCTGCTTCCTTTTGCAAATGAAACAAGTTCTTCAGCAAGAGGAACATCAGAAGTGAATCGGCAGATGTTGCAAGATCTACAAGCTGCTGGATTTGATGAGGTAAAATAATGAATGAAGTTGTCTCAATGATCATGCAAATGGCTTATGACAAAAACATTATCTGAAATCCTACTTAATGTTTTTCTTGTTATCTATAGAGACAGAGCAGTTCATAAAATTAAGATTTTTGTGTTTCCTATGTTCATTTGTAATATGTTTAATGTTCCCATCAGGAACTAAGTCCTGAATACACTGGCTTTAGATGTATACCTAAAGTTATACACATTTAACTTAACCATGTTTTCTCATTGAAGTAAATTTAACATACATGCTTAAATATGGTTTTCTAATGCTCATGTGAAACTTTGTCCCATTGACTTTCAAAAAGGATTGGCTTGTATATTTTGGTTATGATTCAGATCCTTTGCCCAGACATTTCTGATTGCTGCCAGCCTCCTATTTGACTGTAGTTAATGTCATAAATGTTGATGAAGTGCTAAATTCCTAATGTTCTTATTTTCCCTTTATGTGTGTGTGTGTTTCATTATTGGTCTCGTTACTGCCAGGCCTGATAAAAATCAATTCTTAAAAAATGTTTTGTTGTTTAAACCAGTTTTTTAAAAATTTAAATCAGATTTCAAAATGTTCTTAAAAAAATTAGTAAAAAAAGAGCCTACATCAAAGGATATCATCATGAATACTAATTATACAACTTTTATTTATTTATTATTTATTACATTTTTATACCGCCCAATAGCCGAAGCTCTCTGGGCGGTTCACAAAAATTAAAATTAAAATTTAATTTTAATTATATTCTATGAGTATGTTAACAGTTTATGGAGATGGGAGATAACCTGATCAGTCCTATTCTGCACTGCTGGTGGTATACATAACTGCATGCACTCGCTTTCTCTCCCTCTCTCTCTCTCTCTCCCCCTCTCCCTGCCTTGCCTCTCTAATTGCAGAGGTAGAGAAGGTAAATGAATAAAGAATTTGAGGAGATGGATTGTATCTGAAGAAGGAGGAGGAGTCTGGGTATAAATGCAGGCCATTAAAGAGACCCCATTTAGGAATACTTTGTTTCTGTACCTGCTGTGATTAAAATTACCTAACTTCTTTTTTTTAAGTTACATTTATCTAAAAACAAATTGTTAGTCATTCAAAAATCCATGTGCATGATTTCTTAGAGGTTTTGTTGTTTGTCTATTCTACTGGTTAGTTTTCTTCTTCAATAATTGTATAAGTGCAATTAACCTGTTTGGTGGTGGTGATTCTACCACATCATGACAAAAATATGATTAACTGAACAGTTGGAGCTGGTTCATCTCCTGAATGATCTCACAAGTTCGTTTTGCTTTGTACTAAAATGACCAAATTATCATCCCATTTTTGATGAAAATTAATCTGAAAACAATTCAGAAAAATTGTTTAGTGTGTACCTATCTTCTAATGAAATGTACATCTGTGAATATGTATTATAGTTATATTACATAATAATGTACTACTAAAAATAATGATTAAATAGTATCTTCCTCTGTAAATCATTAAACTGAGCCCTTCAGAGAAGCATTTTAATCATAATCAAAATTGATTTGATTTAAATCAAATCCTAATTAGTGCATAAAATCCAAATGTCTTAGATTGTGAATTTGTCCAATTATCTAGCTTTCTCATCTCTAAATTGTAATCTGCATATTTCTAAAATAAATTAGTGATTTTCAGGCTGCGTTCCTAAGTATACTTACTAGGAATCAGTCCTTAAGCTGTGTGGGCAACTTGTGACTCTCCATATGTTTTGCCTACAACTCCACTAGCCCTCAGCATTGGCTGTGCTGGCTGGTGTCAGCCCTAGCCTGACTAGAAGAAAGGTGGAATATAAATATAACAAATAAATAATAGCATAAATAATCAGAATTCTAGTATTTTAAGTTAGACCTGTAGCAAAATCTTGAAGTAATTCCTCATCACTTAACAGAAGTGGTCTTGTTCGGGGTTCCAGGATAGTATAAGCTGTCAGGTGATTGAGCTGGTTATTCCATTCTTCCCAGGTTGTGTTCCAGTTTTCTTTTAACAACTGAGAATCCACATTCCATGGCTCCTGGAGGCCACTGAGGATGCTCAGTCCTTATTGAGTTGTTCTCGTTGGGGGTGATTTTTCAAACTTTAGTTTGTACTTCTGCATACCTTAGCATTCACCTGTTTCCTTTCCCCTTTTATTTCTCCATAGCCCCGTTTTAGCTCCAGTGTGGTTGGCACAACAGCACTGAATTTGCTTTTAGAATGAGTGGTTGTAGCTCATCTGGTACTGACAGATTCTTATTTTTTTAATCCAACATGAAGGATGTAGCAAATAGTATCCTGTGAGCATTTAAAGGAAATAATCTTCTGGCATAGCTTCTTTGCACTGTGTTAAATATTTGAATGTGATGTTTCTGATGATTTTTTCATCATGAATTATTACATGTTTTATTTTGAAACCTTTCTTCCATATTCTCCCTCCATCCATCCCCAAATAGGATATGGTTGTACAAGCTCTAAGGCAAACCAACAGCCGCAGCATAGAAGCAGCAATTGAATTCATAAGTAAAATGAGTTACCAAGATTCTCGGCGTGAACAAATGGCAGCGGCAGCGGCTAGACCAATTAATGCAGGCACAAAACCACCAGGTATGTGTATCCAATATATTGTCTTGGAAAAGAGAAATGAAACTAGCTAAGACCTCTGTGCTTAGAAAAATTGTGGCAGGGAAGAGAGAAATAAGCTGAAGCAAAATATAGCAGCTGAACATGAAAGACAATTGGTTCTAAAACATGATCGTTTCATTGGTACATGTTACAAATACTTTCAAAATATTCACCACTTCACAAACACTCCTGCAACTCAATTTATTTTGAGTACTCCATTTTTAGCTTTTATATTTGATGTTTGGTTGAATGGAAGTAGCAACATTTAACTTTTCAAATCATTCTTTAATTAAAGACTAATATATACAATTTTCTTCTTTTTGATATAACTCAGATTGCAGTCTTGTATGTGCTTACCTGGTAGTAAGCCATATTGAACATAGTGGTGCTGTTCGCACATCACAGTAGCATTCAGTGGCAAATCACAATTCATGGGGATGTGCACCACACACAAGCTGCCTTTTTTTCTGTAAACAACCTCTAATCGGTGAGATCACTGGTTGTCAATGTGATGTACGGACCCAGACTGATGGGTTGTTTAGGGGCACAACAACCTAGCAGTTAACTCAACAACAAATCATGAGTTAACTGCTGGGTTGTCTAGTCCCTAAACAACACATCAGTCCAGGTTGGCACATCGTCTATGAATGGGAACATTCTGTGAATGGAATCTCTGGATCCAACCCTATATTTCTAGGTTTGTGAGAAGTATCTGTTAGTTGCAAACCACTTAGTTTAATTGTTATAACGACCAAGTAGTCTGCATCCTTTTTCAAGAAATCTGTGAATTACACGCAGCGGGGTGGGGTGGGTGGGTGATTAATTTAAATTCCTCTGTCATTGTGATGATTTTAAATCAATTCATTCTCATGTGCATATATGTCAGAAAACTCTGCTCTCTTTCTGACATTTAATTAGTAATTTAGTTCAGGAATTCCAAAACTCTAAATGTTTTTGGCATTGCTATAAATCCTCCAGGATCTTCCAGTCTTTTTTGGTACATAAGCTTGATTTTATTCGTATATTTGCTTCTTAGAAATATAATTATTTTAAATTACTGTTTTTTAATCCTTAGATAAATATTTGATGCAATTTACTTTAACGTATATTTGAAGTTGGTCTCTGTTTCCATCAAACACATTAGTTTCCGGTTAAAATTTCTGATCTGAAATAAGAGTGCAATAATTAGTAAAAGGATTGTAATGTGTGTGTATTTTCTTTTAAAAAAAGAAGCAGGAGGAGTACAACAATCGGTTAACCGCAGACAGAGCTGGAAAGGTTCTAAAGAATCCTTGGTACCCCAGAGACATGGCCCTGCATTGGGAGATGGTCTTGGTTTTCATTCCGAAAGCCCTATTTCTCAGGCTGATGTAGGAAGACCCTTATCTGGTTCTGGAATAGCAGCATTTGTACAGGCTCATCCTGGCAATGGTCAAAGAGTGAATCCACCACCTCCTCCTCAAGTAAGGAGTGTTACCCCACCACCACCACCTCCCAGAGGAACGACTCCACCTCCCAGAGGAACAACTCCACCTCCCTCTTCTTGGGAAACAAATTCTCAAACAAAGCGGTATTCTGGTAGCATGGAATATATGATCTCTCGCATTTCTCCAGTACCACCAGGAGCATGGCAGGATGGCTATCCTCCCCAACCTATGAATCCATCATCTATGAATCCTCCTACACAGGGACAAAGAGGCATTAGCTCTGTTCCTGTTGGCAGACAACCAATAATCATGCAGAGTTCAGTTAACAGCAAATTTAGTTTTTCCTCTGGAAGGGCTGGAATACAAAATGGCAATTGTCAGACTGATTTTATTGTTCATCAAAATATTGTGCCTGGAAATTCAGCAAATCGTCAACCGCCTCCTTACTCAATGTCTCAGACAAACCGACAAAGTCCAACACCTTTACAGATGCAAGCAGGAGGACCTGTAGCCCCTTCAACATATCCTAATGGGAATATTCCACAATCTATGATGGTCCCAAACAGAAACAGCCACAATATGGAACTGTACAATATAAATGCTCCTGGAATTCCAACGTCCTGGCCCCAGTCATCATCTGGCAATGGACATGAAATCCCAACGTGGCAATCCAATATTCCAGTAAGGTCAAATTCCTTCAATAACCCTCTTGGAAACAGACAAAGTCATGCTACTAATACACAACCTTCTGCCACCACAGTAACTGCTGTTACTCCTGCTCCTATACAGCAGCCAGTAAAAAGCATGCGTGTATTAAAACCAGAGCTGCAAACTGCCTTGGCTCCTACTCACCCTTCTTGGATTTCACAACCAATGCAAGCTGTCCAGCCCATCTCCTTTTCTGAGGGACCAGGCGCCAATATGACAGTCATGTCACCTACAGCAGAGGCTCCAAATTATCAAGGTCCACCACCACCTTATCCAAAGCATCTTTTACACCCAAATTCATCTGTTACACCGTATGAATCTGTGGCAAAGCCTGGCAAAGAAGATCAGTCCAGTTTCCGTAAAGAAGAAGAGAGTGAAAAGAATGAGAGCAGTGAGACAATGGATAGAGAAAAGAAGCAAATAACAACCTCACCTGTCCCTGTTAGAAAAAATAAGAGAGATGAAGAAAGAAGAGAGTCCCGCATTCAGAGCTATTCTCCTCAGGCTTTTAAGTTCTTTATGGAGCAGCATGTGGAAAATATACTGAAATCCCATCAACAACGGCTGCATCGTAAGAAACAACTAGAAAACGAAATGATGCGGGTAAAGCCTTTTAATTACTATTGTTTCTATCTTGCTCTATGTGCAGTATGCTTTAACATTCTTCTAGTATTAGTATTGCACATAACCCTGTAAAATACGCAAGGCTGACCAACAGAGATTTACCATGCAATAGTATCCATTTCTACTCAGAACTCAGTCCCATTAAATTTAGTGGGGTTTACACCAAGGTAAGTGAGTTTAGATTGCAGCCTGAATAATGGCCAAACATTTCTAACCTGATCTCTCTTACGTTCAGATGCAATACAATGTTTTTGTCACAGCCACTAAAATTTAATACATAGATAATCTGATGTACTTATTTTATATTTCCTGATACATAGTGTATCATACAGCAGATCTCAAGATATGTTAGATACCTTATATCTAGCAACAGTAGGGGATTTACAGTGCAATTCTATGCATATCTACTTGGAAGAAAGTCCCATTGCTCCCGTGGTAAGTGTATATAGAATTGCAATGTTAGTTGTAAATGACAGGTTTTATTATAGATAATAAGGAAAGTTTAAGAAAAAAAGGCTTTCATGGGCATGAATCCAAAGGTGAGACTGCATGGGTTGAAGGAACTTCGGCTCCTGCAAGTTGGTGGTGGTGTGTCCCTGTTTTATAGTAATCCTCCATTTCCAACACAGTTGATGGACCATATGCCATTCTGTTCTGTAAGGTTCTTCCAACATTCAGAAATGGATCAGGGGCAGGGATACAGAGGACTACAGAAAACGGTGGAGGTGGGAAAACTGTTTCATGAATGGTTCTGTTCACAGAATACAACCAGGAATCCAAATCATAGTCATCACCATAGATGCAGATTCTGAATGTTTAGATTAAGTCTTACATATAGATTCAAACACTGAATATATCTCCCAGTTGAATCAAGGTAACTCACATTGAGTCCTACAATTATTCATGAAAGTTTGTTGATTTATGTGAGATTTGCTGACAAAAGTCAATTTGGTCCATTGCCTGTACATTACAGAAGCAATCTAAATACTTCCATGGTCTAAATCTAAATACTTCCATTTCTGTGGCACATGAATAAAACTAAATTTGTTCTGGCTACCTTGCCTAAATTATAGTAGGTTACTAACTTTTCTCTTCTAGATGCATAGTTGATTGATTGATTCAAATTGTGTTCTAATTTAGAAATGTGTTCAAATTGTGTTCTAATTTAGGCATTTGGCATATTTTTCAACACTTTTAAAATAGTTATTTTGCCAACTAATGAATATTATGGTCTTTCAGCCAGTGACTTGGAGTAGCCATTGAGTAGCCCTTCCATGTGCATGGAGTCACAGAAGGAACTCTGATCCAGCAAAGGCTCCTGCTGATGGAAGGGGAGACGATATTTACTAATTTCCCCCAGTAATCTCCAGTGCCATCTCCCACACTGTTCTGGAGGGTCCCTCAGCCCTCTGAAACAGATTTTCAGAAGCCTAAAGGGAGAACCTAAAAAATATGGGGTTGGATCAAAATCTTGTCCTGCCAGCAGGACACTGCTTGCACATCCTGTTATGCATAGGAGATGTAGATGACTGCAAGGGAGATGAGAGAATGTGGAGGTCCAATTCCAGAAGTGGTTTCTTTTTTCTGGCAGAACAAAAGATCTAGAAATGGATCCCATGAAATGGATCTAGAAGTAGGAGTAATTCAATGGGTTGGAAGACCAACTAAATCCTATGTTAAATGCCAGGTAATTTAGTATGAAGGTTTTCCTTGACCTTAGTATGAATAGGCTTTGCTTATTTGATTTGTCACAGACAGCTGTGTGTTAGCAAAGCAATGGAATTGCCTTTTTTTACCTGTACCAAAAATGGCATAGAAATGTCAGCCTCATGTCATTTCTTTCTAGCTTACAGCATACTTTCTCTTGAACCTAGGATGCTTTTCTCCACTTCTTTGCTATTCTTTAGTAATGCCATTTTAATTGTTTTCAAAAACTCTTTCTATTAAGTTGTATCTTTTTGAAATAGTAAGCCACCTTATATGTATATTGAATTAAATTTCTTGTTCTTTCTATGTGTTCATTCTTAGTCTCTTTCCTTTTCACTTTCACTAACAGCTGATTTAAACTATTAAGGTGTTGGAAGCTTTCCTGACATCAGTAGCCCTCGTTACTGGGTAGGCAAGTAAAATTTTGGAGACAAATATTATCTTTAAACAATAGCATGGACCCTTTCTCAGGGGCTCTGCATGCTTACCTGCATTTAAATTAAGCATGTTTTCTTTCACTGTATTTGAATAGCTTAATATCAGATTACTAATCTTGCTTTCCTTTTTTCTTTTTTCTTTTTTTGCATTGTATTGCTTGTGCTATCTACTAGCACGCGGGCAATGATATAATTACACAATTATGTTTTGTTTCATTCTACTTAGGTGGCTGGTTTATTTACAACCTATATTGTTTATTTTGCCAGACTTACTCAGGGCACATCTTTTTTGTTTGGAATTTGGGTTGTGTTCACTGTAAATATAAATCAGACTTCGTAAGAGTGAAGGATAGAAAGTGGAAAGTCACTTTGGAAGAAATGCGTGTTCCTTCTTTAGCAGATTTCAGTCAACACAGGAAAAGATTGCTTTTTTTGGAAATAGAACAAATGTGACAGATATAACTTAGCTAACCATATGGGTATGTTTATATGAAGGAGAGTAGTCAGCCTTCCTTTCCCAAAATGTGTGGCTTCTAAGGATGTCAGAGCTTTGCATTCAGCCTGCCTGTTTTCACCAACCAAGTACACTATCAAAACAATTATCCCTAAATCCTGAGCCTTGTTGTGCATGGCTCTTCATGTATGGCTGTGTTTATAATAATTTATAATCATTCCTTTTAACCACCGCTGAAGTCTCCATATTTTGTGTCATACTTTGTTTTGTTATATCCTAACAAGTTGCAGTACAAAAACTAAAACAATAAAAAGGGAAGCATCATTCCCTGTATAAGGACCAATGTTTTTTTTATTATTTGCTTGTCCTAAACTGAGCTTCTAATTATTCCCTAAAACAAATCTTCTTTTTCACTTAAAATTTTGATGTTTGTTGCATAGGTTGGATTATCCCAAGAGGCCCAGGATCAAATGAGGAAAATGCTGTGCCAAAAGGAGTCCAACTATATCCGTCTCAAAAGGGCTAAAATGGATAAATCAATGTTTGTTAAAATTAAGACCCTTGGAATTGGGGCATTTGGTGAAGTCTGCTTAGCAAGAAAGGTGGATACAAATGCCTTATATGCAACAAAAACTCTACGGAAAAAAGATGTATTGCTTCGGAACCAGGTTGCTCATGTTAAAGCTGAGCGGGATATCCTTGCAGAGGCTGATAATGAGTGGGTAGTTCGTTTGTACTATTCATTCCAAGATAAGGACAATTTGTACTTCGTAATGGACTATATTCCAGGAGGAGATATGATGAGCCTGTTAATTCGAATGGGGGTCTTCCCAGAAAATATGGCCCGGTTCTACATAGCAGAACTGACCTGCGCAGTTGAAAGTGTTCATAAGATGGGCTTCATTCATAGGGACATAAAACCTGATAACATTCTAATTGATCGTGATGGCCACATCAAATTGACTGACTTTGGGCTTTGTACTGGCTTTCGGTGGACACATGATTCCAAATACTACCAGAGTGGTAAGAGAAGTATTTTGTCCAAAATAGCCTTTTTGTGCCAGACTATTAGCATATATAGCAATAAAATGTTTACTTGCACAAAGTATTTTCTAGCAGATCCAACTTATTGCTGAGCACCGTAATGTTTTTGTGAAGTAATGATCACAGCAACAGTCATCTCCAGCATCCACTGTAGAAGATAGAATGTAGCTTTGTAACTATGTACTCTTCAAAAATATATATTAATGCGTATTGTTAAATACAGCAAAAGATGGAGAAAAGGCTGTTTCCCGCCCCCGCCCCCCTTCCCCTTGCAAGTGGCTCCTTTGGCTTGCAAACTCTTCTTGATTACCTTAAAAAACAGTGTCAACATGAATGCATCTTGTGCCCTTTGACCGTTGCAAGTTTCTTAGAAGTGCAGCCTACAGACTTGTTACAGTGAATGAAGAAGTAAGAAGAATGTGTGTGTGTGTGCAAACGTATACACACACACACACACACACACCATGAATGTTGTATTTTCCAAAGTTTATTTGGTTAGCATTTTCTTGAAATAATATTTAATCTCAGTCTGTGGTTAAGGTTTCAACTTCTTTCGTCAGAATTAACCACTCTCATGCATATCGGCAGGGTCTTGCTATTTACTGTTTTACTCTGTACAGCACCATGTACATTGATGGTGCTATATAAATAAATAATAATAATAATAATAATAATACTGCAAAACTTACAGTGCCTGTAAAGGCAGCTTTACAGGCACTGTAATTTCCCATCTATATACTTGTTACTCAGTTCTGGTACATTGGTGACCTGAAAAGGAAAAAAACAGCTCTCTTCCAGTTTGTAAAAGCTGACCTTACTTGTCACCTGGAGGTGAATATTTCTTGCTGGAGCCAAGTACAGGGCGTACTGTGACATGACTATTTATTATATGTAAAGAATATATATTTTAAAGACACACAAAAGGATTAGTGAAAATGAATAACCAACATTTTAACAGTTTCTAAAACTACTTTCAGGAATTTGTCATCTGTTCTACATTACCCTCATGATAGCCATGCTAGTATAGTTATTGATTCAAATCTCAAACCCAGTTTTCAGATTTTTTTAACAGAAATATTAGAATTAATTTGATTTATTTCCCCCTTAAAGAACATGTAAAGGGGGTTGTTACAAATGATATAGCATTTGATTGACAACTGAGGTTTAAACATAACAGTAGCACTTGGGTTTCTGCATTGTAGGTGATCACCCACGTCAGGACAGCATGGATTTCAGTAATGAATGGGGTGATCCAGCAAGCTGTAGATGTGGAGACAGGCTAAAGCCACTTGAACGTAGAGCAGCACGTCAGCACCAACGCTGTCTAGCGCATTCACTTGTTGGAACGCCGAATTATATTGCACCAGAAGTATTGTTACGGACAGGTATGTCTTTCCATTTCTTCCACCCTTTGGCAAAGTAAATTGGCTGTCAATTTCTGAAAATGATTCCCCTAAAAAACAAACTGGTCTGAAAATAAGGAAGCACCACTATGTTGCAGGACTGTAGCATTGGACTTTTGCTTTGTATTTAGCACACTGATACAAATGATAGTCTATGGGCTTAAATTCTGTAACATTCCAGCCAACCAGTGATTCACAGACTCCTCAGCTTGTTAGATTTATCATTTCAGCATAATATTAATTTACGTAATAATGATTTACAAAAATATACATACTTACAAACTCCATAGTGGGATTCTAGATCTCATTCAAAAATATTAAATCTTGAATTGATGGAAAATGTGAACCAATTCCAAATGCACGGCTGGGGTAATATCCAATGTTAGGCCTATGTAGAGTAGACCCATGGAAATGAAAGAGTTACATTAGTAACAATTAACTTAAGTTCCATTCATTCCCATTTGTTTTCATTGGAGTACAGGATTGATGGAAAATGAATGAACCACATGAATTTTATTAAAGTTTTTGCACCTGTTGGGACAATATTGCAACTTCCCAAAAGTTTTCATCATATTGATACATTGTATTTCAAATATATTGTGACACTTTATGGTCTTAAATTTTGTATCACGGTGCTCTATGTAATAGATATGTTGAATTTAACAGTCCTGCTACATAGTGATTTGATTAGGCTAATTTGTATGCAGCCTTCCCGCAAAAGAGGCTGTGTTCAAAGAAACAATAACAACAATGCATAAAATACAGTAGCAACATCAATTAGTATTTCATTCAGTCGGTAGCTGTTCATTTCAAGAATACTTAACATTGCAATATTTCAGTAATGATTTATAGAAAACATTTCCCAAAAAATCAAGCAAAACTCTTTGTAGATATTAAAATGTGTCACACAAAAGCAGCATCAACAACAGCCATTGGCTTTTAAAAATCAAACAAACTGGTTTTGCCACCTCCCTCACATGCAGGTTGCCTTCCCCATATCATTAACCTGGGGTAGGTTTACACACTGTGCCCCCCTGCTCCTGCATTCACACTAGGGGCATTCTCAGTGTCATAAGCAATTACTTCTCCTATCCTAGGACTAAATGGAATTGCACACTCATCCTCTCTACTGGTAATCTCATTTAGCAGTCTCATTCTTTTCACTATTTCTCCTCCCTCCCACCTAACCCCAGTTCCTTCAAACAGCAGTCTGTTTTAAGGTTCCTGGGTCAGAGGGGCTGGGCAGGCTGGTAGAAACCAGCTTGTGGTGGAAACCCCGTGCTCTTAATGCCAGTCAGAGCCTGTCTGCCTTCTACCCACCCAGTATTCTGATTCATTAATAGTTTCCTTATTATTGAAAAAAATTCTGAAGAATAATCCTTGAACAGTTTTCTTGAGAGCTATAAATAAAGTTACATGTAGTAGAAATTTGAAAAATATTACTAGTTAATAAAATAGTGGGTACATTCTTAAAATAGATGTAGAACCATTATTGATGCATCTAACTACTTAGTTTCCTTTTCCAGGATATACACAGCTGTGTGACTGGTGGAGTGTTGGGGTGATTCTTTTTGAAATGTTAGTGGGACAGCCTCCTTTCCTAGCACAAACACCACTGGAAACACAGATGAAAGTAAGTGAGAAAAAATGGGGTCAAACCTGTTTCAGAAATGTTTATTTTTTTTAAAAAAATCTCACATGTGTGGACTCTCCCTGCCACCCTCTGTAACTACAAGTATTACTCTACATTTAATTTAGAAGAGCATCTGTGTTGTGCTTTCTTCCTCAGAGCTTGCTTGTGACCTGAAATTGTATTTGGATTTGCAATACTTCTTCCTAGAAAGCTAACAGAGTTTCAGGGCTTCTGTGTGCAGTCCTCTTCCCTTGAAGTTAGAGAGACATTCTGTCTTGCTGCCAGCTACCCTCACTAGGCCTCAGTTGCCAAGAACAGGTGTTGATGCTGCTGAAACGTTGTCCTCCCTTTCCTTGGACAAGTGCCAAATGAATGCAGCAATGTGGCGTGCAGCACTGTCTAGCTGTGTTTGCTGCCTCCCAGGCCATTTGCAAGGGGGAGCACCAAGGGGGCAACAGTGGTGAGCTTAATGGCTCAAAGAGTGGAGCACACCAGGCAGCAATCCATTCTTCCCAACTCTGACAACCCCAAAGAACCGGGAGGTAGAAAAGGGAGTTGAATCATGTAGAAGGTAAAACCAAGAATAAGAGGGCTTCCTTCCTGGGAAGATTTTTTTTTTCTTTTGGTCTGCCTTCTACTGGAAGGAGCTAACCCTTTGTTCTCTTTCCTGTGCTTTAGGCTCCTCCTCCACACACACGGCCATGGTTCTGTTGGAGCACCCACATATTTACCTTTGGCTATTTATGTACCAGTACCTGACAAATTCATTTATCAATGACATTATCTTTGTTTATCCTTGCATTGGTTGGTGTGTGTGTACATGTTTATATGTATGTATTTTCAGCTTCAAACATAACATTCTAATTTTGTTTATGTCTGTGCTTTGTCTTTTTTTTTACAAAAAAATAAAGGTTATCAATTGGAAAACAGCCCTGCATATCCCACTGCAAGCACAATTAACTCCAGAGGCATCTGATCTTATTATAAAGCTCTGTCGAGGGCCAGAAGACCGCTTAGGCAAGAATGGCGCAGATGAAATAAAAGCACATCCATTTTTTAGATCGATTGATTTTTCAAGTGATCTGCGGCAGCAGCCTGCTTCCTACATTCCTAAAATTACACATCCCACAGACACATCAAATTTTGATCCGATTGACCCTGATAAATTATGGAGTGAGGATAAGGAAGGGAATGTAAATGACACACTTAATGGGTGGTATAAAAATGGCAAACATCCTGAACATGCTTTTTATGAATTCACATTTCGAAGGTTTTTTGATGACAATGGGTACCCGTACAGCTATCCAAAGCCTATTGAATATGAATACAATAATCCTCATAGATTGGAGTCGCAGTCTGATGAAGATGATGAGAGGACCAGTAGAGAGGTCCAAAATCGTGATCTAGTTTATATCTAGTAGAGAAGATGAAATTGAACCATCCTTTGGGATATCTTGGATCTATGCTGCAAGAAAACATGAGATACTATTGGAAAGCTAATTTTGTGCACATGTGAGGTGGAGAGAAAGGAAGCTTGATCATTGTTGGTCCAATCTTTTTCCACTAACTTTTCTCCCCATCAAAATCAAGTCCTTTTTCAAACATTAATTTATTCCAGCATTGTTAGTAATTAATATAGAAACAGTAATGTTAGGAAAATAAATTATAAAATTAAGCTTTCTGTAAAGTGTTAAGTAGGAAATAGTGACTTCCTTAGGAAATGAAATGCTCGTCTATTTGTACATAGACTATAAACATTTTCATTCCAGAATTTTGCAGTGGTATTTTTCCCTTGCATTGACCAAATACTATACGTACCTTGTATTTACTAAGCTGGCAAATGCTTTGTCTGGCTGCTCACCTTACTACATTCCACTATAAATGAGACTAGAGAGAGTAAACTGATCTGCTAGTGATTCCAGCTTTGAAACAAGGAAGTGTATGGCTTCAATCCCAAATTCACTAGTGAGTCAACATTGTTGAGCTTCTGAGTAAAAATGGATAGGATCGCATTATTTTGACAGTAAATGATGTCCATATATTGCTTATTATTTTAATTTTGCTTAATAGTTTGCAAAGCATAACTAGATTTGTGGTGCTCTGCAATAACACAACTGGGGGGGGTGGAGTGGGGGATGAAGTGATATTGGCCTATCACAAAATGACATCCTTAAATATTGAACGTTGTTGTTGTTGTTGTTGTTGTTGGTTGCCCTCATCCTGTAACTTCTGGAAATGTTTCGGCTCCTGTGATACTTAGTTGCTAAGATCTCTTACACTATCCAGCATTAATCAGTGAGATATGTCATAGTTAGGCTATCTGTAATTCATTACTACTGTTCTGGGGCTGTATCATTCTGATCCAAAGGCCTTATTTGTAAAACAGGTGGTTTTACCCTGTGTTCCTGTATTAACTGTTTTGGAACGAACTCATACCCCTGCTTAGTCCGGATTAAGTATATCTTACTCTCTCCTGTAAACTGATTCTGTTACACCTTTGAAGTTGCAACTCCTTGTATCTGTATCAGAAGCATAAGATTCTAAATCCTGTTTGTTGTGTTATTCAGGCAATTTCTATATAGATCTGCTTGCATCTTGACAAAGCCAGAATTCTTGTCACTTGAAATGTTCCTATTGCAGGAAACTTCTACCTGCAAAGCCTGTAGTTACTTCAAATCATTAAGCAAGATAAATAGCTACTTTGAAGTAAAGGGAAAACTGCAGATCTTTTGCTTGTGTGCTTTTAAATGCAGTTTTCTAAAAAAAAAAAAATCTAACATAGAGATGCACAAATAATTAACTTTTTGAGCTGCCCTTTTAAGCCCATATGCAAGCATTCCTGATCCTGAAGAATTAGCAAGCTCAACATCCTAAATTTTCGATCATAGTATGTATATAATTCTAGGGTTCTAAAAAATAATGTGTGTTTTGAAAATCTCCTTCTTTGCTTATTCCTTTGCAATGAGTTATTTATTATTTATTGTTATGCTTATGTCCTGTTTTTTCACTGAAAAAGACAGAGTGGCTCACCAGTAGCTTCCAAGTAACCTCCCATTCAGATGACTTTTTAGGGCCAAACCTGCTTAGTTTGAGCAGTAAAACTGCATCATACTTCTTCAGACTATTCTCTGAGTGGTTTGTCTTTTGATCAGGTATTGATGTGAAAACATACAGTTTTTTAAAAAAGTGCTTAGTGCTTTGTAGACTAATGCAAAATGCCCAAGTATGTACCTGTCTTCAAGTAGTCTATTGTTACAACACCTCCACCATCAAAGTTCTGTTTCATGCATTGGCCCCAAATAGATGTCCTACATGACTCATGTACCCTCTTGTGGTGTATGTAGAGCTATTAGTGTGAACCAGGGCATCTTATTCATGCTCAGTTCTGCACACAGTCAGATTGTTTTACAATACTTGGGAGTAAGACTTAAGTTTTATGTATGGAGCCAAAGTGTGAACCAGAATATTTAACTTTAGCATTATAAAGAAGGATGCAGTGTACAGTTATTCTTTTTAGATCTGTTTTTGTAAAATAAGTCCAATTTTAAAGAGTATTTTGAGGGTTCCTTGATTAAAATTTAGGTGTTCCAGTTAAACTGGCAACTTTATTATATTTTCCTGCAATAAAATATAATATATTCCTGGTTAAAGCCAGATTAATCTATTTGCAGGTAAGTACTTCACTAAATTGCTTTGTAACTTTCAAAACAGAATTTTCATCATCTAAATTCATTGAGTGCAATCAATTAAAATTAAGCACACATTATAACAAGATCAATATGTTTTAAGTGCACAGGAGGTAAGCATTTGAGGCCCATAAATTACCAATGGAACTTGAGCAAACTTAGCTTTTCTGGATTATGCCTATTTTGAGGAGTAGTGATTTAATGTTCACAAATGTATATCCCAAATAATTTTAATTAAGCTTGTTAGTATTTATATGCAGAGAGATAATGTATGTGATGTAAGTCTGTCATTTGAAACATTTAAAAAATAAAATTCTGCCTCATGTTTTCTCTACTGGCCATCCAAAACATTGAAGTGAATGGTATTCTTTTATGGTGAAGGAGGGTGCTAAACTAAAATAAGTAAATTTCAGATCTTCAGAGGCTTCAGATGTAGAATACTTGAGTTCCCATTTTTATTTTGTATACTCATACCTTTGGTGAACCTACCCTTTTTCAGTTGTCAGTCTGTTTCAAAGTAATCTCTAGTGTGCATTCAGGATCTATTGTCATCTGTACAACCTATTTTTTCTGTGTCGATGTTTCAAGTCTTCTGTGTGTTTTTTAATTTTGCAGTATGTTCAGATTGCAGTTGGGATGAAACACAACAGAAAAAAAATACAAAATCACTCCACATTTAGTTTCAGAATAAGCTGTTTTCACTTAAATTTAAACATCAATGCTTTCCTCTTCCATATATACATATGCACAGTATTTATACATGTTCTATAACCATGTAATTGTATTGTAAATACTGTTGTACTGTTCAGTTAATTTCTATCCTAGGGCAGGCCCTCTTGCTGGATCTTTTTTTACCTTATTTGTAACAGAACCTATAGAATGTATGACTAAAACTTCTTTTTAGACATAAAAAAATCTGCTGTCGCACTGTGCAAAGCTGTGATGGAGAATGGTTCTTTGAACTTTGTTGATACTGTACATCTGGTAGAGAATGCAGTGTGAATGGGTTAATAGATGCTGCTGCTGTTACCCAAGGTACCAATTAAGTTTTGGCTGCAAATATCTCTGGTATTTGAAATGAGACATTATTTGCTTTAATACAAGCAAAGCAATGCTGGGTCAACATCTGATATTAAAATTTTGGAGCAATTTATGGCTGCAATCCTGTACTCATTAACTGGGGAGTAAGTCCTATTGAGCTCAGTGGGTCTTACTTCTGAGTAGACATGTATAGGATTACTGTGTAAGAGATCTTCCTGTGAAAGGCACTATTCAAGTTTACTTTTATATTGCATTTTGTATATATGCCTTTTATACTGCAAACACACTGCTGATAAACATACTTTTATAAAAGAAACAAACAGTAGCTTGAAATAAGTGCCTTCTCAAACAATATAACGGAATCATCTGCATATTTCTGCATGTAATAACTATTTGGTAATCTGTTAAATTCCTTGAGTGTCTTACGGATTTCTTTCCAATTTTAAATCAGTTTTCTCTAGTGTACCATTTGCTGGGATAATAAAATTTAAATTCAATGAATAAGCTGCTAATCAAATATAATTTTATATTGATCAAATGTGTCTTTGTTTGGTTTTCATCTTCTGTTTTGAATGGGAATATAGAATTTATTTTATTTATTTACAATATTTATATACCGCTCCCCATTCAAAATTTCAGAGCGGTGTACAAGGTAAAATAAAATAAAAACAATAAAACACTTTAAGATAGATTTTAAAAGAAGCAAAATTTACAGTGAACCGTGGCTGGTCATTAAGGAAAGGCTTCCTGGAATAATGACGTTTTCAGGAGGCGCCAAAAGGAATACAAAGTTGGTGCGTGCCTGACCTCCAGAGGCAGGAAATTCCATAAGAGGGGCGCTACCATGCTGAAGGCTCTTCCCCTGGTGGACTCCAACTGGAGGATGGGTCTATGTGGAACCACCAAGAGCAGGCCCTCGGTTGACCTCAGTGACAAGGCAGGTTGGTAGGGGAGAAGGCGCTAATCACTTGTTTTTATGAATTCCTAATCACTTGCTTTCATGCTGTATTTATTTCATGAGCCATGATTTCCTGACTCAGTCATGTTTTTTAACTAAAGAAGGAATTCCCATAGTTATACAAACAACTATGGTTATCGCCTAAGGAAAACTGATGTGGTTTAGTGTATATATGTGCATGTGTGTGCATATATGACTTTTAAAAATATCAATACTATGAAAATATATAAAATCCAGCATACGAAATTGACAGCAGAGTACAGTTTACTTTGCTAGTTCATTTTAGCAAAATAAAATTGGTATGTCAGTCTGGAATAGAGCAATGTTCATAACTAGGAGCTACCTAGATGGTGTTGGACATTTTTGGCATTCTTTACTTAGTATGCCCAACCCTGTCATGAGTAAGACAATTCAGAGTAAAAGGCAGTCCCTTGTTAAATTGCCCTGGAGAATACAGACTTGGAAGTATCTCTACAGTTTCTAAATTAGCCTTCTCCAACATGAGCATGCTGGCTGGGAATGATGGGAGTCATTGGCCTAATCTACACCAAGCAGGATATTGCACTATGTAAGCAGTATGTAAAAGGGAGGAGCCATACTACTGCTTTATAGTATATGCTTTACCATATACCGCTTTTATAGTGCAATATCCTGCTTGGTGTAGATTAGGCTTATAATCTAACATATCTGGAGGATACCAGGTTAGGAAAGACTGTTCTAAATTGTGGGATCAAGAACATGATAATCAGGCTTTTGATTTCCTGGAAGTGCTTTGAAGTGACATTTTCAAGTGAAATCTTGTTTGTTTTTTATGCTGATAGAGTATTCTTCAGATACTCAATCTATAGTTCTACAATGTTTACTTAGATGTGGATTCTGTTGAACTCAATGGAACTTGCATTCAAGTAATTTTGTTTAGGGTACATTGTCAGTGCCTATAATAATAATGCCTAGCATTATAGTTTGCTTTATTTTAGGTACAAATACAGCAATTGGGTGCTTTGCTGAGCTGAGATTTGAAAGGAGCCTTCTAGCTCATAGGTTACACACCATTTTCCATGCCAACCACTGTGCAGAATAAAAATACAACCTGTGCAGAAGACAAGTGGAAAGCTTGATCAGATTACAGAAAGGTCAACTGTTGTCTCCTGGGCCAAATCCACCTTCACACACACACACACACACTTTTTTTTCCTCTCCCTTTCCCCTACTTGCTGAATCAGTATAAAACAGAGCGGCAATTGTCACAAAAGGAGTTGATTCCAATTTACTCAGGAAAGGATTCTGGAGCCTTGACTGATCAGTGTTCTGGTAAAGTAATCGCTGGTCCAGTGTCATTGATGAATCCCTAATGGAGGCATGTGTCAAACTTTTACCCTTTCTCTTTTACATATATAATCTAGGAAGGGGATATGCAAACCTGCTTAAGACCATACTTGGGGCCCAAAGCCTTCCATTAAGAGCACTGAATAGGATAGGTTCTTTGTGTTGCTGATATACAGTGCCATCCTAAACATATCTACTCAGAAGCATGTAAGTGGATATAGGATTGCAATCAGTTTTGCAGGATACCTATGTTTCTATACCAAACAATTTCACTGGCCCTTGTTTCTTCTACAACTGACAGTGGAGGGGGGAAAAAAGTAATTAATGTAATTTTGGGTGGCTGACAGTGTTCGAAAGGTGGAACTTGAGGCTCTTTCCTAATTGTGGGGGGGCTGTGGCTCAATGGTAGAGCACATGCTTTTGCATACAGGTGGTCCCAGGTTCAATCCCCAATATCCAGAAAAACTGTCTGAAGTGCTGGAGTGCTGCTGCTGCCAGTGAGTTTTGACAATGCTTGGCTAGATGGACAAATTATCTGACCTCAGTATAAGGCAGCTTCCTATGTTCCTAATTCCAATGTGCTGTCCATCAGAAATCATACAACTAGATCTAATCTTTTCTCAGGTAGGAAAAGGGCTAGTTTATTTGGTGTTTGATTCTCCATACTGTGGATTTTCCAACTTGTTTGTTCGAGTGCAAGGTCACTCACAAACCACCTCCTCCTATGTAGTTCTTCGTGCTCTCTGTGCCTCACACATAGGGGCTCTGTGCCTGTGCGGAGCTTCGAATCGGGAAACTTCTAGAGCTGAGCACATTTTGGCGGGAACCCTCCTCTACCATCCCACTGGGCATGCTCCCGCCCATTCCATCAGGGTTTTTTGGACCACCATTGTGGCTGGACTAGTTTTGGGACTTCTGTCAGATTTTGGCTTTCTAAGCCTACTTCTGAATCCTTTTTATTGTGTTTATTTCTCCCCTTTTTCTTGTTCAAAAACCGCACAAACGTTATATTTCCTTTTAGTGCAATCATAGATCGCGTCAGGCTCAAGGTCGTATGGCTGTTAAGGCCCCCTTCAGAAAATGCGTATGCAGCGGGCCAAAGCTACCACCAACTGATGGGACATTTGCTCTGCGTTGTGTGTTTAGGTGAAGGACACGTAGTTGAGAAGTGCCACCATTGCATGTCCTTTACAAAACAAACTAGTAAAAATCGGGCCAATCGTCTTCAGCCTGTTCTGTGGGAAAAGGCTCTAAAGGTGGCAGACCTAAAAAAGATGGAAGTCAGAAGAGAGTGGCGAGGGTGCTGTTGCACCATGTTCTCCATGGTGCAACATGTCCTCCAATATCATCTGTACGCCGATGATACACAACTATATCTGTCATCTCCGGAACTTTCTCCTGATGTTCACGATCGTATCTCGGCATGTCTTTCAGATATCTCAGCTTGGCTGCTTCATCGTCGTTTGAAACTTAATATGGCAAAGACTGAATTGCTTGTTTTTCCTCCTAAACCTTCTCCTCATCTCTCATTCTCTCTTACTGTCAATGATGTTACGCTTACTCCGGTCAAGGAAGCTCGTAGCCTTGGCTTTATATTTGACTCCTCGCTCTCCTTTATTCCTCATATTGAGGCAGTAGCTAAATCTTGTCATTTTTTCCTGTATAATATTGCCAGGATTCGATCATTTTTGTCTGTCTCTTCTGCCAAGACGCTTGTTCATGCGCTGGTTATTTCACGGTTGGACTACTGCAACCTTCTTCTCTCTGGCCTTCCTTCTTCTCACATCAGTCCGTTGGTTTCTGTTCACCACTCTGCCGCAAAGATCATCTTCTTGGCTCGCCGCTCTGACCATGTTACTCCGCTTCTGAAATCTCTTCATTGGCTTCCAATTCACTTCAGAATCCAATATAAACTTCTCCTGTTAACCTTCAAAGCTTTTCACGGTCTAGCTCCTTCCTATCTCTCCTCTCTCATCTCACACTATTGCCCCGCTCGTGCTCTTCGCTCCTCTGATGCCATGTTTCTCGCCTGCCCAAGGGCCTCTACTTCCCTTGCTCGGCTTCGTCCATTTTCTTCTTCTGCCCCTTACGCCTGGAACGCTCTTCCAGAACATTTGAGAACTACAAGTTCAATCGCAGCTTTTAAAGCTCAACTAAAAACTTTTCTTTTTCCTAAAGCTTTTAAAACTTGATGTTGTGCGGACTTTATACTGTTAGTTTTACCCTACCCTGTGCCTGCTTACCCTACCCTGTGCCTGTTGGCATTCTCTTCCCCTCCTTATTGTTTTACTATGATTTTATTAGATTGTAACCCTATGCGGCAGGGCCTTGCTATTTACTGTTTTACTCTGTACAGCACCATGTACATTGATGGTGCTATATAAATAAATAAATAATAATAATTCTGCTTGTTCATTCCTGGCCGATGTCTGGTTGGCCACTGTGTGAACAGAGTACTGGACTAGACGGATCCTTGGTCTGATCCAGCATGGCACTTCCTATGTTCTTAAGCTTCAGGGCATCTCCCACGCAATCAGCTGTAGCTCTAAACACCGGCTCTGCTAATTCACCCACTCCATCCGCTCATTTTCTTTGGCGACTGCCAAAAAGCTCGAACCCCAAAAGCAGGGGATCCTCAACAGAAAAAGAGGAAGGATTCCCGCAAGCGGCGGATATCTCCGTCACGGCTGCAATCTGTTTTGCCTTCCCCAACCTGGTGCCGTTCAGATATTCTGTACCACACCTCCCATTATCTCCAGCATAGCGAGAATGATGGGAGTTGTAGTACAAATCACCTGGAGGGCACGAAATTAGGGAAGACTGGATTAGAGTCAGGAAAATTAATGGCAACCCCAGCCCTATTAACATTAAGCACGAGCGGGCCACTTGTACGTCAAAACACCTGGGCAGCCCCAATTCTCATCCGCCATGGCCAGCATAGCCAAATGCTGAGGGCAGCTGTAGGCCAAGATACCCGACTAAAAGGTTTAGGGGAACTTTCACCTTTCTCATAGGTAGGGAGAGAATTCAAAGCTTGAGCGAGAGATCCCTCCCAAACTACTAGCTTTTCCTGAGGGACAAGATCTGCGGCTGCGGACGACGCCACGCTGGGAAAGGGGAGGGAGGAAGAGTACGCGGAGCAAACCTCCTCACAGTGACGTCAGCGAGTTCTGGCTGGAACACAGAGTAAATATTTAAAAAGAGAGCGAGAGAGAGCGCCCGAGGGCGGAGGCACGGAGTCGTCAGAACGTCATGGGCGGAGCTAGAGCGGGCGCCTGCGCGCTCGCGCCTCAGCACCGAGTGGCTTGGAGGCGGCGCTGAGATGAGTCGGCCGTCGCCGTTACCGAGCTGAGCGCGCCGAAGCTGCGTGAGTGCCCCCCCTCCCCCTCCCCTCGATTCATTCGTAACTCGAATAAGGGGTGGGTGGCGTCGTGGCGCCTTCCTTTTCCCGCGGCGGCGCCTGTGCCTGTCCCCCGTGTCTTTGGGTGCTTTCTCGACGCGCTTCTTCTCCCTGTCCCGAGCGGATTGATGCCGCCCACGGCTCAGCGGCTGGATGGAGTTGGCGGGAGGGCTTTATGTGTCGGAGCCTTTCCACGCTGGGCGCTTTGAGTTTTTCTCCCCTTCGCAATATCCAGTTTTTCCTAAAGCTCCAGACACCTGTTCGCCTCTACCTTTCAGCTTCTTCCTCACCCTACTCCAACATTCTCCGATCAGGTGCCCTCCAGAGGGGTTTGGACTACAACTCCCAGCATCCGCTAACTGGCGGAAACTCGGAGTTACAGTCCAAACCCTCTGGTGGGCACCCAGTTGGGGAAGGCTGAGTGCACACTTGAGCGCTTTCTTGCTTTCCCCCCCACCTCCTTCCTTTCTCTAATTCCTTTCCTTCCTTCCCACTACTGTTGTCAACAACCTGTTACAGCGATGAGTGGGGAGCATTTGCCTAGTTATGTGTTCTTTTAGGATTTCAGGTGTTGTCGTTCTCACTGCTGGGCTACTCTTCTGTCCTTTGCTTGGAATGCTTTCTGGAGTAAATAACACCTGCTTAGAGTAAGTGATCACTTCCTGTATGGTTGAGGGTGAAACGCCAATTCTAATTACCTTCTTGTGCTGCCAAGTTTTATGTTTTTTTCCTAAGACTTAGATAAGACAGTAAGATTCCAAGGGTTGAAGTGGGTACCCTGGTATGTATTAGGAAATGTATTAGGAGTTAATACATTTCATTGTTTTATCCCAGCCTTTCCCAATGTGGTGCCCTCCAGATGTTTTGGGTGAAAATTTCTAGTATTCCTGACCATTGCTCATGTTGGCTTGGTCTGACAGGAGTTGAAGTTCAAAATATCTGAAGAGCATCAGATTGTGGGGAGGCTGTTTTGTTCTGTAGGCCAGAGGAGGCAACCTGGTGCCTTCCAGTTGTTTTGGGCTACAATTTCTCTAAGCTCCACCCTATATGGCCGTTGATCAAGGATTATGGAGTCATAGTCAAATACATCTGCGTATCTGTATCAAGTACAGATTGCGTATCCCTGCTATACATAGTATAGGTAGGGGAAAGGGAGATGTGATAGGGCTATTCAAAATTATGCATGGTGTGGAGAATGTGGATAGGGAGACATTTTTCTCCCCCGCTCATAATACGAGAACCAATCCCATGAAACTGATTGGTGGGAGATTCAAGACAGATAAAATGAAGTACTACTTCACACAGCGCATAGTTAAACTATGGAATTCACTACCACAAGATGTAGTGATGGCCACCAATTTGGATGGCTTTAAAAGGGGGTTGGATAAATTCCTGGAGGCAAAGGCTATCAATGGCTACTAGTCCTGATGGCTATCTGCTACCTCCAGTAGAAAAGGCAATAAGCATGTATATACCAGTTGCTGGGGAACATGGGCAGGAAGGAGCAACATGTCCTGCTTGTGGGTTTCTGGTGAACAGCTGTTTGGCCACTGTGTGAACAGAGGGCTGGACTAGATGGACCCTTGGTCTGATCCAGCATGGCTCTTCTTACATTCTTATGGAGTCTCCAAGAAGAGCAGAGGCAGCACACCAGAATTTTCAGTTTGCACATCTCACCTCTTGCAGGTAAAGGAAATTGGCCAAGGACAGTGCCCCACTCCAAAGGCTCTCAAAATCCTGCAGCAGGTACTACACCATACTTAAAATAAATACCGATAAAACTACTTCTTCAGTATATATGTATGTATTGAAGACGTATAAGCACGCAATTCTCTTACATTCTTTAATATAGGAGTGAGGAACTTGTGACCCTCCAGATGTTGTTGGACTGCAATTCCCATCACCCCTAAGCAATATAGCCAATAATAAAGGATAATGGAAGTTGCAGTTCAACAACTTCTAGAGGGCCACACATTGCCCATCCTTGCTTTAATATAGTTAACTTTTCTGGAATGTAATTCAGATATTACCTATGTGCAGTGGTAGCCATTGAAAAACAGAATTGTGTGGAAGTCAATTGCATGATGCTGCTTCCCATCTGGATGTGGCTTTAACTATGCTAGTAAAATCAGAAGTGGATTAATAATTTCATTGTATCCATGTAGGAATTTGTTTGTGCAGATGCCTTCCAATTGGAAGGTCACTGTACAATTCAGTGATGGTATTTTGGGTAGGTACCATGCATTAAACATACCTTGAGTAGGTCTTATGCTATTTGTGAAAGTGGGCCACCTTCACAAACAGCAAGGCCTACAATAGACATTACATTTACCAAAGAGATTGAGAAACAATGGCTAAAGCCCTTCTGTCTTTACTCATAAGTGCTACTGAGTTCCCTCATTTGGGGAAATGTCACAATCCATCAGGCTTTGACAAATCCATTCACCAAGATAATTTTGGGAATAGGCTTACCATGTCCTAAGAAATGAATGCCATGATATTGAAGCTTCTTAAGTTTTACTATTAGTAAAAAAATAAAAATAAAATAAAAAAAGCTCAACAGAGCCATTGTTAAACACACGTTCAGTGTGTTTTAGAAGTTCCATCTTTCTGTGGTTATCCACAGGAGTGCAGTCTTAGACTCAAAGATATGTAGTTGGGAATAGTTGTAAATTAGGTAGTGTGTTGTAATTGAAAGATAGCTGATTTCTCCCATCTACTTGTGAACAGAGGCATATGTTATATATAAATGTGTTAGTCACTATGTTAAATATTTAATAGGTTAACAAAATAGAAAAATTGAAATCTGGCTTCCACCTTGTTTAGCTGCTCTGATACGAATTAAAGTGCTTTTATATAAAATTATATATATATATATTTGGAAGTAAAACTTTTGGGGCTTATGGAAGCATTAAAAATTCTGACAGTCAATATAAATGAGGTTTTGTATCTTTCCAAATGGTTGAATCAGATTGTTTGTCATGGAGGGTGTTGAAGCAAGAAACAAATCCTCATTTTGAGGACCCTAAATGAAGGAGCTTACATGCCAAAATTTTGTTTTCATCATGAATTTGATTAAAAATGAAGAAAAGGCAAAATAGATTTTCTAATGACATTACACTTATATAACAAATTAACTAATTTTTGATATGAACAAGAATTGTTGGTATAGTATATCGTAGCACAGAAAACAGGTTTATTCATTGAACCTCAAAAGAGTTTTTGATTTCTAGAGTTGTAGCTCTACTAGTCCATTGCAGCAAAAACAGTTTTGTGGCACCTTAAGACAAATACTTCTATTATGGCATAAACTTTCCAGGAGAACAGTCTACTTTAGTTTTTCCCAACCTGGTATCCTCCAGATTTGTTACACTTCAACTCCCATGACCCCCCTGGCCAGCATGGCTGGGGATGATGGGATCTATAGTCCAACACATGTGGAAGGTGCCAGGTTGGGAAAGGCTGGTCTGTTCACCAGATGCATGGAATGTTATCCTGAGCTGCATGGTTTGGTAGGAGCTGGGAGGATGAGGTCAGAAGGAAGCAAACTTCAGAAAGTACAGACACTGACCTAGTTCACATGACACGACAGTCTGTAGGTTAAATAACCCACGGGCTGTCGTGCACATGCAGGAGATAGCGGATGCGCTTCCTGCAGTGCACCCACCACTTCTGCTTTTCCTTAGCAACTGATGATCGCCTCCATTGTAAGTTGTTTATTGCGTTGCCCGAACCTGGAGTGCTGGGTTGTTTAGGGCCTAAACAACCCAATGGTTAACCCATGGTTTGTGACAATTACATTAACAGTGGTCATTCCCCAAACAGTTGCTGATAACATAGACATCCTGGCATTGTGATCCACTCAGAGAGCTTCAACTGTGAGGCAATATAGAAATATAATAAATGAAATGAAATTGTGTAAGCTAATTAACACATGTAGTATGACTTTAAATCAAATGTTTAACTCTGTACAGGACCAGAGGATGTTTTGATCATCTTAATAATTTGCTTTAGTAATTAACTTGGAGACTGAAGTTAGCTTACCGCCAATAGGGCAAAAGCATTTCAGTGTTAGAGTGCATGCATACCTAACTCATTATTAATTTACTCCTCTACTCTATATCATAGAGAATCATTCTTCAGTGGTTCGGTCTTTCAAAAGTGGTTTAAAGGCAGAGTTTCCCCTAATTCGCCTTCCCTTTACTTTTGGTAATGGTCTCCCTGGAGCTTGCTTTGTTTTCAGTGGCTAAACTACACAACTGCATTCCACAACCACATATCCTAGGTTTAGATTTCTGATAAGCTAAAATGCTTGACTTTTTTCAAAACAGGGGTCCTGTTAGAGGTTGATAAGTGTAAATCTTTAACAAATTGACTTGTTGGTGCTTCGCCCCACATTACTGTACAGGATGGACAAAGCTGGATGACTCGTTGTTTTTGTGTGAAGTTAAAATATTGTTTAAAGCCCTGCCATTTTAACAAAAGAAAGATGCAACATCTGCTTACTTGCAGTCAGACAGTATTAGAAAAGGTGCACAAATAGAGATCAAATTGTTCAGTCTGAATAAAGCCAAATTGATGTAGTGCTCTTCTGGGACTTAAGATGAAACTTCCCCAATAACACTTGAGGGAACTGGCTTAAGAACAAATGAATTATTGTTGGATGTTTGTACCTTACTATACATACATTAATTTTTGTGAACTGCCCAGAGAGCTCCGGCTATTGGGCGGTATAGAAATGTAATAAATAAATAAATAAATAGAAGCTGAAGCGGTTGTATCTTTGCCGCAATAAAAGGCATCAGTGACTCTACTGGTAATGTTAAAACAATGTATCAAAAATAGGGAGCTATGGTGGTTGCCTAGAGAAAATCTCACATGGTCAGTAAGGGTGTATTTCTAAAAAAATCCATTGGGGTTGGGAGAGACATTTTGTCTCTAAATGGAAATAAAACCTGAACTAAAGTAGTGCCTCTCAGCTTCTTGCATTCACAAACAACAATGGCAGCTAAGTGTTCTGCTTCTACAGGTCCAGCAACACCTTCAGGGCCACGCTGCCCACTCCAGCCATAAATGATCCAAAGCTTTAAAATGTCAGAAGTGTAACCATGTTATGGTGAATTATAATGTGCGAAAGCAAAGCGCTATTAAGCCAGCTGGCACACACCCCATGGGCAGAAAACAAGGAAGGTTTTCCTTCCCTCCCCACCCCTCTGTGTTTTATTTTCTGGAGTAAAAGAATGAGCAAAGTAATATGCATATGGGAGGAGATGGGAAGAAATAGGCGATGTTTCTTTCTAACTCTAATCTTGGCATATACGATTTCACTTTGGAAATCTATAGTTAGATGGCTGAATCCTCTTTGTTTCTTCTGAAATTACAGTTGCCAATCTTTTGTAATATTGTTTTGGAAAAGGTTCATTTATTGGCAGAACACACATCTTTTTTTAAAAAAATGTTTTGAAGTAGTTGGTTTGAATAAAAAAAGATAACTAAAGGTGTGATGAAGTTTCATCATAGCTATAGAAGTATCCTTTATGGGCCTCTGAATTATGATTTGAAGGCTGAGCTTCTGTCAATCTCAAGTAGTCTTGGAAACTCTTATGAGGTTAATAAGCTTATTTTTGGTTTACAACTTACATTTTTAAAAAAACTTATTTCAACAGGTTTTACGTAGACGTTTGGGATAGGTAAGAACAGTTCCCATACCTGAGACACCTGTTTGCCATTATGAACTGATGACTAATCAAGTTTTAAATTACAAGTTTAGCAAGATGATGAGAACCATTAAGCAAGTAATGGCAAGTCATAAAGTAGATTTAGGTATAGCAGAGTACTGTTTTTGGAGTAAAAGCATGAGCAAGGGGAGAGAGAGAACCTAATTATGCTCTGAAAATTAATGGGCAAACAGAAAAGAAAGTAGTTGATACTTAATAGCATTGTGATAATACTAAAAAAGAAATTTATGAAGGGAAGAGAGTATGAAATAAGTGTTTTTATATTAAAGCAATTCCTTCATAAGACACACATACTTAACAAACCAATACATTTTTAACAGCTAGAGGCTTGTCAGTAGTTTCAGTGTGCTTGTTATATTCACTGAGTGTGTTTAGCTGGTCTTTGTCTCATAACTTTGTATAATCTGTGAAGAAGATTTTTCTAACTCATCTTGAAAACCCATTGTGGAGAGGCATGAGAAAACAGTGCTTGCCCCTTTGCAAATCTTCCCTCTCTTTGACCCAATAACTGGAGTCTCCATTCCAGAGCATCCTCTCTGACATGTAGCTCACACAGCTTACCGCCGTAAGATGAGAAGTCCTCTTGATGAGTTCTGCCTGTTGGGATGCCATGCTTTCCATGGTCACACCTAATTGGTGTGTTCTTTTCCCTCTGTCAACCCCATTCCCCTAATTCTACAAGGGATAAAAGTTGGGGCATATGTCTTTTGAAATTTGTCACCGCTTAGTCACTCACCTTTTGTCATCTTGAACATCTTTGATGATCCGTATTATCAGTGGGTAGAAGCTTCAGACTGACTACCCCACCCTGCACTAGTTGCAGCCAGTTGTGCCGATGTAGATAGAGCTTCTACTAATAATGTAAGTTCTGTAGCTACCAATATTTTCTGTAACTAGTTTTAACATGTCTTTAGAACATGGAATCACGTGAATCAGGTGCATCAAATGAACACTTGGTAGTTCAGAATGATAACATGAATCTTTGTGTCAAAGGTCTTTTAACTTTTGTTTTAAAAGGATGATCCAAGCAGAAAGGTTATACAGAACTGTCGATTGTGGCCATTTGCTGAGTTGCATTATCTCATGTTATCTGTAAACAAGCAGAAAAGGGAAGAGCAGTATGCAAAGTTGTCATTGAACTAGATGCACTGCTGAAATCCTAATGATGACCTTCCATTTGTTTTTTAAGTGTAATTCCATATGAAATCCCTCTTCTGTGGGTAATTTAATTTATTTAGAACATAACACACAGCCCTGGAACACTTAAGGATGCTTGGAGCTTATTTGAAGTCATACCAGAACAATTATTTTTGGTGAATGGATCACTAAAATACTATCAATAAAATATATTTGGTTCAATAAACATGAATTCTTCCAGGCTTGGATGAGCTTCAGGCACCCAGCACTTTTGAACAGACCTAAAGAGAGAACTTGAAAGAATAGATCTTTCTTTTTGAATAAAATTCAGTCTGGCTTAAGAAATGCCCATTTGGTTCAGCAACTACAGTGTGCCTTCCCCTTCCAATGGCTTATCTGCCACCCTTCTATTGGTAACATTTATATAATACAGTTTTGGCATGTGCAAAACTTGTTCTGAACTTTATTTTCATGTTCAAAACTATTGCTTAATGATAAGTTACAGGAAATGCTTTTAGTGGTTCACAATGAATATACCAGTATAAGACATCAGGTCAAATGTGGCAGTCATTCTTCCGTAAAGCAGTTGTCATGGATTAGGAACAAGCTTCCCCTGAGTCTGTTGAGAAGCCTCATTGTAGAACCCAGGCTTTTCAGCCTTTCAGATTTGGGGTGAGGGTGGGGACATGCAAAAGCTGGAAAACTACTCGAAGATTGACAGTCAGGGGGAGTGCTGTGTGCCATCTGGGGAACCCTGGAGAGTCACATTTAGACACTGAGGCTGAGGTTCCTCACCCCCCCATCCTGGAAAAGGATGTGGGGAAGTGTGGGTGGGTGTACTCATGCATGCAGGCCCTTGCCACACACCCAACACCAGCTGTGACCCTCTGGGCTGTATTGGTCTCCCACCCCTGCCCTAGAGGGTCAAACAGTTTGAGGAACATGTTAAAACCATAGTGTGTAATAGATGCATCATTCCTTTTTGGCAACTGTTCTCTGTAGATGTTTTCTATAGATATTGTCATCTTGGAACGTCTTGTCTTGGAGAGATATGGCTCTGTGGCAGAATGTAACTGTTCTGTAGTAATAAGATTATTGCCTATTGTGTGTTAAATTAAAATACAGCATAAGACTAAAACATAGTGTAAGACCCAGAATGGCTTTAAAATAAACTCATTCTTCCCCTTCCAGTATTCTTTTAAAAAATATTAAGCATTTTTTTTCTTCTAATATTTCCATTATTTTACTACCCTATATATTTTACAGGTTTGCTTTATAGCCTAGCAGTATTTGTATCTTGCAGTTGCAGCATGTCTTCTTTTCCCCTTCTCCAGCTTATGTTGACCATGAGTCTTGTCATGATAAGTGAGAATGTGAAGCTGGCCCGTGAATATGCCTTGCTGGGGAATTATGATTCTGCAATGGTCTACTACCAAGGAGTACTTGACCAAATGAACAAATACCTCTCTTCTGTCAAAGATGCTTATCTTCAGCAGAAATGGCAACAGGTGAGCTGCCCTCTTCCTATGGATGTTCTTACTTTCAATTATTCCAGGGGGCCAAGAACTAAATATTTTTGTTAGTTATCACTTGTCTTTTAACAAAACTATTTCATTTAATGTTCATATTACTTAAGTGTCCTACAGGTTCCCTTTTAGATTATTGAAGGAAGATTAAAGTACTTGACATGTAATAAAGAAAAGCTGCTACTCATTGTTGGAGAGTGGATTAATGTTAGCATTTTTATTGCCTATTACAGTAATGCTAAAATAGTCATACACAAAACACATGTGCCCTAACTTGCAGCCCCACTTTAATTCTTTTGCCACCAATTAACTAAAACTTTAGTTGATTAATCTAAAGCTTACTGTTCCATTGATCCATCTTAGTTCACTTGTAAATATCTGAGCTGTTCCTGGACTGTGCCACTTCAGACTATAGATGTGGAATTGCATTTCTGAATGCTCTTCTTTGATTTGTTTTTTAAGAACACACAACTCTGCACACAGAAAACATAAGCTTGATGTCAGGTCATATGGTTGTTCCATGTGTATGGGTCATTAGGAATTTTCTGCAGGAATTGTCAGAGGCATTCCTCCTACTTTGTTAGGGCCTGCATTTTCCTCAGTCCTAGGAATCATCGTCCAAAGGCCCGTGATGCAGCAACCTTGCTGAAGTTAAGCAGGTTCTGGTCAGTGTGTGGATGAAAAACCACCTGGAAACCCTCTAGATGTGCCTCTGGAGGAAAGGTGGGATATAAACATCATAATAATTCACTATTAGGTTTCAGGTTGTGTAGGATATTCCTGCACTACCTCAAGGCACCTTCCAAAGTCTGGTAAACACAAAAGTGAGGTCTTCTGCCATACGTAATCACTCCTGCTATGAACTTTTGATTTATGAGATCTGTTTTGGAATAACTACATTAAAGGAGATCTAGTACATGGATGATCTTTAAGAGGTAACAGGAGAAGATAAGCTGTGGCTTCCACATGTTTTTGGACTACAGTGTCCATCATCCCTGGCCATACTCGCTGGGATTGCTAGGAGTTGAAGTCCACCAATATCTGGAGAGCCAGAGTTTGCCCATCTCTGCTGCTACAACAAAGAAGTAATACAGCTCCTTTCAAACACACTTTCAAATTAATTAATTCAGTTTCTGAACAGTGAAGATTTTGTTTTTCTGGGATAAGCTCTTGCCATAAAATTTGCTTGTAAGTCCCATTGTTTAAAGGTCAAGAGTACAACAGTGCATTTGTTCTCCACTGGAAAATAAAATAAAAATTGTAAACTTCTTCAACTTCCTATAGAGTGATTTGGAGTCAATCACTAGCACATATAAAGGAGCCCCAGAACGTTTCTTTAGGTGCATATAGTCGAATAGATTCACATCTCAAGTTGACAAGTTTCTACAAGTTAACAGTCTGTTTGTTTGTATTTTATGTTTTCAATCAGGTTAGACAGGAGATAAGTGTAGAAGCTAAGCATGTGAAGGATATCATGAAAACACTAGAAAGCTTTAAATTAGACAGCACTCCTTTGAAAGCTGCACAACAAGAATTACCAGCTCATGATGGAGAAGTCTGGTCACTGCCCGTACCTGCTGAACGTAGGTAAGAGACACTGAGGGTAAAGTAGATCAGGGGAGCCCAAACATTATTTTAAAGGAAAGCATCAGTTAAATACTATCTGTGAGGACAGTGTATTGGTTCCAGTTCCGAAACCAGAAAAGAAGCACTGTGCTGTTGCCCATGAATACAACTTGGCCAGCTGACATCCCACACATGAAAGCCGCAACTCAGTGGTGTGTCTTCAATTGTAAATAATTGGCAGGGTCCTTCTGTTGGAAACACATTAATGTGTAAGATCAAATTTATAGGATCTTGGCGCATATGTGCAGATATCTAGAATCTTTGGGGTGGGGGAATTCCCCAAGGGATCTAGTCCCCATAATGCAGACCATTCAGATACTCATGGGTCCCAAGGAAAAGACTGTCCACTTGGCCATATTTGAGAAGCTTCTGTGTTTTGGATTTAATTATGAACATCTTAGTGAATTCAGTTTTCTTTTCTGTTTTCTAACTAACCAGATCTTCACCAGGACCCAGGAAACGTCAGTCTGCTCAGTGCAGTGATTGCAAGGGCCAAAATAACCGACCAAGTGCAGCAGCTAGAGTTCCTCACCGTCCCTCCTCCAGAAACACTAATGATAAAGGCAAAGTAGTCCGTGGCCGGGAAAAGAAGGATCCACAAAATAAGGGAAAAGAGGAAAAAGTAAGTTTCACGAATGTGAACCCAACCTTTCACATTCTTGGAGGTATCCCTTTCATCACCATTTGGGTCTCTCAATATTGAAGCCTGCACTAATCAGTATTCTCAACAGACAAGAAGTGTAACGTTTAGGGGAAGGTTCATTGAGAGTGAGAGAGAAACATAATGAACTATGTAATGCTATACATGTGCACTCAGAAATAAGTTCCATACCCAGGTAGGCAAGCCAGTATAGATTCTAGCCTTAATAGACCTAAAACTGTTGTGTCTTTGCAAGGTGCCCTATGTTTAGCCGGTGTGTGTGTGTGTGTGTATATGTATAAAGTGTGTTCTTCTCTCTCTCAAAACTTATTGCCTGCAGTCCATTACTTTTTCCCATAGAGAGTACAAACTTTAGATCAGAACTTTTGTGGTCCTATCATGGAGTCCATTTTTTGGTAACACTGGAATGTGACTAAAAGATGAAATCCAAGAATTTGCTTTTATGATAGCAAAGTTGATCATGCTGGACAGAATTTACTGTGGAAAGGAGACAAATACATGTTGAATTGCAGTATTATTCACACTCTGTCACGCTAGTAGGCATGGTGTGACCCACATTGACTAGGTTCATGCAATAAAACTACCGTAAGCCATGGTGGGTTGTCATGTCATCTGAATGCCAACCGCTTCCTGCAGGGTGACAACCCATGGCTTGTTCTTGGTTTTTTTTTTAACCTATGATGGATTGGCATGTCTGAACCAGGGACAGACAGCCCATTGTAGGTTGCAGGATATGATGAGTGAGCCACCCAGCAAGAGCTGCAAAAAACCCTTCTGCTCTTCCTGAGTGATCTTGTCCATGCTGCAGTGACAGCCCCTGCACCAATGCCCAAATGGCACTTTGGAAGGGATGCCACTCGCTCACCAACCCCTTTTAAAAATAAATAAAAATTGGACCCCGACATTTGTGCAAATGGGGCCATTTTTTAAAAAAAAAATTCTAAGAATTGGTTCAAATGACCTATTTATTTATTTATTTATTTTCTGTTTTTTCAAAGTTGCAAAAGTGCATGCGTATGGCTGTCAAGTTATATATAACCTTGTCTTGTCTATTGGCTTGTATGTTTCATCTGTCAAAGGAACTGTGATACAAAACATACAAGGTAATTGACCAGAAGGCTCCATATAGTCTAGTTTGACAGTCAACATATCGGGAGAGAAAGGGGATCAGATTGGCCCCTTAGCAAAATTATTCTCAAGTTTTGAAGTGTGGAACTGACCCTTCTCTGAGTCTCCAGCAAGTGGTTTTAACAGTGATCCAGGGTCCACCCCACTATACATGGCATCCCTGTTACTGCAAAAGGGATCAGCTCTCTGGATTCATTTGTTTGAGAACGGTCTTCAGCTAAGAGATTTTTCAAGGGCCTGTGCTGAGGGAGTATGTAACTGCATTATACAATGGTATAAATATGCAGACGTCCACACTGTCAGTTTTTATGAGTCCAATTTGACAGTAGACGGGCTAGTGACCTGGCACTCTTAAGGTGTCTGTAGGTTGGACTTAATGCAAGCTGCCTTATTTGCAGGTGGTTGAAGAAAAATCTTCTGCTTAACTTTAATTATTGCAAACCTTTTTGCAAACATGCTAGTTTTCTATTATGTTCTGGCAAAAGAACATCATGGATTTTAGTACTTCTGTACAATGCCATATTTCTATCTTGAATAAGTTATTTCTGGAGTTTGCATCCTCCTACGTTTATGACCCCTCCTCCGCTGCTGGTCATCATAAGCTTGGCCTCTGACTCGTTTATGTTTCAGTAAGATGTATAAACTATGCCCATGTCTGCCTGTAGGATTCCCACTTTTATTGAAATTATACAGGCATTAAATTGGGTGTATTGATATTAAGCGTGGGCAACATTAAAATAACATGTGTTTAATATGCACATTTTGTTTGTAATGCAGAATAAGTCCTCACCTGACATTCCAGAACCTGAGCCAAAGAGATTTGATAGTACTGGGTACGATAAAGACTTAGTAGAAGCTTTGGAAAGAGACATAATTTCCCAAAATCCCAATGTTCGATGGTAAGTGTAAGCCCTTTCTATCTTTTTTTTAACTTGGGAAGTCTGTGTATAAGCTTGAGAGGCTTTTAGGAGGAACATCTAACACTTCAGTAAAAAGTCTTACAACAGATTACATGTCTTGCATCAAGAAAGTTTTTTCAGTGAACATATGGTATGATCAAAAGGTTGCAACTCATGGAATCCAGTGTAGCAGGCCTCGTTCAGTGAGATATCTTGTCTGCTGGGATGTGGCAACCTCTGCAGCATTCAGCTGAGTCAAGAAAAGGGCTTTTATAGGGAGGGAACAGCAACAGAGTGAGCTATTTATCTAACCTGCAGCTAGGGACAGTAACATAATGGTACATTGCTGATCAAAAGGGGCATAGAGCAGAGCAGCCTTGCAAATGTCCACAACAATTAACTATCCACAAAACTTAGATTTGCCTTCCTATCTGCCGGCTCACACTTAGCTATGTTTCTCATTTTTGAGATATTAATGGCCTGAAAGGGGAAAAAAAAAGTAAGACTACTCTTGCCTGGAAGAGTTCCTCATTTACCATACACATCCAGTAGAGTGGCTACTTACAGGATATCTTCCTTATTTGCCATGAATAGAATGCTATATTAGTCAACAATAATTAGGGGTGGTAATTATCTAAGTAAGGCCTTTTGGCTTTTTATACCTAAGGTAAGTATATGGCTTTTTGCTAACGTTTTCTTGGAAATTTGGTCCCTGTGGAAGCAGTGTAACTGTAAAGTGAGGCCAAGGCATACTCTATGCACTGTTGCAGCAGGACTTGAAATTCATACTCTGGAAAATATGATGAATTTGCCATAATAGAGTTCTCAAGAATATTGCATGAACCAGTTTTCATTGGGGAAGAATAAGCATATGCTTTTTAAAGCTAAAGGCTTGTGTGGTCTACTTTTGGGGTCATTCATGGCCTAAAAGGAAGAAAAAAAGAACACTGTTCTGATTTACAGAAGCTTCCTTGCCAAGTGTTCCTTTTTATTTATTTATTTATAGTATGTTTATACCGCTTGTTATATTAAAATCCCTAAGTGATTCACATTAAAATACAACATAACAATATAAAACCAGATAAAAACAATAATTTTTTTAAAAAAATTAAAAATATAATGTAACGATAAAACAGGATAGTAACAGAGCTTCCCACAGGTAGGGATGTATGAGAATTACATTCTTGTTTGCAACTTCAAACGAGAGTATGTGTCTGTCAAACATGTGCGCATGTTCAATTTGTGCAAATTGCCCCTGTAGACTGAATCAGCATTGCTTTAGTTTATGGAGGATATTTAGGAAATTTGCACAAATTGAGCAGGAAATTTGCACAAGTTTCATATTCGATCACTTATTGGTTTGCTCCATTTTCCCATTAGCGGAGACCAAGCAGCCATCGCAAATGCCAAAGGGAATCAGTCATGAAATGTCCAGTGAGCAATGTTCAGAGAATCCTGGCGATCTTGAACATTGCTTGTTCACCCATGCATACTCACAGGTCAGATGTAAAGTGGTCTGTTTTCAAGAGGCATTTAGAATTTGCCACTGGTCTGGTTCAGACAACATGCTAAACCATGCTGCTTAACCACAGAATGGTTAAGGGAATGCACCTTAATGCATGCCATTAACCATTTTGTGGTTAAGCAGCATGGTTTAGCATGTTGTCTGAACCAGGCCACTGTTTCTGCTGCTCAAACCACACATGGGAGAGTATAGCAAAGAATGCTATACTTTAAGAGGTATACTTATTGTATACTTTATATACAATAAGAGGGCTTGCCACTACCTACCGATACTCTGTTAGCCACGGAATGATCAGTAAGGCCTCCTCAGGAGTCAACTGAACATGGTCAGCTAGGTATCCTGGCCCAGAGTCATTTAAGGCTTTGGATGTCAACAGCAAAACCTTGAATGTAGTTTGATATCTAATAATCATCTGTGTTATTTGCCACACATAACCAGCTGGACAGTTACTGTTCTTTTCAGAAGATGTACTTCTTTAGCCTTAAATGCTGAAGTACTTGATTCTTGCTAAATACTGTGAGTAAGCCCTATTTAATGAAGTGGGACATACTTCTGAGTAAATATGGACAGGGTTGGCTGAGATGTTCCAAAAAACACGGACTGATATGTATCTGGTTAGTGGGTAAAGATGTAAGAATGTGCCCAATCATCTATTGTGAGAAATGTGGGTTATTGAGCAAAAAATAGCCCCCTGTGGCATTTCTTCCTGGTGGCTTAGCATGACGTGAACTTGCCCATTGAAAATGACACTTGAACGGCATTGGTTCTGGCAAGTTATAATCTGTTAATTTCTTTGTCTTTTCTTCCTAATTAGGGATGATATAGCTGACTTGGTGGATGCTAAAAAGTTACTCAAAGAAGCAGTAGTTTTACCCATGTGGATGCCAGAATTCTTTAAGGGGATTAGAAGGCCCTGGAAGGTAAGGTCACATCAATTACCTTAATGAAAGTGTGGCTTTCATAATGTCTTAAATGAGTACATTCTTTATGACAGGCGGATGAATTTGTGTTAACCTGAAACCTCAAGACCAAAAGTTTTCACTTGTTGACTATTTGCTATGCCTGAAACAAGATGGGTGGTTGTTCATGAGGCTGCTGCCTGTAGTATTTTGCAAAAATTTCCAGTTTTGTGAATGTGATAAGTTGGCAAGGAGACCTTTTTTTTATAATAGCCTTTATCTCTTTATTTCTATGATTTTATTTTAGCAACAGGCAGCAATAAAATCAGCCAGATATTGGGTTTAATTCATCTTAGAGCTCTGGATAATTAAGCAAGACTTGTGAAGTAAGAGGTGTCTCTTGACCTATTTTGGCACATCACATAGTCACCCTCTCTTCACTCTTGCCTACCCCTCCCTTCCCCTTCTCCCTCCCAGGTGCCACCCCACTTCCCTTCTACCCACCTTCCTTGTGGCAGCACTAGTGCCTCCTCCTCCTCTTCTCTTTCCCTTCTCCATCCAGCCTGGCCACCACTGCCACCATTTCCTACTTTTCCTTGTCTCCTCTTTGCTTTCCCTTCTCCCCATCTCCCTTGGCCGCCATCCTCCTCCACTCTTCCAGCTTTCTCCCAGCGGCCACCGCCTGAATGCCTTGCTTACCAAGAAGGGTCTTCCTAGCAATCTCCACAATACCTCACTGTGAGGAAGGACCCCTTCCAGTGAGGCCTTTGGGCTGCTGCTGCCAGGGAGGCTCTGGAGAGCCTCGCTGGCTGCATTTCTGCCAAGGAGTTTCCCACAGCAGGAAAGCAGCTGGTGGGGCTTCCCAGAGAGCCTCCCCTCCCCCCATACCGAGCGCTAAGAGGTTCTCAGAGTTAGGTGTGGGGCATGGGGCACTCCAGAGAGCTGTGCTGGCCATTCTCCAGCAGGAGAGCACCCAGCACAGCTCTCCAGAGCCACAAGCAGGCCAATGCCTCGTTTTGAGGACCCCTCAGAGCAAGGCATTGGCCTGCCTCTCCATGTGTGGTCTTCCCGGCAGCAAGAGGGGCGCATGCAGCTCTGGCTCCTGGGCTGGCCAAGAGGACCCAGAGTGCTGCCATCACAGGTGCCGCCACCTTAAGGGGGTCTTTTGCTACTCTCGGAATTGGATGCCAAGGCTGCTCACCCTACCCACCCACCTCAAAGAAACCCCTGGAGGTTCTGATTGTGTGCTGTCCTAGCATTAAGAATAGGGATAGGATTTTCTTAACTGTAGTATTGGAAAAAAATTCTTGCAGAAAATGTTCTAAACACTTCTTAATCTGTGGTATCAAATAGATTCTAGAGAAGTTTTAAATAGGTGGCTTTCTAGGTGCTTCTTTCTGGATCTTTTTTTTTTTAATAGGGTGTGCTTATGGTTGGTCCTCCTGGCACTGGAAAAACGCTCCTTGCAAAAGCTGTAGCTACTGAATGCAAGACAACCTTTTTCAACATATCCTCATCAACACTCACTTCAAAATACAGGGGAGAATCTGAAAAACTTGTTCGTCTATTATTTGAAATGGTGATGTAACAGTTCTTTTAGATTTTTTTTTAGAGGAATTATAGCTTTATAACTCTGGTACTGTAAAAGTATACCCTAGAACTTGGGAATTTATATATTATTGTATGTTGGCCCTAGGGAAGGATATATAGAAACTTGCTGCCAGCACAGGATGTATAATTTCATTGTATAATAAGTGATAAGAAATTTCCTTTTCCATGTACTCATATTTGAGTAGGGCTTAATATGCAGGCATTTGGGGGTTTACGAAGCCCTGCCACACTCCTTAAATTGGCATTTCAGCATCTGACAAACATGTTAAATTTATCATGCTTTTTATTTTTTTAAAAAAATTAGTTAAAGCTGCTACTTTTATTGACGGAAATGCAGCCTTGTGACCCTGATCTGATGCCATGATTTAGGTGTCCCACACCACTTTCTTGCCAAATCTTCCCCTCTGTTAAGGTGTTATTTACTGTGAACGACACCATTTAGAGGCAAGTAGTAACCAAGAGAGGGGATTTTGAGTGGAAAATAGGTGCAGTGCCCCCTGTCTGTTGACTGTAAATAATGGTCTATTGACTATCAAGGTTGATTGATTGATTCCCCCAGTTCAGATTAGGAGCATTGGTTATTTGTGAATACTTCTGTGCTGCCATACGATACTTCAAAAACTGGCAGCATTAACCATACTTTTTAAGAAGCATAATTAATGCAGCATGTCATGGGGCCCTCTTAGTTTTCCCTGTTCACTAGCATAACCTAGTGGTTGCCCTGTGAATCACCTGTCCTGAAAGGGGTGGGAGCTTGAATATGCAATTGCTGGTTTAAATAAAGCCTAGGAGGGAGCCCTGGTCCAAGACTGGGTTGGGGGAGAGTCAGTTCTTAGGTGCCAAAAAACTTTCAGACACCCAGGTGTCACATTTTCCACCTGTGACTAAATGTAGTTGCAGAATTCAGATTCTTGAGGGTTAAGTGGATAGAATTCACAATAAATAAAATATGCCACAGGGATATCATTCCCCTACTGTACAAGAGATCAGTCTAGCATCAGGTAGCAAGATTGTCAAGTGGCTCCAGGACCAGTCTACTGTACTGTTGCAATTCGGATGTGTATGCATGCCCAGTTTTGGGGGTAGGGGTGGGTGGGTTGGTTGCCATATTGTTTCAGGAGGATTTGGCTAAGTGTGAGCAAGCCTATATCTGAAGTTTTCCCTACATTACACCAAAGTGGACAGGACTCCTGCTGGTATAGCTTTGTGCATTTTAACACAGTACCAGTCTCTTTTGCTGCAATATGTTCTTCCCCTTTCTCAGTTCGGCATGATTGCAAAATTGGGCTTCACGTGTTCTTCCTCACTCCCACTAAAGCCTTCTAGCAGCCTTCCCTAACCTGGTGCTCTCCAGTTGCGCCAAACTACAACTTCCAGCATCTCCCAGCCAGTATGGTTGGCTTAACTCTTTAACTGAATGAATTGCATGGTCAGTACTTTGAGTAAACCAAAACCACACTTACTACATGCAAGTAGACTTTCAGCTTCAAATAGAATCAGGTGCTTGAAGCAGGATCTTCTATAATCAAGAACTCCCTAACTAATTAGTCTAGAAGTGCTTTAATTTTTTTTAATGAAGCCCCCCAAAAGCTGTTTTTCTTCCTCCCCAAAATTGTATATAAAAATTCTGCCAATTATGGAACCTGCTTTAGGACATTGCATAGTGTTTGGCAGAGAAAGTTAACATCACCCCTGAAAGGAGAATCTATTTGCTACACGTAACACCTTTTTGGAGATGATTTTCAGTGAGGAGGGTTAACTTTCCCAATGCTGTGGTCCCAATCCAGCTTGCCTCCCATTCCTGGTAGCTTTTTTGGTTTTAAAAAAAGCCACATAAAGTTCTAAGCATGCTGTTTAAAAAACATGCTGTTTGGGCCACAATGGTTTCTTTATACCTTTTGCGCCAAACATAGCATTGAACTATTTGAGCACCCTATTTGAATAATTATACCTACTGGCTTATTTTGGTTAAATGTGAACTCGGAAATTATGTACTGTTGATGATGACTGCTGAACAGTGGTAGTGTGTGGTCTCTCTGAGAGCCAGTTGCTGCAGATCAGAAATTTGCTGTTTTTCTTTAATTTATGCTACCCTGCAGTCTTGAAAGGTGGCTGAGAAATGCATAAAATAATAATTAAAATAGGCCAGGGCTGTTTAAATAGATTGAGAAATTGCATATGTTTTATGGATTTTCAAAGTTAAATGACATTTTTAATGAAGTGTATTCTTCAGTATAGTACATTTACTTCCAGCGAATTAAACTTGACTTAAAACTGATGGTGTTTTACCATCTCATATTTCCAGGCTCGATTCTATGCACCAACAACAATATTTATAGATGAGATAGACTCTATCTGTAGTCGCCGAGGAACGTCGGAGGAGCATGAAGCGAGTCGAAGGGTGAAGTCAGAATTACTTGTTCAGATGGATGGTAAATGAACTTAGTTGGAAAAGTAGGAACTTCCATGTCACATTATAGCAGCAGTTCTGTGTTAATAGCTTTGTTTCGAACACTAAAGTATCTAAATTCCACATGTATGTGTTGCATTTGTACCTTGCCATTGTTCCAGCTCAGTGACAATTTAGCCCCATAAAGTTAGATTAGACAGAGATGGAGTCACCCAAAGCCACCTATGTAGCTCTGATTCCTGTACCTGGGTCCCCTTTATGGAGATGTGGCCTATTTCTATGCTTCGATCTGCAAGACGTAGAATATGCATTTTCATTGAATCAAAATTGAGATTGGTAAAGCAAAGTGGAACTCATAAACCGAAGGCTATATAAGCAAAGGTAAAGAGGCAAGGAACGAAGTCTTTCACTGACCCCTTCACTTTCAAATTTTACTAAAATTAGAACTTTATACAGTTTTCATGTGTGCAAGTTTTAATTTTTAAAAAAAATAATACCGCAGTTGTTAGGACTTTGTTAACTGGAAGCCCTACTCTGTGTCCACTAACTGTGCATAAATCAGTCTATATCTGCTTGATGTCATTTTCATTTGTATTCAATCATAAGTCTATTCCATTCAGTTTCTGCATCATTCTTTGTTTTTAAAAACCACCCAAAAATGCACCTTTATTTTCACATGCTGCTTCCCCTAACGTATGCATTTTTGTACATATCTTTCCCTAATAACACACATCTTTGTATGCAGTTTTTGAGCTGAGAACTGCATCACAAAATCCACAGAAGTGCGGAATCCAAAGAACAGCTGAGTTTCAATCTCTTCCATATACTAGTCTACGTAGTAAGAATTAGGTTGGTTTGTGGACTAAACAAAATTCTGCAGCATCCCTAGGATACGCATCCAGGTTTCATATCCCCTGTCTAAAGCAGTAGCACAGAACCTCAGGCTTGGGGACCAAATCCTGCTCTCCAGATGGCCAGCCCATTTCCCTCATTCTAAAAGGTTGAAATGCCCAGTTGCTGGCAGAGCGTTTCAGCTATGAAAATGTGTCAGGGAAGTGCTGAAAGAAGGCAACTCAATCAACAAGACATGAAACTTGAGGCATTTTATCCAGCAAAGATGTGGCCGTCCACATGTCTCAGAGCACTTGAAATGTTACACGGTTCTACACTTAGAATGCTTAGATTTGATGTTTTGTTTGCAGCAGTTTTTTGTCCATTTACCAATGCAGTGATGGAAGCTGGGTATACAAAGTTAGACATTTGAAAGATTTCAGATTCCGTGCACATGCTTGTGTAAACAGTCAAATATGCTCCCGTAAACAAGCAGTGCCTGAATTACTGTGGCCTTGGAATCACTGAGCCATTTGCTAAAGTTTGCAGATCAGTGGGTAGGCTTCTCACAAGTGTTCCCTTCTTTGCAAAGCTGTCTTAATATTTCAGTTCCTGCTTTTAAAACAGTAATTAAATGTAGCAGCAGGGGTAGCAGCCTCAACAACGAGGGACACTTTATTAAATGTGTTGCCATGAATGTGGGTGATTAAATTTCACATTAATTTTAATGGCTTGGGGTTGCTTCCAGAATTGTGGACCTGAACATGTAACTTTGTTCTTCCCTTAATTTCATTTTACCTTCTGATTTAGGTGTTGGGGGTGCTTCTGAAAATGATGATCCTTCCAAAATGGTTATGGTATTGGCTGCTACTAATTTTCCATGGGATATTGATGAAGCCTTACGACGTCGGTTGGAGAAGAGAATTTATATTCCTTTACCATCAGGTATAAAGTCTTCATTTCAGGAAAACCCAATGTTTTTGTGCATCCTGAATTTTGAATAACTACCATTTATGGAGGACAGGGATGGGGGGCTGTGGGGGGAGGAATTCTTCCAAGTGGAATCTGGGCAAAATATACTCCCAGTTAATGGAATTGTCAAGATGTCCTATAGGGCTTTTATGCAAAGCCTTAAACTGCAGGTAAATGTTGGCATGTACATTGATTCCAGGATAGCAAAAAAAAGAAGGAAAAAACCAAGTCCATGTTTAGGAGCCTCTTTTTAAAGCCTCAGTATTTTAATTAAAATCATTAATTACAGTATGTGATTCAAACCATTTATATTTTGTAGAAGTCTTCAGATTACGTGGTGTGTGTGTGTTACATTTTGGATGTTTTGTTGTTTAGCTAAAGGCAGAGAAGAACTTCTAAGAATAAACCTACGAGAGTTGGAGCTTGCTGACGATGTTGACCTTGCCACTATAGCAAAGAATATGGAAGGTTATTCTGGGGCTGACATCACTAATGTGTGCAGGTATGTTATAGCTGCAACACTTTTAACATGGTTTTTTTTATTAAAACCCCAGTTCTTAAGCATATGTATTTGGAAATTTCACATAACTAGGACTTTTCACAATCCAAACTCTGTTAATGTAGAGGCATTAAAGTTGCTATACCACTGGTGTTTGCAAATGGCTTATACTAGTACTCCTGCCACTTTATTTTATAATTACATAGTGAAACAACTTCCCATTCAGGCAGCCTTCATTCTGGCCCCTATTTACTTTCCTGTATGTATGTATAGGAAAGAAGGCAGATTGGCTGTACCCTGGCTGGTTTTTTTCTGTCCCACTCAGTACCTCATTTTCTATCTCCTAGCCCTTCTCAACTACACACATTGTATCTTCACAGTAGGAGAACTGAGGGCAGCGGGGAGTCCAGATCAGCCCCATAGGCGATATGGAATGTATTCGGTGCAGCTTCTGCTACACCCACACTGCCTCCCGTCTCCCTGTAACCTTCTGGATTTTGCTCAAAGCACTAGCAGATTTCAAACTCCTAAATTTCAGTGTTCCCTCCCTGAAGTCAGTTTAGACATTTTACTGATAGTGCTAGATATATAAAAAAAACATAAATCTATAACAGTTCCTCTGGAAACAAAGAAGCAGACATGATTAGAGAAAAGGGAGAATGAAGAAAGTAAGTCTCTGCAAGCTGGAATTATGTGTTGAGCTTCGGTTTCAAAATATTTTTAGATTACTGCACTAGACTTATTTGGCATATTGAACTAGATTTTAGCTCTTCTGCATATGATATCTTCAAATAATGTTTCCAATTGTGTACTGAAAGTTAAAAACAATAACTTCCCTAACTGGTCCCATTGTTCTTTTTAAAAAACCCAACGCTCATCTAGACTGTTATTAAACAGTAATTTAATGCCAGTTGTTTGGCATTGTGTATTTTATTAAAGCCATGCTTGCATATCAACAGGGATGCCTCACTGATGGCTATGAGAAGGCGAATTGAAGGCTTGACTCCAGAAGAAATCAGAAATCTTTCCAGAGATGAAATGCACATGCCAACAACAATGGAAGATTTTGAAATGGCTTTAAAGAAGGTTTCAAAGTCGGTCTCTGCTTCGGACATTGAGAAATATGAGAAATGGATATTCGAATTCGGATCATGCTAAGCCTTCCTAGCTTGAGAAATCTGCCTTAAGTCTTCAAACAATTCCAGAAGTAATTAAAAAGTAGTGCTCCAAGGCACTGAGTACTATTTTTTTTTAACTTTTGTAATCACACATAACAGCAGTACACATAATAATAAAGTTAGTTTTTTAAACTGCAGCTCATTTTTTTCCTCTTGGACCATTGTCCATTCTCAACATTTCTCATTTTAAAATGTTTTCTTTAAACGTTCACTTTATAAGGTATTTTGCTGAATAAATTGAGTGGGCTCTAATAGCATTAGGATGCTTCCAGACAGAGGGTTCCTGTTCAATCTTTCCTTCCTTAGTGGGTTTTCTACAATATGAAAAAAATGGAAGAAGTCGTGGGAAAACACAGGAAGGTTAAAAGCAGAAGGCTTCATTTGTGAATGAGGCAGGGCAATAGTACAATAAAAGCCTCATCCGGAAGCCCCCGTACCTCATTTCTTGGCAAACCAGACTGATTTCTACTCACTGGTTTTGTCGAATATCAACATGTGCCACAATTTTTCCATTTCATTCCTTGGTTACATTTCCAGTAACCATTTTAGACAGATTTTTTTTACATTTAAATGTATAGTTGAGTTTTTGCAGGGAATTGAAACATCTTTTTTCCTAATTAGCTGGTCTGCAATTGAAAATTTCATCTTCACAACCCTGAAACCGCTGTCTTCAATTAGTGGGGGGGGGGAGGAATTATACACCCTCCCCTACTTAGTCAGTGCATTAATTGCAATTAACAGAGTGTAGTTCAGTTCGGGTCATAAGTATACCTATTTTACAGATGATAGGACAACATATTTTAATATTGATCCACAATTGCGAGTAAATACAGACGCTGCATTTCTTTTGTATTCAAGCTTAGAAAGCTTGTTTTTTTTGTTTACCCGATGACAGAAAGTGTGGCTACAGGATACCTCTAAAAACTTCTATATTAGTTAAAAATGAAGTTGTAGAGACAGGAAGACAAGTTTGGTGGCAACTCAAGAGGACCTTTTCGGTGGCTGCTCCCAGGCTGTGATTTTAATGTATTGTTTTAATCATGCTTGTAAGCTGCCTTGAGTGCCACGTTTTGGTAGAAAGGTGGGGTACAAATCGAACGAATGAATGACTGAATAAACACTTGTGGGTTTTTTGTATGCAAAGGGTTGGCCACTGTGCAAAGCAGTTTGAATTAGATGGATGTTCTGGCCCAGCAAGGCTTTTAATTTTATAACTAGTCTTTTCCTTTAACATTTTACATAAACACTGCAGTGAAATCAGGGCTTAGATTTGAATGTTAAGTGTAGCACTAGAAGAAGTAAATAGCACGTGATTAATGCAGTACAGGGTGTCCAGACCTGCTTTTCTCAGATGGAAGGTCTCTTTCCATTTGTAGAAGTGAGTAGAATCCTGTGGTGTCTCACTCTCCATAACTGGATGTTCCTACAGCTGGAGGAGTGATTCTTGACAATTTCCCCTTGCAACCCCCTACCACCACCACTTTTGATGCTATTCCAGAGATTCCTGCAAACTATCACACTATATTTCCAACAGCATAAGGGGAGGGAGGGGGGCAGAATGAATCGGCAAAAAATTCTCTCCTTCCACCCACAGCAGCATCCAGTTTGTGGAGTTCCACTTCATGAAAATCTGGATCCAACCCATATTGTTGACCGATGTAAAGGAAATGTAGCATTGGTAAGACAATAAAGGTTGCCTTATCTCATAAAATTTGCTCTGGAGACCATTTTGATCAAACCGCGATGACATCTCATGATTATAAACATGCAGTAATTTATGTTCTCATGTTGCAATTACCTAGAAAACAGGCAGCAAGGTATTTAAGGAGTATTTCTTCTATATAAAATCTTGGACCACATTCTTTCCAAGGTAAAGTCACAGACCTGATAGCTACATGAACCTGCCCACCCACTCTGGGTGCTTCCACCTTTAAAGGTGTGGCAGGTGGCAATGGGGGGTGGGAGGAGGGCTTATTCTGTTAGGGCACTTCACATTTGGAATGACTTTCCCCATGGTTCTACTTTTGATTTCCTTTATGGCTCCAGGCAAATACTTTATTTTTCCCAGGCCCTCTAAATCTGGGATCTGATATATATGTCAGTCTTGATTTTTAATGGTTGGTGTGATTTTATATTTTGTGGTGCTTGTACTAAGTACTTTAGGATGCAATCCTATCCAGATAGTTGCCAGCCTCTGAAATCAGAGGCTGCCAACCATCCTATGCAGGGTGGCTGAAGCACAGAGGGGATCCTCTCCTCTGTTCTCCAGCCAGCCTGCATTTTGCCTAGATGGACAATTTTACCCATCTAGCTGTGGCTTTTGGGAGCAAGAGGGAAGGAGCCTGGAAACGCGATAGGAAGCTACATAAAGCAGCTTCCAAGGTCTCCTCCCCACCCCCAGGACCGGCCCTCCTTTTCTGAGCACAGAGACATAGCAGGTGCAGAGAGAACCGTGCTGGCTCCATGGGGGTGAGGAGAATGGTTTCTGGGCTCCAAGGTTGGAGCCCTTGTTCTGACCTCAGATCCCAGAAACTGAAGAATCCTATGTCCCCACCAGACACTCTCAAGGGGACATAGGATTGCTCTCTTAAAAAATAAAATTGTTTTTGTTAGCCACCTCCAGAGCAACAATCCTGAAGGATGCCCTAGAAATTCTACAAAATAAATTGTCCATTGTAAAATATGCTACTTACTTATGCCAGTTTTGCAAGGGGTCAGGCGTTGCTGTCGTGATCTACCTTGAAAAAGGAACATGACCTCCAATTTGTCTCAACAGGTAAGGATTTATTGTAAAGTTGTGATCATACAAACCTGTAGGTAAAACTGCTCTTAATAAGTCAGCATCTTAAAAACACATTTGTGCTCTTGGGTGAGAGACATTTATACTGTACTGCAACTTCCAAGGAGGACAGTTTTACAAATGCTTGCAAATTTTAGTGGAGAAAGGCCTTATTTTAACTGACAGAATAAAGTGCTCAAAATGTCAGATTGCATTTGGAAAAACCAAATAAAACATTGCACCAATAACACACTTGTAAGAGCAGTATGAAAGCTCCTGACTTCTCCCACAAGGCACGCTTAAGGATAATAGGCGTAAAGTAGCTTTCTTTTTGTCACAGTTGTGTACAATCCTGTTCACACTACTATTCTGTTCCGTGCTGCTGGGACCTAATCACTTATTTTTCATTGCTCTGTAGAGCTTAAGGCTGCAATCTTAATCATGTTTATATGGAAACTTATCGTATTCAAATCTCTCTGGATATTTCCAAGTACAGGTTATCTGGATTAGCATGGCAGGTTCATGCAACCAGTGTAATTAGGAAATTACTTCATAGAAGTTAGAACTTACTGAAGTCCTTATGTAAGGAAACTGCTACTTTTTTTCTTTTGGCAAGAATATATTAGGATGGTTGAAATGAAGAGAAACAAGATGAATTCTTTGGGGCCTCAACCTTAAGTGTCCTTTAAACATCGATAGTTCATAGGTGTAATATAGGAAAAATTACACAATATATTAAGAATCAAGTGCCAAATGTCAGGTCAACAAACTCATACAATTACAGTAAATGTGAATTTAAATACATTTCTCTTCTATATTGTCTGTCTTCTCTGGAGTATCTGGAAGTAAGCTGATCGCAACCACAGGTATGACACTGACATCAAGTTGGAGGACTCCCCTGAAAAAGGTTAAGTCATTAAAATCTAGACCAGAAATTCAAGATTTTTGTTATAACTTGGCTTTTTTAGTTTAAAAGTGGTTTAGGTTCACAACTGAAAACAGGACAAGAAAATGGTCTTAAATAGATGGGAAGCAGGGATCCGCAACCTCTGGCCCTAGCCTCTACCCATTAGGAAGGAAGGGAGGAAACTTTCAGGTGCATCAGTAAAAGGTTACTTATTTAAAGCCCCACACATTTCTTCCTCAGGGGCGTTACAAAAAGCTGCCTTCAGTCCTACCTCAGCGCTCATCTAGCAGCAGCAGCTATTCCATCCAAGAGGGAGGGAGAGGGAGAGAAAAGAAATAGGATATGCCATCAGCCCAGCCCCAGCTAGCCATCAAGACTGATCTCTTCCAGCAGGCCTATCCAGTAGAATTTTAGGATATTTTTAGTATGTTTTTAGGATGCTTTGAGGGTTTTTAAACAGTGTATGCCATGTTTTTAATCAGTATTTTATGCTTCTTGTGCCTCGCCTCGATCCAATTGGAGAGGCGGGTAAGAAATATATCATCATCATCATCATTGGAAATATAACATGTAAGAACTGGTGGCTGCATTTGTCCCTCACCCTCTGCTTCCGATCTTTTTTTTGTGTGTGTCATGTCTTTTCAGATTTGGATGGGGTTGGGCAAGATCTGCCACTTCTCCTGATCTGCCGCCTGAAGCGATAGTTTCACCCTGCCTCATGGGACGGCCCTGTCCGCATCTGTCAAACAGGAGTACTAATTAATTAGTTTTGACCAGGTCTTTGTTGAGCCTTGCTGGCCAGTCCTAGAGTGTTGTCTTAAAATCTTAGGTTTCTGGTAACTCACGTGTAGATTTGTGTGTACATTCCAATGTATGTTTCATGGGAGGGAAGGGAAATAGATAATAGTCTCTGACCCCTAAGCTATCACTTTGTGTCTGGTTGTGGTTGGTACACCTTGGTGTTCTAGTAAAAAATAAATAAATCCATAAGCCTGAAATCTGCCTGCCCTATGCCTCACCCTGATCTGCTCTGGAGGATTGAGGGACCTCTGGAATAGTGGGGGCCATGCCACTATTAGCTGCCGAGGGAGAGGAACTAGCAACCCACCCACCCTTTCTGCTAATGTGAATCCTCTCAGCAAATACTCCCACTGGCAAAAAAAGAAGCTGGATCCATCCCACACTCTAAGTTTCTATTGTAAGAGATTTGTGTTCCGCACCATTTATTTATTTATTTATTTATTTATTTATTTATTTATTATCCTGCCTTTTTTCCTTTTGCAAGGAACCCAAGATGGCATGCACAAACCTCTTCATCTCCACTTTATGCTCACAACAACCCTGTGAGGTAGATTAGCTGAGAGTCAGTGACTGGCCTGAAATCACCCAATGAGCTTCATGGCCGTGTGGAGACTAGAACCCAGATCTCTTGAGTCTAAGCCCAATGCTTTAACCACTACACCACACCATAATTTGACTGTCCTTTTTCCACTGTTCAGCTGACAAGTTACGAGACTGTACCAAGTTTTGTTTATATGTTTTATTAGCTAAATATATACAAATATGTGTATTGTATATTCTTTCTATTATAGAAGTTCAAATTACATTTTGCCTATGCACTTGAAGGTTTCTTTCCTCCCTTTTCCCCGCAACTGATGTCTTCCCACATTTCTTTCCTGGCCAACCCAAATTCCTCACCTTACTATTCTTTTCAGGTGATAGGTGCAAAATAGCATCTGAAGATACACAAGAGTATGACAACCGCATTTGAAATACAGAAAAATGAGTTAAGTGTAATGTGAGTGTGCTAAATTCAAATTTCGCCACCTCTTTATTCCAATACTTTGGAGAGTCCTACAGCTGTGAAACAATGAGCATTTTGGCATTGCAGCGAGAGGAAAAGATGCTTTTATTTGTTAATCACATGAAACCCCTGTTGCTGAAGTAAGTCTGCTTTTAGAAGATCAAATGTAAGAAGATACTTACCTAGGTTCACATGAGGGACAACACAGTTTTAAGACTTTTATGATTAAAGCTGCTCCAACCACTCCAACCACAATAACCTCCATAAGATTAAAGAATAGCGGGAAGGAGTTAAGCCAGAGTCTGCAGAGTTCTTTTCTCAGTTCTTCCACCCACTGGCACATCACCTGCAAATGGAACAACATTGCCACTGAAATGCATCTCCGACACCCTGAGCCTCACAGAAGACAGTATACTAAGATTTGGACCAATATAATCCCCGATCTTTTACTGAAGCTCAAGTGCTCTGATCTTAATGTCTTTAAGACCTCAACCATAATTTATTTACTGACAAATATACCATAAACTGTGGGTGTGTTTCACTCCAAATTAAGCATCTCTAAGTTCCATTGAGAACGAAAGAACAGCCCCAGTGGATCAAACCAGTAATCTGTCTAACCCAGAACCCTGTTTCCACAGTGGCCAGCTAGATGTCTCTGGAAAGCCTTCAAGGAGGTCATGAAGATAGCAGGCCTCACCTCCTATACGCCTGCAACAGCTGATAGTCCAAAATATACTTCCTCTGATCAGAGGCTTGCATCCAAAGACAAGCGAAAAGAGGGAAGTTCATGGAAGGAACACTACTGTTTCCTCCTCTTCCTTGCAGCTGTTTTAGCTCCCAAAAATGTTGATCCTCAAACATTTTCTCTGCTTGCCTTATCAACTTACGGTTTTCATGAGACTTTGGACTTGTTTACACCCTGAGTGCATTGCATGCATTGTATCTCCTCCTCTACCATAGTTCTTTAAAATAACCTAAGTACCATGACTGCCCCTTCAATCTCCTCTTAACTAATCCCTACGGTGTTTTTTTAAATTTCCTCTTCTGAAATTAAAAGTCTGCAGGACTTTCTGATCAAATTTACACTGATACGTTTAAATTGAAAGTGTTACTAAACGTTTGGTAACCATTATCTCTATATCATGGCTGATCTCCTCTTTTGTTGCTCCACAGCTATTTTAAGGCACAAACATGGATTGTAGCTAAACATTTTGTCTCTTTGTTTGACCTAGTTATAAATTTACCTAAAGTGAGGTTAGCTGAAGTTGCCCATTATCGCAATAATTTATCTTTTGCCTGCCTCCCTGACTTCTTTCTCTTCCTTAAGATTACCAGAAGTTTGGTCAGGATCATGATAGCATGGCTACAATATGATCTTAACTGTTTGTCTTGATATTTTTAGCCATAGTAATTCCAGGATTGAACTTCTGATGGTTTCCAATTTAGAGCACATAATGGTCTCCAATATCAATTCCAGTGCGTCTTACCCTGTCCTTTATTTAGATCTTATATTTTGTGTAGGGGATAATCACCATTCCATTAGATTTCTATATGTTTTCTTCTAATAACAGGCACTTTAACTTGTCCCTCTTGGTATTGAGACAGCTAGGATTAACATACAAATACCTATATATTTTGTCCTTTGGTATATATGTTCTTTGCGTGTGATTTTGGTTAAGATACCTTCAACTATTGGATTGGCTTTCCATTTCCTTTTCATGCTTATTTTATTTTTTTATTACATATATTTCCCACTTTCCTCCAGGGAGTCCAACGGCAGCCTACATGATCCTCCGCCTCTCCATTTCATCCTAACAACAACCCTGTGAGGTAGGTTAGGATGAGAGTCTGTGAGTGGCCCAAAGTCACCCATTGGGCTTCATGGCAGAGTAGTGACTGGAACCTAGGTCTCCCCCAGTCCTAGTCCAACACTAACCACTACTCCACACATGCTTATAATCAACTTTCTATCCTGTCAGGGGGAAAGAAACATCCAGATCACCATCCTTAAGAAGCCCCATTCAGTGATTCTCCTCACACATTCCATGAACGCAGGGAGCAGGCAGGAGCTCAGCTGAATCTCCTCCAGGATCTCCATTCCCAGGTGTGAAGGAATTGAGAACACCCAGTCCGGGCAACTGCCATCCTAAACTCAATCCCAGCCAGCTAAGAACTTGTGCTGGTACACTCTGTCCGCTATGTTTTGAGGGAGGGCCTACGCACAGCCTTTGGCCCTCTTTATTGTGTGGGGATTTTGGTGAAAACCCTGACCATTACAGAAAAAAGTTCATAAAATCAGATTTATTGTATAATTTTGTTCTTCAAGGGTTGGGGTCAGAATTTAGTGGGATTGGAGGAGGGGGGAAGCTTTGTGTGCAGAACACTCCAAATTCAATCCCTGCCTGTGAATCACCACAGAGGTGCTGCTGCTGCTCTTTGGAGTAGACCAGCCTTCCCCAAAATGGCATGCTCCAGACGTTTTGATTTCCACTCCCCTCAAAGGCCAGGAATGCTGGGAATTATACTCCAAAACATCTCAAAAGTGCCAGGTTGAGGAAGACTGCTGCAGACAATCCTGAACTAAATGCACTAATGGTCTGACTCGGTATAAGGCAGCTACCTATGTACCAACAGTCCTCTGCCCTCCTCCCCTGTGTTCCCTGCATCATGAGTCTCCTGGAGGGTCTGCATGCAGGCATCCCACTTCACCAATAGGAAAAGTGATGGCGACAGGAAGCATACCTTATAAGAGGATGGAAGCTCTGCTCTAAGAGGAGTCTCCGGCAATTTACCAGGCATTGCCTCTTCATCTACTGTAGTTTCTACTTGTCTGAGAAGGTAGTGACTGGTTGTTTGTAGTGGACTCTCAATATCCACTTTAAATACATAGATAGATATATAAAAAAAGAACAGGTTAGTTTAAAAGGTAGTGTGTGTGTTTTTAAAAAAATCACCTTTGCAGAGACCATTGAAAAGAAGCAGACTGGGGAAAGGGGCAGAATAAACTGGTGCTCCATTTGAGAATGTCCCAAAGTGCCTAAGTATTTATTTCACAATAAAAGTACAAAAGAAAAGCCAAATGTGACCCCACTAATTTGTCCTGCCTTTGAACGTGGAAAAGAGCCCATCTCTAGCTATTTTCTGACAGGCGCTTTGGATCGCATTTGACTCAGCCACTGCTCTGCAGGAAGGTCTCCTTTATACTCATTTGCTGCTTTGTTTTCTGCTTTACTCTTACTGTGTTTTTTAAGCAGTTTGGAAATGGCCTAAAAACTCATTAAATAATTTCATTAACTAAGTTCTCTCCTTTCTGATGCATGGATTGTAAGAATATGATGGGGGAAATGGTAAAAAATGAATGATAGCAGCAACCTCTATCACAGAGAGTAAAAGGTAAAATGTTGAAGCTCATTGTGATTATGTACCTTTTCCCGCGATGTTTGGAAGTGTGAACAAGGCGTCATTGTCCCTGGGAAGGGAATACAGCATGCTTTCCTTCAGCGGAACAGTGTAATTTGTGTGCCGAAGGACTCTTAAGTCCTTTACCAATATATCTATTTCAGTCACTTCATCTTGCTGAACCTGCAAAAGAAATTTAACAATATGAACAATCTCCTTGGAGAAAACGTGGTAGAAGCTTTTTTGAATTTATGTAAACTAAGAGGCAGGTGCGCAAAAAGTATAGAATTTCAAGAAGAACAATTACTTTGATTTAATGAAGACTCAATTCATGCTGCCCCTTTACCTAATCTCACTGAAAGAAGCGATTAAAGTAAAGGCAGAGGGGGTGATATACACTCTCTTCCCTAAAGAGCCCATCCTCCTTCTCCCAACCTGTTCTTTGATTACAGCAGTACCAGGGAAAGTGACTTACTCCACTCCATTATAAATAGGTTAAATATTTTCTTTCTATTAGGGACAGCATGGGGAAATATGAAAAAACAATATTTATTAGCAATAGCGATTTGCTTTTGAAAAAATAATTTAAAAAGGGCAGCATCTAAGATGGATTTTGCACCCAATGCTATTTTCTGCTTTTGCACATGAGTTACCAGTGTCAGTGGATTATCTGAGTTTCCAGTATTTTGAAAAAGACAATCAAAATTCAGGAATGGCCTAGGAGGTTACTGTGAAAGGGGAGCACAAAGAGCATTTAATGTCTCTGTGGTTGGCGATAATTCTGAAAACTAGTGGGGTACTGGCAAACCAATCCATCTCTCCCTATGCACTATAGGGAGTATTTTGCACTAGCACCTGGCTAGTACAAAAAGCCATGGAACAGCAACTGTTAGCCATGGCCTAGTTGAGAGAGAAAGGGGCTCTCCACATTAGACCAGATGGGAGGAAGAAAATGGCCTGCTCCCTTTCAAACAACACCCCCATTCTTGGACATGACTGACCAGGAAGACAAAGCATAACAGCAACCCTTGGACAATATTGTTGCCGAGAGCTAAAGTCTTGGGATGGGAAGGAGGCAGACCAAGCTGCCCTCTCCCTCTAACACAAGGAATTGAATGGGTTCAGATGCCAAGCCATAGCTCCCCATGGGTTATTTAACTCCTTATGAGCCGCAGCAACCATGAGCAGAAGGACGCATTTGCAACCACAGCTCAAGGACTGTCATGTTGTGTAAACTCAACAAGCATGTGTTATGTGAGGATTAAACAACCCTCACATAACTCTAAACAGACAATGGGTTATGCAAGGATTGTTTAACCCTCACTTGCTGGATTCGCGTGACATGACAACCACTGAGTGGGAGCTGCATATTCAAAATAGTGGCCTCCCAGTGGGCTGTCATATCTTATGAACAACCCCTCTGTTACCACCGGTGTACCCATATCTTTTTTTTTAATAGTTTTTATTTGAATTTTATTACACATACAATAATCATGTTACATCAACTTAATATACCACAATAATAAAATTTTAAAACTAGATAAAGTAATATAGAACTAACTCGTGCACCCTTATTCTCCTTTCCAAAATTGTAATGTATCCTGCACCGGTTTACTCCCTTTCCCTTCTTCCAGTGTACCCATATCAAGGGTGGGTGGTTCACCACAGATTTATATAATAGCAGTTTGTTACCTGCAGTTTTATTTTCTGTTCTTTTCCTAATGAACTTCCTTTTAGCTGCCACAACATGCTGAGCTGATATTTTTCCCCCAGTGTGCTTTTCCTATAGTATCAACATTTTTTTCCTGGCCTGTCACAACCAACACAACCTCATCATTATAAAGGTGAATTTAGAATTTTTGTCCAAAAATGCCTCACTGGGCAACATTGAATTCAACACTGACCCTTATCTGCCATTCTGCTGTTGGGTCTTTATGAGATTTGAGGCTTCCAACCTTATGGTGCTGTCTATGAAAGCCAATAGGATTAAGATGACAGAAGTTATTTGTGACCCATGCTACCTGAAAGAGTATGTAGCAACATCATAAACTGTAATGGGAAATCCTTAATAAATGATTGGTGAATTGTACAAAGCGCAGTTAACTGGAAGTGAATGACTCAATAAGGGGGTCTTGTTTCCAAGTAATTGTGGTTAGGAGAGTCTGCTGTTGTTATTGTTACAGCTTCAGCAATTGAGCTTATGATAATGGAAAGTTCTCCCTAAAAGGGGAAGAGAAAGAACCAATACCCACACAAGAGACCAGTGGGACATGCTCACTGCATAATTTCTGAAATCAAAGTTAGAGTATCCTCGTGTATTGGCTGGGTTTGTACATAATTCTAACCCATTATATGGGTTGTTGAATTCTGGGCTGTCATGATGTACAAACCCAGCTAGGATAATGAAGCATGGTTCGTTAACACAAGCAACCCAGAAAGAGTTTGTTGTTGGGTTGTGAATTCTTGGATGTTTAAATTTTTGTTATGTGTAAACCCAGGACCAAGAGTTGTTTTGCCAGAATACAGAGGCAATGGGCAATAGTAATAAAAAAAACCCCAAACAAACAAACCCCAGCTGCTCCACATGCCAGTACTACAGCGCCAGAAACGGATTTGGGATACAGGGAAGAACGGGTGAAACAAACAACCCAGCAATTAAGAGAACAAATCACAGTCTGTTCCATCGTCTGCCAGTCAAACCCTGAATAGGTCAAAAAACAATGGGTTAAATAAACCATAAGTTAGCATTATGTGCAAATCAGGTCATTAATTCCATGTCTGAGTGGTTTTCTTTGCTATCATTTTGTCACTATTTGCTCAGGTCACCTTAACTTTTCCAAAACTGAAATTTTGATTTGTGAAACTGGGGAAAAACAAAACACCCAGGCATAATGTTACCATAAGGGCCTTAATTACAATATGGAGATTTGTCAGTGGAGAGGAGTCCAGCAGGATGCTATAGTAGTTGGTGTAATCTTATCATTAGGCACCCTGGTTGGCTTCCAGATGCTGAACTTTAAATAAGTACATGATCAAGAACAACATATTCAATGACAAGGTGAAATGAGAGAGATTTGTATCCTTCACAGAATCATAGAATAGCAGAGTTGGAAGGGGCCTACAAGGCCATCGAGTCCAACCCCCTGCTCAATGCAGGAATCAACTCTAAAGCATCCCTGACAGATGGTTGTCCAGCTGCCTCTTGCATGCCTCTAGCGTGGGAGAGCCCACAACCTCCCTAGGTAACTGGTTCCATTGTCGTACTGCTCTAACAGTCAGGAAGATTTTCCTGATGTCCAGCTGGAATCTGGCTTCCTTTAACTTGAGCCCGTTATTCCGTGTCCTGCACTCTGGGAGGATCGTGAAGAGATCCTGGCCCTCCTCTGTGTGACAACTTTTTAAGTATTTGAAGAGTGCTATATGTCTCCCCTCAATCTTCTCTTCTCTAGGCTAAACATGCCCAGTTCTTTCAGTCTCTCTTCATAGGGCTTTGTTTCCAGACCCCTGATCATCCTGGTTGCCCTCATCTGAACACGTTCCAGCTTGTCTGCGTCCTTCTTGAATTGTGGAGCCTAGAATTGGACACAATACTGTAGATGAGGCCTAACCAGGGCCAAATAGAGAGGAACCAGTATCTCATGTGATTTGGAAGCTATACTTCTATTAATGCAGCCCAAAATAGCACTGGCCTTTCTTGCAGCCATATCGCACTGTTGGCTCATATTCAGCTTGTGATCTACAACAATTCCAAGATCCTTCTCGTTTGTAGTATTGCTGAGCCAAGTATCCCCCATCTTGTAACTGTACATTTGGTTTCTATTTCCTAGATGTAGAACTTGGCATTTATCTCTATTAAATTTCATTCTGTTGTTTTCAGCCCAGCACTCCAGCCTATCAAGATCACTTTGAAGTTTGTTTCTGTCTTCCGGGATATTAGCTATCCCACCCAATTTTGTGTCATCTGCAAATTTGATAAGCATTCCCTGCACCTCCTTGTCCAAACCATTAATAAAAATGTTGAAGAGCACTGGGCCCAGGACTGAGCCCTGCGGTACCCCACTCGATGCCTCTCCCCAGTTTGAGAAGGTTCCATTGATAAGTACTTTTTGAGTACGATTCTATAGCCAACTGTGAATCCACCTAATAGTTGTTCCATCTAGCCCACTTTTAGCAAGTTTGTTAATCAGAATGTCATGTGGTACTTTGTCAAAAGCTTTGCTGAAGTCAAGATATGACGTCCACAGCATTCCCACAGTCCATAAGGGAGGTTACCCTATCAAAAAATGAGATTAAATTAGTCTGACAGGATTTGTTCCTAACAAATCCATGTTGGCTTCTTGTAATCACTGCATTGATTTCAAGGTGTTTACAGATTGACTTCTTTATAACCTGGCTCCAGAATTTTCCCAGGGATGGATGTCAGACTGACTGTTCTGTAGTTCCCAGGTTCCTCCTTTTTGAAGATAGGGACAATGTTAGCCCTCCTCCAGTCGTCCGGCACCTCACCCGTCTTCCATGATTTTGCAAAGATAATAGACAAAGGTTCTGAGAATTCTTCCGCTAGCTCCTTCATTACTCTAGGATGAAGTTCATGAGGCCCTGGAGATTTGAACTCATTCAAGGAAATTCGGTGTTCTTTGACCATTTGTTTATCAATCTCAAACTGCAATCCTGCCCCCTCAACTTCTGCTTCATTTTTTCCAGGGGGGTCATAGACCCGCTTTTGGGAGAAGACCGAGGCAAAGTAGGAATTGAGCACTTCAGCCTTTTCTTTGTCGTCTGTTATCAATTTGCCATCCTCATTAAGCAGTTGAACCACCATTTCTTTCCTCTGTCTTTTACTACTCTCATATCTGAAGAAAGCCTTTTTATTGCTTTTAGCATCCCTCGCTAATCTCAGCTCATTCACAGTTTTAGCTCATTAAGGTTAATGCATTCCCTTAACTATTTTGCGGTTAAGCAGCATAGTTTCGCGTGTTGTCTGAACGGGGCCACAATGTAGGTATTTGGGTCCCAACCCTTTTGTCTTTGGCTCCACCCACCTCTGGAATGTGGCCCCCGCGAGCTTCTCTGAAACTGCCCTTCAACACCCCTGCATTACATTACAATTCCATTGAATTGTTGTTTTACATTCAGTATCTCAACTGCAAGAAGATCAAACCAGTCCATACTCCAGGAAATAAAGCCAGACTGCTCACTTGAGGGAATGGTATTAAAAGCAAAACTGAAGTACTTTGGCCACATAATGAGAAGACAGGATACCCTGGAGAAGAGGCTGATGCTAGGGAAAGTGGAAGGCAAAAGGAAGAGGGGCCGACCAAGGGCAAGATGGATGGAGGATATTCTGGAGGTGACAGACTTGACCTTGGGGGAGCTAGGGGTGGCAACGGCCGACAGAAAGCTCTGTCGTGGGCTGGTCCATGAAGTCACGAAGAGTCGGAAGCGACTGAACGAATAAACAACAATCTCAACTATGGTCAAAACAGAACAAATGTTTGATGAAGAATTCAAACGGCTGATTCAGCTAATGCTGGCAAGATGGACTTTGATCCAGCAACAGGTCTCTAAACTCGAACCAGCATCCTTATGAATTCAGAATTCCTTCATCAAACCACTGGCTTGTGCACAGTGATCCTGGGAGAAGTACTGCATCTATGTCACTTGCAAAAGCAAATTTATACCATCAGAATATTCAAAATGAATAATGATATCCTTCGTGGCTTTTTTCTGTTTCATTGAAAGAAACATCCCCAAACTTATCTAAAACGGGATAAGTTGTACATGGCTCCTAAAATAAGCTTTGGCAGTTCTACAAACAAATAGGATTAAAAAAAATACTCCATGTGAAAATTAGATGACAGCAGTATACAAAATCCTTGAAAGGCAGGTCAGTATTCATCTTCCATGGAAGTAACTACAGCATTTACTAAAAAGATATGCAACTAAGCTTGTTTGGCCTTTTTTTCATAAAAAGTTAAAACAAATTATGTACTCAGGGCCCATCCAAAGAAGATATGTAGTAGCATAAGTTTTAGGCACAGGACATACCGAAGAACTACACTGCCTATCCATGCTGGGGGGAAACGTGCTCCTGTGGATTGACAACTAGACCAGAAAATGCAATGATTTACAGCAGGGGTCGGTAATGTGATTCTTGCGGGCACCCTCCCAGACCCCCAACTGCGCTCACCAGACCCTGCTGGATCTCAGACCCCTCCTTCCCCCTGCCACTGCCTCTTCTTCATTCCCCACCTCCACAGCGGCTTTTCCTTTCCTCCCCACCATCCCAGTACCTTCCTTTCCTTTTCCCATCCGCCACTGCACACGCGCCACATTGCAGGAGCCTTTCCTTCATCCCATCACCGCTGCCTTTCCTTCCTTCATGGTCCCCCTGTCGCCACTGCACTGCCACCTTTCCTATCCTCCCACTATGCTCCCACCGATCAGGAGATAAGGTGAGAATGGCCGGAATTGTGGGGGAGAGAACGGGGTCATGAGCAGTGGGGAGAGGAGGAAGGAAATAGCCACGGGAAGAAGAAATAGTGAGAGGAAGAAATATGATTTACCTGCTTTCCATCAATTTCTGTCACCTCCTCCTGAACAACAATCAACTGCAAGTTGGAACTGGATGCCATTGGCCACTCATGGACCATAATGCGAACACTGATGATGCCGAACCGCTTCTGATCCAATATGGTGTCTGAGCTTCCACTTTCCACTAGCAACAAATAACTGTGTGTCATATAGTGGTCATACAGAGAGACACAATCTCTAAAAACAAGTTACACAGAAAATGGTAACTGGTGAGTTGCAAACTGGAACTTGCCCCATATTGCAGTATAGCAGCTTTCCCCAAGCTGATGTCCTCCAGATGTTTAATTTGGACAACAACTCCCAGCATCCCTGACTATTGGCCACACACTGGCTGGGGCTAATTGGAGTTGGTTCAAAATGTCCAAAGGGCAACAGGTTGGGGAAGGCTGCAGTATAGCATGGAATCAGCATCACTGATTACATAGTTCAAGGCTACTTTCGGGAGGAGTGGCCAAAGGGCCCAAAGGGGTGCAGAGTCTTTACTAAATGCAATCAGTAATAGCTTTTAAATCCCTGCCTTGGCATTGTTAAATTTCAAATGGAAACACCAGCAGCTTCTCTTGTCCTGTCAGGGTCACAGTAATTTTGTTCAGTGTTGCATAGTCATTCCCACCATTAAGTTGCCATGAACAAAGCCAGGGTAAGATACTTGGCAGTAAACAAAAGTGTAGCCTTTAAGCTGCAGAGAGCAAAGAGGAGACAGTGGTTCATGCAGAATGCTTTTGTGGACATGCTTTTGTGTAGGTAGACTTCCTGAACATGGTATTGTAGTTCAACCCATTGGGAGGGTTCCAGGCTTGGGAAGTCCAGTGTAGGATATATTTGAGAAAACTGTTCATTTGGGAACCATCATGGGTGTGTGCATCCTGCTGGCCTTCTCTTCTTTGGTGGCTCCCCTCTGCTATCACCAGAGTGGAGAGTACAAAAGGGCAGAAGGAGCCAGTTCCTTACGTCTGCCTTTTTCCTGCTGTGATCACTTATGTTTATTTCCGTAGTAGAACAGCCACTGCTGCTATTACCATGCTAAATTATTTTGCATGTTGAATAACTACTGCCAAGGAGTTCCCTGCTGGCAGTATGTGAGTGGCATCCATGGGCAACACTTATCCCACATTAGTATTTGGAGTTTTACGGTGGGTTGTTCAAAATGCCCCTATTTTTCTGCAAAGATTGGGATGTCTTTATTATTGGTAGAGACCCTCTCCGACCCTGGTCTTCCTCCACACTGACATCTCTCCCCCTGGCCCAGTAAGGCACCATGGATGGCTGCATGCCAGCATACTACTTTTCACACATGGGGAATAATAAAATGTATTACAACATCACTGAATCCTTTTATATTCTTGTTTTAAAAATGTGACAGGAACTCAAAGACCTGAAGTCAGTTAGATCTGACATTAAATCAACAGTAATTTGTGATTGAGAGCTGATTGCGCCTAAATATAATACATTTTCAGCCCATTCCTAAACATGTTTACTCAGATGTAAGTCCCACTGAGTTCAAGAGAACTAACTTCCTTTAGACATAAGCTTTTAGACTAGACCTATACTGAAGTTAGAAAGCATAGGAGCACTTTTACTACATCAAGCCACGATGACCCACTGCCTGGACTCCCTAAAGGAAATCATGTTTCGTTATTAATGTATAATGTTTTAGGCTTTCAAAAGCCAATTTTAAAAACACATTAGTACATCCTTAGTACAAGAGCTGATCATAAAGGGTAGATGATTTCAGAAGCTAATCTCGACACCAGCCAAAACCAACACATCAAGAAACTACTCTGCACATAAAAAGTTGCTCAGTGGCATGTAATTGCTCTGGCTTCATTAATTATGTAAAATGTTGCCTGTATACCCAAATCAGGAAGTTTCAGTCCAATGCAAGGCAAACAAGAGTGAAGAGAACAATAAAAGTTTCCCCCTTTGTAGAAACTGCAATTTTAAATTTGTAGTTCTTGGATAATACTTCCACCCTTTCGAGAAAACCATCAGTCCCAGCATAGATAGAATTTAAACTTAAGGGGAAAAAAGCTCTGCAATGATTATCTGAAACTACTCTCACAATGTCATATTATTATTTCTCCTACAGCAACTCATCTGGATATGTGCCAGCTTAAAAGAGGAGACAGACAGGGCTTATCAGGGTGGAGTCACATCCTTGCATTGATACTGCCCAGTCTGTTGCACAAATTCTTTGCCTTTCACAAATAAATTAACTTAAGAGTAACTTCGCTAAAGAGGAACTTAGCATTCCGTAAAATCAGGATTTGAACACAGTTTGTATGTGAGTACACAATTTTAGTCTTCTATTAGTTTTAAATATCCTAAGAGCAGTTTTTTTAAAAACAGTAGAGATGCATAGAGTATAATACCACTTAGGGCACAATCCTATGTTTACAGAGAAAAAAAATACTTTTTTACATACATAGGATTGCACCATTAGTTATTATACAAATTGTGAATTGCATGGAAACACACAACACAGGTAACGAATTAAGCATACTCACATATTAAAGTCTGACACTTTATCCGTGCAACTCCACTCTTCAGCGGGAAGTCATTTACATACACCTGGCCATTAACATAGGAGATATTAAGGACAACCTAAAAAAAACCACAGAACCACATCTATGTTAAATGTACACATTTTAAAATACAAGGATAAGCATCATATGTTGCTTAATCTAAATAATCAAGATCTAAATTCAAACACAGATGTAAGAAATTAAGTATTCATTCATTTTAGTAATGCTGATATTTATTACAAATGGTTTACATTGCTAAAAAAACCCAAAAAACAAACATAAAAGCTTACAAGCAATGTCCTTCTGAAATCAATGTCTATATTACTACTGATCAGTGGTTGTGAATTGCACCTAAAAATATAACCTATGAAATGTCTGCATCTCTATATGAAAAAGTTAATACGCAGCAAGAGGAATATAAAATGTATATGAGAAAGAGTCTAGAGGATGACACACCAGTGTTGAATTTGGAAAACTAAGTTCAGACTCTTGCTCAGCTACTCATTCAGTAGAGAGCCACTATTTCTCTGTTTCAATGGTCATCTTTAAGATGGGAACAGTCCCTTAATTCAGCCCTGCCCCCAGGACCTCTCACCAGCACCAGCAAGAGGACCGGGGTCAGGTCTTTAACTGTCCCTTCAGTGTCTCTCACAGCCATTGCCACTGAAAGCTCATGGCCAGAAGCAGTTGATAACATCTGTACAGAGCAGACCCTGAAGAACAACAACTCTCCCCCTGCCCAGGACCTGGCTTTGCCACCATCACACATATGAGAGAAGCAGAACAAAGAGCCACATGATGCCATATATGATGCCATTGATGGAACCTGGTATTCTAGATCTGCCATTGCTAAAGCAGTATGTTTCAAAATATAAATCTGACTGTGTAATTGTGAACTACTTTGAGAACCACCTATGATTGAAAAGTGGTATACAGACATGGTGAAATACATACATACACACACACACCCCTGTCAGAACTGTGAAAAATAATAAAGCCAGCCAGGTTTGCCAATAAATACCCCCCAAAACTTACCTTCTAGCCTTTACAGGCCAGACACAAGATAATATAACAGGTGACCAAGCTATTTGCTAGAAGGAATCATTATTTGGAGTATTTCTGAAGAAATTAGTAAATTTACTAGGCTATTATGATGATTAGTAAGAACCTAAACACATGTTAAATTTCTACTGATGAAACAAAAACAGTTGGGTAATAGTATAGGAAGTCTGACATACCTGTCCTTCCTGAATGTCCCCGTTGTTTTCCAATGTATTAACTTTAATCCTGATGCTTTCCTGCAAGGGTGTAAGGATAGGGAAGAAGTTTGAATGAATGAATGAAAGAAAGAAATGTGTGAAGTATTCATCAATATAGCATCACAAGACCAAGTAGTTAATTCGGTTTCCAGTTTGAGTGATGACGAGATATGCTCTCTCAAGAACTACCAGTCCCAGAGCTCCTAGTGTGTAGGCAGGAGGGAGGGACCACTGGTGGAAGGAACAAAGTGCCATAACAATCATGGACATTGATCCCACAGACAGTGGGAGCCAGGACTTACTGACCCCAAATTTATGAAAGCAAATATCTTGTTCTCTCTTTCTCTTACTCTCTAAGAACATAAGAAGTGCCCTGATGCTGGATCAGACCAAGGGTCCATCTAGTCCAGCACTCTGTTCACACAGTGGCCAACCAGCCATCGACCAGGGATGAACAAGCAGGACATCAACAGCACCCTCGCACCCATGTTCCCCAGCAACACTCTCTCTCTCTCTCTCTCTCTCTCACACACACACACACACACTTCAAAAGCTGTAATACATCTATTGGCCTTTTGTTTAATTGTACAATTGGTAGCAATATATATTTAATCTGGGGCTGGTGATTTATTTGCTTTCAATTTGTCAATAAGGTTAAGAACTTCATCTTTTGTCACCGCTATTTGCCGCAGTTCCTCAGATTCCATTCCTGAAAACTTCAGTTCAGGCACAGGTATCTGTCCTGTATCCTCTGCAGTGAACACGGATGCAAAAAATTCATTTAGCTCCTCTGCAATCTCCCTGTCCTCCTTTAGTACTCCCTTAACTCCATCATCATCCAACGGTCCAACTGCTTCCCTAGCTGGTTTCCTGCTTCTGATATATTTAAAGAATTCTTTATTCTTGGCCTTGATATTAGTGATGCATTCTTCAAAATGCTTTTTTGCATCTCTTATTGTTTGCTTGCATCGCCTTTGTGCAAGCTCGTGCTCCCTTTTATTTTCCTCACTTGGGCAAGACTTCCATTTTCTGAAGGAAGCCCTCTTTTCTACAACAGCTTCTTTGGCACTGCTTGTTACCCATGCTGGTGACCTCTTAGACTTGGTGCTACCTTTCCTAACCTGTAGAATACATTTTAGTTGAGCTTCTATTATTGTGTTTTTGAGTAAGCTCCATGCATTTTGCAAGGATTTAACCCTCTTGATTCCCCTTTTCAACTCTCTTTTCACCAGTTCCCTCATTTTGGAGAAGTTTCCTCTTTTGAAGTCAAATGTGACTGCGTTGGACTTCCTGGGCAATTTCTCACTTACGTATATATTGAATCTGATAGCACTGTGGTCACTGTTACCGATTGAACATATATCGCTTCACATCCTAAAATGCATCTTAATATACATAATGTCTCCAATCATTACATGTGTATTTTAATGGATATAAAAAGCTCACTGAAGAGAAGAAACAAAACTCCTTTTTACATGTGCACAATTCTCAGTAATTTGACATTTTAAAGAACTTCTACCCTTACCTAAAAGTATCCAATCAAGGTCTTCCTGTTCTACACGAAATATTCCCCCCATATGTCAGGGGCTGCTCAGCCATTATTCCTCTACTCTCCCCAAGACACTAACTATCACTAACAGGCCTTCAGCACATACACTCATTTACCCAAACATGGGGAGAGGTGAACGATCAGGCCAGAAGATCC